>NW_027361672.1:30665000-31865000 GCF_039654945.1 Dendrobates tinctorius
GGCACAAAAACGCTGCGAAAACACTTAAAAATTGTGTACAGAACGCCCCCCATGCATTCCTATGGCATTCCGCACATGCTGTGCTAATGCTGTGCTTTTTTCCGCGGCGGAATCGCATCGCGAAAAAAAAATCGCAGCATGCTCATTCTTTTGTGCGGAATCGCAAAGAATTGCCGCGGTTCCACACCCATAGGAATGCATGAGAATTGCTTACTTCCCGCATGTGGCTATGCCCACCATGCGGGAAGTTAAGCGTCTCATGTGCGGTTGGAACCCACGGTGTGGAGGAGAAGAGACTGTCCTCCAGTCCCTGGGTACCATACCCCTGTAAAAAAAAGAATAAAAAATAAAAAATCGGGGTATATTTACCTTCCGATGTCCCGCGCTGCATTCCCGGCCTCAGCATTCCCAGTAATGCCTTGCGAGACCTGTGATGACGTAGTCAGTGCGATTACAGCGATAAATCATTTATTTTTTTTATGTTTTGGCGCTTTTCACAATAAAAACAAATTTATAGGAAAAATAATTATTTTTGCATCACTTTATTCTGAAAGCTATAACTTTAATATTTTTCTGCTGATGGAGCTGTATGGCGGCTTGTCTTTTGCAGGACAAGATGATGTTTTCAGCGGTACCATTTTTTTTACATCTGTCCTTTTAATCGCTTTTTATTGCACTTTATGTTTGGCGGTATGATGACAAAGCATTGTTTTTTATTTAATTTTTTACGGTGTGCATTTAAGGGGTTATCTAGTGGGACAGTTTTATAGAGCGGATTGTTACGGAGGTGGTGATATCAAATATGTGTGCATTTAATTTTTTATTATTTACATAAATAAATGTATTTAATGGAAACTTTTTTCTTTATTTAGGGATTTTTAAAAAAATATTTTTACACATTGTAATTTTTTTTTTTTTTTTGCTTTTTTACATTGTCTCAGTATGGGACATCACTATGTAATGTCAGATCACTGACAGGCTATAAAAAACAGCCCTCAGTCATCAGCTTTCCTTCTGCTGGTTACAAAAATTGCTGGGGAGCTCACGCCACTTTTGCTAGAAAAATAATCTTTTATTAATTAAAAACAAGTACAGTAAGCTGCACACACACTGTACTAATTGTATATGTCACATACATCTATACATCTGCCTATTCTGTGTGTATTTACTGTATGTAATCCATCTCTTCTATCCTGGCGGCTCCTGCTGTGATGTCACACTGCCGTGACTGCTGCATTACCGGCTTTTCTTCTATCTATCTATCTATCTATCTATCTATCTATCTATCTATCTATCTATCTATCTATACACATATACGAGTGTGTCACTGACAATTTTATATATCTATTCCATCTTTTCTATTGTAACCCGTCAGTGTGATTTTACTGTATGCGGCACATGAATTGCAGTTTTTTCAAAGGACACTGGTGCATAGAAATCGGACAGGACTTGCACGGTGCGAGTGCTGTGCGATTTTTTTCTTGCACCCATAGACTTGCATTGGCGAGTCTCATCTGAATCTTGGTGCCAATCACAGACTGCTGTGATTTTACACGCACGCTGAATACGCCTGATAAAATAAACGCTGATGGGAGCTGCCCCATAGATTAACACTGGGCCGATGTTTTCTCTCATAGCCCTCGGCCGTATTCTACGGTATTGTGTGACGCCGGCCTTACAGAGAGAACCGATGCTCCGCAGATCTGTGAGATGGCAATGAACAGACGCACGTCCCCTGCAGAACCAGGCAGTGTAGGACACACCCATAGCTCCGTTTTTTGCTGCTACAGGAGGACCATGCCTTGTACACAGGGGATTAGTGACACCACCTAGTGCTCATGAGTTTGTAGCCAGTTCTTGGGTGAATGCAAAGAAAAAAATTCTATGAAGTAATTTGATCATTAGACACAGCATGTCCGAAACTCTTTACTAACACATCAGGAGGATGATAAGAATGTCAGATGTTAAAAGTGAAGCCCGATTGGATTTTATGTGGTAATCTGCTGTATAAAAACAAAAAGTAGGATTTGAACCCATGTTTCCCATTGCATAAAGCAGTTGCTTAACAACTCAGCCACCAACGCAACAGTCTGTGAGAAGATGCTTTTCTTCCCTTATGATGTGATCCATACAAGTACTGTAGTGAGGTGTATCTGAAAAACATTTTGATTTTGATCTTTGACTGGTCAAGTGTCAGGTCTCAGACAAAAACATTTTGATGTTTGATGTTTGATAAAGTATCAAGTATCAGACGAAAAAATTTCGATGTTTGAGGTTTGAAAGAATTAAGTCAAGTATGAAGACTCATTCTCCACAACTATACAGTTGCCACAATAGTGTAGTGGTAATGTACTGTGTATAGGATTATAAACCACGGGTTCAAATCCTAGCAGTGGACCATAATTTTTTATTTTTCTTATTATTTTAAACCAAAACTATGTTTCATGCAGATACTTCACCCTTAGGCTACAGAAGATTATTTAACTAGAAATCAGGAGGATAATAAGAATGTCAGATATTAAAAGTGGAATGCAGATGGTTCATCCTTAGACTAGAGATTATTTTATTACAAGAGAGGAAGATAGTAAGAATGTCAGATATTAAAAGTGAAGCATGATAGGATTTTGTGTGGTAATCTGCTAGTTAAAAGAAATAAAAATATATATATGTCATCAGTTCTCAGACATCAGACTTCAGACTTAAGTCATCAGACGTCAGTTCTCAGACATCAGACATCAGTTCTCAGACATCAGACATCAGTTCTCAGACATCAGACATCAGTTCTCAGACACCAGAACTCAGTTCTCAGACATCAGTTCTCAGACATCAGTTCTCAGTTCTCAGACATCAGACCTCAGTTCTCAGACATAAGACATCAGACATCAGATCTCAGTTATCAGACATCAGTTCTCAGACATCAGACATCAGTTCTCAGACATCAGACATCAGTTCTCAGACATCAGACATCTGTTCTCAGCTCTCAGTTATCAGACATCAGTTCTCAGTTCTCAGACATCAGACATCAGTTCTCAGACATCAGACATCAGTTCTCAGTTCTCAGACATCAGACATCAGACATCAGATCTCAGTTATCAGACATCAGTTCTCAGTTCTCAGTTCTCAGACATCAGTTCTCAGACATCAATTCTCAGACATCAGACATCAGTTCTCAGACATCAGACATCAGACATCAGTTCTCAGTTCTCAGACATCAGACATCAGTTCTCAGACATCAGTTCTCAGTTCTCAGACATCAGACATCAGATCTCAGTTATCAGTTCTCAGTTCTCAGACATCAGACATCAGTTCTCAGACATCAGACATAAGACATCAGTTCTCAGACATCAGACATCAGTTCTCAGACATCAGACATCAGTTCTCAGTTCTCAGACATCAGTTCTCAGACATCAGACATCAGTTCTCAGACATCAGACAACAGTTCTCAGACATCAGACATCAGTTCTCAGTTATCAGACATCAGTTCTCAGTTCTCAGTTATCAGACATCAGTTCTCAGACATCATACATCAGTTCTCAGACATCAAACATCAGTTCTCAGACATCAGACATCAGACACGAGACATCACACATCAGTTATCAGACATCAGACATCAGTTATCAGACATCAGACATCAGTTCTCAGACATCAGACATCAGTCAGACATCAGACATCAGACATCAGTCAGACACCAGACATCAGACATCAGACATCAGACATCAGACCTCAGACATCAGACACCAGACATCAGACACCAGACACCAGACATCAGACACCAGACACCAGACATCAGACACCAGACACAAGACATCAGACATCAGTCAGACATCAGACACCAGACATCAGACACCAGACATCAAACATCAGTCAGACATCAGACATCAGACATCAGTTCTCAGACATCAGACATCAGTTCTCAGACATCAGACATCAGTTCTCAGACATCAGACACCAGACACCAGACACCAGACATCAGACACCAGACACCAGACATCAGACACCAGACACCAGACACCAGACATCAGACATCAGACATCAGTTCTCAGACATCTGACATCAGACACCAGACATCAGACACCAGACATCAGACAATAGTTCTCAGACATCAAACATCAGACACCAGACATCAGACATGAGTTCTCAGACATCAGACATCAGACACCAGACATCAGACATCAGTTCTCAGACATCAGACATCAGACACCAGACATCAGACATCAGTTCTCAGACATCAGACATCAGACATCAGTTCTCAGACATCAGACATCAGTTCTCAGACATCAGACATCAGACATCAGACACCAGACACCAGACATCAGACACCAGACACCAGACATCAGACACCAGACACCAGACATCAGACATCAGTTCTCAGACATCAGTCAGACATCAGACACCAGACATCAGACATCAGACATCAGTTCTCAGACATCAGACATCAGTTCTCATACATCAGACATCAGACATCAGTTCTCAGACATCAGACATCAGGTCTCAGACATCAGTCATCAGACATCAGGTCTCAGACATCAGTCATCAGGTCTCAGACATCAGACATCATACACGAGACATCAGACATCAGACACGAGACATCACACATCAGACATCAGACATCAGACATCAGTCAGACATCAGACCTCAGACATCAGACACGAGACATCACACACCAGACATCAGACATCAGACACCAGACATCAGACATGAGTTATCAGACAACAGACATCAGTTCTCAGACATCAGACATCAGACATCAGTCATCAGACATCAGACATCAGACATCAGTTCTCAGACATCAGACATCAGACACGAGACATCACACATCAGACATCAGACATCAGACATCAGTCAGACACCAGACATCAGACACCAGACATCAGACCTCAGACATCAGTCAGACATCAGACACCAGACACCAGACACCAGACACCAGACATCAGACACCAGACATCAGACATGAGTTATCAGACAACAGACATCAGTTCTCAGACATCAGACATCAGACATCAGTTCTCAGACATCAGACATCAGACACCAGACATCAGACATCAGACATCAGTTCTCAGACATCAGACATCAGTCATCAGACATCAGACATCAGTTCTCAGACATCAGACATCAGTCATCAGTCAGACATCAGACACCAGACATCAGACATCAGACCTCAGACATCAGTCAGACATCAGACACCAGACATCAGACATCAGACACCAGACATCAGTTCTCAGACATCAGTCAGACATCAGACACCAGACATCAGACCTCAGGCATCAGTCAGACATCAGACACCAGACACCAGACATCAGTTATCAGACATCAGACATCAGACACCAGACATCAAACATCAGACACCAGACATCAGACATCGGACACCAGACATCAGACATCAGACATCAGACACCAGACATCAGACACCAGACATCAGTTATCAGACATCAGACATCAGTTCTCAGACAACAGACATCAGTTCTCAGACATCAGACATCAGACACCAGACATCATACATCAGTCAGACATCAGACATCAGACACAAGACATCAGACACCAGACATCAGACACCAGACATCAGACACCAGACATCAGTCATCAGTCAGACATCAGACACCAGACATCAGACATCAGTCAGACATCAGACACCAGACATCAGACATCAGACATCAGACACCAGACATCAGACATCAGACATCAGACACCAGACACCAGACATCAGACATCAGTTCTCAGACATCAGTCAGACATCAGACATCAGACATCAGACACTAGACACCAGACATCAGACATCAGACACCAGACACCAGACACCAGACATCAGACACCAGACACCAGACATCAGACATCAGACACCAGACATCAGACATCAGACATCAGTTCTCAGACACCAGTCATCAGACACCAGACATCAAACATCAGACATCAGACACCAGACATCAGACATCAGATCTCAGACATCAGTCAGACATCAGACATCAGTTCCCAGACATCAGACATCAGTTCTCAGACATCAGACATGAGACATCAGGCATCAGACATCAGACATTAGTTCTCAGACATCAAACATCAGACACCAGACATCAGACATCAGACATCAGTTATCAGACAACAGACATCAGTTCTTAGACATCAGACATCAGACATCAGTTCTCAGACATCAGACATCAGACACCAGACATCAGACATAAGACATCAGACACCTGACATCAGACATCAGTTCTCAGACATCAGTCAGACATCAGACATCAGAGATCAGACACCAGACATCAGACATCAGACACCAGGCACCAGACATCAGACATCATTTCTCAGACATCAGACATCAGTTCTCAGACATCAGACACCAGACATCAGACATCAGTTCTCAGACATCAGACATCAGACATCAGTTCTCATACATCAGACATCAGTTCTCAGACATCAGACATCAGTTCTCAGACATCAGACCTCAGACATCAGTTCTCATACATCAGACATCAGACATCAGACATCAGACACCAGACATCAGACACCAGACATCAGACACCAGACATCAGACACCAGACATCAGTTATCAGACATCAGACATCAGACATCAGTTCTCAGACATCAGACACCAGACATCAGACATCAAACACCAGACATCAGACATCAGTTCTCAGACATCAGACATCAGTTCTCAGACATCAGACATCAGGTCTCAGACATCAGACATCAGGTCTCAGACATCAGTTATCAGGTTTCAGACATCAGACATCAGACACGAGACATCACACACCAGTTATCAGACATCAGACATCAGTTCTCAGACATCAGACATCAGACACGAGACATCACACATCAGACATCAGACATCAGACATCAGTTCTCAGACATCAGACATCAGACACCAGACATCAGAAATCAGACATCAGACATCAGTCAGACATCAGACGTCAGACACAAGACATCAGACACCAGACATCAGACACCAGACATCAGACATCAGTCAGACATCAGACACCAGACATCAGACACCAGACATCAGTTATCAGACATCAGACACCAGACATCAAACATCAGACACCAGACATCAAACATCAGACACCAGACATCAGACACCAGACATCAGACATCAGACACCAGACATCAGACATCAGACATCAGACATCAGACACCAGACATCAGACATCAGACATCAGACATCAGACACCAGACATCAGACATCAGTTATCAGACATCAGACATTAGACATCAGTTATCAGACAACAGACATCAGTTCTCAGACATCAGACATCAGTTCTCAGACATCAGACATCAGACATCATTTCTCAGACATCAGACATCAGACACCAGACATCAGACATCAGTCAGACATCAGACACAAGACATCAGACACCAGACATCAGACACCAGACATCAGTCATCAGTCAGACATCAGACACCAGACATCAGACCTCAGACATCAGTCAGACATCAGACACCAGACATCAGACATCAGACACCAGACATCAGAAATCAGACACCAGACATCAGACACCAGACATCAGACATCAGACACCAGACATCAGACATCAGACATCAGACATCAGTTCTCAGACACCAGACATCAGACATCAGACACCAGTCATCAGACACCAGACATCAAACATCAGACATCAGACACCAGACATCAGACATCAGATCTCAGACATCAGTCAGACATCAGACATCAGACATCAGACACCAGACACCAGACATCAGACATCAGACACCAGACACCAGACATCAGATATCAGTTCCCAGACATCAGACATCAGTTCTCAGACATCAGACATGAGACATCAGGCATCAGACATCAGACATTAGTTCTCAGACATCAAACATCAGACACCAGACATCAGACATCAGACATCAGTTATCAGACAACAGACATCAGTTCTTAGACATCAGACATCAGACATCAGTTCTCAGACATCAGACATCAGACACCAGACATCAGACACCAGACATCAGACATAAGACATCAGACACCTGACATCAGACATCAGTTCTCAGACATCAGTCAGACATCAGACATCAGAGATCAGACACCAGACATCAGACATCAGACACCAGGCACCAGACATCAGACATCATTTCTCAGACATCAGACATCAGACATCAGTTCTCAGACATCAGACACCAGACATCAGACATCAGTTCTCAGACATCAGACATCAGACATCAGTTCTCATACATCAGACATCAGTTCTCAGACATCAGACATCAGTTCTCAGACATCAGACCTCAGACATCAGTTCTCATACATAAGACATCAGACATCAGACATCAGACACCAGACATCAGACACCAGACATCAGACACCAGACATCAGATATCAGACATCAGACATCAGACATCAGTTCTCAGACATCAGACACCAGACATCAGACATCAGACACCAGACATCAGACATCAGTTCTCAGACATCAGACATCAGTTCTCAGACATCAGACATCAGGTCTCAGACATCAGACATCAGGTCTCAGACATCAGTTATCAGGTTTCAGACATCAGACATCAGACACGAGACATCACACACCAGTTATCAGACATCAGACATCAGTTCTCAGACATCAGACATCAGACACGAGACATCACACATCAGACATCAGACATCAGACATCAGTTCTCAGACATCAGACATCAGACACCAGACATCAGAAATCAGACATCAGACATCAGTCAGACATCAGACATCAGACACAAGACATCAGACACCAGACATCAGACACCAGACATCAGACATCAGTCAGACATCAGACACCAGACATCAGACACCAGACATCAGTTATCAGACATCAGACACCAGACATCAAACATCAGACACCAGACATCAAACATCAGACACCAGACATCAGACACCAGACATCAGATATCAGACACCAGACATCAGACATCAGACATCAGACATCAGAAACCAGACATCAGACATCAGACATCAGACATCAGACACCAGACATCAGACATCAGACACCAGACACCAGACACCAGACATCAGACATCAGTTATCAGACATCAGACATTAGACATCAGTTATCAGACAACAGACATCAGTTCTCAGACATCAGACATCAGACATCATTTCTCAGACATCAGACATCAGACACCAGACATCAGACATCAGACACTAGACATCAGACATCAGTCAGACATCAGACACAAGACATCAGACACCAGACATCAGACACCAGACATCAGTCATCAGTCAGACATCAGACACCAGACATCAGACCTCAGACATCAGTCAGACATCAGACACCAGACATCAGACATCAGACACCAGACATCAGAAATCAGACACCAGACATCAGACACCAGACATCAGACATCAGACACCAGACATCAGACACCAGACATCAGACATCAGACATCAGTTCTCAGACATCAGACATCAGACACCAGACATCAGACATCAGACACCAGACATCAGACATCAGTCAGACATCAGACATCAGACACAAGACATCAGACACCAGACATTAGACATCAGACATCAGACACCAGACATCAGTCATCAGTCAGACATCAGACACCAGACTTCAGACATCAGACATCAGTCAAACATCAGGCACCAGACATCAGACATCAGACATCAGACACCAGACATCAGACATCAGACACCAGACATCAGACACCAGACATCAGACACTAGACATCAGACATCAGACATCAGTTCTCAGACATCAGTCAGACATCAGACATCAGACATCATACATCAGACACCAGACATCAGACATCAGACACCAGACATCAGACATCAGACACCAGACATCAGACATCAGACATCAGACATCAGTTCTCAGACATCAGACATCAGACACCAGACATCAGACACCAGACATCAGTTCTCAGACATCAGTCAGACATCAGACATCAGACACCAGACACCAGACATCAGACATCAGTTCTCAGACATCAGACATCAGACATCAGGCATGAGACATCAGACATTAGTTCTCAGACATCAAACATCAGACACCAGACATCAGTTATCAGACATCAGACATCAGACATCAGTTATCAGACAACAGACATCAGTTCTCAGACATCAGACATCAGTTCTCAGACATCAGACACCAGACATCAGACATCAGACATCAAACATCAGACATCAGTTCTCAGACATCAGACATCAGACATCAGACATCAGACACCAGACATCAGACACCAGACATCAGACATCAGACACCAGACATCAGACATCAGTTCTCAGACATCAGACACCAAACACCAGACATCAGTCATCAGTTCTCAGACATCAGACATCAGACATCAAACACCAGACATCAGACACCAGACATCAGACACCAGACTTCAGTTCTCAGACATCAGAAATCAGTTCTCAGACATCAGACATCAGTTCTCAGACATCAGACATCAGACACCAGACATCAGACATCAGTTCTCAGACATCAGACCTCAGTTCTCAGACATCAGACATCAGATATCTGACATCAGTTCTCAGACATCAGATATCAGACACCAGACATCAGACATCAGACACCAGACATCAGACATCAGTTCTCAGACATCAGACACCAGACACCAGACATCAGACATCAGACATCAGACATCAGTTCTCAGACATCAGTTCTCAGACATCAGACATCAGTTCTCAGACATCAGACATCAGACAATAGTTCTCAGACATCAAACATCAGACACCAGACATCAGACATGAGTTCTCAGACACCAGACATCAGACATCAGACATCAGACATCAGTCAGACATCAGACATCAGACATCAGACATCAGACACCAGACATCAGACACCAGACATCAGACACCAGACATCAGACATCAGACACCAGTCATCAGACATCAGACTTCAGACATCAGTTCTCAGACATCAGACATCAGACACCAGACACCAGACATCAGACATCAGACACCAGACATCAGACATCAGACATCAGACATCAGACACCAGACACCAGACATCAGTTCTCAGACATCAGACACCAGACACCAGACATCAGACATCAGACATCAGACATCAGTTCTCAGACATCAGTTCTCAGACATCAGACATCAGTTCTCAGACATCAGACATCAGACAATAGTTCTCAGACATCAAACATCAGACACCAGACATCAGACATGAGTTCTCAGACATCAGACATCAGACACCAGACATCAGACATCAGACATCAGACATCAGTCAGACATCAGACATCAGACATCAGACATCAGACACCAGACATCAGACATCAGACACCAGACATCAGACACCAGACATCAGACATCAGACACCAGACATCAGTCAGATATCAGACATCAGTTCTCAGACATCAGACATCAGACACCAGACACCAGACATCAGACATCAGACATCAGACATCAGACACCAGGCATCAGACATCAGTTCTCAGACATCAGACATCAGTTCTCAGACATCAGACATCAGACATCAGGCATCAGACATCAGACATTAGTTCTCAGACATCAAACATCAGACACCAGACATGAGTTCTCAGACATCAGACATCAGACACCAGACACCAGACATCAGACATCAGATACCAGACATCAGACATCAGTTCTCAGACATCAGACATCAGACACCAGACATCAGACATCAGACACCAGACATCAGACATCAGTTCCCGGACATCAGACACCAGACATCAGACATCAGACATCAGACACCAGTCATCAGACAATAGTTCTCAGACATCAAACATCAGACACCAGACATCAGACATGAGATCTCAGACATCAGACATCAGTCACCAGACATCAGACATCAGTTCTCAGACATCAGACATCTGACATCAGTTATCAGACATCAGACATCAGACACCAGACACCAGACATCAGACATCAGTTATCAGACATCAGACATCAGTTCTCAGACATCAGACATCAGTTCTCAGACATCAGACATCAGACACCAGACATCAGACATCAGACATCAGACACCAGACATCAGACATCAGTTCCCAGACATCAGACACCAGACATCAGACATCAGACACCAGTCATCAGACATCAGTTCTCAGACATCAGACATCAGTTCTCAGACATCAGACATCAGTTCTCAGACATCAGACATCAGACATCAGACACCAGACATCAGACATCAGAAGTCAGACATCAGACACCAGACACCAGACATCAGACACCAGACACCAGACATCAGACATCAGACACCAGACATCATTTATCAGACAACAGACACCAGACATCAGACATCAGACACCAGACATCAGACATCAGACATCTGACATCAGTTATCAGACATCAGACATCAGACATCAGACACCAGACATCAGTTCTCAGACATCAGTCAGACATCAGACATCAGACACCAGACATCAGACATCAGACATCAGTTCTCAGACATCAGACATCAGACATCAGTTCTCAGACATCAGACAACAGTTCTCAGACATCAGACACCAGACATCAGACATCAGACATCAGACACCAGACATCAGTTCTCAGACATCAGACATGAGACATCAGTTCTCAGACATCAGACATCAGACATCAGTTCTCAGACACCAGACATCAGACATCAGACATCAGACACCAGACATCAGACATCAGAAACCAGACATCAGACATCAGACATCAGACACCAGACATCAGACATCAGACACCAGACACCAGACACCAGACATCAGACATCAGACAACAGACATCAGACATCAGACACCAGACATCAGAGATCAGACACCAAACATCAGACATCAGACATCAGTTCTCAGACATCAGACATCAGACACCAGACATCAGACACCAGACATCAGACATCAGACACCTGACATCAGACATCAGTTCTCAGACATCAGTCAGACATCAGACATCAGAGATCAGACACCAGACATCAGACATCAGACACCAGGCACCAGACATCAGACATCAGTTCTCAGACATCAGACATCAGACATCAGTTCTCATACATCAGACATCAGACATCAGACATCAGTTCTCAGACATCAGACATCAGACATCAGCTCTCATACATCAGACATCAGACACCAGACATCAGACATCAGACATCAGACACCAGACACCAGACATCAGACACCAGACATCAGACACCAGACACCAGACATCAGACATCAGACATCAGGTCTCAGACATCAGTTATCAGTTCTCAGACATCAGACATCAGACACCAGACACCAGACACCAGACATCAGACACCAGACACCAGACATCAGACATCAGACATCAGTTCTCAGACATCAAACATCAGTTCTCAGACATCAGTTCTCAGACATCAGACATCAGGTCTCAGACATCAGACATCAGGTCTCAGACATCAGTTATCAGTTCTCAGACATCAGACATCAGACTCGAGACATCACACATCAGTTATCAGACATCAGACATCAGACATCAGTTCTCAGACATCAGACATCAGACACCAGACATCACACATCAGACATCAGACATCAGTTCTCAGACATCAGACATCAGACACCAGACATCAGACATCAGACACCAGACATCAGACATCAGACACAAGACATCAGAGACCAGACATCAGAGACCAGACATCAGACACCAGACATCAGACATCAGTCATACATCAGACACAAGACATCAGACATCAGACCTCAGACATCAGTTCGACATCAGACACCAGACATCAGACATCAGACACCAGACATCAGTTATCAAACATCAGACATCAGACACCAGACATCAGACATCAGACATCAGACATCAGACATCAGACACCAGACATCAGACACCAGACATCAGATACAAGACATCAGACATCAGACATCAGACATCAGACACCAGACATCAGACATCAGACATCAGACATCAGACATCAGTTATCAGACAACAGACATCAGTTCTCAGACAACAGACATCAGTTCTCAGACATCAGACATCAGACATCAGTTCTCAGACATCAGACATCAGACACCAGACATCAGACATCAGACACCAGACATCAGACATCAGTCAGACATCAGACATCAGACACAAGACATCAGACATCAGACATCAGACACCAGACACCAGACATCAGACACCAGACATCAGACATCAGTCAGACATCAGACATCAGACACAAGACATCAGACACCAGACATCAGACACTAGACATCAGACACCAGACATCATACACCAGACATTAGACATCAGACACCAGACATCAGACATCAGACACCAGACATCAGACATCAGACACCAGACATCAGACATCAGACACCAGACATCAGACATCAGACATCAGACATCAGTTCTCAGACATCAGTCAGACATCAGACATCAGACATCAGACATCAGACATCAGACACCAGACATCAGACATCAGACATCAGACACCAGACATCAGTCAGACATCAGACATCAGACATCAGACATCAGTTCTCAGACATCAGACACCAGACATCAGACATCAGACATCAGACACCAGACATGGACATCAGACACCAGGCATCAGACATCAGACACCAGACATCAGACATCAGTCAGACATCAGACATCAGACATCAGACACCAGACACCAGACATCAGACATCAGACACCAGACATCAGACATCAGTTCTCAGACATCAGACATCAGTTCTCAGACATCAGACATCAGACATCAGGCATCAGACATCAGACATTAGACACCAGACATGAGTTCTCAGACATCAGACATCAGACACCAGACATCAGTTATCAGACATCAGTTATCAGACAACAGACATCAGTTCTCAGACATCAGACATCAGTTCTCAGACATCAGACATCAGACACCAGACATCAGACATCAGACATCAAACATCAGTTCTCAGACATCAGTCAGACATCAGACACCAGACATCAGATATCAGATATCAGACATCAGACATCAGACATCAGACATCAGACACCAGACATCAGACATCAGACATCAGTTCTCAGACATCAATCAGACATCAGCCATCAGACATCAGTTCTCAGACAGCAGACATCAGACATCAGACACCAGACACCCGACATCAGACATCAGTTCTCAGACATCAGACATCAGACATCAGTTCTCAGACATCAGACATCAGACACCAGACACCAGACACCAGACACCAGACATCAGTTCTCAGACACCAGACATCAGTTCTCAGACATCAGACATCAGTTCTCAGACATCAGACATCAGTTCTCAGGCATCAGACATCAGACACCAGACATCAGACATCAGTTCTCAGACATCAGACATCAGACCTCAGTTCTCACACATCAGACATCAGACATCAGACATCAGTTCTCAGACATCAGATATCAGACACCAGACATCAGACATCAAACATCAGACACCAGACATCAGACATCAGTTCTCAGACATCAGACACCAGACATCAGACATTAGACATCAGACATCAGTTCTCAGACATCAGACATCAGTTCTCAGACATCAGACATCAGACAATAGTTCTCAGACATCAAACATCAGACATCAGACATGAGTTCTCAGACATCAGACACCAGACACCAGACATCAGACATCAGTTCTCAGACATCAGACATCTGACATCAGTTATCAGACATCAGACATCAGACATCAGACACCAGACATCAGACATCAGACATCAGACACCAGACACCAGACATCAGACATCAGACATCAGACAACAGACAACAGACATCAGTTCTCAGACATCAGACATCAGTTCTCAGACATCAGACATCAGTCATCAGTTCTCAGACATCAGACACCAGACATCAGACATCAGACATCAGACATCAGACACCAGACATCAGACATCAGACATCAGACATCAGTTCTCAGACATCAGACATCAGACACCAGACATCAGACATCAAACATCAGTTCTCAGACATCAGTCAGACATCAGACACCAGACATCCGACATCAGACACCAGACATCAGACATCAGACATCAGACATCAGACACCAGACATCAGACATCAGACATCAGTTCTCAGACATCAGACATCAGACATCAGACACCAGACATCAGACACCAGACATCAGACATCAGACACCAGACATCAGACATCAGTTCTCAGACATCAGACACCAAACACCAGACATCAGTCATCAGTTCTCAGACATCAGACATCAGACATCAAACACCAGACATCAGACACCAGACATCAGACACCAGACTTCAGTTCTCAGACATCAGAAATCAGTTCTCAGACATCAGACATCAGTTCTCAGACATCAGACATCAGACACCAGACATCAGACATCAGTTCTCAGACATCAGACCTCAGTTCTCAGACATCAGACATCAGATATCTGACATCAGTTCTCAGACATCAGATATCAGACACCAGACATCAGACATCAGACACCAGACATCAGACATCAGTTCTCAGACATCAGACACCAGACACCAGACATCAGACATCAGACATCAGACATCAGTTCTCAGACATCAGTTCTCAGACATCAGACATCAGTTCTCAGACATCAGACATCAGACAATAGTTCTCAGACATCAAACATCATCAGACACCAGACATCAGACATGAGTTCTCAGACACCAGACATCAGACATCAGACATCAGACATCAGTCAGACATCAGACATCAGACATCAGACATCAGACACCAGACATCAGACACCAGACATCAGACACCAGACATCAGACATCAGACACCAGTCATCAGACATCAGACTTCAGACATCAGTTCTCAGACATCAGACATCAGACACCAGACACCAGACATCAGACATCAGACACCAGACATCAGACATCAGACATCAGACATCAGACACCAGACACCAGACATCAGTTCTCAGACATCAGACACCAGACACCAGACATCAGACATCAGACATCAGTTCTCAGACATCAGTTCTCAGACATCAGACATCAGTTCTCAGACATCAGACATCAGACAATAGTTCTCAGACATCAAACATCAGACACCAGACATCAGACATGAGTTCTCAGACATCAGACATCAGACACCAGACATCAGACATCAGACATCAGACATCAGTCAGACATCAGACATCAGACATCAGACATCAGACACCAGACATCAGACATCAGACACCAGACATCAGACACCAGACATCAGACATCAGACACCAGACATCAGTCAGATATCAGACATCAGTTCTCAGACATCAGACATCAGACACCAGACACCAGACATCAGACATCAGACATCAGACATCAGACACCAGGCATCAGACATCAGTTCTCAGACATCAGACATCAGTTCTCAGACATCAGACATCAGACATCAGGCATCAGACATCAGACATTAGTTCTCAGACATCAAACATCAGACACCAGACATGAGTTCTCAGACATCAGACATCAGACACCAGACACCAGACATCAGACATCAGATACCAGACATCAGACATCAGTTCTCAGACATCAGACATCAGACACCAGACATCAGACATCAGACACCAGACATCAGACATCAGTTCCCGGACATCAGACACCAGACATCAGACATCAGACATCAGACACCAGTCATCAGACAATAGTTCTCAGACATCAAACATCAGACACCAGACATCAGACATGAGATCTCAGACATCAGACATCAGACACCAGACATCAGACATCAGTTCTCAGACATCAGACATCTGACATCAGTTATCAGACATCAGACATCAGACACCAGACACCAGACATCAGACATCAGTTATCAGACATCAGACATCAGTTCTCAGACATCAGACATCAGTTCTCAGACATCAGACATCAGACACCAGACATCAGACATCAGACATCAGACACCAGACATCAGACATCAGTTCCCAGACATCAGACACCAGACATCAGACATCAGACACCAGTCATCAGACATCAGTTCTCAGACATCAGACATCAGTTCTCAGACATCAGACATCAGTTCTCAGACATCAGACATCAGACACCAGACACCAGACATCAGACACCAGACACCAGACATCAGACATCAGACACCAGACATCATTTATCAGACAACAGACACCAGACATCAGACATCAGACACCAGACATCAGACATCAGACATCTGACATCAGTTATCAGACATCAGACATCAGACATCAGACACCAGACATCAGTTCTCAGACATCAGTCAGACATCAGACATCAGACACCAGACATCAGACATCAGACATCAGTTCTCAGACATCAGACATCAGACATCAGTTCTCAGACATCAGACAACAGTTCTCAGACATCAGACACCAGACATCAGACATCAGACATCAGACACCAGACATCAGTTCTCAGACATCAGACATGAGACATCAGTTCTCAGACATCAGACATCAGACATCAGTTCTCAGACACCAGACATCAGACATCAGACATCAGACACCAGACATCAGACATCAGAAACCAGACATCAGACATCAGACATCAGACACCAGACATCAGACATCAGACACCAGACACCAGACACCAGACATCAGACATCAGACAACAGACATCAGACATCAGACACCAGACATCAGAGATCAGACACCAAACATCAGACATCAGACATCAGTTCTCAGACATCAGACATCAGACACCAGACATCAGACACCAGACATCAGACATCAGACACCTGACATCAGACATCAGTTCTCAGACATCAGTCAGACATCAGACATCAGAGATCAGACACCAGACATCAGACATCAGACACCAGGCACCAGACATCAGACATCAGTTCTCAGACATCAGACATCAGACATCAGTTCTCATACATCAGACATCAGACATCAGACATCAGTTCTCAGACATCAGACATCAGACATCAGCTCTCATACATCAGACATCAGACACCAGACATCAGACATCAGACACCAGACACCAGACATCAGACACCAGACATCAGACACCAGACACCAGACATCAGACATCAGACATCAGGTCTCAGACATCAGTTATCAGTTCTCAGACATCAGACATCAGACACCAGACACCAGACACCAGACATCAGACACCAGACATCAGACACCAGACATCAGACATCAGACATCAGTTCTCAGACATCAAACATCAGTTCTCAGACATCAGTTCTCAGACATCAGACATCAGGTCTCAGACATCAGACATCAGGTCTCAGACATCAGTTATCAGTTCTCAGACATCAGACATCAGACACGAGACATCACACATCAGTTATCAGACATCAGACATCAGACATCAGTTCTCAGACATCAGACATCAGACACCAGACATCACACATCAGACATCAGACATCAGTTCTCAGACATCAGACATCAGACACCAGACATCAGACATCAGACACCAGACATCAGACATCAGACACAAGACATCAGAGACCAGACATCAGAGACCAGATATCAGACACCAGACATCAGACATCAGTCATACATCAGACACAAGACATCAGACATCAGACCTCAGACATCAGTTCGACATCAGACACCAGACATCAGACATCAGACACCAGACATCAGTTATCAAACATCAGACATCAGACACCAGACATCAGACATCAGACATCAGACATCAGACATCAGACACCAGACATCAGACACCAGACATCAGATACAAGACATCAGACATCAGACATCAGACACCAGACATCAGACATCAGACATCAGACATCAGACATCAGTTATCAGACAACAGACATCAGTTCTCAGACAACAGACATCAGTTCTCAGACATCAGACATCAGACATCAGTTCTCAGACATCAGACATCAGACACCAGACATCAGACATCAGACACCAGACATCAGACATCAGTCAGACATCAGACATCAGACACAAGACATCAGACAGCAGACATCAGACATCAGACACCAGACACCAGACATCAGACACCAGACATCAGACATCAGTCAGACATCAGACATCAGACACAAGACATCAGACACCAGACATCAGACACTAGACATCAGACACCAGACATCATACACCAGACATTAGACATCAGACACCAGACATCAGACATCAGACACCAGACATCAGACATCAGACACCAGACATCAGACATCAGACACCAGACATCAGACATCAGACATCAGACATCAGTTCTCAGACATCAGTCAGACATCAGACATCAGACATCAGACATCAGACATCAGACACCAGACATCAGACATCAGACATCAGACACCAGACATCAGTCAGACATCAGACATCAGACATCAGACATCAGTTCTCAGACATCAGACACCAGACATCAGACATCAGACATCAGACACCAGACATGGACATCAGACACCAGGCATCAGACATCAGACACCAGACATCAGACATCAGTCAGACATCAGACATCAGACATCAGACATCAGACACCAGACACCAGACATCAGACATCAGACACCAGACATCAGACATCAGTTCTCAGACATCAGACATCAGTTCTCAGACATCAGACATCAGACATCAGGCATCAGACATCAGACATTAGACACCAGACATGAGTTCTCAGACATCAGACATCAGACACCAGACATCAGTTATCAGACATCAGTTATCAGACAACAGACATCAGTTCTCAGACATCAGACATCAGTTCTCAGACATCAGACATCAGACACCAGACATCAGACATCAGACATCAAACATCAGTTCTCAGACATCAGTCAGACATCAGACACCAGACATCAGATATCAGATATCAGACATCAGACATCAGACATCAGACATCAGACACCAGACATCAGACATCAGACATCAGTTCTCAGACATCAATCAGACATCAGCCATCAGACATCAGTTCTCAGACAGCAGACATCAGACATCAGACACCAGACACCCGACATCAGACATCAGTTCTCAGACATCAGACATCAGACATCAGTTCTCAGACATCAGACATCAGACACCAGACACCAGACACCAGACACCAGACATCAGTTCTCAGACACCAGACATCAGTTCTCAGACATCAGACATCAGTTCTCAGACATCAGACATCAGTTCTCAGGCATCAGACATCAGACACCAGACATCAGACATCAGTTCTCAGACATCAGACATCAGACCTCAGTTCTCACACATCAGACATCAGACATCAGACATCAGTTCTCAGACATCAGATATCAGACACCAGACATCAGACATCAAACATCAGACACCAGACATCAGACATCAGTTCTCAGACATCAGACACCAGACATCAGACATTAGACATCAGACATCAGTTCTCAGACATCAGACATCAGTTCTCAGACATCAGACATCAGACAATAGTTCTCAGACATCAAACATCAGACATCAGACATGAGTTCTCAGACATCAGACACCAGACACCAGACATCAGACATCAGTTCTCAGACATCAGACATCTGACATCAGTTATCAGACATCAGACATCAGACATCAGACACCAGACATCAGACATCAGACATCAGACACCAGACACCAGACATCAGACATCAGACATCAGACAACAGACAACAGACATCAGTTCTCAGACATCAGACATCAGTTCTCAGACATCAGACATCAGTCATCAGTTCTCAGACATCAGACACCAGACATCAGACATCAGACATCAGACATCAGACACCAGACATCAGACATCAGACATCAGACATCAGTTCTCAGACATCAGACATCAGACACCAGACATCAGACATCAAACATCAGTTCTCAGACATCAGTCAGACATCAGACACCAGACATCCGACATCAGACACCAGACATCAGACATCAGACATCAGACATCAGACACCAGACATCAGACATCAGACACCAGACATAAGACATCAGTTAACAGACACCAGACATCAGACATCAGTTCTCCGACATCGGTCAGACACCACACATCAGACATCAGTTCTCAGACATCAGTCAGACACCAGACATCAGACATCAGTCAGACACCAGACATCAGACACCAGACATCAGACATCAGACATCAGACATCAGTTCTCAGACATCAGACACCAGACATCAGACATCTGACATCAGACATCAGACACCAGACATCAGACACCAGACATCAGACATCAGACATAAGACATCAGTTCTCAGACATCAGTCAGACACCAGACATCAGTCAGACACCAAACATCAGACACCAGACATCAGACATCAGTTCTCAGACATCAGACATCAGTTCTCAGACATCAGACATCAGACACCAGACATCAGACACCAGACATCAGACATCAGACACCTGACATCAGACATCAGTTCTCAGACATCAGTCAGACATCAGACATCAGAGATCAGACACCAGACATCAGACATCAGACACCAGGCACCAGACATCAGACATCAGTTCTCAGACATCAGACATCAGGTCTCAGACATCAGTTATCAGTTCTCAGACATCAGACATCAGTTCTCAGACATCAGACATCAGACATCAGTTCTCAGACATCAGACACCAGACATCAGACATCAGTTCTCAGACATCAGACATCAGACATCAGTTCTCAGACATAAGACATCAGACATCAGTTCTCATACATCAGACATCAGACAACAGTTCTCAGACATCAGACATCAGTTCTCAGACATCAGACAGACATCAGTTCTCATACATCAGACATCAGACACCAGACATCAGACATCAGACATGAGACACCAGACACCAGTCATCAGACACCAGACATGAGACACCAGACACCAGACATCAGACATCAGACATCAGTTCTCAGACATCAGACATCAGGTCTCAGACATCAGTTATCAGTTCTCAGACATCAGACACCAGACATCAGTTATCAGACATCAGACATCAGTTCTCAGACATCAGACACCAGACACCAGACATCAGACACCAGACACCAGACATCAGACATCAGTTCTCAAACATCAGACATCAGTTCTCAGACATCAGACATCAGTTCTCAGACATCAGACATCAGGTCTCAGACATCAGACATCAGGTCTCAGACATCAGACATCAGGTCTCAGACATCAGTTATCAGTTCTCAGACATCAGACATCAGACACAAGAAATCACACATCAGTTATCAGACATCAGACATCAGTTCTCAGACATCAGACATCAGACACGAAACATCACACATCAGACATCAGACATCAGACATCAGTTCTCAGACATCAGACATCAGACATCAGACACCAGACATCAGACATCAGACACCAGACATCAGACATCAGACACAAGACATCAGACACCAGACATCAGACACCAGACATCAGAGACCAGACATCAGACACCAGACATCAGTAAGACATCAGACACCAGACATCAGACATCAGACCTCAGACATCAGTCAGACATCAGACACCAGACATCAGACATCAGACACCAGACATCAGTTATCAGACATCAGACATCAGACATCAGACACCAGACATCAGACATCAGACACCAGACATCAGACACCAGACATCAGACATCAGACACCAGACATCAAACACCAGACACCAGACATCAGACATCAGTTATCAGACATCAGACATCAGTTATCAGACAACACACATCAGTTCTCAGACATCAGACATCAGACATCAGTTCTCAGACATCAGACATCAGACACCAGACATCAGACATCAGACACCAGACATCAGACATCAGTCAGACATCAGACATCAGACACAAGACATCAGACACCAGACATCAGACACCAGACATCAGACATCAGTCAGACATCAGACATCAGACACAAGACATCAGACACCAGACATCAGACACTAGACATCAGACACCAGACATCATACACCAGACATCAGACATCAGACACCAGACATCAGACATCAGACACCAGACATCAGACATCAGACATCAGACACTAGACATCAGTCAGACATCAGACATCAGACATCAGTTCTCAGACATCAGACATCAGACACCAGACATCAGACACCAGACACCAGACACCAGACATCAGACATCAGACACCAGACATCAGACATCAGACACCAGACATCAGACATCAGACATCAGACACCAGACATCAGACATCAGACATCAGACATCAGTTCTCAGACATCAGTCAGACATCAGACATCAGACATCAGACACCAGACACCAGACATCAGACATCAGACACCAGACATCAGTCTTCAGTTCTCAGACATCAGACATCAGTTCTCAGACATCAGACATCAGGCATCAGACATCAGATATTAGTTCTCAGACATCAAACATCAGACACCAGACATGAGTTCTCAGACATCAGACATCAGACACCAGACATCAGTTATCAGACATCAGACATCAGACATCAGTTATCAGAAAACAGACATCAGTTCTCAGACATCAGACATCAGACATCAGTTCTCAGACATCAGACATCAGACACCAGACATCAGACATCAGACATCAAACATCAGTTCTCAGACATCAGTCAGACATCAGACATCAGACATCAGACACCAGACACCAGACATCAGACATCAGTTCTCAGACATCAGTCAGACATCAGACATCAGACATCAGTTCTCAGACATCAGACATCAGACAGCAGACATCAGACATCAGTTCTCAGACATCAGACATCAGACATCAGTTCTCAGACATCAGTCATCAGACATCAGACAGCAGACACCAGACATCAGACACCAGACATCAGACATCAGACACCAGACATCAGTTCTCAGACATCAGACATCAGTTCTCAGACATCAGACATCAGTTCTCAGACATCAGACACCAGACATCAGACATCAGTTCTCAGACATCAGACATTAGACCTCAGTTCTCAGACATCAGACATCAGACATCAGACATCAGTTCTCAGACATCAGATGTCAGACACCAGACATCAGACATCAGACATCAGACACCAGACATCAGACATCAGTTCTCAGACATCAGACACCAGACATCAGTTCTCAGACATCAGACATCAGACATCAGTTCTCAGACATCAGACATCAGACAATAGTTCTCAGACATCAAACATCAGACACCAGACATCAGACATCAGTTCTCAGACATCAGACACCAGACAACAGACATCAGACATCAGTTCTCAGACATCAGACATCTGACATCAGTTATCAGACATCAGACATCAGACATCAGTTCTCAGACATCAGACATCAGACATCAGTTCTCAGACATCAGACATCAGACATCAGACACCAGACACCAGACATCAGACAACAGACATCAGACAACAGACAACAGACATCAGTTCTCAGACATCAGACATCAGTTCTCAGACATCAGACATCAGTTCTCAGACATCAGACATCAGTTCTCAGACATCAGACACCAGACATCAGACATCAGACATCAGACATCAGTTCTCAGACATCAGACATCAGACACCAGACATCAGACATCAAACATCAGTTCTCAGACATCAGTCAGACATCAGACACCAGACATCAGACACCAGACATCAGACATCAGACATCAGACGTCAGACACCAGACACCAGACATCAGACACCAGACATCAGACATCAGACATCAGACATCAGACATCAGACATCAGTTCTCAGACATCAGGCAGACATCAGACACCAGACATCAGACACCAGACATCAGACATCAGACACCAAACATCAGACACCAGACATCAGACATCAGACATCAGACACCAGACATCAGTCAGACATCAGACATCAGACATCAGTTCTCAGACATCAGACATCAGACACCAGACATCAGACATCAGACACCAGACATCAGACATCAGACACCAGACATCTTGTCATCAGTTCTCAGACATCAGACATCAGTTCTCAGACATCAGACATCAGGCATCAGACATCTGACATTAGTTCTCAGACATCAAACATCAGACACCGGACATGAGTTCTCAGACATCAGACATCAGACACCAGACATCAGTTATCAGACATCAGACATCAGACATCAGTTATCAGACAACAGACATCAGTTCTCAGACATCAGACATCAGACATCAGTTCTCAGACATCAGACATCAGACACCAGACATCAGACATCAGACATCAAACATCAGTTCTCAGACATCAGTCAGACATCAGACACCAGACATCAGATATCAGACATCAGACACCAGACACCAGACATCAGACATAAGTTCTCAGTCATCAGTCAGACATCAGACATCAGACATAAGTTCTCAGACATCAGACATCAGACATCAGACATCAGACACCAGACACCAGACATCAGTTCTCAGACATCAGTTCTCAGACATCAGACATCAGACATCAGACACCAGACATCAGACACCAGACACCAGACACCAGACATCAGTTCTCAGACATCAGACATCAGTTCTCAGACATCAGACATCAGTTCTCAGACATCAGACATCAGACCTCAGTTCTCAGACATCAGACATCAGACATCACACATCAGACATCAGTTCTCAGACATCAGATATCAGACACCAGACATCAGACATCAGACACCAGACATCAGTTCTCAGACATCAGACACCAGACATCAGACATCAGACATCAGTTCTCAGACATCAGATATCAGACATCAGATCTCAGACATCAGACATCAGACAATAGTTCTCAGACATCAAACATCAGACACCAGACATCAGACATGAGTTCACAGACATCAGACACCAGACACCAGACATCAGACATCAGTTCTCAGACATCACACATCAGACATCAGTTATCAGACATCAGACATCAGACACCAGACATCAGACATCAGACACCAGACATCAGACATCAGACACCAGACATCAGACACCAGACATCAGACATCAGACACCAGACATGAGACATCAGACACCAGACATGAGACATCAGACACCAGACATCAGACATCAGACATCAGACACCAGACATCAGACATCAGACATCAGACATCAGACATCAGACATCAGACATCAGTTCTCAGACATCAGACATCAGACATCAGACATCAGTTCTCAGACATCAGACATCAGACATCAGTTCTCAGACATCAGACATCAGACACCAGACACCAGACATCAGACATCAGACATCAGACAACAGACATCAGTTCTCAGACATCAGTCATCAGTTCTCAGACATCAGACATCAGACACCAGACATCAGACATCAGACACCAGACATCAGACATCAGTTCTCAGACATCAGACATCAGACACCAGACATCAAACATCAATTCTCAGACATCAGTCAGACATCAGACATCAGACATCAGACACCAGACATAAGACATCAGTTAACAGACACCAGACATCAGACATCAGTTCTCAGACATCGGTCAGACACCACACATCAGACATCAGTTCTCAGACATCAGTCAGACACCAGACATCAGACATAAGTCAGACACCAGACATCAGACACCAGACATCAGACACCAGACATCAGACATCAGACACCAGACATCAGTTCTCAGACACCAGACATCAGACATCAGACATCTGACATTAGACATCAGACACCAGACATCAGACACCAGACATCAGACATCAGACATAAGACATCAGTTCTCAGACATCAGTCAGACACCAGACATCAGTCAGACACCAGACATCAGACAGACACCAGACATCAGACACCAGACATCAGACATCAGTTCTCAGACATCAGACATCAGTCAGACACCAGACATAAGACACCAGACATCAGACATCAATTCTCAGACATCAGACATCAGTTCTCAGACATCAGACACCAGACATCAGTTATCAGACATCAGACATCAGACATCAGTTATCAGACATTAGACATCAGTTCTCAGACATCAGACATCAGACACCAGACATCAGACATCAGACATCAGACATCAGACACCAGACATCAGACATCAGTTCTCTGACATCAGACATCAGACATCAGACACCAGACATCAGACATTAGACATCAGACATCAGACACCAGACACCAGATATCAGACAGCCGACACCAGACATGAGTTCTCAGACATCAGACATCAGTTCTCAGATATCAGACAACAGTTCTCAGACATCAGACATCAGACACCATTCATCAGACATCAGTTCTCAGACATCAGACATCAGTTCTCAGACATCAGACATCAGTTCTCAGACATCAGACATCAGACACCAGACACCAGACATCAGACATCAGACATCAGACACCAGACACCAGACATCAGACATCAGACATCAGACACCAGACACCAGACATCAGACACCAGACACCAGACATCAGACACCAGACATCAGACATCAGTTCTCAGACATCAGACATCAGTTCTCAGACATCAGACATCAGGTCTCAGACATCAAACATCAGACACCAGACACCAGACATCAGACATCAGACATCAGTTCTCAGACATCAGACATCAGTTCTCAGACATCAGACATCGGACATCAGTTCTCAGACATCAGACATCAGTTCTCAGACACCAGACATCAGACATCAGACATCAGACACCAGACATCAGACATCAGAAACCAGACATCAGACATCAGACACCAGACATCAGACAACAGACATCAGACACCAGATATCAGAGATCAGACACCAGACATCAGACATCAGTTCTCAGACATCAGACATCAGACACCAGACATCAGACACCAGACATGAGACATCAGACATCAGACACCTGAAATCATACATCAGTTCTCAGACATCAGTCAGACATCAGACATCAGAGATCAGACACCAGACATCAGACATCAGACATCAGTTCTCAGACATCAGACATTAGACATTAGACATCAGTTCTCAGACATCAGACACCAGACATCAGACATCAGTTCTCAGACATCAGACATCAGACATCAGTTCTCAGACATCAGACATCAGACATCAGTTCTCATACATCAGACATCAGACATCAGTTCTCAGACATCAGACATCAGTTCTCAGACATCAGACATCAGTTCTCAGACATCAGACACCAGACATCAGACACCAGACATCAGACACCAGACATCAGTCAGACATGAGACACCAGACATCAGACATCAGACACCAGACATCAGACATCAGACATCAGTTCTCAGACATCAGTTCTCAGACATCAGACATCAGACATCAGTTCTCAGACATCAGACATCAGACATCAGTTCTCAGACATCAGACACCATAGAATCATAGAATCATAGAATCATAGAATCGTAGAGTTGGAAGGGACCTCCTGGGCCATCTGGTCCAACCCCCTGCTCAAAGCAGGATTCGCTAAATCATCCCAGTCAGATGTCTGTCCAGCCTCTGTTTGAAGACTTCCATTGAAGGAGAACTCACCACTTCTCGTGGCAGCCTGTTCCACTCATTGATCACTCTAACTGTCAAAAAGTTTTTTCTAATATCTAATCTGTGTCTCCTCCTATTCAGTTTCATCCCATTGCTTCTAGTCTTTCCTTGTGCAAATGAGAATAAAGTTGATCCTTCTACAATGTGACAGCCCTTTAGATATTTGTAGACAGCAATTAAGTCTCCTCTCAGTCTTCTCTTTTGCAAACTAAACATTCCCAAATCCTGCAACCTTTCCTCATAAGACAGGGTTTGCAGACCGGTCACCATTCTGGTCGCTCTTTTCTGAACTTGCTCCAGTTTGTTGATGTCTTTTTTAAAATGTGGTGCCCAAAACTGGACACAATATTCCAGATGAGGTCTGACCAAAGAGGAGTAGAGGGAAATAATGACTTCACGTGATCTAGACTGTATGCTTCTGTTAATACATCCTAGAACTGCATTTGCCTTTTCTGCTGCTGCATCACACTGTTGACTCATATTCAGTCTGTGATCTATTAGTATACCCAAGTCTTTTTCACATGTGCTGTCACTTAGCCCTATTCCTCCCATTCTATATATGCTTTTTTCATTTTTATTGCCCAGATGTAGTACTTTGCATTTCTCCCTGTTAAAAACCATTCTGTTAGTTACTGCCCACTTCTCCAGTTTATTTAAATCTTTTTGAATCCTCTCTCTCTCTTCTCTAGTATTAGCTATCCCTCCTAGCTTTGTGTCATCAGCAAATTTAATCAGTTTACCCTCAATTCCTTCATCTAAATCGTTGATAAAGATGTTGAACAATACAGGGCCCAGGACAGAGCCCTGTGGTACCCCACTTGAGACATTCTTCCAACTGGATGTGCAGCCATTTACGACCACTCTTTGGGTCCGATCACTATGCCAGCTATGAATCCACCTAACAGTTGCCTTGTCCATTCCATACTTAGTCATTTTTTCAATAAGGATTGTATGAGTTCTCAGACATCAGTTCTCAGACATCAGACATCATTTCTCAGACATCAGACATCAGTTCTCAGACACCAGACATCAGATCTCAGACATCAGTTCTCAGACGTCAGTTCTCAGACATCAGTTCTCAGACATCACACATCAGTTCTCAGACACCAGACATCAGACATCAGTTCTCAGACATCAGACATCAGTTATCAGACATCAGACATCAGACATCAGTTCTCAGACATCAGTCAAACACCAGACATCAGAAATCAGACATCAGTCAGACATCAGACATCAGACATTAGACATCAGACACCAGACAACAGACATCAGACACCAGACATCAGTTATCAGACACCAGACATCAGACATCAGACATCAGTTCTCAGACATCAGACATCAGTTCTCAGACATCAGACACCATACATCAGTTCTCAGACATCAGACATCAGACATCAGTTCTCATACATCAGACATCAGACATCAGTTCTCAGACATCAGACATCAGACAACAGACATCAGACATCAGTTATCAGACACCAGACATCAGAGTTCAGTTCGCAGACATCAGTCAGACACCAGACATCAGACATCAGACACCAGACATCAGACATCAGACATCAGTCATACATGAGACATCAGACACCAGACATCAGACATCAGTTATCAGACATCAGACATCAGACACCAGACACCAGACACCAGACATCAGACATCAGTTCTCAGACATCAGACATCAGTTCTCAGACATCAGACATCAGTTCTCAGACACCAGACATCAGACATCAGACACCAGACATCAGACATCAGTTCTCAGACATCAGACACCAGACATCAGACATCAGACATCAGTTCTCAGACATCAGACATCAGTTCTCAGACATCAGACATCAGACATCAGTTCTCAGACATCAGTCAGACATCAGAAATCAGACACCAGACATCAGACACCAGACATCTGACATCAGTTCTCAGACATCAGACATCAGACACCAGACACCAGACACCAGACATCAGACACCAGACATCAGTTCTCAGACATCAGTCAGACATCAGACATCAGACATCAGTTCTCAGACATCAGTCAGACATCAGACATCAGACACCAGACATCAGACACCAGGCACCAGACATCAGACATCAGACATCAGTTCTCAGACATCAGACATCAGTTCTCAGACATCAGACACCAGACATCAGACATCAGATATCAGACATGAGACATCAGTTCTCAGACATCAGTCAGACATCAGACACCAGACATCAGACATCAGACATCAGTTATCAGACATCAGACATCAGTCATCAGACATCAGTTATCAGACATCAGACATCAGTCATCAGTTCTCAGACATCAGTCAAACACCAGACACCAGACATCAGACACCAGACATCAAACATCAGACATCAGTTCTCAGACATCAGACATCAGTTCTCAGACATCAGACACCAGACATCAGACATCAGTTCTCAGACATCAGACATCAGACACCAGACATCAGACACCAGACATCAGACACCAGACATCAGACACCAGACATCAGACATCAGTTCTCAGACATCAGACATCAGTTCTCAGACATCAGACACCAGACATCAGTTCTCAGACATCAGACATCAGTTCTCAGACATCAGTTCTCAGACATCAGTTCTCAGACATCAGTTCTCAGACATCAGTTCTCAGACATCAGACATCAGTTCTCAGACAAAAGACATCAGACATCAGTTCTCAGACATCAGACACCAGACATCAGACATCAGTCAGACATCAGACACCAGACATCAGACATCAGTTCTCAGACACCAGTCATCAGACATCAGACATCAGACATCAGTTCTCAGACATCAGTCAGACATCAGACATCAGTTCTCAGACATCAGACACCAAACATCAGACACCAGACATCAGACACCAGACATCAGACATCAGACACCAGACATCAGACATCAGTTCTCAGACATCAGTCAGACATCAGACATCAGACATCAGACATCAGTTCTCAGACATCAGACATCAGACATCAGTTCTCAGACATCAGACATCAGACATCATACATCAGACATCAGACATCAGACACCAGACATCAGACATCAGACATCAGTTCTCAGACATCAGACATCAGTTCTCAGACATCAGGCATCAGACATCAGTTCTCATACATCAGACATCAGTTCTCAGACATCAGACATCAGTTCTCAGACATCAGACATCAGTTCTCAGACATCAGACATCAGACACCAGAACTCAGACATCAGACATCAGACACCAGACACCTGACATCAGACATCAGACATCAGTTCTCAGACATCAGACATCAGTTCTCAGACATCAGACATCAGTTCTCAGACATCAGATATCAGTACTCAGACATCAGACATCAGACACCAGACATCACACATCAGTTCTCAGACATCAGACATCACACATCAGTTATCAGACATCAGACATCAGACATCAGTTCTCAGACATCAGACATCAGACACCAGACATCAGACACCAGACATCAGACATCAGACATCAGTTATCAGACATCAGACATCAGTTCTCAGACATCAGTCAGACATCAGACACCAGACATCAGACATCAGACACCAGACATCAAACATCAGTTATCAGACATCAGACATCAGACACCAGACATCAGACATCAGACACCAGACATCAGACACCAGACACCAGACATCAGTTCTCAGACATCAGACATCAGTTCTCAGACATCAGACACCAGACATCAGACATCAGACATCAGTTCTCAGACATCAGACATCAGACACCAGACACCAGACATCAGACACCAGACATCAGACATCAGTTCTCAGACATCAGACATCAGTTCTCAGACATCAGACACCAGACATCAGACATCAGACATAAGACATCAGATCTCAGACATCAGACACCAGACATCAGACATTAGACATCAGACATCAGACACCAGACACCAGACACCAGACATGAGTTCTCAGACATCAGACATCAGTTCTCAGACACCAGACATCAGACATCAGACACCAGACATCAGACATCAGTTCTCAGACATCAGACACCAGACACCAGACACCAGACATGAGTTCTCAGACATCAGACATCAGTTCTCAGATATCAGACAACAGTTCTCAGACATCAGACATCAGACACCAGTCATCAGACATCAGACATCAGTTCTCAGACATCAGACATCAGTTCTCAGACATCAGACATCAGACGTCAGACATCAGACACCAGACACCAGACATCAGACATCAGATATCAGACATCAGACACCAGACACCAGACATCAGACATCAGACATCAGACACCAGACACCAGACATCAGACACCAGACACCAGACATCAGACATCAGACATCAGACACCAGACATCAGACATCAGTTCTCAGACATCAGACATCAGTTCTCAGACATCAGACATCAGGTCTCAGACATCAAACATCAGACACCAGACACCAGACATCAGACATCAGACATCAGACATCAGTTCTCAGACATCAGACATCAGTTCTCAGACATCAGACATCAGTTCTCAGACATCAGACTTCAGGTCTCAGACATCAGACATCAGGTCTCAGACATCAGTTTTCAGGTCTCAGACATCAGACATCAGACATGAGACATCACACATCAGTTATCAGACATCAGACACCAGACATCAGTTATCAGACATCAGACATCAGACACCAGACATCAGACATCAGACACCAGACATCAGACACCAGACATCAGACATCAGACATCAAACACCAGACATCAGACATCAGACACCAGACATCAGACATCAGACATCAGACACCAGACATCAGACATCAGACACCAGACATCAGTTATCAGACATCAGACATCAGTTATCAGTCAACAGACATCAGTTCTCAGACATCAGACATCAGACAACAGTTCTCAGACATCAGACATCAGACACCAGACATCAGACACCAGACATTAGACACCAGACATCAGACACCAGACATCAGTCATCAGTCAGACATCAGACACCAGACATCAGACATCAGACTTCAGACATCAGTCAGACATCAGACACCAGACATCAGACACCAGACATCAGACATCAGACACCAGACATCAGACACCAGACATCAGACATCAGACACCAGACATCAGACATCAGACACCAGACATCAGACATCACACAGCAGACATCAGACATCAGACATCAGACATCAGTTCTCAGACATCAGTCAGACATCAGACATCAGACACCAGACACCAGACATCAGACATCAGACACCAGACATCAGACACCAGACATCAGACATCAGACACCAGACATCAGACATCAGACATCAGTCAGACATCAGTCATCAGACATCAGACATCAGACATCAGTTCTCAGACACCAGACATCAGACATCAGACACCAGACATCAGACATCAGACATCAGACACCAGACATCAGACATCAGACACCAGACATCAGTTCTCAGACATCAGTCAGACATCAGACATCAGACATCAGACACCAGACACCAGACATCAGACATCAGACATCAGACACCAGACATCAGACATCAGTTCTCAGACATCAGACATCAGTTCTCAGACATCAGACATCAGGCATCAGACATCAGACATTAGTTCTCAGACATCAAACATCAGACACCAGACATGAGTTCTCAGACATCAGACATCAGTTATCAGACAACAGACATCAGTTCTCAGACATCAGACATCAGACATCAGTTCTCAGACATCAGACATCAGACACCAGACATCAGACATCAGACATCAAACATCAGTTCTCAGACATCAGTCAGACAACAGACACCAGACATCAGATATCAGACATCAGACACCAGACATCAGACACCAGACATCAGACATCAGACATCAGACATCAGACATCAGACAGCAGACATCAGACATCAGACATCAGACATCAGTTCTCAGACATCAGACATCAGTTCTCAGACATCAGACATCAGACATCAGACACCAGACACCAGACACCAGACATCAGACACCAGACACCAGACACCAGACATCAGACATCAGACACCAGACATCAGTTCTCAGACATCAGACATCAGTTCTCAGATATCAGACATCAGTTCTCAGACATCAGACATCAGACACCAGACATCAGACATCAGTTCTCAGACATCAGACATCAGACCTCAGTTCTCAGACATCAGACATCAGACATCAGTTCTCAGACATCAGATATCAGACACCAGACATCAGACATCAGACACCAGACATCAGACATCAGACATCAGACATCAGTTCTCAGACATCAGACACCAGACATCAGACATCAGACATCATACATCAGACATCAGTTCTCAGACATCAGTTCTCAGACATCAGACATCAGACATGAGTTCTCAGACATCAGACAATAGTTCTCAGACATCAAACATCAGACACCAGACATCAGGCATGAGTTCTTAGACATCAGACATCAGACACCAGACATCAGACATCAGTTCTCAGACATCAGACATCTGACATCAGTTATCAGACATCAGTCAGACATCAGTCATCAGACATCAGACATCAGTTCTCAGACATTAGACATCAGACACCAGACATCAGACATCAGACATCAGACACCAGACACCAGACATCAGACATCAGACATCAGACATCAGTTCTCAGACATCAGACATCAGACACCAGACATCAGACATAAGACACCAGACATCAGACATCAGACATCAGTTCTCAGACATCAGTTCTCAGACATCAGACATCAGACATCAGTTCTCAGACATCAGACACCAGACATCAGATACCAGACATCAGACATAAGACATCAGATACCAGACATCAGACATCAGACATCAGTTCTCAGACATCAGACATCAGACATCAGACACCAGACATCAGACATCAAACATCAGTTCTCAGACATCAGTCAGACATCAGACATCAGACATCAGACATCAGACACCAGACATCAGACATCAGACATCAGTTAACAGACACCAGACATCAGTTCTCAGACATCGGTCAGACACCACACATCAGACATCAGTTCTCAAACATCAGTCAGACACCAGACATTAGACATCAGTCAGACACCAGACATCAGACACCAGACATCAGACATCAGACACCAGACATCAGTTCTCAGACATCAGACACCAGACATCAGACATCAGACATCTGACATCAGACATCAGACACCAGACATCAGACATAAGACATAAGACATCAGTTCTCAGACAACAGTCAGACACAAGACATCAGTCAGACACCAGACATCAGACACCAGACATCAGACATCAGTTCTCAGACATCAGACATCAGACATCAGTTCTCAGACATCAGACACCAGACATCAGACATCAGACACCAGACATCAGACATCAGACACCAGACATCAGACATCAGACATCAGACACCAGACATCAGACAACAGACACCAGACATCAGACATCAGACACCAGACATCAGACACCAGACACCAGACATCAGACATCAGACTTCAGTTCTCAGACATCAGACATCAGGTCTCAGACATCAGTTATCAGTTCTCAGACATCAGACACCAGACATCAGTTATCAGACATCAGACATCAGTTCTCAGACATCAGACATCAGACATCAGATACCAGACATCAGACATCAGACATCAGTTCTCAGACATCAGACATCAGTTCTCAGACATCAGACATCAGGTCTCAGACATCAGACATCAGGTCTCAGACATCAGTTATCAGGTCTCAGACATCAGACATCAGACACGAGACATCACACATCAGTTATCAGACATCAGACATCAGACATCAGTTCTCAGACATCAGACATCAGACACGAGACATCACACATCAGACATCAGACATCAGTTCTCAGACATCAGACACCAGACATCAGACATCAGTCAGACATCAGACATCAGACACAAGACATCAGACACCAGACATCAGACATCAGTCAGACATCAGACACCAGACATCAGACATCAAACCTCAGACATCAGTCAGACATCAGACACCAGACATCAGACATCAGACATCAGACACCAGACATCAGTTATCAGACATCAGACATCAGACACAAGACATCAGACATCAAACACCAGACATCAGACACCAGACATCAGACACCAGACATCAGACACAAGACATCAGACATCAGACATCAGACATCAGACACCAGACATCAGACATCAGACATCAGACATCAGACACCAGACATCAGACATCAGACACCAGACATCAGACATCAGTTATCAGACATCAGTTATCAGACATCAGACATCAGACATCAGACATCAGTTATCAGACAACAGACATCAGTTCTCAGACATCAGACATCAGTTCTCAGACATCAGACATCAGACACCAGACATCAGACACCAGACATCAGACATCAGACATCAGTCAGACATCAGACATCAGACACAAGACATCAGATACCAGACATCAGACACCAGACATCAGACACCAGACATCAGACACCAGACATCAGTCATCAGTCAGACATCAGACACCAGACATCAGACATCAGACCTCAGACATCAGTCAGACATCAGACACCAGACATCAGACATCAGACACCAGACATCAGACATCAGACACCAGACATCAGACACCAGACATAAGACATCAGTTCTCAGACATCAGACATCAGACATCAGTTCTCAGACATCAGACACCAGACATCAGACATCAGACACCAGACATCAGACACCAGACATCAGACATCAGACATCAGTCAGACATCAGACATCAGACATCAGACATCAGACACCAGATATCAGACATCAGACATCAGACATCAGACATCAGACATCAGACATCAGACACCAGACATCAGACATCAGTTCTCAGACATCAGACATCAGACACCAGACATCAGACATCAGTCACCAGACATCAGACATCAGTTCTCAGACATCAGTCAGACATCAGACATCAGACATCAGACACCAGACATCAGACATCAGACATCAGTTCTCAGACATCAGACATCAGTTCTCAGACATCACACATCAGACATCAGTTCTCAGACATCAGACATCAGACATCAGACCTCAGACATCAAACATCAGACACCAGACACCAGACATCAGACATGAGTTCTCAGACATCAGACATCAGACACCGGACATCAGACACCAGACATCAGACATCAGACATCAGTTCTCAGACATCAGACACCAGACATCAGACATCAGTTCTCAGACATCAGACACCAGACATCAGACATCAGTCAGACATCAGACATCAGACATCAGACACCAGACATCAGACATCAGTTCTCAGACATCAGACATGAGACATCAGTTCTCAGACATCAGACACCAGACATCAGACACCAGACATCAGACACCAGACATCAGTCAGACATGAGACACCAGACATCAGACATCAGACACCAGACATCAGACATCAGACACCAGACATCAGACATCAGACATCAGTTCTCAGACATCAGTTCTCAGACATCAGACATCAGACATCAGTTCTCAGACATCAGACACCATAGAATCATAGAATCATAGAATCATAGAATCGTAGAGTTGGAAGGGACCTCCTGGGCCATCTGGTCCAACCCCCTGCTCAAAGCAGGATTCGCTAAATCATCCCAGTCAGATGTCTGTCCAGCCTCTGTTTGAAGACTTCCATTGAAGGAGAACTCACCACTTCTCGTGGCAGCCTGTTCCACTCATTGATCACTCTAACTGTCAAAAAGTTTTTTCTAATATCTAATCTGTGTCTCCTCCTATTCAGTTTCATCCCATTGCTTCTAGTCTTTCCTTGTGCAAATGAGAATAAAGTTGATCCTTCTACAATGTGACAGCCCTTTAGATATTTGTAGACAGCAATTAAGTCTCCTCTCAGTCTTCTCTTTTGCAAACTAAACATTCCCAAATCCTGCAACCTTTCCTCATAAGACAGGGTTTGCAGACCGGTCACCATTCTGGTCGCTCTTTTCTGAACTTGCTCCAGTTTGTTGATGTCTTTTTTAAAATGTGGTGCCCAAAACTGGACACAATATTCCAGATGAGGTCTGACCAAAGAGGAGTAGAGGGAAATAATGACTTCACGTGATCTAGACTGTATGCTTCTGTTAATACATCCTAGAACTGCATTTGCCTTTTCTGCTGCTGCATCACACTGTTGACTCATATTCAGTCTGTGATCTATTAGTATACCCAAGTCTTTTTCACATGTGCTGTCACTTAGCCCTATTCCTCCCATTCTATATATGCTTTTTTCATTTTTATTGCCCAGATGTAGTACTTTGCATTTCTCCCTGTTAAAAACCATTCTGTTAGTTACTGCCCACTTCTCCAGTTTATTTAAATCTTTTTGAATCCTCTCTCTCTCTCTTCTCTAGTATTAGCTATCCCTCCTAGCTTTGTGTCATCAGCAAATTTAATCAGTTTACCCTCAATTCCTTCATCTAAATCGTTGATAAAGATGTTGAACAATACAGGGCCCAGGACAGAGCCCTGTGGTACCCCACTTGAGACATTCTTCCAACTGGATGTGCAGCCATTTACGACCACTCTTTGGGTCCGATCACTATGCCAGCTATGAATCCACCTAACAGTTGCCTTGTCCATTCCATACTTAGTCATTTTTTCAATAAGGATTGTATGAGTTCTCAGACATCAGTTCTCAGACATCAGACATCAGACATCAGTTCTCAGACATCAGACATCAGTTCTCAGACACCAGACATCAGATCTCAGACATCAGTTCTCAGACGTCAGTTCTCAGACATCAGTTCTCAGACATCACACATCAGTTCTCAGACACCAGACATCAGACATCAGTTCTCAGACATCAGACATCAGTTATCAGACATCAGACATCAGACATCAGTTCTCAGACATCAGTCAAACACCAGACATCAGAAATCAGACATCAGTCAGACATCAGACATCAGACATTAGACTTCAGACACCAGACATCAGACATCAGACACCAGACATCAGTTATCAGACACCAGACATCAGACATCAGACATCAGTTATCAGACATCAGACATCAGTTCTCAGACATCAGACACCATACATCAGTTCTCAGACATCAGACATCAGACATCAGTTCTCATACATCAGACATCAGACATCAGTTCTCAGACATCAGACATCAGACAACAGACATCAGACATCAGTTATCAGACACCAAACATCAGAGTTCAGTTCGCAGACATCAGTCAGACACCAGACATCAGACATCAGACACCAGACATCAGACATCAGACATCAGACATCAGACATCAGTCATACATGAGACATCAGACATCAGTCATACATGAGACATCAGACACCAGACATCAGACATCAGTTATCAGACATCAGACATCAGACACCAGACACCAGACATCAGACATCAGTTCTCAGACATCAGACATCAGTTCTCAGACATCAGACATCAGTTCTCAGACACCAGACATCAGACATCAGACACCAGACATCAGACATCAGTTCTCAGACATCAGACACCAGACATCAGACATCAGTTCTCAGACATCAGACATCAGTTCTCAGACATCAGACATCAGACATCAGTTCTCAGACATCAGTCAGACATCAGAAATCAGACACCAGACATCAGACACCAGACATCTGACATCAGTTCTCAGACATCAGACATCAGACACCAGACACCAGACATCAGACATCAGACACCAGACATCAGTTCTCAGACATCAGTCAGACATCAGACATCAGTTCTCAGACATCAGTCAGACATCAGACATCAGACACCAGACATCAGACACCAGGCACCAGACATCAGACATCAGACATCAGTTCTCAGACATCAGACATCAGACATCAGTTCTCAGACATCAGACACCAGACATCAGACATCAGATATCAGACATGAGACATCAGTTCTCAGACATCAGACATCAGTCATCAGACATCAGTTATCAGACATCAGACATCAGTCATCAGTTCTCAGACATCAGACATCAATTCTCATACATCAGACATCAGACATCAGTTCTCAGACATCAGACATCAGACACCAGACATCAGACATCAGTTATCAGACACCAGACATCATTTCTCAGACATCAATCAGACACCAGACACCAGACATCAGACACCAGACATCAAACATCAGACATCAGTTCTCAGACATCAGACATCAGTTCTCAGACATCAGACACCAGACATCAGACATCAGACACCAGACATCAGACACCAGACATCAGACACCAGACATCAGACATCAGTTCTCAGACATCAGACATCAGTTCTCAGACATCAGACACCAGACATCAGTTCTCAGACATCAGACATCAGTTCTTAGACATCAGTTCTCAGACATCAGTTCTCAGACATCAGACATCAGTTCTCAGACAAAAGACATCAGACATCAGTTCTCAGACATCAGACACCAGACATCAGACATCAGTCAGACATCAGACACCAGACATCAGACATCAGTTCTCAGACACCAGTCATCAGACATCAGACATCAGACTTCAGTTCTCAGACATCAGTCAGACATCAGACATCAGACATCAGACACCAGACATCAGACATCAGACATCAGTTCTCAGACATCAGACACCAAACATCAGACACCAGACATCAGACATCAGACATCAGACACCAGACATCAGACATCAGTTCTCAGACATCAGTCAGACATCAGACATCAGACATCAGTTCTCAGACATCAGACATCAGACATCAGTTCTCAGACATCAGACATCAGACATCATACATCAGACATCAGATATCAGACACCAGACATCAGACATCAGACATCAGTTCTCAGACATCAGACATCAGTTCTCAGACATCAGGCATCAGACATCAGTTCTCATACATCAGACATCAGTTCTCAGACATCAGACATCAGTTCTCAGACATCAGACATCAGTTCTCAGACATCAGACATCAGACACCAGAACTCAGACATCAGACACCAGACATCAGACACCAAACACCTGACATCAGACATCAGACATCAGTTCTCAGACATCAGACATCAGTTCTCAGACATCAGACATCAGTTCTCAGACATCAGATATCAGTACTCAGACATCAGACATCAGACACCAGACATCACACATCAGTTCTCAGACATCAGACATCAGACACCAGACATCACACATCAGTTATCAGACATCAGACATCAGACACCAGACATCAGTTCTCAGACATCAGACATCAGTTCTCAGACATCAGACATCAGTTCTCAGACATCAGACATCAGACACCAGACATCAGTTATCAGACATCAGACATCAGACATCAGTTCTCAGACATCAGACATCACACATCAGTTATCAGACATCAGACATCAGTTCTCAGACATCAGTCAGACATCAGACACCAGACATCAGACATCAGACACCAGACATCAAACATCAGTTATCAGACATCAGACACCAGACATCAGACACCAGACATCAGACATCAGACATCAGTTATCAGACATCAGACATCAGTTCTCAGACATCAGTCAGACATCAGACACCAGACATCAGACATCAGACACCAGACATCAAACATCAGTTATCAGACATCAGACATCAGACACCAGACATCAGACATCAGACACCAGACATCAGACACCAGACACCAGACATCAGTTCTCAGACATCAGACATCAGTTCTCAGACATCAGACACCAGACATCAGACATCAGTTCTCAGACATCAGACATCAGACACCAGACACCAGACATCAGACACCAGACATCAGACATCAGTTCTCAGACATCAGACATCAGTTCTCAGACATCAGACACCAGACATCAGACATCAGACATAAGACATCAGATCTCAGACATCAGACACCAGACATCAGACATTAGACATCAGACATCAGACACCAGACACCAGACATCAGACACCAGACACCAGACATGAGTTCTCAGACATCAGACATCAGACACCAGTCATCAGACATCAGACATCAGTTCTCAGACATCAGACATCAGTTCTCAGACATCAGACATCAGACGTCAGACATCAGACACCAGACACCAGACACCAGACATCAGACATCAGACATCAGACACCAGACACCAGACATCAGACATCAGACACCAGACACCAGACATCAGACACCAGACACCAGACATCAGACAACAGACATCAGACATCAGACATCCGACACCAGACATCAGACATCAGACATCAGACACCAGACATCAGACATCAGTTCTCAGACATCAGACATCAGTTCTCAGACATCAGACATCAGTTCTCAGACATCAGACATCAGTTCTCAGACATCAGACATCAGACATCAGTTCTCAGACATCAGACATCAGTTCTCAGACACCAGACATCAGACATCAGACATCAGACACCAGACATCAGACATCAGAAACCAGACATCAGACATCAGACATCAGACAACAGACATCAGACATCAGACACCAGACATCAGAGATCAGACACCAGACATCAGACATCAGTTCTCAGACATCAGACATCAGACACCAGACATCAGACACCAGACATCAGACACCAGACATGAGACATCAGACATCAGACACCTGAAATCATACATCAGTTCTCAGACATCAGTCAGACATCAGACATCAGAGATCAGACACCAGACATAAGACATCAGACACCAGGCACCAGACATCAGACATCAGTTCTCAGACATCAGACATCAGACATCAGTTCTCAGACATCAGACATCAGACATCAGTTCTCAGACATCAGACATCAGACATCAGTTCTCATACATCAGACATCAGACATCAGTTCTCAGACATCAGACATCAGTTCTCAGACATCAGACATCAGACATCAGTTCTCATACATCAGACATCAGACACCAGACATCAGACATCAGACATCAGACACCAGACACCAGACATCAGACACCAGACACCAGACACCAGACACCAGACACCAGACATCAGACATCAGACATCAATTCTCAGACATCAGACATCAGGTCTCAGACATCAGTTATCAGTTCTCAGACATCAGACACCAGACATCAGTTATCAGACATCAGACATCAGTTCTCAGACATCAGACATCAGACACCAGACATCAGACATCAGACACAAGACATCAGACATCAGACATCAGACATCAGTTCTCAGACATCAGACATCAGTTCTCAGACATCAGACATCAGTTCTCAGACATCAGACTTCAGGTCTCAGACATCAGACATCAGGTCTCAGACATCAGTTATCAGGTCTCAGACATCAGACATCAGACACGAGACATCACACATCAGTTATCAGACATCAGACTTCAGACATCAGTTCTCAGACATCAGACATCAGACACGAGACATCACACATCAGACATCAGACATCAGTTCTCAGACATCAGACATCAGACACCAGACATCAGACATCAGTCAGACATCAGACATCAGACACAAGACATCAGACATCAGACATCAGACACCAGACATCAGACATCAGTCAGACATCAGACACCAGACATCAGACATCAGACATCAGACACCAGACATCAGTTATCAGACATCAGACATCAGACATCAGACACCAGACATCAGACATCAGACACCAGACATCAGACATCAGACACCAGACATCAGACACCAGACATCAGAAATCAGACACCAGACATCAGACACCAGACATCAGACATCAGACACCAGACATCAGACATCAGACACCAGACATCAGACATCAGACACCAGACATCAGACACCAGACATCAGACATCAGACACCAGACATCAGACACCAGACATCAGACATCAGTTATCAGACATCAGACATCAGTTATCAGACAACAGACATCAGTTCTCAGACATCAGACATCAGACAACAGTTCTCAGACATCAGACATCAGACACCAGACATCAGACACCAGACATCAGACACCAGACATCAGTCATCAGTCAGACATCAGACACCAGACATCAGACATCAGACCTCAGACATAAGTCAGACATCAGACACCAGACATCAGACACCAGACATCAGACATCAGACACCAGACATCAGACACCAGACATCAGACACCAGACATCAGACATCAGACACCAGACATCAGACATCAGACACCAGACATCAGACATCACACAGCAGACATCAGACATCAGACATCAGACATCAGTTCTCAGACATCAGTCAGACATCAGACATCAGACATCAGACATCAGACACCAGACACCAGAGATCAGACATCAGACACCAGACATCAGACACCAGACATCAGACATCAGACACCAGACATCAGACATCAGACATCAGTCAGACATCAGTCATCAGACATCAGACATCAGTTCTCAGACACCAGACATCAGACATCAGACATCAGACATCAGACATCAGACACCAGACATCAGACATCAGACACCAGACATCAGACATCAGACATCAGACATCAGTTCTCAGACATCAGTCAGACATCAGACATCAGACATCAGACACCAGACACCAGACATCAGACACCAGACATCAGACATCAGACACCAGGCACCAGACATCAGACATCAGACATCAGTTCTCAGACATCAGACATCAGACATCAGTTCTCAGACATCAGACACCAGACATCAGACATCAGTTCTCAGACATCAGACATCAGACATCAGTTCTCAGACATCAGACATCAGACATCAGTTCTCATACATCAGACATCAGACATCAGTTCTCAGACATCAGACATCAGTTCTCAGACATCAGACATCAGACATCAGTTCTCATACATCAGACATCAGACACCAGACATCAGACATCAGACATCAGACACCAGACATCAGACATCAGACACCAGACATCAGACATCAGACATCAGACATCAATTCTCAGACATCAGACATCAGGTCTCAGACATCAGTTATCAGTTCTCAGACATCAGACACCAGACATCAGTTATCAGACATCAGACATCAGTTCTCAGACATCAGACATCAGACACCAGACATCAGACATCAGACACAAGACATCAGACATCAGACATCAGACATCAGTTCTCAGACATCAGACATCAGTTCTCAGACATCAGACATCAGTTCTCAGACATCAGACTTCAGGTCTCAGACATCAGACATCAGGTCTCAGACATCAGTTATCAGGTCTCAGACATCAGACATCAGACACGAGACATCACACATCAGTTATCAGACATCAGACTTCAGACATCAGTTCTCAGACATCAGAAATCAGACACGAGACATCACACATCAGACATCAGACATCAGTTCTCAGACATCAGACATCAGACACCAGACATCAGACATCAGTCAGACATCAGACATCAGACACAAGACATCAGACATCAGACACCAGACATCAGACATCAGACACCAGACATCAGACATCAGTCAGACATCAGACACCAAACATCAGACATCAGACATCAGACACCAGACATCAGTTATCAGACATCAGACATCAGACACCAGACATCAGACATCAGACACCAGACATCAGACACCAGACATCAGACATCAGACACCAGACATCAGACATCAGACATCAGACACCAGACATCAGACATCAGACATCAGACACCAGACATCAGACATCAGACACCAGACATCAGACACCAGACATCAGACATCAGTTATCAGACATCAGACATCAGTTATCAGACAACAGACATCAGTTCTCAGACATCAGACATCAGACAACAGTTCTCAGACATCAGACATCAGACACCAGACATCAGACACCAGACATCAGACACCAGACATCAGACACCAGACATCAGTCATCAGTCAGACATCAGATACCAGACATCAGACATCAGACCTCAGACATCAGTCAGACATCAGACACCAGACACCAGACATCAGACATCAGACACCAGACATCAGACACCAGACATCAGACACCAGACATCAGACATCAGACACCAGACATCAGACATCAGACACCAGACATCAGACATCACACAGCAGACATCAGACATCAGACATCAGACATCAGACATCAGTTCTCAGACATCAGTCAGACATCAGACATCAGACATCAGACATCAGACAGCAGACACCAGACATCAGACACCAGACATCAGACACCAGACATCAGACATCAGACACCAGACATCAGACATCAGTCAGACATCAGTCATCAGACATCAGACATCAGACATCAGTTCTCAGACACCAGACATCAGACATCAGACACCAGACATCAGACATCAGACATCAGACACCAGACATCAGACATCAGACACCAGACATCAGACATCAGACACCAGACATCAGACATCAGACATCAGACATCAGTTCTCAGACATCAGTCAGACATCAGACATCAGACATCAGACACCAGACACCAGACATCAGACATCAGACATCAGACACCAGACATCAGACATCAGTTCTCAGACATCAGTCAGACATCAGACATCAGACATCAGACACCAGACACCAGACATCAGACATCAGACATCAGACACCAGACATCAGACATCAGTTCTCAGACATCAGACATCAGTTCTCAGACATCAGACATCAGGCATCAGACATCAGACATTAGTTCTCAGACATCAAACATCAGACACCAGACATGAGTTCTCAGACATCAGACATCAGTTATCAGACAACAGACATCAGTTCTCAGACATCAGACATCAGACATCAGTTCTCAGACATCAGACATCAGACACCAGACATCAGACATCAGACATCAAACATCAGTTCTCAGACATCAGTCAGACAACAGACACCAGACATCAGATATCAGACATCAGACACCAGACATCAGACACCAGACATCAGACATCAGACAGCAGACATCAGACATCAGACACCAGACATCAGACACCAGACATCAGACATCAGACAGCAGACATCAGACATCAGACATCAGACATCAGTTCTCAGACATCAGACATCAGACATCAGTTCTCAGACATCAGACATCAGACATCAGACACCAGACATCAGACACCAGACACCAGACACCAGACACCAGACATCAGACATCAGACACCATACATCAGTTCTCAGACATCAGACATCAGTTCTCAGATATCAGACATCAGTTCTCAGACATCAGACATCAGACACCAGACATCAGACATCAGTTCTCAGACATCAGACATCAGACCTCAGTTCTCAGACATCAGACATCAGACATCATTTCTCAGACATCAGATATCAGACACCAGACATCAGACATCAGACACCAGACATCAGACATCAGACATCAGACATCAGTTCTCAGACATCAGACACCAGACATCAGACATCAGACATCATACATCAGACATCAGTTCTCAGACATCAGTTCTCAGACATCAGACATCAGACATGAGTTCTCAGACATCAGACATCAGACAATAGTTCTCAGACATCAAACATCAGACACCAGACATCAGACATGAGTTCTTAGACATCAGACATCAGACACCAGACATCAGACATCAGTTCTCAGACATCAGACATCTGACATCAGTTATCAGACATCAGTCAGACATCAGTCATCAGACATCAGACATCAGTTCTCAGACATCAGACATCAGACACCAGACATCAGACATCAGACATCAGACACCAGACACCAGACATCAGACATCAGTTCTCAGACATCAGACATCAGACACCAGACATCAGACATCAGACATAAGACACCAGACATCAGACATCAGACATCAGTTCTCAGACATCAGACATCAGTTCTCAGACATCAGACATCAGACATCAGTTCTCAGACATCAGACACCAGACATCAGACATCAGACATAAGACATCAGATACCAGACATCAGACATCAGACATCAGTTCTCAGACATCACACATCAGACATCAGACACCAGACATCAGACATCAAACATCAGTTCTCAGACATCAGTCAGACATCAGACATCAGACATCAGACACCAGACATGAGACATCAGACAACAGACATCAGACATCAGTTAACAGACACCAGACATCAGTTCTCAGACATCGGTCAGACACCACACATCAGACATCAGTTCTCAAACATCAGTCAGACACCAGACATCAGACATCAGTCAGACACCAGACATCAGACACCAGACATCAGACATCAGACACCAGACATCAGTTCTCAGACATCAGACACCAGACATCAGACATCAGACATCTGACATCAGACATCAGACACCAGACATCAGACATAAGACATAAGACATCAGTTCTCAGACATCAGTCAGACACAAGACATCAGTCAGACACCAGACATCAGACACCAGACATCAGACATCAGTTCTCAGACATCAGACACCAGACATCAGACATCAGACACCAGACATCAGACATCAGACATCAGACATCAGTCAGACATCAGACATCAGACATCAAACACCAGACATGAGACACCAGACATCAGACATCAGACACCAGACATCAGACATCAGTTCTCAGACATCAGACATCAGACACCAGACATCAGACATCAGACACCAGACATCAGACATCAGTTCTCAGACATCAGTCAGACATCAGACATCAGACACCAGACATCAGACATCAGACATCAGTTCTCAGACATCAGACATCAGTTCTCAAACATCACACATCAGACATCAGTTCTCAGACATCAGACATCAGACATCAGACCTCAGACATCAAACATCAGACACCAGACACCAGACATCAGACATGAGTTCTCAGACATCAGACATCAGACACCGGACATCAGACACCAGACATCAGACATCAGACACCAGACGTCAGACATCAGACACCAGACATCAGACATCAGTTCTCAGACATCAGTCAGACATCAGACATCAGACATCAGACACCAGACATCAGACATAAGTTCTCAGACATCAGACATGAGACATCAGTTCTCAGACATCAGACACCAGACATCAGACACCAGACATCAGACACCAGACATCAGTCAGACATGAGACACCAGACATCAGACATCAGACACCAGACATCAGACATCAGACACCAGACATCAGACATCAGACATCAGTTTTCAGACACCATACATCAGTTCTCAGACATCAGACATCAGACATCAGTTCTCAGACATCAGACATCAGTTCTCAGACACCAGACATCAGTTCTCAGACATCAGTTCTCAGACATCAGTTCTCAGACATCAGACATCAGTTCTCAGACACCAGACATCAGATATCAGTTCTCAGACATCAGACATCAGACATCAGACATCAGTTATCAGACATCAGACATCAGACATCAGTTCTCAGACATCAGTCAAACACCAGACATCAGAAATCAGACATCAGTCAGACATCAGACATCAGACATTAGACATCAGACACCAGACATCAGACATCAGACATCAGACACCAGACATCAGTTATCAGACACCAGACATCAGACATCAGTTTTCAGACATCAGACATCATTTCTCAGACATCAGACACCATACATCAGTTCTCAGACATCAGACATCAGACATCAGTTCTCATACATCAGACATCAGACATCAGTTCTCAGACATCAGACATCAGACATCAGACATCAGTTATCAGACACCAGACATCAGTTCTCAGACATCAGTCAGACACCAGACATCAGACATCAGACACCAGACATCAGACATCAGACATCAGTCATACATGAGACATCAGACACCAGACATCAGACATCAGTTATCAGACATCAGACATCAGACACCAGACACCAGACACCAGACATCAGACATCAGTTCTCAGACATCAGACATCAGTTCTCAGACATCAGACATCAGACACCAGACATCAGACACCAAACATCAGACACCAGACATCAGACATCAGTTCTCAGACATCAGACATCAGTTCTCAGACACCAGACATCAGACATCAGACACCAGACATCAGACATCAGTTCTCAGACATCAGACACCAGACATCAGACATCAGTTCTCAGACATCAGACATCAGTTCTCAGATATCAGACATCAGACATCAATTCTCAGACATCAGTCAGACATCAGAAATCAGACACCAGACATCAGACACCAGACATCTGACATCAGTTCTCAGACATCAGACATCAGACACCAGACACCAGACACCAGACATCAGACATCAGACACCAGACATCAGTTCTCAGACATCAGTCAGACATCAGACATCAGACATCAGTTCTCAGACATCAGTCAGACATCAGACACCAGACATCAGACACCAGGCACCAGACATCAGACATCAGTTCTCAGACATCAGACATCAGACATCAGTTCTCAGACATCAGACACCAGACATCAGACATCAGACATCAGACATGAGACATCAGTTCTCAGACATCAGTCAGACATCAGACACCAAACATCAGACATCAGACATCAGTTATCAGACATCAGACATCAGTCATCAGACATCAGTTATCAGACATCAGACATCAGACATCAGTTCTCAGACATCAGACATCAGTTCTCAGACATCAGACACCATACATCAGTTCTCAGACATCAGACATCAGACATCAGTTATCATACATCAGACATCAGACATCAGTTCTCAGACATCAGACATCAGACACCAGACATCAGACATCAGTTATCAGACACCAGACATCATTTCTCAGACATCAGTCAGACACCAGACAACAGACATCAGACACCAGACATCAAACATCAGACATCAGTTCTCAGACATCAGACATCAGTTCTCAGACATCAGACATCAGACATCAGACATCAGTTCTCAGACATCAGACATCAGACATCAGACACCAGACATCAGACACCAGACACCAGACATCAGACATCAGTTCTCAGACATCAGACATCAGTTCTCAGACATCAGACACCAGACATCAGTTCTCAGACATCAGACATCAGTTCTCAGACATCAGTTCTCAGACATCAGTTCTCAGACATCAGTTCTCAGACATCAGACATCAGTTCTCAGACACCAGACATCAGACATCAGTTCTCAGACATCAGACACCAGACATCAGACATCAGTCAGACATCAGACACCAGACATCAGACTTCAGTTCTCAGACACCAGTCATCAGACATCAGACATCAGACATCAGTTCTCAGACATCAGTCAGACATTAGACATCAGACATCAGACACCAGACATCAGACATCAGTTCTCAGACATCAGACACCAAACATCAGACACCAGACATCAGACATCAGACATCAGACACCAGACATCAGACATCAGTTCTCAGACATCAGTCAGACATCAGACATCAGACACCAGACATCAGTTCTCAGACATCAGACATCAGTTCTCAGACATCAGACATCATACATCAGACATCAGACATCAGACACCAGACATCAGACATCAGACATCAGTTCTCAGACATCAGACATCAGTTCTCAGACATCAGGCATCAGACATCAGTTCTCATACATCAGACATCAGTTCCCAGTCATCAGACATCAGTTCTCAGACATCAGACATCAGTTCTCAGACATCAGACATCAGACACCAGAACTCAGACATCAGACATCAGACACCAGACACCAGACATCAGACACCAGACACCTGACATCAGACATCAGACATCATAGAATCATAGAATCATAGAATCATAGAATCGTAGAGTTGGAAGGGACCTCCTGGGCCATCTGGTCCAACCCCCTGCTCAAAGCAGGATTCGCTAAATCATCCCAGTCAGATGTCTGTCCAGCCTCTGTTTGAAGACTTCCATTGAAGGAGAACTCACCACTTCTCGTGGCAGCCTGTTCCACTCATTGATCACTCTAACTGTCAAAAAGTTTTTTCTAATATCTAATCTGTGTCTCCTCCCATTCAGTTTCATCCCATTGCTTCTAGTCTTTCCTTGTGCAAATGAGAATAAAGTTGATCCTTCTACAATGTGACAGCCCTTTAGATATTTGTAGACAGCAATTAAGTCTCCTCTCAGTCTTCTCTTTTGCAAACTAAACATTCCCAAATCCTGCAACCTTTCCTCATAAGACAGGGTTTGCAGACCGGTCACCATTCTGGTCGCTCTTTTCTGAACTTGCTCCAGTTTGTTGATGTCTTTTTTAAAATGTGGTGCCCAAAACTGGACACAATATTCCAGATGAGGTCTGACCAATGAGGAGTAGAGGGAAATAATGACTTCACGTGATCTAGACTGTATGCTTCTGTTAATACATCCTAGAACTGCATTTGCCTTTTTTGCTGCTGCATCACACTGTTGACTCATATTCAGTCTGTGATCTATTAGTATACCCAAGTCTTTTTCACATGTGCTGTCACTTAGCCCTATTCCTCCCATTCTATATATGCTTTTTTCATTTTTATTGCCCAGATGTAGTACTTTGCATTTCTCCCTGTTAAAAACCATTCTGTTAGTTACTGCCCACTTCTCCAGTTTATTTAAATCTTTTTGAATCCTCTCTCTCTCTTCTCTAGTATTAGCTATCCCTCCTAGCTTTGTGTCATCAGCAAATTTAATCAGTTTTCCCTCAATTCCTTCATCTAAATCGTTGATAAAGATGTTGAACAATACAGGGCCCAGGACAGAGCCCTGTGGTACCCCACTTGAGACATTCTTCCAACTGGATGTGCAGCCATTTACAACCACTCTTTGGGTCCGATCACTAAGCCAGCTATGAATCCACCTAACAGTTGCCTTGTCCATTCCATACTTAGTCATTTTTTCAATAAGGATTGTATGAGAGACTTTGTCAAATGCTTTGCTGAAGTCAAGATATACTATATCTACAGCATTTCCTTGATCCACCCAATCAGTGATACCGTCATAGAAGGAAATTAAGTTAGTCTGACATGACTTATTAGTTACAAACCCATGCTGACTCTGTTTGATCACTTCATTCTTATCCAGGTATTGACTTACATGTTGTTTAATAATTTGTTCAAAGATCTTTCCTGGTATAGAAGTCAGACTCACCGGCCTATAGTTGCCTGGGTCCACCTTCTTCCCCTTTTTGAAGATAGGAACAACATTTGCTCTTCTCCAGTCTTCTGGCACTTCTCCTGTTCTCCAAGAATTTTCAAAGATTATGGAGAGTGGTTCAGAAATTTCTTCTGCTATATCCTTCAGTACTCTGGGGTGTAATTCATCTGGACCTGGAGACTTGAATTCATTTAGGTTAGCTAAGTGTTTCCTCACTATCTTTCTGTTTATAGATATCCTGGATTCTTCTATTCCCTTAATAGGACAGTGAAGAACAGTTGATGTTACATTTCCAGTTCTCAGACATCAGACATCAGTTCTCAGACATCAGACATCAGTTCTCAGACATCAGATATCAGTACTCAGACATCAGACATCAGACACCAGACATCACACATCAGTTCTCAGACATCAGACATCAGACACCAGACATCACACATCAGTTATCAGACATCAGACATCAGACACCAGACATCAGTTCTCAGACATCAGACATCAGTTCTCAGACATCAGACATCAGTTCTCAGACATCAGACATCAGACACCAGACATCAGTTATCAGACATCAGACATCAGACATCAGTTCTCAGACATCAGACATCAGACATCAGTTATCAGACATCAGACATCAGACATCAGTTCTCAGACATCAGACATCAGACACCAGACATCAGACACCAGACAGCAGACATCAGACATCAGTTATCAGACATCAGAGATCAGACATCAGTTCTCAGACATCAGTCAGACATCAGACACCAGACATCAGACATCAGACACCAGACATAAAACATCAGTTATCAGACATCAGACATCAGACACCAGACATCAGACATCAGACACCAGACATCAGACACCAGACACCAGACATCAGTTCTCAGACATCAGACATCAGTTCTCAGACATCAGACACCAGACATCAGACATCAGACATCAGTTCTCAGACATCAGACATCAGACACCAGACATCAGACACCAGACATCAGACACCAGACACCAGACATCAGTTCTCAGACATCAGACATCAGTTCTCAGACATCAGACACCAGACATCAGACATCAGACATAAGACATCAGATCTCAGACATCAGACATCAGACATCACTTCTCAGACATCAGACATCAGACACCAGACATCAGACATCAGACATCAGACACCAGACACCAGACATCAGACATCAGACACGAGACATCAGTTCTCAGACATCAGACACCAGACATCAGACACCAGACATCAGACATCAGTTATCAGACATCAGACATCTGACATCAGACATCAGACATCAGACATCAGACATCAGACACCAGACATCAGACATCAGACATCAGACACCAGACACCAGACACCAGACATCAGACATCAGACATCAGACATCAGACACCAGACATCAGACATCAGACACCAGACATCAGACATCAGACATCAGACATCAGACACCAGACATCAGACATCAGACACCAGACACCAGACATCAGACATCAGACACCAGACATCAGTTCTCAGATATCAGTTCTCAGACATCAGACATCAGTTCTCAGACATCAGATATCAGACACCAGACATCAGACACCAGACATCAGTTATCACACATCAGGCATCAGACATCAGTTCTCAGACATCATACATCAGACATCAGTTCTCAGACATCAGACCTCAGACATCAGACATCAGACATCAGTTCTCAGACATCAGACATCAGACACCAGACATCAGACATCAGACATCAGACATCAGACACCAGACATCAGACATCAGTTCTCAGACATCAGACATCAGTACTCAGACATCAGACATAAGACATCAGTTCTCAGACATCAGTCAGACACAAGACATCTGTCAGACACCAGACATCAGACACCAGACATCAGACATCAGTTCTCAGACATCAGACATCAGACATCAGTTCTCAGACATCAGACACCAGACATCAGACATCAGACACCAGACATCAGACATCAGACACCAGACATCAGACATCAGACATCAGTCAGACATCAGACATCAGACACCAGACATCAGACACCAGACATCAGACATCAGACATCAGACATCAGACACCAGACATCAGACATCAGTTCTCAGACATCAGACATCAGACACCAGACATCAGACACCAGACATCAGACATCAGTTCTCAGACATCAGTCAGACATCAGACATCAGACATCAGACACCAGACATCAGACATCAGTTCTCAGACATCAGACAACAGTTCTCAGACATCACACATCAGACATCAGTTCTCAGACATCAGACATCAGACATCAAACATCAGACACCAGACATCAGACAAGAGTTCTCAGACATCAGACACCGGACATCAGACACCAGACATCAGACATCAGACACCAGACATCAGACATCAGACACCAGACATCAGACATCAGTTCTCAGACATCAGACACCAGACATCAGACATCAGTCAGACATCAGACATCAGACAGCAGACACCAGACATCAGACATCAGTTCTCAGACAACAGACACCAGACATCAGACACCAGACATCAGACACCAGACATCAGTCAGACATGAGACACCAGACATCAGACATCAGACACCAGACATCAGACATCAGACACCAGACATCAGACATCAGACATCAGTTCTTAGACATCAGACATCAGTTCTCAGACATCAGACATCAGTTCTCAGACATCAGACACCATACATCAGTTCTCAGACATCAGACATCAGACATCAGTTCTCAGACATCAGACATCAGTTCTCAGACACCAGACATCAGTTCTCAGACATCAGTTCTCAGACATCAGTTCTCAGACATCAGACATCAGTTCTCAGACACCAGACATCAGATATCAGTTCTCAGACACCAGAGATCAGACATCAGTTATCAGACATCAGACATCAGACATCAGTTCTCAGACATCAGTCAAACACCAGACATCAGAAATCAGACATCAGATAGACATCAGACATCAGACATTAGACATCAGACACCAGACATCAGACATCAGACACCAGACATCAGTTATCAGACACCAGACATCAGACATCAGTTCTCAGACATCAGACATCAGTTCTCAGACATCAGACACCATACATCAGTTCTCAGACATCAGACATCAGACATCAGTTCTCATACATCAGACATCAGACATCAGTTCTCAGACATCAGACATCAGACACCAGACATCAGACATCAGTTATCAGACACCAGACATCAGACATCAGTTCTCAGACATCAGTCAGACACCAGACATCAGACATCAGACACCAGACATCAGACATCAGACACCAGACATCAGACATCAGACATCAGTCATACATGAGACATCAGACACCAGACATCAGACATCAGTTATCAGACATCAGACATCAGACACCATACACCAGACACCAGACATCAGACATCAGTTCTCAGACATCAGACATCAGTTCTCAGACATCAGACATCAGACACCGGACATCAGACACCAAACATCAGACACCAGACATCAGACATCAGTTCTCAGACATCAGACATCAGTTCTCAGACACCAGACATCAGACACCAGACATCAGACATCAGTTCTCAGACATCAGACACCAGACATCAGACATCAGTTCTCAGACATCAGACATCAGTTCTCAGACATCAGACATCAGACATCAGTTCTCAGACATCAGTCAGACATCAGAAATCAGACACCAGACATCAGACACCAGACATCTGACATCAGTTCTCAGACATCAGACATCAGACACCAGACAACAGACACCAGACATCAGACATCAGACACCAGACATCAGTTCTCAGACATCAGTCAGACATCAGACATCAGACATCAGTTCTCAGACATCAGTCAGACATCAGACATCAGACACCAGACATCAGACACCAGGCACCAGACATCAGACATCAGTTCTCAGACATCAGACATCAGACATCAGTTCTCAGACATCAGACACCAGACATCAGACATCAGACATGAGACATCAGTTCTCAGACATCAGTCAGACATCAGACACCAGACATCAGACATCAGACATCAGTTATCAGACATCAGACATCAGTCATCAGACATCAGTTATCAGACATCAGACATCAGACATCAGTTCTCAGACATCAGACATCAGTTCTCAGACATCAGACACCATACATCAGTTCTCAGACATCAGACATCAGACATCAGTTATCATACATCAGACATCAGACATCAGTTCTCAGACATCAGACATCAGACAACAGACATCAGACATCAGTTATCAGACATCAGACATCATTTCTCAGACATCAGTCAGACACCAGACACCAGACATCAGACACCAGACATCAAACATCAGACATCAGTTCTCAGACATCAGACATCAGTTCTCAGACATCAGACATCAGACATCAGACATCAGACATCAGTTCTCAGACATCAGACATCAGACATCAGACACCAGACATCAGACACCAGACATCAGACACCAGACACCAGACATCAGTTCTCAGACATCAGACATCAGTTCTCAGACATCAGACACCAGACATCAGTTCTCAGACATCAGACATCAGTTCTCAGACATCAGATCTCAGACATCAGTTCTCAGACATCAGTTCTCAGACATCAGACATCAGTTCTCAGACACAAGACATCAGACATCAGTTCTCAGACATCAGACACCAGACATCAGACATCAGTCAGACATCAGACACCAGACATCAGACATCAGTTCTCAGACACCAGTCATCAGACATCAGACATCAGACATCAGTTCTCAGACATCAGTCAGACATTAGACATCAGACATCAGACACCAGATATCAGACATCAGTTCTCAGACATCAGACACCAAACATCAGACACCAGACATCAGACATCAGACACCAGACATCAGACATCAGTTCTCAGACATCAGTCAGACATCAGACATCAGACACCAGACATCAGTTCTCAGACATCAGACATCAGACATCAGTTCTCAGACATCAGACATCATACATCAGACATCAGACATCAGACACCAGACATCAGACATCAGACATCAGTTCTCAGACATCAGACATCAGTTCTCAGACATCAGGCATCAGACATCAGTTCTCATACATCAGACATCAGTTCTCAGACAACAGACATCAGTTCTCAGACATCAGACATCAGTTCTCAGACATCAGACATCAGACACCAGAACTCAGACATCAGACATCAGACACCAGACATCAGACATCAGACATCAGTTCTCAGACATCAGACATCAGTTCTCAGACATCAGACATCAGTTCTCAGACATCAGATATCAGTACTCAGACATCAGACATCAGACACCAGACATCACACATCAGTTCTCAGACATCAGACATCAGACACCAGACATCACACATCAGTTATCAGACATCAGACATCAGACACCAGACATCAGTTCTCAGACATCAGACATCAGTTCTCAGACATCAGACATCAGTTCTCAGACATCAGACATCAGTTCTCAGACATCAGACATCAGACACCAGACATCAGTTATCAGACATCAGACATCAGACATCAGTTCTCAGACATCAGACATCAGACATCACACATCAGTTATTAGACATCAGACATCAGTTCTCAGACATCAGACATCAGACACCAGACATCAGACACCAGACATCAGACATCAGACATCAGTTATCAGACATCAGACATCAGACATCAGTACTCAGAAATCAGTCAGACATCAGACACCAGACATCAGACATCAGACACCAGACATCAAACATCAGTTATCAGACATCAGACATCAGACACCAGACATCAGACATCAGACACCAGACATCAGACACCAGACACCAGACATCAGTTCTCAGACATCAGACATCAGTCATACATGAGACATCAGACACCAGACATCAGACATCAGTTATCAGACATCAGACATCAGACACCAGACACCAGACACCAGACATCAGACATCAGTTCTCAGACATCAGACATCAGTTCTCAGACATCAGACATCAGACACCAGACATCAGACACCAAACATCAGACACCAGACATCAGACATCAGTTCTCAGACATCAGACATCAGTTCTCAGACACCAGACATCAGACATCAGACACCAGACATCAGACATCAGTTCTCAGACATCAGACACCAGACATCAGACATCAGTTCTCAGACATCAGACATCAGTTCTCAGATATCAGACATCAGACATCAATTCTCAGACATCAGTCAGACATCAGAAATCAGACACCAGACATCAGACACCAGACATCTGACATCAGTTCTCAGACATCAGACATCAGACACCAGACACCAGACACCAGACATCAGACATCAGACACCAGACATCAGTTCTCAGACATCAGTCAGACATCAGACATCAGACATCAGTTCTCAGACATCAGTCAGACATCAGACACCAGACATCAGACACCAGGCACCAGACATCAGACATCAGTTCTCAGACATCAGACATCAGACATCAGTTCTCAGACATCAGACACCAGACATCAGACATCAGACATCAGACATGAGACATCAGTTCTCAGACATCAGTCAGACATCAGACACCAAACATCAGACATCAGACATCAGTTATCAGACATCAGACATCAGTCATCAGACATCAGTTATCAGACATCAGACATCAGACATCAGTTCTCAGACATCAGACATCAGTTCTCAGACATCAGACACCATACATCAGTTCTCAGACATCAGACATCAGACATCAGTTATCATACATCAGACATCAGACATCAGTTCTCAGACATCAGACATCAGACACCAGACATCAGACATCAGTTATCAGACACCAGACATCATTTCTCAGACATCAGTCAGACACCAGACAACAGACATCAGACACCAGACATCAAACATCAGACATCAGTTCTCAGACATCAGACATCAGTTCTCAGACATCAGACATCAGACATCAGACATCAGTTCTCAGACATCAGACATCAGACATCAGACACCAGACATCAGACACCAGACACCAGACATCAGACATCAGTTCTCAGACATCAGACATCAGTTCTCAGACATCAGACACCAGACATCAGTTCTCAGACATCAGACATCAGTTCTCAGACATCAGTTCTCAGACATCAGTTCTCAGACATCAGTTCTCAGACATCAGACATCAGTTCTCAGACACCAGACATCAGACATCAGTTCTCAGACATCAGACACCAGACATCAGACATCAGTCAGACATCAGACACCAGACATCAGACTTCAGTTCTCAGACACCAGTCATCAGACATCAGACATCAGACATCAGTTCTCAGACATCAGTCAGACATTAGACATCAGACATCAGACACCAGACATCAGACATCAGTTCTCAGACATCAGACACCAAACATCAGACACCAGACATCAGACATCAGACATCAGACACCAGACATCAGACATCAGTTCTCAGACATCAGTCAGACATCAGACATCAGACACCAGACATCAGACATCAGTTCTCAGACATCAGACATCAGTTCTCAGACATCAGACATCATACATCAGACATCAGACATCAGACACCAGACATCAGACATCAGACATCAGTTCTCAGACATCAGACATCAGTTCTCAGACATCAGGCATCAGACATCAGTTCTCATACATCAGACATCAGTTCCCAGTCATCAGACATCAGTTCTCAGACATCAGACATCAGTTCTCAGACATCAGACATCAGACACCAGAACTCAGACATCAGACATCAGACACCAGACACCAGACATCAGACACCAGACACCTGACATCAGACATCAGACATCATAGAATCATAGAATCATAGAATCATAGAATCGTAGAGTTGGAAGGGACCTCCTGGGCCATCTGGTCCAACCCCCTGCTCAAAGCAGGATTCGCTAAATCATCCCAGTCAGATGTCTGTCCAGCCTCTGTTTGAAGACTTCCATTGAAGGAGAACTCACCACTTCTCGTGGCAGCCTGTTCCACTCATTGATCACTCTAACTGTCAAAAAGTTTTTTCTAATATCTAATCTGTGTCTCCTCCCATTCAGTTTCATCCCATTGCTTCTAGTCTTTCCTTGTGCAAATGAGAATAAAGTTGATCCTTCTACAATGTGACAGCCCTTTAGATATTTGTAGACAGCAATTAAGTCTCCTCTCAGTCTTCTCTTTTGCAAACTAAACATTCCCAAATCCTGCAACCTTTCCTCATAAGACAGGGTTTGCAGACCGGTCACCATTCTGGTCGCTCTTTTCTGAACTTGCTCCAGTTTGTTGATGTCTTTTTTAAAATGTGGTGCCCAAAACTGGACACAATATTCCAGATGAGGTCTGACCAATGAGGAGTAGAGGGAAATAATGACTTCACGTGATCTAGACTGTATGCTTCTGTTAATACATCCTAGAACTGCATTTGCCTTTTTTGCTGCTGCATCACACTGTTGACTCATATTCAGTCTGTGATCTATTAGTATACCCAAGTCTTTTTCACATGTGCTGTCACTTAGCCCTATTCCTCCCATTCTATATATGCTTTTTTCATTTTTATTGCCCAGATGTAGTACTTTGCATTTCTCCCTGTTAAAAACCATTCTGTTAGTTACTGCCCACTTCTCCAGTTTATTTAAATCTTTTTGAATCCTCTCTCTCTCTTCTCTAGTATTAGCTATCCCTCCTAGCTTTGTGTCATCAGCAAATTTAATCAGTTTACCCTCAATTCCTTCATCTAAATCGTTGATAAAGATGTTGAACAATACAGGGCCCAGGACAGAGCCCTGTGGTACCCCACTTGAGACATTCTTCCAACTGGATGTGCAGCCATTTACAACCACTCTTTGGGTCCGATCACTAAGCCAGCTATGAATCCACCTAACAGTTGCCTTGTCCATTCCATACTTAGTCATTTTTTCAATAAGGATTGTATGAGAGACTTTGTCAAATGCTTTGCTGAAGTCAAGATATACTATATCTACAGCATTTCCTTGATCCACCCAATCAGTGATACCGTCATAGAAGGAAATTAAGTTAGTCTGACATGACTTATTAGTTACAAACCCATGCTGACTCTGTTTGATCACTTCATTCTTATCCAGGTATTGACTTACATGTTGTTTAATAATTTGTTCAAAGATCTTTCCTGGTATAGAAGTCAGACTCACCGGCCTATAGTTGCCTGGGTCCACCTTCTTCCCCTTTTTGAAGATAGGAACAACATTTGCTCTTCTCCAGTCTTCTGGCACTTCTCCTGTTCTCCAAGAATTTTCAAAGATTATGGAGAGTGGTTCAGAAATTTCTTCTGCTATATCCTTCAGTACTCTGGGGTGTAATTCATCTGGACCTGGAGACTTGAATTCATTTAGGTTAGCTAAGTGTTTCCTCACTATCTTTCTGTTTATAGATATCCTGGATTCTTCTATTCCCTTAATAGGACAGTGAAGAACAGTTGATGTTACATTTCCAGTTCTCAGACATCAGACATCAGTTCTCAGACATCAGACATCAGTTCTCAGACATCAGATATCAGTACTCAGACATCAGACATCAGACACCAGACATCACACATCAGTTCTCAGACATCAGACATCAGACACCAGACATCACACATCAGTTATCAGACATCAGACATCAGACACCAGACATCAGTTCTCAGACATCAGACATCAGTTCTCAGACATCAGACATCAGTTCTCAGACATCAGACATCAGACACCAGACATCAGTTATCAGACATCAGACATCAGACATCAGTTCTCAGACATCAGACATCAGACATCAGTTATCAGACATCAGACATCAGACATCAGTTCTCAGACATCAGACATCAGACACCAGACATCAGACACCAGACAGCAGACATCAGACATCAGTTATCAGACATCAGAGATCAGACATCAGTTCTCAGACATCAGTCAGACATCAGACACCAGACATCAGACATCAGACACCAGACATAAAACATCAGTTATCAGACATCAGACATCAGACACCAGACATCAGACATCAGACACCAGACATCAGACACCAGACACCAGACATCAGTTCTCAGACATCAGACATCAGTTCTCAGACATCAGACACCAGACATCAGACATCAGACATCAGTTCTCAGACATCAGACATCAGACACCAGACATCAGACACCAGACATCAGACACCAGACACCAGACATCAGTTCTCAGACATCAGACATCAGTTCTCAGACATCAGACACCAGACATCAGACATCAGACATAAGACATCAGATCTCAGACATCAGACATCAGACATCACTTCTCAGACATCAGACATCAGACACCAGACATCAGACATCAGACATCAGACACCAGACACCAGACATCAGACATCAGACACGAGACATCAGTTCTCAGACATCAGACACCAGACATCAGACACCAGACATCAGACATCAGTTATCAGACATCAGACATCTGACATCAGACATCAGACATCAGACATCAGACATCAGACACCAGACATCAGACATCAGACATCAGACACCAGACACCAGACACCAGACATCAGACATCAGACATCAGACATCAGACACCAGACATCAGACATCAGACACCAGACATCAGACATCAGACATCAGACATCAGACACCAGACATCAGACATCAGACACCAGACACCAGACATCAGACATCAGACACCAGACATCAGTTCTCAGATATCAGTTCTCAGACATCAGACATCAGTTCTCAGACATCAGATATCAGACACCAGACATCAGACACCAGACATCAGTTATCACACATCAGGCATCAGACATCAGTTCTCAGACATCATACATCAGACATCAGTTCTCAGACATCAGACCTCAGACATCAGACATCAGACATCAGTTCTCAGACATCAGACATCAGACACCAGACATCAGACATCAGACATCAGACATCAGACACCAGACATCAGACATCAGTTCTCAGACATCAGACATCAGTACTCAGACATCAGACATAAGACATCAGTTCTCAGACATCAGTCAGACACAAGACATCTGTCAGACACCAGACATCAGACACCAGACATCAGTTCTCAGACATCAGACATCAGACATCAGTTCTCAGACATCAGACACCAGACATCAGACATCAGACACCAGACATCAGACATCAGACACCAGACATCAGACATCAGACATCAGTCAGACATCAGACATCAGACACCAGACATCAGACACCAGACATCAGACATCAGACATCAGACATCAGACACCAGACATCAGACATCAGTTCTCAGACATCAGACATCAGACACCAGACATCAGACACCAGACATCAGACATCAGTTCTCAGACATCAGTCAGACATCAGACATCAGACATCAGACACCAGACATCAGACATCAGTTCTCAGACATCAGACAACAGTTCTCAGACATCACACATCAGACATCAGTTCTCAGACATCAGACATCAGACATCAAACATCAGACACCAGACATCAGACAAGAGTTCTCAGACATCAGACACCGGACATCAGACACCAGACATCAGACATCAGACACCAGACATCAGACATCAGACACCAGACATCAGACATCAGTTCTCAGACATCAGACACCAGACATCAGACATCAGTCAGACATCAGACATCAGACAGCAGACACCAGACATCAGACATCAGTTCTCAGACAACAGACACCAGACATCAGACACCAGACATCAGACACCAGACATCAGTCAGACATGAGACACCAGACATCAGACATCAGACACCAGACATCAGACATCAGACACCAGACATCAGACATCAGACATCAGTTCTTAGACATCAGACATCAGTTCTCAGACATCAGACATCAGTTCTCAGACATCAGACACCATACATCAGTTCTCAGACATCAGACATCAGACATCAGTTCTCAGACATCAGACATCAGTTCTCAGACACCAGACATCAGTTCTCAGACATCAGTTCTCAGACATCAGTTCTCAGACATCAGACATCAGTTCTCAGACACCAGACATCAGATATCAGTTCTCAGACACCAGAGATCAGACATCAGTTATCAGACATCAGACATCAGACATCAGTTCTCAGACATCAGTCAAACACCAGACATCAGAAATCAGACATCAGATAGACATCAGACATCAGACATTAGACATCAGACACCAGACATCAGACATCAGACACCAGACATCAGTTATCAGACACCAGACATCAGACATCAGTTCTCAGACATCAGACATCAGTTCTCAGACACCAGACACCATACATCAGTTCTCAGACATCAGACATCAGACATCAGTTCTCATACATCAGACATCAGACATCAGTTCTCAGACATCAGACATCAGACACCAGACATCAGACATCAGTTATCAGACACCAGACATCAGACATCAGTTCTCAGACATCAGTCAGACACCAGACATCAGACATCAGACACCAGACATCAGACATCAGACACCAGACATCAGACATCAGACATCAGTCATACATGAGACATCAGACACCAGACATCAGACATCAGTTATCAGACATCAGACATCAGACACCATACACCAGACACCAGACATCAGACATCAGTTCTCAGACATCAGACATCAGTTCTCAGACATCAGACATCAGACACCGGACATCAGACACCAAACATCAGACACCAGACATCAGACATCAGTTCTCAGACATCAGACATCAGTTCTCAGACACCAGACATCAGACACCAGACATCAGACATCAGTTCTCAGACATCAGACACCAGACATCAGACATCAGTTCTCAGACATCAGACATCAGTTCTCAGACATCAGACATCAGACATCAGTTCTCAGACATCAGTCAGACATCAGAAATCAGACACCAGACATCAGACACCAGACATCTGACATCAGTTCTCAGACATCAGACATCAGACACCAGACAACAGACACCAGACATCAGACATCAGACACCAGACATCAGTTCTCAGACATCAGTCAGACATCAGACATCAGACATCAGTTCTCAGACATCAGTCAGACATCAGACATCAGACACCAGACATCAGACACCAGGCACCAGACATCAGACATCAGTTCTCAGACATCAGACATCAGACATCAGTTCTCAGACATCAGACACCAGACATCAGACATCAGACATGAGACATCAGTTCTCAGACATCAGTCAGACATCAGACACCAGACATCAGACATCAGACATCAGTTATCAGACATCAGACATCAGTCATCAGACATCAGTTATCAGACATCAGACATCAGACATCAGTTCTCAGACATCAGACATCAGTTCTCAGACATCAGACACCATACATCAGTTCTCAGACATCAGACATCAGACATCAGTTATCATACATCAGACATCAGACATCAGTTCTCAGACATCAGACATCAGACAACAGACATCAGACATCAGTTATCAGACATCAGACATCATTTCTCAGACATCAGTCAGACACCAGACACCAGACATCAGACACCAGACATCAAACATCAGACATCAGTTCTCAGACATCAGACATCAGTTCTCAGACATCAGACATCAGACATCAGACATCAGACATCAGTTCTCAGACATCAGACATCAGACATCAGACACCAGACATCAGACACCAGACATCAGACACCAGACACCAGACATCAGTTCTCAGACATCAGACATCAGTTCTCAGACATCAGACACCAGACATCAGTTCTCAGACATCAGACATCAGTTCTCAGACATCAGATCTCAGACATCAGTTCTCAGACATCAGTTCTCAGACATCAGACATCAGTTCTCAGACACAAGACATCAGACATCAGTTCTCAGACATCAGACACCAGACATCAGACATCAGTCAGACATCAGACACCAGACATCAGACATCAGTTCTCAGACACCAGTCATCAGACATCAGACATCAGACATCAGTTCTCAGACATCAGTCAGACATTAGACATCAGACATCAGACACCAGATATCAGACATCAGTTCTCAGACATCAGACACCAAACATCAGACACCAGACATCAGACATCAGACACCAGACATCAGACATCAGTTCTCAGACATCAGTCAGACATCAGACATCAGACACCAGACATCAGTTCTCAGACATCAGACATCAGACATCAGTTCTCAGACATCAGACATCATACATCAGACATCAGACATCAGACACCAGACATCAGACATCAGACATCAGTTCTCAGACATCAGACATCAGTTCTCAGACATCAGGCATCAGACATCAGTTCTCATACATCAGACATCAGTTCTCAGACAACAGACATCAGTTCTCAGACATCAGACATCAGTTCTCAGACATCAGACATCAGACACCAGAACTCAGACATCAGACATCAGACACCAGACATCAGACATCAGACATCAGTTCTCAGACATCAGACATCAGTTCTCAGACATCAGACATCAGTTCTCAGACATCAGATATCAGTACTCAGACATCAGACATCAGACACCAGACATCACACATCAGTTCTCAGACATCAGACATCAGACACCAGACATCACACATCAGTTATCAGACATCAGACATCAGACACCAGACATCAGTTCTCAGACATCAGACATCAGTTCTCAGACATCAGACATCAGTTCTCAGACATCAGACATCAGTTCTCAGACATCAGACATCAGACACCAGACATCAGTTATCAGACATCAGACATCAGACATCAGTTCTCAGACATCAGACATCAGACATCACACATCAGTTATTAGACATCAGACATCAGTTCTCAGACATCAGACATCAGACACCAGACATCAGACACCAGACATCAGACATCAGACATCAGTTATCAGACATCAGACATCAGACATCAGTACTCAGAAATCAGTCAGACATCAGACACCAGACATCAGACATCAGACACCAGACATCAAACATCAGTTATCAGACATCAGACATCAGACACCAGACATCAGACATCAGACACCAGACATCAGACACCAGACACCAGACATCAGTTCTCAGACATCAGACATCAGTTCTCAGACATCAGACACCAGACATCAGACATCAGACATCAGTTCTCAGACATCAGACATCAGACACCAGACATCAGACACCAGACACCAGACATCAGACATCAGTTCTCAGACATCAGACATCAGTTCTCAGACATCAGACACCAGACATCAGACATCAGACATAAGACATCAGATCTCAGACATCAGACATCACTTCTCAGACATCAGACATCAGACACCAGACATCAGACATCAGACATCAGACACCAGACACCAGACATCAGACACGAGACATCAGTTCTCAGACATCAGACATCAGTTCTCAGACATCTGACATCAGACACCAGACATCAGACATCAGACACCAGACACCAGACATCAGACATCTGACATCAGACATCTGACATCAGACATCAGACATCAGACATCAGACATCAGACATCAGACATCAGACACCAGACATCAGACACCAGACATCAGACATCAGATATCAGACACCAGACACCAGACATCAGTTCTCAGACATCAGACATCAGTTCTCAGACATCAGACACCAGACATCAGACATCAGACATAAGACATCAGATCTCAGACATCAGACATCAGACATCACTTCTCAGACATCAGACATCAGACACCAGACATCAGACATCAGACATCAGACACCAGACACCAGACATCAGACATCAGACACGAGACATCAGTTCTCAGACATCAGACACCAGACATCAGACACCAGACATCAGACATCAGTTATCAGACATCAGACATCAGACATCAGACATCAGACACCAGACATCAGACATCAGACATCAGACACCAGACACCAGACACCAGACATCAGACATCAGACATCAGACACCAGACATCAGACATCAGACACCAGACATCAGACATCAGACATCAGACATCAGACATCAGACACCAGACATCAGACATCAGACACCAGACACCAGACATCAGACATCAGACACCAGACATCAGTTCTCAGATATCAGTTCTCAGACATCAGACATCAGTTCTCAGACATCAGATATCAGACACCAGACATCAGACACCAGATATCAGTTATCACACATCAGGCATCAGACATCAGTTCTCAGACATCATACATCAGACATCAGTTCTCAGACATCAGACCTCAGACATCAGACATCAGACATCAGTTCTCAGACATCAGACATCAGACACCAGACATCAGACATCAGACATCAGACATCAGACACCAGACATCAGACATCAGTTCTCAGACATCAGACATCAGTACTCAGACATCAGACATAAGACATCAGTTCTCAGACATCAGTCAGACACAAGACATCTGTCAGACACCAGACATCAGACACCAGACATCAGACATCAGTTCTCAGACATCAGACATCAGACATCAGTTCTCAGACATCAGACACCAGACATCAGACATCAGACACCAGACATCAGACATCAGACACCAGACATCAGACATCAGACATCAGTCAGACATCAGACATCAGACACCAGACATCAGACACCAGACATCAGACATCAGACATCAGACACCAGACATCAGACATCAGTTCTCAGACATTTAGACATCAGACACCAGACATCAGACACCAGACATCAGACATCAGTTCTCAGACATCAGTCAGACATCAGACATCAGACATCAGACACCAGACATCAGACATCAGTTCTCAGACATCAGACAACAGTTTTCAGACATCACACATCAGACATCAGTTCTCAGACATCAGACATCAGACATCAAACATCAGACACCAGACATCAGACAAGAGTTCTCAGACATCAGACACCGGACATCAGACACCAGACATCAGACATCAGACACCAGACATCAGACATCAGACACCAGACATCAGACATCAGTTCTCAGACATCAGACACCAGACATCAGACATCAGTCAGACATCAGACATCAGACAGCAGACACCAGACATCAGACATCAGTTCTCAGACAACAGACACCAGACATCAGACACCAGACATCAGACACCAGACATCAGTCAGACATGAGACACCAGACATCAGACATCAGACACCAGACATCAGACATCAGACACCAGACATCAGACATCAGACATCAGTTCTTAGACATCAGACATCAGTTCTCAGACATCAGACATCAGTTCTCAGACATCAGACACCATACATCAGTTCTCAGACATCAGACATCAGACATCAGTTCTCAGACATCAGACATCAGTTCTCAGACACCAGACATCAGTTCTCAGACATCAGTTCTCAGACATCAGTTCTCAGACATCAGACATCAGTTCTCAGACACCAGACATCAGATATCAGTTCTCAGACATCAGAGATCAGACATCAGTTATCAGACATCAGACATCAGACATCAGTTCTCAGACATCAGTCAAACACCAGACATCAGAAATCAGACATCAGATAGACATCAGACATCAGACATTAGACATCAGACACCAGACATCAGACATCAGACACCAGACATCAGTTATCAGACACCAGACATCAGACATCAGTTCTCAGACATCAGACATCAGTTCTCAGACATCAGACACCATACATCAGTTCTCAGACATCAGACATCAGACATCAGTTCTCATACATCAGACATCAGACATCAGTTCTCAGACATCAGACATCAGACACCAGACATCAGACATCAGTTATCAGACACCAGACATCAGACATCAGTTCTCAGACATCAGTCAGACACCAGACATCAGACATCAGACACCAGACATCAGACATCAGACACCAGACATCAGACATCAGACATCAGTCATACATGAGACATCAGACACCAGACATCAGACATCAGTTATCAGACATCAGACATCAGACACCATACACCAGACACCAGACATCAGACATCAGTTCTCAGACATCAGACATCAGTTCTCAGACATCAGACATCAGACACCGGACATCAGACACCAAACATCAGACACCAGACATCAGACATCAGTTCTCAGACATCAGACATCAGTTCTCAGACACCAGACATCAGACACCAGACATCAGACATCAGTTCTCAGACATCAGACACCAGACATCAGACATCAGACATCAGTTCTCAGACATCAGACATCAGTTCTCAGACATCAGACATCAGACATCAGTTCTCAGACATCAGTCAGACATCAGAAATCAGACACCAGACATCAGACACCAGACATCTGACATCAGTTCTCAGACATCAGACATCAGACACCAGACAACAGACACCAGACATCAGACATCAGACACCAGACATCAGTTCTCAGACATCAGTCAGACATCAGACATCAGACATCAGTTCTCAGACATCAGTCAGACATCAGACATCAGACACCAGACATCAGACACCAGGCACCAGACATCAGACATCAGTTCTCAGACATCAGACATCAGACATCAGTTCTCAGACATCAGACACCAGACATCAGACATCAGACATGAGACATCAGTTCTCAGACATCAGTCAGACATCAGACACCAGACATCAGACATCAGACATCAGTCATCAGACATCAGTTATCAGACATCAGACATCAGACATCAGTTCTCAGACATCAGACATCAGTTCTCAGACATCAGACACCATACATCAGTTCTCAGACATCAGACATCAGACATCAGTTATCATACATCAGACATCAGACATCAGTTCTCAGACATCAGACATCAGACAACAGACATCAGACATCAGTTATCAGACATCAGACATCATTTCTCAGACATCAGTCAGACACCAGACACCAGACATCAGACACCAGACATCAAACATCAGACATCAGTTCTCAGACATCAGACATCAGACATCAGACATCAGACATCAGTTCTCAGACATCAGACATCAGACATCAGACACCAGACATCAGACACCAGACATCAGACACCAGACACCAGACATCAGACATCAGTTCTCAGACATCAGACATCAGTTCTCAGACATCAGACACCAGACATCAGTTCTCAGACATCAGACATCAGTTCTCAGACATCAGATCTCAGACATCAGTTCTCAGACATCAGTTCTCAGACATCAGACATCAGTTCTCAGACACAAGACATCAGACATCAGTTCTCAGACATCAGACACCAGACATCAGACATCAGTCAGACATCAGACACCAGACATCAGACATCAGTTCTCAGACACCAGTCATCAGACATCAGACATCAGACATCAGTTCTCAGACATCAGTCAGACATTAGACATCAGACATCAGACACCAGATATCAGACATCAGTTCTCAGACATCAGACACCAAACATCAGACACCAGACATCAGACATCAGACACCAGACATCAGACATCAGTTCTCAGACATCAGTCAGACATCAGACATCAGACACCAGACATCAGACATCAGTTCTCAGACATCAGACATCAGACATCAGTTCTCAGACATCAGACATCATACATCAGACATCAGACATCAGACACCAGACATCAGACATCAGACATCAGTTCTCAGACATCAGACATCAGTTCTCAGACATCAGGCATCAGACATCAGTTCTCATACATCAGACATCAGTTCTCAGACAACAGACATCAGTTCTCAGACATCAGACATCAGTTCTCAGACATCAGACATCAGACACCAGAACTCAGACATCAGACATCAGACACCAGACATCAGACATCAGACATCAGTTCTCAGACATCAGACATCAGTTCTCAGACATCAGACATCAGTTTTCAGACATCAGATATCAGTACTCAGACATCAGACATCAGACACCAGACATCACACATCAGTTCTCAGACATCAGACACCAGACATCACACATCAGTTATCAGACATCAGACATCAGACACCAGACATCAGTTCTCAGACATCAGACATCAGTTCTCAGACATCAGACATCAGTTCTCAGACATCAGACATCAGTTCTCAGACATCAGACATCAGACACCAGACATCAGTTATCAGACATCAGACATCAGACATCAGTTCTCAGACATCAGACATCAGACATCAGTTATCAGACATCAGACATCAGACATCAGTTCTCAGACATCAGACATCAGACACCAGACATCAGACACCAGACAGCAGACATCAGACATCAGTTATCAGACATCAGAGATCAGACATCAGTTCTCAGACATCAGTCAGACATCAGACACCAGACATCAGACATCAGACACCAGACATAAAACATCAGACATCAGACATCAGACATCAGACACCAGACATCAGACATCAGACACCAGACATCAGACACCAGACACCAGACATCAGTTCTCAGACATCAGACATCAGTTCTCAGACATCAGACACCAGACATCAGACATCAGACATCAGTTCTCAGACATCAGACATCAGACACCAGACATCAGACACCAGACATCAGACACCAGACACCAGACATCAGTTCTCAGACATCAGACATCAGTTCTCAGACATCAGACACCAGACATCAGACATCAGACATAAGACATCAGATCTCAGACATCAGACATCAGACATCACTTCTCAGACATCAGACATCAGACACCAGACATCAGACATCAGACATCAGACACCAGACACCAGACATCAGACATCAGACACGAGACATCAGTTCTCAGACATCAGACACCAGACATCAGACACCAGACATCAGACATCAGTTATCAGACATCAGACATCTGACATCAGACATCAGACATCAGACATCAGACATCAGACACCAGACATCAGACATCAGACATCAGACACCAGACACCAGACACCAGACATCAGACATCAGACATCAGACATCAGACACCAGACATCAGACATCAGACACCAGACATCAGACATCAGACATCAGACATCAGACACCAGACATCAGACATCAGACACCAGACACCAGACATCAGACATCAGACACCAGACATCAGTTCTCAGATATCAGTTCTCAGACATCAGACATCAGTTCTCAGACATCAGATATCAGACACCAGACATCAGACACCAGACATCAGTTATCACACATCAGGCATCAGACATCAGTTCTCAGACATCATACATCAGACATCAGTTCTCAGACATCAGACCTCAGACATCAGACATCAGACATCAGTTCTCAGACATCAGACATCAGACACCAGACATCAGACATCAGACATCAGACATCAGACACCAGACATCAGACATCAGTTCTCAGACATCAGACATCAGTACTCAGACATCAGACATAAGACATCAGTTCTCAGACATCAGTCAGACACAAGACATCTGTCAGACACCAGACATCAGACACCAGACATCAGACATCAGTTCTCAGACATCAGACATCAGACATCAGTTCTCAGACATCAGACACCAGACATCAGACATCAGACACCAGACATCAGACATCAGACACCAGACATCAGACATCAGACATCAGTCAGACATCAGACATCAGACACCAGACATCAGACACCAGACATCAGACATCAGACATCAGACATCAGACACCAGACATCAGACATCAGTTCTCAGACATCAGACATCAGACACCAGACATCAGACACCAGACATCAGACATCAGTTCTCAGACATCAGTCAGACATCAGACATCAGACATCAGACACCAGACATCAGACATCAGTTCTCAGACATCAGACAACAGTTCTCAGACATCACACATCAGACATCAGTTCTCAGACATCAGACATCAGACATCAAACATCAGACACCAGACATCAGACAAGAGTTCTCAGACATCAGACACCGGACATCAGACACCAGACATCAGACATCAGACACCAGACATCAGACATCAGACACCAGACATCAGACATCAGACACCAGACATCAGACATCAGTTCTCAGAAATCAGACACCAGACATCAGACATCAGTCAGACATCAGACATCAGACAGCAGACACCAGACATCAGACATCAGTTCTCAGACAACAGACACCAGACATCAGACACCAGACATCAGACACCAGACATCAGTCAGACATGAGACACCAGACATCAGACATCAGACACCAGACATCAGACATCAGACACCAGACATCAGACATCAGACATCAGTTCTTAGACATCAGACATCAGTTCTCAGACATCAGACATCAGTTCTCAGACATCAGACACCATACATCAGTTCTCAGACATCAGACATCAGACATCAGTTCTCAGACATCAGACATCAGTTCTCAGACACCAGACATCAGTTCTCAGACATCAGTTCTCAGACATCAGTTCTCAGACATCAGACATCAGTTCTCAGACACCAGACATCAGATATCAGTTCTCAGACATCAGAGATCAGACATCAGTTATCAGACATCAGACATCAGACATCAGTTCTCAGACATCAGTCAAACACCAGACATCAGAAATCAGACATCAGATAGACATCAGACATCAGACATTAGACATCAGACACCAGACATCAGACATCAGACACCAGACATCAGTTATCAGACACCAGACATCAGACATCAGTTCTCAGACATCAGACATCAGTTCTCAGACATCAGACACCATACATCAGTTCTCAGACATCAGACATCAGACATCAGTTCTCATACATCAGACATCAGACATCAGTTCTCAGACATCAGACATCAGACACCAGACATCAGACATCAGTTATCAGACACCAGACATCAGACATCAGTTCTCAGACATCAGTCAGACACCAGACATCAGACATCAGACACCAGACATCAGACATCAGACACCAGACATCAGACATCAGACATCAGTCATACATGAGACATCAGACACCAGACATCAGACATCAGTTATCAGACATCAGACATCAGACACCATACACCAGACACCAGACATCAGACATCAGTTCTCAGACATCAGACATCAGTTCTCAGACATCAGACATCAGACACCGGACATCAGACACCAAACATCAGACACCAGACATCAGACATCAGTTCTCAGACATCAGACATCAGTTCTCAGACACCAGACATCAGACACCAGACATCAGACATCAGTTCTCAGACATCAGACACCAGACATCAGACATCAGTTCTCAGACATCAGACATCAGTTCTCAGACATCAGACATCAGACATCAGTTCTCAGACATCAGTCAGACATCAGAAATCAGACACCAGACATCAGACACCAGACATCTGACATCAGTTCTCAGACATCAGACATCAGACACCAGACAACAGACACCAGACATCAGACATCAGACACCAGACATCAGTTCTCAGACATCAGTCAGACATCAGACATCAGACATCAGTTCTCAGACATCAGTCAGACATCAGACATCAGACACCAGACATCAGACACCAGGCACCAGACATCAGACATCAGTTATCAGACATCAGACATCAGACATCAGTTCTCAGACATCAGACACCAGACATCAGACATCAGACATGAGACATCAGTTCTCAGACATCAGTCAGACATCAGACACCAGACATCAGACATCAGACATCAGTTATCAGACATCAGACATCAGTCATCAGACATCAGTTATCAGACATCAGACATCAGACATCAGTTCTCAGACATCAGACATCAGTTCTCAGACATCAGACACCATACATCAGTTCTCAGACATCAGACATCAGACATCAGTTATCATACATCAGACATCAGACATCAGTTCTCAGACATCAGACATCAGACAACAGACATCAGACATCAGTTATCAGACATCAGACATCATTTCTCAGACATCAGTCAGACACCAGACACCAGACATCAGACACCAGACATCAAACATCAGACATCAGTTCTCAGACATCAGACATCAGTTCTCAGACATCAGACATCAGACATCAGACATCAGACATCAGACATCAGTTCTCAGACATCAGACATCAGACATCAGACACCAGACATCAGACACCAGACATCAGACACCAGACACCAGACATCAGTTCTCAGACATCAGACATCAGTTCTCAGACATCAGACACCAGACATCAGTTCTCAGACATCAGACATCAGTTCTCAGACATCAGATCTCAGACATCAGTTCTCAGACATCAGTTCTCAGACATCAGACATCAGTTCTCAGACACAAGACATCAGACATCAGTTCTCAGACATCAGACACCAGACATCAGACATCAGTTCTCAGACACCAGTCATCAGACATCAGACATCAGACATCAGTTCTCAGACATCAGTCAGACATTAGACATCAGACATCAGACACCAGATATCAGACATCAGTTCTCAGACATCAGACACCAAACATCAGACACCAGACATCAGACATCAGACACCAGACATCAGACATCAGTTCTCAGACATCAGTCAGACATCAGACATCAGACACCAGACATCAGTTCTCAGACATCAGACATCAGACATCAGTTCTCAGACATCAGACATCATACATCAGACATCAGACATCAGACACCAGACATCAGACATCAGACATCAGTTCTCAGACATCAGACATCAGTTCTCAGACATCAGGCATCAGACATCAGTTCTCATACATCAGACATCAGTTCTCAGACAACAGACATCAGTTCTCAGACATCAGACATCAGTTCTCAGACATCAGACATCAGACACCAGAACTCAGACATCAGACATCAGACACCAGACATCAGACATCAGACATCAGTTCTCAGACATCAGACATCAGTTCTCAGACATCAGACATCAGTTCTCAGACATCAGATATCAGTACTCAGACATCAGACATCAGACACCAGACATCACACATCAGTTCTCAGACATCAGACATCAGACACCAGACATCACACATCAGTTATCAGACATCAGACATCAGACACCAGACATCAGTTCTCAGACATCAGACATCAGTTCTCAGACATCAGACATCAGTTCTCAGACATCAGACATCAGTTCTCAGACATCAGACATCAGACACCAGACATCAGTTATCAGACATCAGACATCAGACATCAGTTCTCAGACATCAGACATCAGACATCACACATCAGTTATTAGACATCAGACATCAGTTCTCAGACATCAGACATCAGACACCAGACATCAGACACCAGACATCAGACATCAGACATCAGTTATCAGACATCAGACATCAGACATCAGTACTCAGAAATCAGTCAGACATCAGACACCAGACATCAGACATCAGACACCAGACATCAAACATCAGTTATCAGACATCAGACATCAGACACCAGACATCAGACATCAGACACCAGACATCAGACACCAGACACCAGACATCAGTTCTCAGACATCAGACATCAGTTCTCAGACATCAGACACCAGACATCAGACATCAGACATCAGTTCTCAGACATCAGACATCAGACACCAGACATCAGACACCAGACACCAGACATCAGACATCAGTTCTCAGACATCAGACATCAGTTCTCAGACATCAGACACCAGACATCAGACATCAGACATAAGACATCAGATCTCAGACATCAGACATCACTTCTCAGACATCAGACATCAGACACCAGACATCAGACATCAGACATCAGACACCAGACACCAGACATCAGACACGAGACATCAGTTCTCAGACATCAGACATCAGTTTTCAGACATCTGACATCAGACACCAGACATCAGACATCAGACACCAGACACCAGACATCAGACATCTGACATCAGACATCTGACATCAGACATCAGACATCAGACATCAGACATCAGACATCAGACACCAGACATCAGACACCAGACATCAGACATCAGATATCAGACACCAGACACCAGACATCAGTTCTCAGACATCAGACATCAGTTCTCAGACATCAGACACCAGACATCAGACATCAGACATAAGACATCAGATCTCAGACATCAGACATCAGACATCACTTCTCAGACATCAGACATCAGACACCAGACATCAGACATCAGACATCAGACACCAGACACCAGACATCAGACATCAGACACGAGACATCAGTTCTCAGACATCAGACACCAGACATCAGACACCAGACATCAGACATCAGTTATCAGACATCAGACATCAGACATCAGACACCAGACATCAGACATCAGACATCAGACACCAGACACCAGACACCAGACATCAGACATCAGACATCAGACACCAGACATCAGACATCAGACACCAGACATCAGACATCAGACATCAGACATCAGACATCAGACACCAGACATCAGACATCAGACACCAGACACCAGACATCAGACATCAGACACCAGACATCAGTTCTCAGATATCAGTTCTCAGACATCAGACATCAGTTCTCAGACATCAGATATCAGACACCAGACATCAGACACCAGACATCAGTTATCACACATCAGGCATCAGACATCAGTTCTCAGACATCATACATCAGACATCAGTTCTCAGACATCAGACCTCAGACATCAGACATCAGACATCAGTTCTCAGACATCAGACATCAGACACCAGACATCAGACATCAGACATCAGACATCAGACACCAGACATCAGACATCAGTTCTCAGACATCAGACATCAGTACTCAGACATCAGACATAAGACATCAGTTCTCAGACATCAGTCAGACACAAGACATCTGTCAGACACCAGACATCAGACACCAGACATCAGACATCAGTTCTCAGACATCAGACATCAGACATCAGTTCTCAGACATCAGACACCAGACATCAGACATCAGACACCAGACATCAGACATCAGACATCAGTCAGACATCAGACATCAGACACCAGACATCAGACACCAGACATCAGACATCAGACATCAGACACCAGACATCAGACATCAGTTCTCAGACATCAGACATCAGACACCAGACATCAGACACCAGACATCAGACATCAGTTCTCAGACATCAGTCAGACATCAGACATCAGACATCAGACACCAGACATCAGACATCAGTTCTCAGACATCAGACAACAGTTCTCAGACATCACACATCAGACATCAGTTCTCAGACATCAGACATCAGACATCAAACATCAGACACCAGACATCAGACAAGAGTTCTCAGACATCAGACACCGGACATCAGACACCAGACATCAGACATCAGACACCAGACATCAGACATCAGACACCAGACATCAGACATCAGTTCTCAGACATCAGACACCAGACATCAGACATCAGTCAGACATCAGACATCAGACAGCAGACACCAGACATCAGACATCAGTTCTCAGACAACAGACACCAGACATCAGACACCAGACATCAGACACCAGACATCAGTCAGACATGAGACACCAGACATCAGACATCAGACACCAGACATCAGACATCAGACACCAGACATCAGACATCAGACATCAGTTCTTAGACATCAGACATCAGTTCTCAGACATCAGACATCAGTTCTCAGACATCAGACACCATACATCAGTTCTCAGACATCAGACATCAGACATCAGTTCTCAGACATCAGACATCAGTTCTCAGACACCAGACATCAGTTCTCAGACATCAGTTCTCAGACATCAGTTCTCAGACATCAGACATCAGTTCTCAGACACCAGACATCAGATATCAGTTCTCAGACATCAGAGATCAGACATCAGTTATCAGACATCAGACATCAGACATCAGTTCTCAGACATCAGTCAAACACCAGACATCAGAAATCAGACATCAGATAGACATCAGACATCAGACATTAGACATCAGACACCAGACATCAGACATCAGTTCTTAGACATCAGACATCAGTTCTCAGACATCAGACATCAGTTCTCAGACATCAGACACCAGACATCAGTTATCAGACACCAGACATCAGACATCAGTTCTCAGACATCAGACACCATACATCAGTTCTCAGACATCAGACATCAGACATCAGTTCTCATACATCAGACATCAGACATCAGTTCTCAGACATCAGACATCAGACACCAGACATCAGACATCAGTTATCAGACACCAGACATCAGACATCAGTTCTCAGACATCAGTCAGACACCAGACATCAGACATCAGACACCAGACATCAGACATCAGACACCAGACATCAGACATCAGACATCAGTCATACATGAGACATCAGACACCAGACATCAGACATCAGTTATCAGACATCAGACATCAGACACCATACACCAGACACCAGACATCAGACATCAGTTCTCAGACATCAGACATCAGTTCTCAGACATCAGACATCAGACACCGGACATCAGACACCAAACATCAGACACCAGACATCAGACATCAGTTCTCAGACATCAGACATCAGTTCTCAGACACCAGACATCAGACACCAGACATCAGACATCAGTTCTCAGACATCAGACACCAGACATCAGACATCAGACATCAGTTCTCAGACATCAGACATCAGTTCTCAGACATCAGACATCAGACATCAGTTCTCAGACATCAGTCAGACATCAGAAATCAGACACCAGACATCAGACACCAGACATCTGACATCAGTTCTCAGACATCAGACATCAGACACCAGACAACAGACACCAGACATCAGACATCAGACACCAGACATCAGTTCTCAGACATCAGTCAGACATCAGACATCAGACATCAGTTCTCAGACATCAGTCAGACATCAGACATCAGACACCAGACATCAGACACCAGGCACCAGACATCAGACATCAGTTCTCAGACATCAGACATCAGACATCAGTTCTCAGACATCAGACACCAGACATCAGACATGAGACATCAGTTCTCAGACATCAGTCAGACATCAGACACCAGACATCAGACATCAGACATCAGTCATCAGACATCAGTTATCAGACATCAGACATCAGACATCAGTTCTCAGACATCAGACATCAGTTCTCAGACATCAGACACCATACATCAGTTCTCAGACATCAGACATCAGACATCAGTTATCATACATCAGACATCAGACATCAGTTCTCAGACATCAGACATCAGACAACAGACATCAGACATCAGTTATCAGACATCAGACATCATTTCTCAGACATCAGTCAGACACCAGACACCAGACATCAGACACCAGACATCAAACATCAGACATCAGTTCTCAGACATCAGACATCAGACATCAGACATCAGACATCAGTTCTCAGACATCAGACATCAGACATCAGACACCAGACATCAGACACCAGACATCAGACACCAGACACCAGACATCAGACATCAGTTCTCAGACATCAGACATCAGTTCTCAGACATCAGACACCAGACATCAGTTCTCAGACATCAGACATCAGTTCTCAGACATCAGATCTCAGACATCAGTTCTCAGACATCAGTTCTCAGACATCAGACATCAGTTCTCAGACACAAGACATCAGACATCAGTTCTCAGACATCAGACACCAGACATCAGACATCAGTCAGACATCAGACACCAGACATCAGACATCAGTTCTCAGACACCAGTCATCAGACATCAGACATCAGACATCAGTTCTCAGACATCAGTCAGACATTAGACATCAGACATCAGACACCAGATATCAGACATCAGTTCTCAGACATCAGACACCAAACATCAGACACCAGACATCAGACATCAGACACCAGACATCAGACATCAGTTCTCAGACATCAGTCAGACATCAGACATCAGACACCAGACATCAGACATCAGTTCTCAGACATCAGACATCAGACATCAGTTCTCAGACATCAGACATCATACATCAGACATCAGACATCAGACACCAGACATCAGACATCAGACATCAGTTCTCAGACATCAGACATCAGTTCTCAGACATCAGGCATCAGACATCAGTTCTCATACATCAGACATCAGTTCTCAGACAACAGACATCAGTTCTCAGACATCAGACATCAGTTCTCAGACATCAGACATCAGACACCAGAACTCAGACATCAGACATCAGACACCAGACATCAGACATCAGACATCAGTTCTCAGACATCAGACATCAGTTCTCAGACATCAGACATCAGTTTTCAGACATCAGATATCAGTACTCAGACATCAGACATCAGACACCAGACATCACACATCAGTTCTCAGACATCAGACACCAGACATCACACATCAGTAGAGTTGAGCGATACCATCCGATACTTCAAAGTATCGTATCGGATGGTATCGGCCGATCTTTAAAAAAAGTATCGGTATCGCCGATTCCGATACCGGAAGTCCCATTCAAGTCTATGGGACTTCCGGTATCGGAATAAGAAAAACCCTTTCCTGCCCTTGTACAGCCTCTCTGGGGTCTGTACGGGCCTTTCGGGGGGCTGTGCCGGCCTGCCAGGGGGTCTGTGCAGGCTCCGGTGGTCTGTGCCGGCCTGCCGGTGGTCTGTGCAGGCTCCGGGGGGCTGTGCCGGCCTGCCGGGGGGCTGTGCCGGCCTGCCGGGGGGCTGTGCAGGCTCCGGGGGGCTGTGCCGGCCTGCCGGGGGGCTGTGCCGGCCTGCCGGGGGGCTGTGCAGGCTCCGGGGGGCTGTGCCGGCCTGCCGGGGGGCTGTGCAGGCTCCGGGGGTCTGTGCAGGCATCGTCCGATGGGACTACAAGTCCCATCGGGCGATGCCTGCTACCATGACAGTGATTGACACATTAGCCAATGATGGGACAGTAGTAGTCCCATCATCCGGCTAATGTGTTAAATGTAAAAAAAAAAAAAAAAAAAAAATTACATGCTACATACATACAACATGCATACTACATACATGCTACATTCATACTACATACTACATACATGCTACATTCATACTACATAAATACTACATGCAACATACATACTACATATATACTACATGCATGCTACATACATACTGCATGCTACATACATACCACATATATACTACATACATACTACATGCATGCTACATGCTACATACATAACACATATATACTACATGCATGCTACATACATACTACATGCTACATACTACATATATACTACATGCATGCTACATACTACATGCTACATACATACTACATGCATGCTACATACATACTACATACATACTACATATATACTACATGCATGCTACATACATACTACATGCTACATACTACATGCATGCTACATACATACTACATGCTACATACTACATATATACTACATGCATGCTACATACATACTACATACATACTACATATATACTACATGCATGCTACATACTACATGCTACATACATACTACATATATACTACATTCATACTACATACTACATATATACTACATACATACTACATACATACTACATACATACTACATGCATGCTACATACATACTACATGCATGCTACATACATACCACATACATACTACATGCTACATACATACCACATATATACTACATACATACAATACATTCATACAATACATACATAGACATACAGTACATATAACATAGAGTAACATACTTACCAATACTTGTCACATTGTTCCCCGAAGCCATTGTCTATTCCGGGATAAATATTAACATAACAAACCACAAAAATACTCACCCACGATCCGAAGCAGTCCACGAGTGTGTCCCACGACGATCTTGGGTAGAGAACTGCAGCATCAGATGATGCTGCCGTTCTCTACGGGCTGCAGGAATCCAATGACGGAAGGTAGGTATCCTTCCGCACTGTATTCCTCCGCCACTTAAAAAAAAAAAAGTCCCTAGTCTCACTTTATGCCATTGCTGTGTGGGAATTTCCCACACAGCAATGGCATAAAGTGAGACTAGGGACTTTTTTTTTTTAAGTGGCGGAGGAATACAGTGCGGAAGGATACCTACCTTCCGTCATTGGATTCCTGCAGCCCGTAGAGAACGGCAGCATCATCTGATGCTGCAGTTCTCTACCCAAGATCGTCGTGGGACACACTCGTGGACTGCTTCGGATCGTGGGTGAGTATTTTTGTGGTTTGTTATGTTAATATTTATCCCGGAATAGACAATGGCTTCGGGGAACAATGTGGCAAGTATTGGTAAGTATGTTACTCTATGTTATATGTACTGTATGTCTATGTATGTATTGTATGAATGTATTGTATGTATGTAGTATATATGTGGTATGTATGTAGCATGTAGTATGTATGTGGTATGTATGTAGCATGCATGTAGTATGTATGTAGCATGCATGTAGTATGTATGTAGTATGTATGTAGTATGTATGTAGCATGTATGTAGCATGCAGTATGTATGTAGTATATATGTAGTATGTATGTAGTATATATGTAGTATGTAGTATGTATGTAGCATGCATGTAGTATATATGTAGTATGTATGTAGCATGCATGTAGTATGTATGTAGCATGTAGTATATATGTAGCATGCAGCATGTATGTAGTATGTATGTAGTATATATGTAGTATGCATGTAGTATGTATGTAGTATGTATGTAGCATGCAGTATGTATGTAGCATGTATGTAGTATGTATGTAGTATATATGTAGTATGTATGTAGCATGCATGTAGTATGTATGTAGTATGTATGTAGCATGCAGTATGTAGCATGTATGTAGTATGTATGTAGTATGTATGTATGTAGTATGTATGTAGCATGCAGTATGTATGTAGCATGTATGTAGTATGTATGTAGTATGTATGTAGTATGTATGTAGCATGCAGTATGTATGTAGCATGTATGTAGTATGTATGTAGTATATATGTAGCATGCATGTAGTATGTATGTAGCATGCATGTAGTATTTTTTTTTTTTTTTTTTTAACATTTAACACATTAGCCGGATGATGGGACTACTACTGTCCCATCATTGGCTAATGTGTCAATCACTGTCATGGTAGCAGGCATCGCCCGATGGGACTTGTAGTCCCATCGGACGATGCTTGCACAGACCCCCGGACATCAGCACAGCCCCCCGGCAGGCCGGCACAGCCCCCCGGCAGGCCGGTACAGACCCCCACAGGGTGCACAGACCACCGGCAGGCCGGCACAGCCCCCCGGCAGGCCGGCAGAGACCCCGGGCAGTCCACACAGCCCCCCGGCAGGCCGGCACAGCCCCCCGGCAGGCCGGTACAGACCCCGGGCAGTCCACACAGCCCCCCAGCAGGCCGGCACAGCCCCCCGGCAGGCCGGCAGAGACCCCCGGAAGGCCCGAAATGACGGCGCATCATGATGCGCACACACCGCGCATCATGATGACGTCAGGCCGTCAATCAACTGAACTTCCGATTCCGATGCCGAATTCCGATATTGAAAAAATATCGGAAGTCGGTATCGGAATTCCGATACAGCAAGTATCGGCCGATACCCGATACTTGCGGTATCGGAATGCTCAACACTACACATCAGTTATCAGACATCAGACATCAGACACCAGACATCAGTTCTCAGACATCAGACATCAGTTCTCAGACATCAGACATCAGTTCTCAGACATCAGACATCAGTTCTCAGACATCAGACATCAGACACCAGACATCAGTTATCAGACATCAGACATCAGACATCAGTTCTCAGACATCAGACATCAGACATCACACATCAGTTATTAGACATCAGACATCAGTTCTCAGACATCAGACATCAGACACCAGACATCAGACACCAGACATCAGACATCAGACATCAGTTATCAGACATCAGACATCAGACACCAGACACCAGACATCAGTCATCAGACACCAGACATCAGACATCAGACACCAGACATCAGACACCAGACACCAGACATCAGTTCTCAGACATCAGACATCAGTTCTCAGACATCAGACACCAGACATCAGACATCAGACATCAGTTCTCAGACATCAGACATCAGACACCAGACATCAGACACCAGACACCAGACATCAGACATCAGTTCTCAGACATCAGACATCAGTTCTCAGACATCAGACACCAGACATCAGACATCAGACATAAGACATCAGATCTCAGACATCAGACATCACTTCTCAGACATCAGACATCAGACACCAGACATCAGACATCAGACATCAGACACCAGACACCAGACATCAGACACGAGACATCAGTTCTCAGACATCAGACATCAGTTCTCAGACATCTGACATCAGACACCAGACATCAGACATCAGACACCAGACACCAGACATCAGACATCTGACATCAGACATCTGACATCTGACATCAGACATCAGACATCAGACATCAGACATCAGACACCAGACATCAGACACCAGACATCAGACATCAGATATCAGACACCAGACACCAGACACCAGACATCAGACATTAGACACCAGACATCAGACATCAGACATCAGATATCAGACACTAGACACAAGACATCAGACATCAGACACCAGACATCAGTTCTCAGACATCAGTTCTCAGACATCAGACATCAGTTCTCAGATATCAGATATCAGACACCAGACATCAGACATCAGACACCAGACATCAGTTATCACACATCAGACATCAGACATCAGTTCTCAGACATCAGACATCAGACATCAGTTCTCAGACATCAGACCTCAGACATCAGACATCAGACATCAGTTCTCAGACATCAGACATCAGACACCAGACATCAGACATCAGACATCAGACACCAGACATCAGACATCAGTTCTCAGACATCAGACATCAGTTCTCAGACATCAGACATCTTACATCAGACATCAGACATCAGACACCAGACATCAGACATCAGACATCAGTTCTCAGACATCAGACATCAGTTCTCAGACATCAGGCATCAGACATCAGTTCTCATACATCAGACATCAGTTCCCAGTCATCAGACATCAGTTCTCAGACATCAGACATCAGTTCTCAGACATCAGACATCAGACACCAGAACTCAGACATCAGACATCAGACACCAGACACCTGACATCAGACATCAGACGTCAGTTCTCAGACATCAGACATCAGTTCTCAGACATCAGACATCAGTTCTCAGACATCAGATATCAGTACTCAGACATCAGACTTCAGACACCAGACATCACACATCAGTTCTCAGACATCAGACATCAGACACCAGACATCACACATCAGTTATCAGACATCAGACACCAGACATCAGTTCTCAGACATCAGACATCAGTTCTCAGACATCAGACATCAGTTCTCAGACATCAGACATCAGACACCAGACATCAGTTATCAGACATCAGACATCAGACATCAGTTCTCAGACATCAGACATCAGACATCACACATCAGTTATCAGACATCAGACATCAGACATCAGTTCTCAGACATCAGACATCAGTTCTCAGACATCAGACATCAGACACCAGACATCAGACACCAGACATCAGACACCAGACATCAGACATCAGACATCAGTTATCAGACATGAGAGATCAGACATCAGTTCTCAGGCATCAGTCAGACATCAGACACCAGACATCAGACATCAGACACCAGACATAAAACATCAGTTATCAGACATCAGACATCAGACACCAGACATCAGACATCAGACACCAGACATCAGACACCAGACACCAGACATCAGTTCTCAGACATCAGACATCAGTTCTCAGACATCAGACACCAGACATCAGACATCAGACATCAGTTCTCAGACATCAGACATCAGACATCAGACACCAGACATCAGACACCAGACATCAGACACCAGACACCAGACATCAGTTCTCAGACATCAGACATCAGTTCTCAGACATCAGACACCAGACATCAGACATCAGACATAAGACATCAGATCTCAGACATCAGACATCAGACATCACTTCTCAGACATCAGACATCAGACACCAGACATCAGACATCAGACATCAGACACCAGACACCAGACATCAGACATCAGACACGAGACATCAGTTCTCAGACATCAGACATCAGACACCAGACATCAGACATCAGATATCTGACATCAGACATCAGACATCAGACATCAGACACCAGACATCAGACATCAGACATCAGACATCAGACACCAGACACCAGACACCAGACATCAGACACCAGACATCAGACATCAGACATCAGACATCAGACACCAGACATCAGACATCAGACACCAGACACCAGACATCAGACACCAGACATCAGTTCTCAGATATCAGTTCTCAGACATCAGACATCAGTTCTCAGACATCAGATATCAGACACCAGACATCAGACACCAGACATCAGTTATCACACATCAGGCATCAGACATCAGTTCTCAGACATCATACATCAAACATCAGTTCTCAGACATCAGACCTCAGACATCAGACATCAGACATCAGTTCTCAGACATCAGACATCAGACACCAGACATCAGACATCAGACATCAGACACCAGACATCAGACATCAGTTCTCAGACATCAGACATCAGTCCTCAGACATCAGACATAAGACATCAGTTCACAGACATCAGTCAGACACAAGACATCTGTCAGACACCAGACATCAGACACCAGACATCAGACATCAGTTCTCAGACATCAGACATCAGACATCAGTTCTCAGACATCAGACACCAGACATCAGACATCAGACACCAGACATCAGACATCAGACACCAGACATCAGACATCAGACATCAGTCAGACATCAGACATCAGACACCAGACATCAGACACCAGACATCAGACATCAGACATCAGACATCAGACACCAGACATCAGACATAAGTTCTCAGACATCAGACATCAGACACCAGACATCAGACACCAGACATCAGACATCAGTTCTCAGACATCAGTCAGACATCAGACATCAGAAATCAGACACCAGACATCAGACATCAGTTCTCAGACATCAGACATCAGTTCTCAGACATCACACATCAGACATCAGTTCTCAGACATCAGACATCAAACATCAGACACCAGACATCAGACAAGAGTTCTCAGACATCAGACACCGGACATCAGACACCAGACATCAGACATCAGACACCAGACATCAGACATCAGACACCAGACATCAGACATCAGTTCTCAGACATCAGACACCAGACAACAGACATCAGTCAGACATCAGACATCAGACAGCAGACACCAGACATCAGACATCCGTTCTCAGACATCAGACATGAGACATCAGTTCTCAGACATCAAACACCAGACATCAGACACCAGACACCAGACATCAGTCAGACATGAGACACCAGACATCAGACATCAGACACCAGACATCAGACATCAGACACCAGACATCAGACATCAGTTCTGAGACATCAGACATCAGTTCTCAGACATCAGACATCAGACATCAGTTCTCAGACATCAGACACCATACATCAGTTCTCAGACATCAGACATCAGACATCAGTTCTCAGACATCAGACATCAGTTCTCAGACACCAGACATCAGTTCTCAGACATCAGTTCTCAGACATCAGTTCTCAGACATCAGACATCAGTTCTCAGACACCAGACATCAGATATCAGTTCTCAGACATCAGAGATCAGACATCAGTTATCAGACATCAGACATCAGACATCAGACACCAGACATCAGATCTCAGACATCAGTCAAACACCAGACATCAGAAATCAGACATCAGATAGACATCAGACATCAGACATTAGACATCAGACACCAGACATCAGACATCAGACACCAGACATCAGTTATCAGACACCAGACATCAGACATCAGTTCTCAGACATCAGACATCAGTTCTCAGACATCAGACACCATACATCAGTTCTCAGACATCAGACATCAGACATCAGACATCAGTTCTCATACATCAGACATCAGACATCAGTTCTCAGACATCAGACATCAGACACCAGACATCAGACATCAGTTATCAGACACCAGACATCAGACATCAGTTCTCAGACATCAGTCAGACACCAGACATCAGACATCAGACACCAGACATCAGACATCAGACATCAGTCATACATGAGACATCAGACACAAGACATCAGACATCAGTTATCAGACATCAGACATCAGACACCATACACCAGACACAAGACACCAGACATCAGTTCTCAGACATCAGTTCTCAGACATCAGACATCAGACACCGGACATCAGACACCAAACATCAGACACCAGACATCAGACATCAGTTCTCAGACATCAGACATCAGTTCTCAGACACCAGACATCAGACACCAGACATCAGACATCAGTTCTCAGACATCAGACACCAGACATCAGACATCAGACATCAGTTCTCAGACATCAGACATCAGTTCTCAGGCATCAGACATCAGACATCAGTTCTCAGACATCAGTCAGACATCAGAAATCAGACACCAGACATCAGACACCAGACATCTGACATCAGTTCTCAGACATCAGACATCAGACACCAGACAGCAGACACCAGACATCAGACATCAGACACCAGACATCAGTTCTCAGACATCAGTCAGACATCAGACATCAGACATCAGTTCTCAGACATCAGTCAGACATCAGACATCAGACACCAGACATCAGACACCAGGCACCAGACATCAGACATCAGTTCTCAGACATCAGACATCAGACATCAGTTCTCAGACATCAGACACCAGACATCAGACATCAGACATCAGACATCAGTTCTCAGACATCAGTCAGACATCAGACACCAGACATCAGACATCAGACATCAGTTATCAGACATCAGACATCAGTCATCAGACATCAGTTATCAGACATCAGACATCAGACATCAGTTCTCAGACATCAGACATCAGTTCTCAGACATCAGACACCATACATCAGTTCTCAGACATCAGACATCAGACATCAGTTATCATACATCAGACATCAGACATCAGTTCTCAGACATCAGACAACAGACATCAGACATCAGTTATCAGACATCAGACATCATTTCTCAGACATCAGTCAGACACCAGACACCAGACATCAGACACCAGACATCAAACATCAGACATCAGTTCTCAGACATCAGACATCAGTTCTCAGACATCAGACATCAGACATCAGACATCAGACATCAGTTCTCAGACATCAGACATCAGACATCAGACACCAGACATCAGACACCAGACATCAGACATCAGTTCTCAGACATCAGACATCAGTTCTCAGACATCAGACACCAGACATCAGTTCTCAGACATCAGACATCAGTTCTCAGACATCAGATCTCAGACATCAGTTCTCAGACATCAGTTCTCAGACATCAGTTCTCAGACATCAGACATCAGTTCTCAGACACAAGACATCAGACATCAGTTCTCAGACATCAGACACCAGACATCAGACATCAGTCAGACATCAGACACCAGACATCAGACATCAGTTCTCAGACACCAGTCATCAGACATCAGACATCAGACATCAGTTCTCAGACATCAGTCAGACATTAGACATCAGACATCAGACACCAGACATCAGACATCAGTTCTCAGACATCAGACATCAGACATCAGACACCAGACATCAGACATCAGTTCTCAGACATCAGTCAGACATCAGACATCAGACACCAGACATCAGACATCAGTTCTCAGACATCAGACATCAGACATCAGTTCTCAGACATCAGACATCAGACATCATACATCAGACATCAGACATCAGACATCAGACACCAGACATCAGACATCAGACATCAGTTCTCAGACATCAGACATCAGTTCTCAGACATCAGGCATCAGACATCAGTTCTCATACATCAGACATCAGTTCTCAGACATCAGACATCAGTTCTCAGACATCAGACATCAGTTCTCAGACATCAGACATCAGACACCAGAACTCAGACATCAGACATCAGACATCAGACACCAGACATCAGACATCAGACATCAGTTCTCAGACATCAGACATCAGTTCTCAGACATCAGACATCAGTTCTCAGACATCAGATATCAGTACTCAGACATCAGACATCAGACACCAGACATCACACATCAGTTCTCAGACATCAGTCATCAGACACCAGACATCACACATCAGTTATCAGACATCAGACATCAGACACCAGACATCAGTTCTCAGACATCAGACATCAGTTCTCAGACATCAGACATCAGTTCTCAGACATCAGACATCAGTTCTCAGACATCAGACATCAGACACCAGACATCAGTTATCAGACATCAGACATCAGACATCAGTTCTCAGACATCAGACATCAGACATCACACATCAGTTATTAGACATCAGACATCAGACATCAGTTCTCAGACATCAGACATCAGACACCAGACATCAGACACCAGACATCAGACATCAGACATCAGTTATCAGACATCAGACATCAGACATCAGTACTCAGAAATCAGTCAGACATCAGACACCAGACATCAGACATCAGACACCAGACATCAAACATCAGTTATCAGACATCATACATCAGACATCAGACACCAGACATCAGACATCAGACACCAGACATCAGACACCAGACACCAGACATCAGTTCTCAGACATCAGACATCAGTTCTCAGACATCCGACACCAGACATCAGACATCAGACATCAGTTCTCAGACATCAGACATCAGACACCAGACATCAGACACCAGACACCAGACATCAGACATCAGTTCTCAGACATCAGACATCAGTTCTCAGACATCAGACACCAGACATCAGACATCAGACATAAGACATCAAACATCAGTTATCAGACATCATACATCAGACATCAGACACCAGACATCAGACATCAGACACCAGACATCAGACACCAGACACCAGACATCAGTTCTCAGACATCAGACATCAGTTCTCAGACATCCGACACCAGACATCAGACATCAGACATCAGTTCTCAGACATCAGACATCAGACACCAGACATCAGACACCAGACACCAGACATCAGACATCAGTTCTCAGACATCAGACATCAGTTCTCAGACATCAGACACCATACATCAGTTCTCAGACATCAGACATCAGACATCAGTTATCATACATCAGACATCAGACATCAGTTCTCAGACATCAGACATCAGACAACAGACATCAGACATCAGTTATCAGACATCAGACATCATTTCTCAGACATCAGTCAGACACCAGACACCAGACATCAGACACCAGACATCAAACATCAGACATCAGTTCTCAGACATCAGACATCAGACATCAGTTCTCAGACATCAGACATCAGACATCAGACACCAGACATCAGACACCAGACATCAGACACCAGACACCAGACATCAGACATCAGTTCTCAGACATCAGACATCAGTTCTCAGACATCAGACACCAGACATCAGTTCTCAGACATCAGACATCAGTTCTCAGACATCAGATCTCAGACATCAGTTCTCAGACATCAGTTCTCAGACATCAGACATCAGTTCTCAGACACAAGACATCAGACATCAGTTCTCAGACATCAGACACCAGACATCAGACATCAGTCAGACATCAGACACCAGACATCAGACATCAGTTCTCAGACACCAGTCATCAGACATCAGACATCAGACATCAGTTCTCAGACATCAGTCAGACATTAGACATCAGACATCAGACACCAGACATCAGACATCAGTTCTCAGACATCAGACATCAGACATCAGACACCAGACATCAGACATCAGTTCTCAGACATCAGTCAGACATCAGACATCAGACACCAGACATCAGACATCAGTTCTCAGACATCAGACATCAGACATCAGTTCTCAGACATCAGACATCAGACATCATACATCAGACATCAGACATCAGACATCAGACACCAGACATCAGACATCAGACATCAGTTCTCAGACATCAGACATCAGTTCTCAGACATCAGGCATCAGACATCAGTTCTCATACATCAGACATCAGTTCTCAGACATCAGACATCAGTTCTCAGACATCAGACATCAGTTCTCAGACATCAGACATCAGACACCAGAACTCAGACATCAGACATCAGACATCAGACACCAGACATCAGACATCAGACATCAGTTCTCAGACATCAGACATCAGTTCTCAGACATCAGACATCAGTTCTCAGACATCAGATATCAGTACTCAGACATCAGACATCAGACACCAGACATCACACATCAGTTCTCAGACATCAGTCATCAGACACCAGACATCACAAATCAGTTATCAGACATCAGACATCAGACACCAGACATCAGTTCTCAGACATCAGACATCAGTTCTCAGACATCAGACATCAGTTCTCAGACATCAGACATCAGTTCTCAGACATCAGACATCAGACACCAGACATCAGTTATCAGACATCAGACATCAGACATCAGTTCTCAGACATCAGACATCAGACATCACACATCAGTTATTAGACATCAGACATCAGACATCAGTTCTCAGACATCAGACATCAGACACCAGACATCAGACACCAGACATCAGACATCAGACATCAGTTATCAGACATCAGACATCAGACATCAGTACTCAGAAATCAGTCAGACATCAGACACCAGACATCAGACATCAGACACCAGACATCAAACATCAGTTATCAGACATCATACATCAGACATCAGACACCAGACATCAGACATCAGACACCAGACATCAGACACCAGACACCAGACATCAGTTCTCAGACATCAGACATCAGTTCTCAGACATCCGACACCAGACATCAGACATCAGACATCAGTTCTCAGACATCAGACATCAGACACCAGACATCAGACACCAGACACCAGACATCAGACATCAGTTCTCAGACATCAGACATCAGTTCTCAGACATCAGACATCAGTTCTCAGACATCAGACACCAGACATCAGACATCAGACATAAGACATCAGATCTCAGACATCAGACATCACTTCTCAGACATCAGACACCAGACATCAGACATCAGACATCAGACACCAGACACCAGACATCAGACACGAGACATCAGTTCTCAGACATCAGACATCAGTTCTCAGACATCTGACATCAGACACCAGACATCAGACATCAGACAGCAGACATCAGACATCTGACATCAGACATCTGACATCAGACATCAGACATCAGACACCAGACATCAGTTATCAAACATCAGGCATCAGACATCAGTTCTCAGACATCATACATCAGACATCAGTTCTCAGACATCAGACCTCAGACATCAGACATCAGACATCAGTTCTCAGACATCAGACATCAGACACCAGACATCAGACATCAGACATCAGACACCAGACATCAGACATCAGTTCTCAGACATCAGACATCAGTACTCAGACATCAGACATAAGACATCAGTTCACAGACATCAGTCAGACACAAGACATCTGTCAGACACCAGACATCAGACACCAGACATCAGTTCTCAGACATCAGACATCAGTTCTCAGACATCAGTCAGACATCAGAAATCAGACACCAGACATCAGACACCAGGCACCAGACATCAGACATCAGTTCTCAGACATCAGACATCAGACATCAGTTCTCAGACATCAGACACCAGACATCAGACATCAGACATGAGACATCAGTTCTCAGACATCAGTCAGACATCAGACACCAGACATCAGACATCAGACATCAGTTATCAGACATCAGACATCAGTCATCAGACATCAGTTATCAGACATCAGACATCAGACATCAGTTCTCAGACATCAGACATCAGTTCTCAGACATCAGACACCATACATCAGTTCTCAGACATCAGACATCAGACATCAGTTATCATACATCAGACATCAGACATCAGTTCTCAGACATCAGACATCAGACAACAGACATCAGACATCAGTTATCAGACATCAGACATCATTTCTCAGACATCAGTCAGACACCAGACACCAGACATCAGACACCAGACATCAGACATCAGTTCTCAGACATCAGACATCAGTTCTCAGACATCAGACATCAGACATCAGACATCAGACATCAGTTCTCAGACATCAGACATCAGACATCAGACACCAGACATCAGACACCAGACATCAGACACCAGACACCAGACATCAGACATCAGTTCTCAGACATCAGACATCAGTTCTCAGACATCAGACACCAGACATCAGTTCTCAGACATCAGACATCAGTTCTCAGACATCAGATCTCAGACATCAGTTCTCAGACATCAGTTCTCAGACATCAGACATCAGTTCTCAGACACAAGACATCAGACATCAGTTCTCAGACATCAGACACCAGACATCAGACATCAGTCAGACATCAGACACCAGACATCAGACATCAGTTCTCAGACACCAGTCATCAGACATCAGTTCTCAGACATCAGTCAGACATTAGACATCAGACACCAGATATCAGACATCAGTTCTCAGACATCAGACACCAAACATCAGACACCAGACATCAGACATCAGACACCAGACATCAGACATCAGTTCTCAGACATCAGTCAGACATCAGACATCAGACACCAGACATCAGACATCAGACATCAGATATCAGACACCAGACACCAGACATCAGTTCTCAGACATCAGACATCAGTTCTCAGACATCAGACACCAGACATCAGACATCAGACATAAGACATCAGATCTCAGACATCAGACATCAGACATCACTTCTCAGACATCAGACATCAGACACCAGACATCAGACATCAGACATCAGACACCAGACACCAGACATCAGACATCAGACACGAGACATCAGTTCTCAGACATCAGACATCAGACACCAGACATCAGACACCAGACATCAGACATCAGTTATCAGACATCAGACATCTGACATCAGACATCAGACATCAGACATCTGACATCAGACATCAGACATCAGACATCAGACATCAGACATCAGACACCAGACATCAGACACCAGACATCAGACATCAGACATCAGACATCAGACACCAGACACCAGACACCAGACATCAGACATCAGACATCAGACACCAGACATCAGACATCAGACACCAGACATCAGACATCAGACATCAGACATCAGACACCAGACATCAGACATCAGACACCAGACACCAGACATCAGACATCAGACACCAGACATCAGTTCTCAGATATCAGTTCTCAGACATCAGACATCAGTTCTCAGACATCAGATATCAGACACCAGACATCAGACACCAGACATCAGTTATCACACATCAGGCATCAGACATCAGTTCTCAGACATCATACATCAGACATCAGTTCTCAGACATCAGACCTCAGACATCAGACATCAGACATCAGTTCTCAGACATCAGACATCAGACACCAGACATCAGACATCAGACATCAGACATCAGACACCAGACATCAGACATCAGTTCTCAGACATCAGACATCAGTACTCAGACATCAGACATAAGACATCAGTTCTCAGACATCAGTCAGACACAAGACATCTGTCAGACACCAGACATCAGACACCAGACATCAGACATCAGTTCTCAGACATCAGACATCAGACATCAGTTCTCAGACATCAGACACCAGACATCAGACATCAGACACCAGACATCAGACATCAGTCAGACATCAGACATCAGACACCAGACATCAGACACCAGACATCAGACATCAGACATCAGACATCAGACACCAGACATCAGACATCAGTTCTCAGACATCAGACATCAGACACCAGACATCAGACACCAGACATCAGACATCAGTTCTCAGACATCAGTCAGACATCAGACATCAGACATCAGACACCAGACATCAGACATCAGTTCTCAGACATCAGACAACAGTTCTCAGACATCACACATCAGACATCAGTTCTCAGACATCAGACATCAGACATCAAACATCAGACACCAGACATCAGACAAGAGTTCTCAGACACCAGACATCGGACATCAGACACCAGACATCAGACATCAGACACCAGACATCAGACATCAGTTCTCAGACATCAGACACCAGACATCAGACATCAGTCAGACATCAGACATCAGACAGCAGACACCAGACATCAGACATCAGTTCTCAGACAACAGACACCAGACATCAGACACCAGACATCAGACACCAGACATCAGTCAGACATGAGACACCAGACATCAGACATCAGACACCAGACATCAGACATCAGACACCAGACATCAGACATCAGACATCAGTTCTTAGACATCAGACATCAGTTCTCAGACATCAGACACCATACATCAGTTCTCAGACATCAGACATCAGACATCAGTTCTCAGACATCAGACATCAGTTCTCAGACACCAGACATCAGTTCTCAGACATCAGTTCTCAGACATCAGTTCTCAGATATCAGACATTAGTTCTCAGACACCAGACATCAGATATCAGTTCTCAGACATCAGAGATCAGACATCAGTTATCAGACATCAGACATCAGTTCTCAGACATCAGTCAAACACCAGACATCAGAAATCAGACATCAGATAGACATCAGACATCAGACATTAGACATCAGACACCAGACATCAGACATCAGACACCAGACATCAGTTATCAGACACCAGACATCAGACATCAGTTCTCAGACATCAGACATCAGTTCTCAGACATCAGACACCATACATCAGTTCTCAGACATCAGACATCAGACATCAGTTCTCATACATCAGACATCAGACATCAGTTCTCAGACATCAGACATCAGACACCAGACATCAGACATCAGTTATCAGACACCAGACATCAGACATCAGTTCTCAGACATCAGTCAGACACCAGACATCAGACATCAGACACCAGACATCAGACATCAGACACCAGACATCAGACATCAGACATCAGTCATACATGAGACATCAGACACCAGACATCAGACATCAGTTATCAGACATCAGACATCAGACACCATACACCAGACACCAGACATCAGACATCAGTTCTAAGACATCAGACATCAGTTCTCAGACATCAGACATCAGACACCGGACATCAGACACCAAACATCAGACACCAGACATCAGACATCAGTTCTCAGACATCAGACATCAGTTCTCAGACACCAGACATCAGACACCAGACATCAGACATCAGTTCTCAGACATCAGACACCAGACATCAGACATCAGACATCAGTTCTCAGACATCAGACATCAGTTCTCAGACATCAGACATCAGACATCAGTTCTCAGACATCAGTCAGACATCAGAAATCAGACACCAGACATCAGACACCAGACATCTGACATCAGTTCTCAGACATCAGACATCAGACACCAGACAACAGACACCAGACATCAGACATCAGACACCAGACATCAGTTCTCAGACATCAGTCAGACATCAGACATCAGACATCAGTTCTCAGACATCAGTCAGACATCAGACATCAGACACCAGACATCAGACACCAGGCACCAGACATCAGACATCAGTTCTCAGACATCAGACATCAGACATCAGTTCTCAGACATCAGTCAGACATCAGACACCAGACATCAGACATCAGACATCAGTTATCAGACATCAGACATCAGTCATCAGACATCAGTTATCAGACATCAGACATCAGACATCAGTTCTCAGACATCAGACATCAGTTCTCAGACATCAGACACCATACATCAGTTCTCAGACATCAGACATCAGTTATCATACATCAGACATCAGACATCAGTTCTCAGACATCAGACATCAGACAACAGACATCAGACATCAGTTATCAGACATCAGACATCATTTCTCAGACATCAGTCAGACACCAGACACCAGACATCAGACACCAGACATCAAACATCAGACATCAGTTCTCAGACATCAGACATCAGTTCTCAGACATCAGACATCAGACATCAGACATCAGACATCAGTTCTCAGACATCAGACATCAGACATCAGACACCAGACATCAGACACCAGACATCAGACACCAGACACCAGACATCAGACATCAGTTCTCAGACATCAGACATCAGTTCTCAGACATCAGACACCAGACATCAGTTCTCAGACATCAGACATCAGTTCTCAGACATCAGATCTCAGACATCAGTTCTCAGACATCAGTTCTCAGACATCAGACATCAGTTCTCAGACACAAGACATCAGACATCAGTTCTCAGACATCAGACACCAGACATCAGACATCAGTCAGACATCAGACACCAGACATCAGACATCAGTTCTCAGACACCAGTCATCAGACATCAGACATCAGACATCAGTTCTCAGACATCAGTCAGACATTAGACATCAGACATCAGACACCAGATATCAGACATCAGTTCTCAGACATCAGACACCAAACATCAGACACCAGACATCAGACATCAGACACCAGACATCAGACATCAGTTCTCAGACATCAGTCAGACATCAGACATCAGACACCAGACATCAGACATCAGTTCTCAGACATCAGACATCAGACATCAGTTCTCAGACATCAGACATCATACATCAGACATCAGACATCAGACACCAGACATCAGACATCAGACATCAGACATCAGTTCTCAGACATCAGACATCAGTTCTCAGACATCAGGCATCAGACATCAGTTCTCATACATCAGACATCAGTTCTCAGACAACAGACATCAGTTCTCAGACATCAGACATCAGTTCTCAGACATCAGACATCAGACACCAGAACTCAGACATCAGACATCAGACACCAGACATCAGACATCAGACATCAGTTCTCAGACATCAGACATCAGTTCTCAGACATCAGACATCAGTTCTCAGACATCAGATATCAGTACTCAGACATCAGACATCAGACACCAGACATCACACATCAGTTCTCAGACATCAGACATCAGACACCAGACATCACACATCAGTCATCAGACATCAGACATCAGACACCAGACATCAGTTCTCAGACATCAGACATCAGTTCTCAGACATCAGACATCAGTTCTCAGACATCAGACATCAGTTCTCAGACATCAGACATCAGACACCAGACATCAGTTATCAGACATCAGACATCAGACATCAGTTCTCAGACATCAGACATCAGACATCACACATCAGTTATTAGACATCAGACATCAGTTCTCAGACATCAGACATCAGACACCAGACATCAGACACCAGACATCAGACATCAGACATCAGTTATCAGACATCAGACATCAGACATCAGTACTCAGAAATCAGTCAGACATCAGACACCAGACATCAGACATCAGACACCAGACATCAAACATCAGTTATCAGACATCAGACATCAGACATCAGACACCAGACATCAGACATCAGACACCAGACATCAGACACCAGACATCAGTTCTCAGACATCAGACATCAGTTCTCAGACATCAGACACCAGACATCAGACATCAGACATCAGTTCTCAGACATCAGACATCAGACACCAGACACCAGACACCAGACACCAGACATCAGACATCAGTTCTCAGACATCAGACATCAGTTCTCAGACATCAGACACAAGACATCAGACATAAGACATCAGATCTCAGACATCAGACATCACTTCTCAGACATCAGACATCAGACACCAGACATCAGACATCAGACATCAGACACCAGACACCAGACATCAGACACGAGACATCAGTTCTCAGACATCAGACATCAGTTCTCAGACATCTGACATCAGACACCAGACATCAGACATCAGACACCAGACACCAGACATCAGACATCTGACATCAGACATCTGACATCAGACATCAGACATCAGACATCAGACATCAGACATCAGACATCAGACACCAGACATCAGACACCAGACATCAGACATCAGATATCAGACACCAGACACCAGACACCAGACATCAGACATTAGACACCAGACATCAGACATCAGACATCAGACATCAGACACCAGACATCAGATATCAGACACTAGACACCAGACATCAGACATCAGACACCAGACATCAGTTCTCAGACATCAGTTCTCAGACATCAGACATCAGTTCTCAGATATCAGATATCAGACACCAGACATCAGACATCAGACACCAGACATCAGTTATCACACATCAGACATCAGTTCTCAGACATCAGACATCAGACATCAGTTCTCAGACATCAGACCTCAGACATCAGACATCAGACATCAGTTCTCAGACATCAGACATCAGACACCAGACATCAGACATCAGACATCAGACATCAGACACCAGACATCAGACATCAGTTCTCAGACATCAGACATCAGTTCTCAGACATCAGACATCAGACATCTTACATCAGACATCAGACATCAGACACCAGACATCAGACATCAGACATCAGTTCTCAGACATCAGACATCAGTTCTCAGACATCAGGCATCAGACATCAGTTCTCATACATCAGACATCAGTTCCCAGTCATCAGACATCAGTTCTCAGACATCAGACATCAGTTCTCAGACATCAGACATCAGACACCAGAACTCAGACATCAGACATCAGACATCAGACACCAGACACCTGACATCAGACATCAGACATCAGTTCTCAGACATCAGACATCAGTTCTCAGACATCAGACATCAGTTCTCAGACATCAGATATCAGTACTCAGACATCAGACTTCAGACACCAGACATCACACATCAGTTCTCAGACATCAGACATCAGACACCAGACATCACACATCAGTTATCAGACATCAGACATCAGACACCAGACATCAGTTCTCAGACATCAGACATCAGTTCTCAGACATCAGACATCAGTTCTCAGACATCAGACATCAGACACCAGACATCAGTTATCAGACATCAGACATCAGACATCAGTTCTCAGACATCAGACATCAGACATCACACATCAGTTATCAGACATCAGACATCAGACATCAGTTCTCAGACATCAGACATCAGTTCTCAGACATCAGACATCAGACACCAGACATCAGACACCAGACATCAGACATCAGACATCAGTTATCAGACATGAGAGATCAGACATCAGTTCTCAGGCATCAGTCAGACATCAGACACCAGACATCAGACATCAGACACCAGACATAAAACATCAGACACCAGACATCAGACATCAGACACCAGACATCAGACACCAGACACCAGACATCAGTTCTCAGACATCAGACATCAGTTCTCAGACATCAGACACCAGACATCAGACATCAGACATCAGTTCTCAGACATCAGACATCAGACATCAGACACCAGACATCAGACACCAGACATCAGACACCAGACACCAGACATCAGTTCTCAGACATCAGACATCAGTTCTCAGACATCAGACACCAGACATCAGACATCAGACATAAGACATCAGATCTCAGACATCAGACATCAGACATCACTTCTCAGACATCAGACATCAGACACCAGACATCAGACATCAGACATCAGACACCAGACACCAGACATCAGACATCAGACACGAGACATCAGTTCTCAGACATCAGACATCAGACATCAGACATCAGACATCTGACATCAGACATCAGACATCAGACATCAGACACCAGACATCAGACATCAGACATCAGACATCAGACATCAGACATCAGACACCAGACACCAGACATCAGACACCAGACATCAGACATCAGACATCAGACATCAGACATCAGACATCAGACATCAGACATCAGACATCAGACACCAGACATCAGACATCAGACACCAGACACCAGACATCAGACACCAGACATCAGTTCTCAGATATCAGTTCTCAGACATCAGACATCAGTTCTCAGACATCAGATATCAGACACCAGACATCAGACACCAGACATCAGTTATCACACATCAGGCATCAGACATCAGTTCTCAGACATCATACATCAGACATCAGTTCTCAGACATCAGACCTCAGACATCAGACATCAGACATCAGTTCTCAGACATCAGACATCAGACACCAGACATCAGACATCAGACATCAGACATCAGACACCAGACATCAGACATCAGTTCTCAGACATCAGACATCAGTCCTCAGACATCAGACATAACACATCAGTTCACAGACATCAGTCAGACACAAGACATCTGTCAGACACCAGACATCAGACACCAGACATCAGACATCAGTTCTCAGACATCAGACATCAGACATCAGTTCTCAGACATCAGACACCAGACATCAGACATCAGACACCAGACATCAGACATCAGACACCAGACATCAGACATCAGACATCAGTCAGACATCAGACATCAGACACCAGACATCAGACACCAGACATCAGACATAAGTTCTCAGACATCAGACATCAGACACCAGACATCAGACACCAGACATCAGACATCAGTTCTCAGACATCAGTCAGACATCAGACATCAGAAATCAGACACCAGACATCAGACATCAGTTCTCAGACATCAGACATCAGTTCTCAGACATCACACATCAGACATCAGTTCTCAGACATCAGACATCAAACATCAGACACCAGACATCAGACAAGAGTTCTCAGACATCAGACACCGGACATCAGACACCAGACATCAGACATCAGACACCAGACATCAGACATCAGACACCAGACATCAGACATCAGTTCTCAGACATCAGACACCAGACAACAGACATCAGTCAGACATCAGACATCAGACAGCAGACACCAGACATCAGACATCAGTTCTCAGACATCAGACATGAGACATCAGTTCTCAGACATCAAACACCAGACATCAGACACCAGACATCAGACACCAGACATCAGTCAGACATGAGACACCAGACATCAGACATCAGACACCAGACATCAGACACCAGACATCAGACATCAGTTCTGAGACATCAGACATCAGTTCTCAGACATCAGACATCAGACATCAGTTCTCAGACATCAGACACCATACATCAGTTCTCAGACATCAGACATCAGACATCAGTTCTCAGACATCAGACATCAGTTCTCAGACACCAGACATCAGATATCAGTTCTCAGACATCAGAGATCAGACATCAGTTATCAGACATCAGACATCAGACATCAGTTCTCAGACATCAGTCAAACACCAGACATCAGAAATCAGACATCAGATAGACATCAGACATCAGACATTAGACATCAGACACCAGACATCAGACATCAGACACCAGACATCAGTTATCAGACACCAGACATCAGACATCAGTTCTCAGACATCAGACATCAGTTCTCAGACATCAGACACCATACATCAGTTCTCAGACATCAGACATCAGACATCAGTTCTCATACATCAGACATCAGACATCAGTTCTCAGACATCAGACATCAGACACCAGACATCAGACATCAGTTATCAGACACCAGACATCAGACATCAGTTCTCAGACATCAGTCAGACACCAGACATCAGACATCAGACACCAGACATCAGACATCAGACACCAGACATCAGACATCAGACACCAGACATCAGACATCAGTTATCAGACATCAGACATCAGACACCATACACCAGACACCAGACATCAGACATCAGACATCAGTTCTCAGACATCAGACATCAGACACCGGACATCAGACACCAAACATCAGACACCAGACATCAGACATCAGTTCTCAGACATCAGACATCAGTTCTCAGACACCAGACATCAGACACCAGACATCAGTTCTCAGACATCAGACACCAGACATCAGACATCAGACATCAGTTCTCAGACATCAGACATCAGTTCTCAGACATCAGACATCAGACATCAGTTCTCAGACATCAGTCAGACATCAGAAATCAGACACCAGACATCAGACACCAGACATCTGACATCAGTTCTCAGACATCAGACATCAGACACCAGACAACAGACACCAGACATCAGACATCAGACACCAGACATCAGTTCTCAGACATCAGTCAGACATCAGACATCAGACATCAGTTCTCAGACATCAGTCAGACATCAGACATCAGACACCAGACATCAGACACCAGGCACCAGACATCAGACATCAGTTCTCAGACATCAGACATCAGACATCAGTTCTCAGACATCAGACACCAGACATCAGACATCAGACATGAGACATCAGTTCTCAGACATCAGTCAGACATCAGACACCAGACATCAGACATCAGACATCAGTTATCAGACATCAGACATCAGTCATCAGACATCAGTTATCAGACATCAGACATCAGACATCAGTTCTCAGACATCAGACATCAGTTCTCAGACATCAGACACCATACATCAGTTCTCAGACATCAGACATCAGACATCAGTTATCATACATCAGACATCAGACATCAGTTCTCAGACATCAGACATCAGACAACAGACATCAGACATCAGTTATCAGACATCAGACATCATTTCTCAGACATCAGTCAGACACCAGACACCAGACATCAGACACCAGACATCAAACATCAGACATCAGTTCTCAGACATCAGACATCAGTTCTCAGACATCAGACATCAGACATCAGACATCAGACATCAGTTCTCAGACATCAGACATCAGACATCAGACACCAGACATCAGACACCAGACATCAGACACCAGACACCAGACATCAGACATCAGTTCTCAGACATCAGACATCAGTTCTCAGACATCAGACACCAGACATCAGTTCTCAGACATCAGACATCAGTTCTCAGACATCAGATCTCAGACATCAGTTCTCAGACATCAGTTCTCAGACATCAGACATCAGTTCTCAGACACAAGACATCAGACATCAGTTCTCAGACATCAGACACCAGACATCAGACATCAGTCAGACATCAGACACCAGACATCAGACATCAGTTCTCAGACACCAGTCATCAGACATCAGACATCAGACATCAGTTCTCAGACATCAGTCAGACATTAGACATCAGACATCAGACACCAGATATCAGACATCAGTTCTCAAACATCAGACACCAAACATCAGACACCAGACATCAGACATCAGACACCAGACATCAGACATCAGTTCTCAGACATCAGTCAGACATCAGACATCAGACACCAGACATCAGACATCAGTTCTCAGACATCAGACATCAGACATCAGTTCTCAGACATCAGACATCAGACATCAGACACCAGACATCAGACATCAGACATCAGACACCAGACATCAGACATCAGACATCAGTTCTCAGACATCAGACATCAGTTCTCAGACATCAGGCATCAGACATCAGTTCTCATACATCAGACATCAGTTCTCAGACAACAGACATCAGTTCTCAGACATCAGACATCAGTTCTCAGACATCAGACATCAGACACCAGAACTCAGACATCAGACATCAGACACCAGACATCAGACATCAGACATCAGTTCTCAGACATCAGACATCAGTTCTCAGACATCAGACATCAGTTCTCAGACATCAGATATCAGTACTCAGACATCAGACATCAGACACCAGACATCACACATCAGTTCTCAGACATCAGACATCAGACACCAGACATCACACATCAGTTATCAGACATCAGACATCAGACACCAGACATCAGTTCTCAGACATCAGACATCAGTTCTCAGACATCAGACATCAGTTCTCAGACATCAGACATCAGTTCTCAGACATCAGACATCAGACACCAGACATCAGTTATCAGACATCAGACATCAGACATCAGTTCTCAGACATCAGACATCAGACATCACACATCAGTTATTAGACATCAGACATCAGTTCTCAGACATCAGACATCAGACACCAGACATCAGACACCAGACATCAGACATCAGACATCAGTTATCAGACATCAGACATCAGACATCAGTACTCAGAAATCAGTCAGACATCAGACACCAGACATCAGACATCAGACACCAGACATCAAACATCAGTTATCAGACATCAGACATCAGACATCAGACACCAGACATCAGACATCAGACACCAGACATCAGACACCAGACACCAGACATCAGTTCTCAGACATCAGACATCAGTTCTCAGACATCAGACACCAGACATCAGACATCAGACATCAGTTCTCAGACATCAGACATCAGACACCAGACATCAGACACCAGACACCAGACATCAGACATCAGTTCTCAGACATCAGACATCAGTTCTCAGACATCAGACACCAGACATCAGACATCAGACATAAGACATCAGATCTCAGACATCAGACATCACTTCTCAGACATCAGACATCAGACACCAGACATCAGACATCAGACATCAGACACCAGACACCAGACATCAGACACGAGACATCAGTTCTCAGACATCAGACATCAGTTCTCAGACATCTGACATCAGACACCAGACATCAGACATCAGACACCAGACACCAGACATCAGACATCTGACATCAGACATCTGACATCAGACATCAGACATCAGACATCAGACATCAGACATCAGACACCAGACATCAGTTCTCAGATATCAGTTCTCAGACATCAGACATCAGTTCTCAGACATCAGATATCAGACACCAGACATCAGACACCAGACATCAGTTATCACACATCAGGCATCAGACATCAGTTCTCAGACATCATACATCAGACATCAGTTCTCAGACATCAGACCTCAGACATCAGACATCAGACATCAGTTCTCAGACATCAGACATCAGACACCAGACATCAGACATCAGACATCAGACATCAGACACCAGACATCAGACATCAGTTCTCAGACATCAGACATCAGTCCTCAGACATCAGACATAAGACATCAGTTCACAGACATCAGTCAGACACAAGACATCTGTCAGACACCAGACATCAGACACCAGACATCAGACATCAGTTCTCAGACATCAGACATCAGACATCAGTTCTCAGACATCAGACACCAGACATCAGACATCAGACACCAGACATCAGACATCAGACACCAGACATCAGACATCAGACATCAGTCAGACATCAGACATCAGACACCAGACATCAGACACCAGACATCAGACATCAGACATCAGACACCAGACATCAGACATAAGTTCTCAGACATCAGACATCAGACACCAGACATCAGACACCAGACATCAGACATCAGTTCTCAGACATCAGACACCAGACATCAGACATCAGACATCAGTTCTCAGACATCAGACATCAGTTCTCAGGCATCAGACATCAGACATCAGTTCCCAGACATCAGTCAGACATCAGAAATCAGACACCAGACATCAGAAACCAGACATCTGACATCAGTTCTCAGACATCAGACATCAGACACCAGACAGCAGACACCAGACATCAGACATCAGACACCAGACATCAGTTCTCAGACATCAGTCAGACATCAGACATCAGACATCAGTTCTCAGACATCAGTCAGACATCAGACATCAGACACCAGACACCAGACACCAGGCACCAGACATCAGACATCAGTTCTCAGACATCAGACATCAGACATCAGTTCTCAGACATCAGACACCAGACATCAGACATCAGACATCAGACATGAGACATCAGTTCTCAGACATCAGTCAGACATCAGACACCAGACATCAGACATCAGACATCAGTTATCAGACATCAGACATCAGTCATCAGACATCAGTTATCAGACATCAGACATCAGACATCAGTTCTCAGACATCAGACATCAGTTCTCAGACATCAGACACCATACATCAGTTCTCAGACATCAGACATCAGACATCAGTTATCATACATCAGACATCAGACATCAGTTCTCAGACATCAGACATCAGACAACAGACATCAGACATCAGTTATCAGACATCAGACATCATTTCTCAGACATCAGTCAGACACCAGACACCAGACATCAGACACCAGACATCAAACATCAGACATCAGTTCTCAGACATCAGACATCAGTTCTCAGACATCAGACATCAGACATCAGACATCAGACATCAGTTCTCAGACATCAGACATCAGACATCAGACACCAGACATCAGACACCAGACATCAGACACCAGACACCAGACATCAGACATCAGTTCTCAGACATCAGTTCTCAGACATCAGACACCAGACATCAGTTCTCAGACATCAGACATCAGTTCTCAGACATCAGATCTCAGACATCAGTTCTCAGACATCAGTTCTCAGACATCAGTTCTCAGACATCAGACATCAGTTCTCAGACACAAGACATCAGACATCAGTTCTCAGACATCAGACACCAGACATCAGACATCAGTCAGACATCAGACACCAGACATCAGACATCAGTTCTCAGACACCAGTCATCAGACATCAGACATCAGACATCAGTTCTCAGACATCAGTCAGACATTAGACATCAGACATCAGACACCAGACATCAGACATCAGTTCTCAGACATCAGTCAGACATTAGACATCAGACATCAGACACCAGACATCAGACATCAGTTCTCAGACATCAGACATCAGACATCAGACACCAGACATCAGACATCAGTTCTCAGACATCAGTCAGACATCAGACATCAGTTCTCAGACATCAGACATCAGACATCAGTTCTCAGACATCAGACATCAGACATCATACATCAGACATCAGACATCAGACATCAGACACCAGACATCAGACATCAGACATCAGTTCTCAGACATCAGACATCAGTTCTCAGACATCAGGCATCAGACATCAGTTCTCATACATCAGACATCAGTTCTCAGACATCAGACATCAGTTCTCAGACATCAGACATCAGTTCTCAGACATCAGACATCAGACACCAGAACTCAGACATCAGACATCAGACATCAGACACCAGACATCAGACATCAGACATCAGTTCTCAGACATCAGACATCAGTTCTCAGACATCAGACATCAGTTCTCAGACATCAGATATCAGTACTCAGACATCAGACATCAGACACCAGACATCACACATCAGTTCTCAGACATCAGTCATCAGACACCAGACATCACACATCAGTTATCAGACATCAGACATCAGACACCAGACATCAGTTCTCAGACATCAGACATCAGTTCTCAGACATCAGACATCAGTTCTCAGACATCAGACATCAGTTCTCAGACATCAGACATCAGACACCAGACATCAGTTATCAGACATCAGTTATCAGACATCAGACATCAGACATCAGTTCTCAGACATCAGACATCAGACATCACACATCAGTTATTAGACATCAGACATCAGACATCAGTTCTCAGACATCAGACATCAGACACCAGACATCAGACACCAGACATCAGACATCAGACATCAGTTATCAGACATCAGACATCAGACATCAGTACTCAGAAATCAGTCAGACATCAGACACCAGACATCAGACATCAGACACCAGACATCAAACATCAGTTATCAGACATCATACATCAGACATCAGACACCAGACATCAGACATCAGACACCAGACATCAGACACCAGACACCAGACATCAGTTCTCAGACATCAGACATCAGTTCTCAGACATCCGACACCAGACATCAGACATCAGACATCAGTTCTCAGACATCAGACATCAGACACCAGACATCAGACATCAGACATCAGTACTAAGAAATCAGTCAGACATCAGACACCAGACATCAGACATCAGACACCAGACATCAAACATCAGTTATCAGACATCATACATCAGACATCAGACACCAGACATCAGACATCAGACACCAGACATCAGACACCAGACACCAGACATCAGTTCTCAGACATCAGACATCAGTTCTCAGACATCCGACACCAGACATCAGACATCAGACATCAGTTCTCAGACATCAGACATCAGACACCAGACATCAGACACCAGACACCAGACATCAGACATCAGTTCTCAGACATCAGACATCAGTTCTCAGACATCAGACACCAGACATCAGACATCAGACATAAGACATCAGATCTCAGACATCAGACATCACTTCTCAGACATCAGACACCAGACATCAGACATCAGACATCAGACACCAGACACCAGACATCAGACACGAGACATCAGTTCTCAGACATCAGACATCAGTTCTCAGACATCTGACATCAGACACCAGACATCAGACATCAGACACCAGACATCAGACATCTGACATCAGACATATGACATCAGACATCAGACATCAGACACCAGACATCAGTTATCAAACATCAGGCATCAGACATCAGTTCTCAGACATCATACATCAGACATCAGTTCTCAGACATCAGACCTCAGACATCAGACATCAGACATCAGTTCTCAGACATCAGACATCAGACACCAGACATCAGACATCAGACATCAGACACCAGACATCAGACATCAGACATAAGACATCAGTTCACAGACATCAGTCAGACACAAGACATCTGTCAGACACCAGACATCAGACACCAGACATCAGACATCAGTTCTCAGACATCAGACATCAGTTCTCAGACACCAGACACCAGACATCAGACACCAGACATCAGACATCAGACATCAGTCAGACATCAGACATCAGACACCAGACATCAGGCACCAGACACCAGACATCAGACACCAGACATCAGACATCAGACACCAGACATCAGACATCAGACACCAGACATCAGACATCAGTTCTCAGACATCAGACATCAGACACCAGACATCAGACACCAGACATCAGACATCAGTTATCAGACACCAGACATCAGACATCAGTTCTCAGACATCAGTCAGACACCAGACATCAGACATCAGACACCAGACATCAGACATCAGACACCAGACATCAGACATCAGACATCAGTCATACATGAGACATCAGACACCAGACATCAGACATCAGTTATCAGACATCAGACATCAGACACCATACACCAGACACCAGACATCAGACATCAGACATCAGTTCTCAGACATCAGACATCAGTTCTCAGACATCAGACATCAGACACCGGACATCAGACACCAAACATCAGACACCAGACATCAGACATCAGTTCTCAGACATCAGACATCAGTTCTCAGACACCAGACATCAGACACCAGACATCAGACATCAGTTCTCAGACATCAGACACCAGACATCAGACATCAGACATCAGTTCTCAGACATCAGACATCAGTTCTCAGACATCAGACATCAGACATCAGTTCTCAGACATCAGTCAGACATCAGAAATCAGACACCAGACATCAGACACCAGACATCTGACATCAGTTCTCAGACATCAGACATCAGACACCAGACAACAGACACCAGACATCAGACATCAGACACCAGACATCAGTTCTCAGACATCAGTCAGACATCAGACATCAGACATCAGTTCTCAGACATCAGTCAGACATCAGACATCAGACACCAGACATCAGACACCAGGCACCAGACATCAGACATCAGTTCTCAGACATCAGACATCAGACATCAGTTCTCAGACATCAGACACCAGACATCAGACATGAGACATCAGTTCTCAGACATCAGTCAGACATCAGACACCAGACATCAGACATCAGACATCAGTCATCAGACATCAGTTATCAGACATCAGACATCAGACATCAGTTCTCAGACATCAGACATCAGTTCTCAGACATCAGACACCATACATCAGTTCTCAGACATCAGACACCAGACATCAGACATCAGACATCAGTTATCAGACATCAGACATCAGACATCAGTACTCAGAAATCAGTCAGACATCAGACACCAGACATCAGACATCAGACACCAGACATCAAACATCAGTTATCAGACATCATACATCAGACATCAGACACCAGACATCAGACATCAGACACCAGACATCAGACACCAGACACCAGACATCAGTTCTCAGACATCAGACATCAGTTCTCAGACATCCGACACCAGACATCAGACATCAGACATCAGTTCTCAGACATCAGACATCAGACACCAGACATCAGACATCAGACATCAGTACTAAGAAATCAGTCAGACATCAGACACCAGACATCAGACATCAGACACCAGACATCAAACATCAGTTATCAGACATCATACATCAGACATCAGACACCAGACATCAGACATCAGACACCAGACATCAGACACCAGACACCAGACATCAGTTCTCAGACATCAGACATCAGTTCTCAGACATCCGACACCAGACATCAGACATCAGACATCAGTTCTCAGACATCAGACATCAGACACCAGACATCAGACACCAGACACCAGACATCAGACATCAGTTCTCAGACATCAGACATCAGTTCTCAGACATCAGACACCAGACATCAGACATCAGACATAAGACATCAGATCTCAGACATCAGACATCACTTCTCAGACATCAGACACCAGACATCAGACATCAGACATCAGACACCAGACACCAGACATCAGACACGAGACATCAGTTCTCAGACATCAGACATCAGTTCTCAGACATCTGACATCAGACACCAGACATCAGACATCAGACACCAGACATCAGACATCTGACATCAGACATATGACATCAGACATCAGACATCAGACACCAGACATCAGTTATCAAACATCAGGCATCAGACATCAGTTCTCAGACATCATACATCAGACATCAGTTCTCAGACATCAGACCTCAGACATCAGACATCAGACATCAGTTCTCAGACATCAGACATCAGACACCAGACATCAGACATCAGACATCAGACACCAGACATCAGACATCAGACATAAGACATCAGTTCACAGACATCAGTCAGACACAAGACATCTGTCAGACACCAGACATCAGACACCAGACATCAGACATCAGTTCTCAGACATCAGACATCAGTTCTCAGACACCAGACACCAGACATCAGACACCAGACATCAGACATCAGACATCAGTCAGACATCAGACATCAGACACCAGACATCAGGCACCAGACACCAGACATCAGACACCAGACATCAGACATCAGACATCAGACATCAGACACCAGACATCAGACATCAGTTCTCAGACATCAGACATCAGACACCAGACATCAGACACCAGACATCAGACATCAGTTATCAGACACCAGACATCAGACATCAGTTCTCAGACATCAGTCAGACACCAGACATCAGACATCAGACACCAGACATCAGACATCAGACACCAGACATCAGACATCAGACATCAGTCATACATGAGACATCAGACACCAGACATCAGACATCAGTTATCAGACATCAGACATCAGACACCATACACCAGACACCAGACATCAGACATCAGACATCAGTTCTCAGACATCAGACATCAGTTCTCAGACATCAGACATCAGACACCGGACATCAGACACCAAACATCAGACACCAGACATCAGACATCAGTTCTCAGACATCAGACATCAGTTCTCAGACACCAGACATCAGACACCAGACATCAGACATCAGTTCTCAGACATCAGACACCAGACATCAGACATCAGACATCAGTTCTCAGACATCAGACATCAGTTCTCAGACATCAGACATCAGACATCAGTTCTCAGACATCAGTCAGACATCAGAAATCAGACACCAGACATCAGACACCAGACATCTGACATCAGTTCTCAGACATCAGACATCAGACACCAGACAACAGACACCAGACATCAGACATCAGACACCAGACATCAGTTCTCAGACATCAGTCAGACATCAGACATCAGACATCAGTTCTCAGACATCAGTCAGACATCAGACATCAGACACCAGACATCAGACACCAGGCACCAGACATCAGACATCAGTTCTCAGACATCAGACATCAGACATCAGTTCTCAGACATCAGACACCAGACATCAGACATCAGACATGAGACATCAGTTCTCAGACATCAGTCAGACATCAGACACCAGACATCAGACATCAGACATCAGTTATCAGACATCAGACATCAGTCATCAGACATCAGTTATCAGACATCAGACATCAGACATCAGTTCTCAGACATCAGACATCAGACACCAGACATCAGACATCAGACATCAGACATCAGTTCTCAGACATCAGACATCAGTTCTCAGACATCAGACACCATACATCAGTTCTCAGACATCAGACATCAGACATCAGTTATCATACATCAGACATCAGACATCAGTTCTCAGACATCAGACATCAGACAACAGACATCAGACATCAGTTATCAGACATCAGACATCATTTCTCAGACATCAGTCAGACACCAGACACCAGACATCAGACACCAGACATCAAACATCAGACATCAGTTCTCAGACATCAGACATCAGTTCTCAGACATCAGACATCAGACATCAGACATCAGACATCAGTTCTCAGACATCAGACATCAGACATCAGACACCAGACATCAGACACCAGACATCAGACACCAGACACCAGACATCAGACATCAGTTCTCAGACATCAGACATCAGTTCTCAGACATCAGACACCAGACATCAGTTCTCAGACATCAGACATCAGTTCTCAGACATCAGATCTCAGACATCAGTTCTCAGACATCAGTTCTCAGACATCAGACATCAGTTCTCAGACACAAGACATCAGACATCAGTTCTCAGACATCAGACACCAGACATCAGACATCAGTCAGACATCAGACACCAGACATCAGACATCAGTTCTCAGACACCAGTCATCAGACATCAGACATCAGACATCAGTTCTCAGACATCAGTCAGACATTAGACATCAGACATCAGACACCAGATATCAGACATCAGTTCTCAGACATCAGACACCAAACATCAGACACCAGACATCAGACATCAGACACCAGACATCAGACATCAGTTCTCAGACATCAGTCAGACATCAGACATCAGACACCAGACATCAGACATCAGTTCTCAGACATCAGACATCAGACATCAGTTCTCAGACATCAGACATCATACATCAGACATCAGACATCAGACATCAGACACCAGACATCAGACATCAGACACCAGACATCAGACATCAGACATCAGTTCTCAGACATCAGACATCAGTTCTCAGACATCAGGCATCAGACATCAGTTCTCATACATCAGACATCAGTTCTCAGACAACAGACATCAGTTCTCAGACATCAGACATCAGTTCTCAGACATCAGACATCAGACACCAGAACTCAGACATCAGACATCAGACACCAGACATCAGACATCAGACATCAGTTCTCAGACATCAGACATCAGTTCTCAGACATCAGACATCAGTTCTCAGACATCAGATATCAGTACTCAGACATCAGACATCAGACACCAGACATCACACATCAGTTCTCAGACATCAGACATCAGACACCAGACATCACACATCAGTTATCAGACATCAGACATCAGACACCAGACATCAGTTCTCAGACATCAGACATCAGTTCTCAGACATCAGACATCAGTTCTCAGACATCAGACATCAGTTCTCAGACATCAGACATCAGACACCAGACATCAGTTATCAGACATCAGACATCAGACATCAGTTCTCAGACATCAGACATCAGACATCACACATCAGTTATTAGACATCAGACATCAGTTCTCAGACATCAGACATCAGACACCAGACATCAGACACCAGACATCAGACATCAGACATCAGTTATCAGACATCAGACATCAGACATCAGTACTCAGAAATCAGTCAGACATCAGACACCAGACATCAGACATCAGACACCAGACATCAAACATCAGTTATCAGACATCAGACATCAGACATCAGACACCAGACATCAGACATCAGACACCAGACATCAGACACCAGACACCAGACATCAGTTCTCAGACATCAGACATCAGTTCTCAGACATCAGACACCAGACATCAGACATCAGACATCAGTTCTCAGACATCAGACATCAGACACCAGACATCAGACACCAGACACCAGACATCAGACATCAGTTCTCAGACATCAGACATCAGTTCTCAGACATCAGACACCAGACATCAGACATCAGACATAAGACATCAGATCTCAGACATCAGACATCACTTCTCAGACATCAGACATCAGACACCAGACATCAGACATCAGACATCAGACACCAGACACCAGACATCAGACACGAGACATCAGTTCTCAGACATCAGACATCAGTTCTCAGACATCTGACATCAGACACCAGACATCAGACATCAGACACCAGACACCAGACATCAGACATCTGACATCAGACATCTGACATCAGACATCAGACATCAGACATCAGACATCAGACATCAGACACCAGACATCAGACACCAGACATCAGACACCAGACATCAGACATCAGATATCAGACACCAGACACCAGACATCAGTTCTCAGACATCAGACATCAGTTCTCAGACATCAGACACCAGACATCAGACATCAGACATAAGACATCAGATCTCAGACATCAGACATCAGACATCACTTCTCAGACATCAGACATCAGACACCAGACATCAGACATCAGACATCAGACACCAGACACCAGACATCAGACATCAGACACGAGACATCAGTTCTCAGACATCAGACATCAGACACCAGACATCAGACATCAGACATCAGTCATACATGAGACATCAGACACCAGACATCAGACATCAGTTATCAGACATCAGACATCAGACACCATACACCAGACACCAGACATCAGACATCAGACACCAGACATCAGACATCAGACATCAGACACCAGACACCAGACATCAGACATCAGACACGAGACATCAGTTCTCAGACATCAGACATCAGACACCAGACATCAGACACCAGACATCAGACATCAGTTATCAGACATCAGACATCTGACATCAGACATCAGACATCAGACATCAGACATCAGACATCAGACACCAGACATCAGACATCAGACACCAGACACCAGACACCAGACATCAGACATCAGACATCAGACACCAGACATCAGACATCAGACACCAGACATCAGACATCAGACATCAGACATCAGACATCAGACACCAGACATCAGACATCAGACACCAGACACCAGACATCAGACATCAGACACCAGACATCAGTTCTCAGATATCAGTTCTCAGACATCAGACATCAGTTCTCAGACATCAGATATCAGACACCAGACATCAGACACCAGACATCAGTTATCACACATCAGGCATCAGACATCAGTTCTCAGACATCATACATCAGACATCAGTTCTCAGACATCAGACCTCAGACATCAGACATCAGACATCAGTTCTCAGACATCAGACATCAGACACCAGACATCAGACATCAGACATCAGACATCAGACATCAGACACCAGACATCAGACATCAGTTCTCAGACATCAGACATCAGTACTCAGACATCAGACATAAGACATCAGTTCTCAGACATCAGTCAGACACAAGACATCTGTCAGACACCAGACATCAGACACCAGACATCAGACATCAGTTCTCAGACATCAGACATCAGACATCAGTTCTCAGACATCAGACACCAGACATCAGACATCAGACACCAGACATCAGACATCAGACACCAGACATCAGACATCAGACATCAGTCAGACATCAGACATCAGACACCAGACATCAGACACCAGACATCAGACATCAGACATCAGACATCAGACACCAGACATCAGACATCAGTTCTCAGACATCAGACATCAGACACCAGACATCAGACACCAGACATCAGACATCAGTTCTCAGACATCAGTCAGACATCAGACATCAGACATCAGACACCAGACATCAGACATCAGTTCTCAGACATCAGACAACAGTTCTCAGACATCACACATCAGACATCAGTTCTCAGACATCAGACATCAGACATCAAACATCAGACACCAGACATCAGACAAGAGTTCTCAGACATCAGACACCGGACATCAGACACCAGACATCAGACATCAGACACCAGACATCAGACATCAGACACCAGACATCAGACATCAGTTCTCAGACATCAGACACCAGACATCAGACATCAGTCAGACATCAGACATCAGACAGCAGACACCAGACATCAGACATCAGTTCTCAGACAACAGACACCAGACATCAGACACCAGACATCAGACACCAGACATCAGACATCAGACACCAGACATCAGACATCAGACATCAGTTCTTAGACATCAGACATCAGTTCTCAGACATCAGACATCAGTTCTCAGACATCAGACACCATACATCAGTTCTCAGACATCAGACATCAGACATCAGTTCTCAGACATCAGACATCAGTTCTCAGACACCAGACATCAGTTCTCAGACAAAAGTTCTCAGACATCAGTTCTCAGACATCAGACATCAGTTCTCAGACACCAGACATCAGATATCAGTTCTCAGACATCAGAGATCAGACATCAGTTATCAGACATCAGACATCAGACATCAGTTCTCAGACATCAGTCAAACACCAGACATCAGAAATCAGACATCAGATAGACATCAGACATCAGACATTAGACATCAGACACCAGACATCAGACATCAGACACCAGACATCAGTTATCAGACACCAGACATCAGACATCAGTTCTCAGACATCAGACATCAGTTCTCAGACATCAGACACCATACATCAGTTCTCAGACATCAGACATCAGACATCAGTTCTCATACATCAGACATCAGACATCAGTTCTCAGACATCAGACATCAGACACCAGACATCAGACATCAGTTATCAGACACCAGACATCAGACATCAGTTCTCAGACATCAGTCAGACACCAGACATCAGACATCAGACACCAGACATCAGACATCAGACACCAGACATCAGACATCAGACATCAGTCATACATGAGACATCAGACACCAGACATCAGACATCAGTTATCAGACATCAGACATCAGACACCATACACCAGACACCAGACATCAGACATCAGTTCTCAGACATCAGACATCAGTTCTCAGACATCAGACATCAGACACCGGACATCAGACACCAAACATCAGACACCAGACATCAGACATCAGTTCTCAGACATCAGACATCAGTTCTCAGACACCAGACATCAGACACCAGACATCAGACATCAGTTCTCAGACATCAGACACCAGACATCAGACATCAGACATCAGTTCTCAGACATCAGACATCAGTTCTCAGACATCAGACATCAGACATCAGTTCTCAGACATCAGTCAGACATCAGAAATCAGACACCAGACTTCAGACACCAGACATCTGACATCAGTTCTCAGACATCAGACATCAGACACCAGACAACAGACACCAGACATCAGACATCAGACACCAGACATCAGTTCTCAGACATCAGTCAGACATCAGACATCAGACATCAGTTCTCAGACATCAGTCAGACATCAGACATCAGACACCAGACATCAGACACCAGGCACCAGACATCAGACATCAGTTCTCAGACATCAGACATCAGACATCAGTTCTCAGACATCAGACACCAGACATCAGACATCAGACATGAGACATCAGTTCTCAGACATCAGTCAGACATCAGACACCAGACATCAGACATCAGACATCAGTTATCAGACATCAGACATCAGTCATCAGACATCAGTTATCAGACATCAGACATCAGACATCAGTTCTCAGACATCAGACATCAGTTCTCAGACATCAGACACCATACATCAGTTCTCAGACATCAGACATCAGTTCTCATACATCAGACATCAGACATCAGTTCTCAGACATCAGACATCAGACAACAGACATCAGACATCAGTTATCAGACATCAGACATCATTTCTCAGACATCAGTCAGACACCAGACACCAGACATCAGACACCAGACATCAAACATCAGACATCAGTTCTCAGACATCAGACATCAGTTCTCAGACATCAGACATCAGACATCAGACATCAGACATCAGTTCTCAGACATCAGACATCAGACATCAGACACCAGACATCAGACACCAGACATCAGACACCAGACACCAGACATCAGACATCAGTTCTCAGACATCAGACATCAGTTCTCAGACATCAGACACCAGACATCAGTTCTCAGACATCAGACATCAGTTCTCAGACATCAGATCTCAGACATCAGTTCTCAGACATCAGTTCTCAGACATCAGACATCAGTTCTCAGACACAAGACATCAGACATCAGTTCTCAGACATCAGACACCAGACATCAGACATCAGTCAGACATCAGACACCAGACATCAGACATCAGTTCTCAGACACCAGTCATCAGACATCAGACATCAGACATCAGTTCTCAGACATCAGTCAGACATTAGACATCAGACATCAGACACCAGATATCAGACATCAGTTCTCAGACATCAGACACCAAACATCAGGCACCAGACATCAGACATCAGACACCAGACATCAGACATCAGTTCTCAGACATCAGTCACACATCAGACATCAGACACCAGACATCAGACATCAGTTCTCAGACATCAGACATCAGACATCAGTTCTCAGACATCAGACATCATACATCAGACATCAGACATCAGACACCAGACATCAGACATCAGACATCAGTTCTCAGACATCAGACATCAGTTCTCAGACATCAGGCATCAGACATCAGTTCTCATACATCAGACATCAGTTCTCAGACAACAGACATCAGTTCTCAGACATCAGACATCAGTTCTCAGACATCAGACATCAGACACCAGAACTCAGACATCAGACATCAGACACCAGACATCAGACATCAGACATCAGTTCTCAGACATCAGACATCAGTTCTCAGACATCAGACATCAGTTCTCAGACATCAGATATCAGTACTCAGACATCAGACATCAGACACCAGACATCACACATCAGTTCTCAGACATCAGACATCAGACACCAGACATCACACATCAGTTATCAGACATCAGACATCAGACACCAGACATCAGTTCTCAGACATCAGACATCAGTTCTCAGACATCAGACATCAGTTCTCAGACATCAGACACCAGACATCAGTTATCAGACATCAGACATCAGACATCAGTTCTCAGACATCAGACATCAGACATCACACATCAGTTATTAGACATCAGACATCAGTTCTCAGACATCAGACACCAGACATCAGACATCAGACATCAGTTATCAGACATCAGACATCAGACATCCGTACTCAGAAATCAGTCAGACATCAGACACCAGACATCAGACATCAGACACCAGACATCAAACATCAGTTATCAGACATCAGACATCAGACATCAGACACCAGACATCAGACATCAGACACCAGACATCAGACACCAGACACCAGACATCAGTTCTCAGACATCAGACATCAGTTCTCAGACATCAGACACCAGACATCAGACATCAGACATCAGTTCTCAGACATCAGACATCAGACACCAGACATCAGACACCAGACACCAGACATCAGACATCAGTTCTCAGACATCAGACATCAGTTCTCAGACATCAGACACCAGACATCAGACATCAGACATAAGACATCAGATCTCAGACATCAGACATCACTTCTCAGACATCAGACATCAGACACCAGACATCAGACATCAGACATCAGACACCAGACACCAGACATCAGACACGAGACATCAGTTCTCAGACATCAGACATCAGTTCTCAGACATCTGACATCAGACACCAGACATCAGACATCAGACACCAGACACCAGACATCAGACATCTGACATCAGACATCAGACATCAGACATCAGACATCAGACATCAGACATCAGACATCAGACATCAGACACCAGACATCAGACATCAGACACCAGACATCAGACATCAGATATCAGACACCAGACACCAGACACCAGACATCAGACATTAGACACCAGACATCAGACATCAGACATCAGACATCAGACACCAGACATCAGATATCAGACACTAGACACCAGACATCAGACATCAGACACCAGACATCAGTTCTCAGACATCAGTTCTCAGACATCAGACATCAGTTCTCAGATATCAGATATCAGACACCAGACATCAGACATCAGACACCAGACATCAGTTATCACACATCAGACATCAGTTCTCAGACATCAGACATCAGACATCAGTTCTCAGACATCAGACCTCAGACATCAGACATCAGATATCAGTTCTCAGACATCAGACATCAGACACCAGACATCAGACATCAGACATCAGACATCAGACACCAGACATCAGACATCAGTTCTCAGACATCAGACATCAGTTCTCAGACATCAGACATCAGACATCTTACATCAGACATCAGACATCAGACACCAGACATCAGACATCAGACATCAGTTCTCAGACATCAGACATCAGTTCTCAGACATCAGGCATCAGACATCAGTTCTCATACATCAGACATCAGTTCCCAGTCATCAGACATCAGTTCTCAGACATCAGACATCAGTTCTCAGACATCAGACATCAGACACCAGAACTCAGACATCAGACATCAGACATCAGACACCAGACACCTGACATCAGACATCAGACATCAGTTCTCAGACATCAGACATCAGTTCTCAGACATCAGACATCAGTTCTCAGACATCAGATATCAGTACTCAGACATCAGACTTCAGACACCAGACATCACACATCAGTTCTCAGACATCAGACATCAGACACCAGACATCACACATCAGTTATCAGACATCAGACATCAGACACCAGACATCAGTTCTCAGACATCAGACATCAGTTCTCAGACATCAGACATCAGTTCTCAGACATCAGACATCAGACACCAGACATCAGTTATCAGACATCAGACATCAGACATCAGTTCTCAGACATCAGACATCAGACATCACACATCAGTTATCAGACATCAGACATCAGACATCAGTTCTCAGACATCAGACATCAGTTCTCAGACATCAGACATCAGACACCAGACATCAGACACCAGACATCAGACATCAGACATCAGTTATCAGACATGAGAGATCAGACATCAGTTCTCAGGCATCAGTCAGACATCAGACACCAGACATCAGACATCAGACACCAGCCATAAAACATCAGTTATCAGACATCAGACATCAGACACCAGACATCAGACATCAGACACCAGACATCAGACACCAGACACCAGACATCAGTTCTCAGACATCAGACATCAGTTCTCAGACATCAGACACCAGACATCAGACATCAGACATCAGTTCTCAGACATCAGACATCAGACATCAGACACCAGACATCAGACACCAGACATCAGACACCAGACACCAGACATCAGTTCTCAGACATCAGACATCAGTTCTCAGACATCAGACACCAGACATCAGACATCAGACATAAGACATCAGATCTCAGACATCAGACATCAGACATCACTTCTCAGACATCAGACATCAGACATCAGACATAAGACATCAGATCTCAGACATCAGACATCAGACATCACTTCTCAGACATCAGACATCAGACACCAGACATCAGACATCAGACATCAGACACCAGACACCAGACATCAGACATCAGACACGAGACATCAGTTCTCAGACATCAGACATCAGACACCAGACATCAGACATCAGACATCAGACATCTGACATCAGACATCAGACATCAGACATCAGACACCAGACATCAGACATCAGACATCAGACACCAGACACCAGACACCAGACATCAGACATCAGACATCAGACACCAGACATCAGACATCAGACACCAGACATCAGACATCAGACATCAGACATCAGACACCAGACATCAGACATCAGACACCAGACACCAGACATCAGACACCAGACATCAGTTCTCAGATATCAGTTCTCAGACATCAGACATCAGTTCTCAGACATCAGATATCAGACACCAGACATCAGACACCAGACATCAGTTATCACACATCAGGCATCAGACATCAGTTCTCAGACATCATACATCAGACATCAGTTCTCAGACATCAGACCTCAGACATCAGACATCAGACATCAGTTCTCAGACATCAGACATCAGACACCAGACATCAGACATCAGACATCAGACATCAGACACCAGACATCAGACATCAGTTCTCAGACATCAGACATCAGTCCCCAGACATCAGACATAAGACATCAGTTCACAGACATCAGTCAGACACAAGACATCTGTCAGACACCAGACATCAGACACCAGACATCAGACATCAGTTCTCAGACATCAGACATCAGACATCAGTTCTCAGACATCAGACACCAGACATCAGACATCAGACACCAGACATCAGACACCAGACATCAGACATCAGACATCAGTCAGACATCAGACATCAGACACCAGACATCAGACACCAGACATCAGACATCAGACATCAGACACCAGACATCAGACATAAGTTCTCAGACATCAGACATCAGACACCAGACATCAGACACCAGACATCAGACATCAGTTCTCAGACATCAGTCAGACATCAGACATCAGAAATCAGACACCAGACATCAGACATCAGTTCTCAGACATCAGACATCAGTTCTCAGACATCACACATCAGACATCAGTTCTCAGACATCAGACATCAAACATCAGACACCAGACATCAGACAAGAGTTCTCAGACATCAGACACCGGACATCAGACACCAGACATCAGACATCAGACACCAGACATCAGACATCAGACACCAGACATCAGACATCAGTTCTCAGACATCAGACACCAGACAACAGACATCAGTCAGACATCAGACATCAGACAGCAGACACCAGACATCAGACATCAGTTCTCAGACATCAGACATGAGACATCAGTTCTCAGACATCAAACACCAGACATCAGACACCAGACATCAGACACCAGACATCAGTCAGACATGAGACACCAGACATCAGACATCAGACACCAGACATCAGACATCAGACACCAGACATCAGACATCAGTTCTGAGACATCAGACATCAGTTCTCAGACATCAGACATCAGACATCAGTTCTCAGACATCAGACACCATACATCAGTTCTCAGACATCAGACATCAGACATCAGTTCTCAGACATCAGACATCAGTTCTCAGACACCAGACATCAGTTCTCAGACATCAGTTCTCAGACATCAGTTCTCAGACATCAGACATCAGTTCTCAGACACCAGACATCAGATATCAGTTCTCAGACATCAGAGATCAGACATCAGTTATCAGACATCAGACATCAGACATCAGTTCTCAGACATCAGTCAAACACCAGACATCAGAAATCAGACATCAGATAGACATCAGACATCAGACATTAGACATCAGACACCAGACATCAGACATCAGACACCAGACATCAGTTATCAGACACCAGACATCAGACATCAGTTCTCAGACATCAGACATCAGTTCTCAGACATCAGACACCATACATCAGTTCTCAGACATCAGACATCAGACATCAGTTCTCATACATCAGACATCAGACATCAGTTCTCAGACATCAGACATCAGACACCAGACATCAGACATCAGTTATCAGACACCAGACATCAGACATCAGTTCTCAGACATCAGTCAGACACCAGACATCAGACATCAGACACCAGACATCAGACATCAGACATCAGTCATACATGAGACATCAGACACAAGACATCAGACATCAGTTATCAGACATCAGACATCAGACACCATACACCAGACACAAGACACCAGACATCAGTTCTCAGACATCAGTTCTCAGACATCAGACATCAGACACCGGACATCAGACACCAAACATCAGACACCAGACATCAGACATCAGTTCTCAGACATCAGACATCAGTTCTCAGACACCAGACATCAGACACCAGACATCAGACATCAGTTCTCAGACATCAGACACCAGACATCAGACATCAGACATCAGTTCTCAGACATCAGACATCAGTTCTCAGGCATCAGACATAAGACATCAGTTCTCAGACATCAGTCAGACATCAGAAATCAGACACCAGACATCAGACACCAGACATCTGACATCAGTTCTCAGACATCAGACATCAGACACCAGACAGCAGACACCAGACATCAGACATCAGACACCAGACATCAGTTCTCAGACATCAGTCAGACATCAGACATCAGACATCAGTTCTCAGACATCAGTCAGACATCAGACATCAGACACCAGACATCAGACACCAGGCACCAGACATCAGACATCAGTTCTCAGACATCAGACATCAGACATCAGTTCTCAGACATCAGACACCAGACATCAGACATCAGACATCAGACATGAGACATCAGTTCTCAGACATCAGTCAGACATCAGACACCAGACATCAGACATCAGACATCAGTTATCAGACATCAGACATCAGTCATCAGACATCAGTTATCAGACATCAGACATCAGACATCAGTTCTCAGACATCAGACATCAGTTCTCAGACATCAGACACCATACATCAGTTCTCAGACATCAGACATCAGACATCAGTTATCATACATCAGACATCAGACATCAGTTCTCAGACATCAGACATCAGACAACAGACATCAGACATCAGTTATCAGACATCAGACATCATTTCTCAGACATCAGTCAGACACCAGACACCAGACATCAGACACCAGACATCAAACATCAGACATCAGTTCTCAGACATCAGACATCAGTTCTCAGACATCAGACATCAGACATCAGACATCAGTTCTCAGACATCAGACATCAGACATCAGACACCAGACATCAGACACCAGACATCAGACACCAGACACCAGACATCAGACATCAGTTCTCAGACATCAGACATCAGTTCTCAGACATCAGACACCAGACATCAGTTCTCAGACATCAGACATCAGTTCTCAGACATCAGATCTCAGACATCAGTTCTCAGACATCAGTTCTCAGACATCAGACATCAGTTCTCAGACACAAGACATCAGACATCAGTTCTCAGACATCAGACACCAGACATCAGACATCAGTCAGACATCAGACACCAGACATCAGACATCAGTTCTCAGACACCAGTCATCAGACATCAGACATCAGACATCAGTTCTCAGACATCAGTCAGACATTAGACATCAGACATCAGACACCAGACATCAGACATCAGTTCTCAGACATCAGACATCAGACATCAGACACCAGACATCAGACATCAGTTCTCAGACATCAGTCAGACATCAGACATCAGACACCAGACATCAGACATCAGTTCTCAGACATCAGACATCAGACATCAGTTCTCAGACATCAGACATCAGACATCATACATCAGACATCAGACATCAGACACCAGACATCAGACATCAGACATCAGTTCTCAGACATCAGACATCAGTTCTCAGACATCAGGCATCAGACATCAGTTCTCATACATCAGACATCAGTTCTCAGACATCAGACATCAGTTCTCAGACATCAGACATCAGTTCTCAGACATCAGACATCAGACACCAGAACTCAGACATCAGACATCAGACATCAGACACCAGACATCAGACATCAGACATCAGTTCTCAGACATCAGACATCAGTTCTCAGACATCAGACATCAGTTCTCAGACATCAGTTATCAGTACTCAGACATCAGACATCAGACACCAGACATCACACATCAGTTCTCAGACATCAGTCATCAGACACCAGACATCACACATCAGTTATCAGACATCAGACATCAGACACCAGACATCAGTTCTCAGACATCAGACATCAGTTCTCAGACATCAGACATCAGTTCTCAGACATCAGACATCAGTTCTCAGACATCAGACATCAGACACCAGACATCAGTTATCAGACATCAGACATCAGACATCAGTTCTCAGACATCAGACATCAGACATCACACATCAGTTATTAGACATCAGACATCAGACATCAGTTCTCAGACATCAGACATCAGACACCAGACATCAGACACCAGACATCAGACATCAGACATCAGTTATCAGACATCAGACATCAGACATCAGTACTCAGAAATCAGTCAGACATCAGACACCAGACATCAGACATCAGACACCAGACATCAAACATCAGTTATCAGACATCATAAATCAGACATCAGACACCAGACATCAGACATCAGACACCAGACATCAGACACCAGACACCAGACATCAGTTCTCAGACATCAGACATCAGTTCTCAGACATCCGACACCAGACATCAGACATCAGACATCAGTTCTCAGACATCAGACATCAGACACCAGACAACAGACACCAGACACCAGACATCAGACATCAGTTCTCAGACATCAGACATCAGTTCTCAGACATCAGACACCAGACATCAGACATCAGACATAAGACATCAGATCTCAGTCATCAGACATCAGTTCTCAGACACCAGACATCAGACACCAGACATCAGACATCAGTTCTCAGACATCAGACACCAGACATCAGACATCAGACATCAGTTCTCAGACATCAGACATCAGTTCTCAGACATCAGACATCAGACATCAGTTCTCAGACATCAGTCAGACATCAGAAATCAGACACCAGACATCAGACACCAGACATCTGACATCAGTTCTCAGACATCAGACATCAGACACCAGACACCAGACACCAGACATCAGACATCAGACACCAGACATCAGTTCTCAGACATCAGTCAGACATCAGACATCAGTTCTCAGACATCAGTCAGACATCAGACATCAGACACCAGACATCAGACACCAGGCACCAGACATCAGACATCAGTTCTCAGACATCAGACATCAGTTCTCAGACACCAGACATCAGACACCAGACATCAGACATCAGTTCTCAGACATCAGACACCAGACATCAGACATCAGACATCAGTTCTCAGACATCAGACATCAGTTCTCAGGCATCAGACATAAGACATCAGTTCTCAGACATCAGTCAGACATCAGAAATCAGACACCAGACATCAGACACCAGACATCTGACATCAGTTCTCAGACATCAGACATCAGACACCAGACAGCAGACACCAGACATCAGACATCAGACACCAGACATCAGTTCTCAGACATCAGTCAGACATCAGACATCAGACATCAGTTCTCAGACATCAGTCAGACATCAGACATCAGACACCAGACATCAGACACCAGGCACCAGACATCAGACATCAGTTCTCAGACATCAGACATCAGACATCAGTTCTCAGACATCAGACACCAGACATCAGACATCAGACATCAGACATGAGACATCAGTTCTCAGACATCAGTCAGACATCAGACACCAGACATCAGACATCAGACATCAGTTATCAGACATCAGACATCAGTCATCAGACATCAGTTATCAGACATCAGACATCAGACATCAGTTCTCAGACATCAGACATCAGTTCTCAGACATCAGACACCATACATCAGTTCTCAGACATCAGACATCAGACATCAGTTATCATACATCAGACATCAGACATCAGTTCTCAGACATCAGACATCAGACAACAGACATCAGACATCAGTTATCAGACATCAGACATCATTTCTCAGACATCAGTCAGACACCAGACACCAGACATCAGACACCAGACATCAAACATCAGACATCAGTTCTCAGACATCAGACATCAGTTCTCAGACATCAGACATCAGACATCAGACATCAGTTCTCAGACATCAGACATCAGACATCAGACACCAGACATCAGACACCAGACATCAGACACCAGACACCAGACATCAGACATCAGTTCTCAGACATCAGACATCAGTTCTCAGACATCAGACACCAGACATCAGTTCTCAGACATCAGACATCAGTTCTCAGACATCAGATCTCAGACATCAGTTCTCAGACATCAGTTCTCAGACATCAGACATCAGTTCTCAGACACAAGACATCAGACATCAGTTCTCAGACATCAGACACCAGACATCAGACATCAGTCAGACATCAGACACCAGACATCAGACATCAGTTCTCAGACACCAGTCATCAGACATCAGACATCAGACATCAGTTCTCAGACATCAGTCAGACATTAGACATCAGACATCAGACACCAGACATCAGACATCAGTTCTCAGACATCAGACATCAGACATCAGACACCAGACATCAGACATCAGTTCTCAGACATCAGTCAGACATCAGACATCAGACACCAGACATCAGACATCAGTTCTCAGACATCAGACATCAGACATCAGTTCTCAGACATCAGACATCAGACATCATACATCAGACATCAGACATCAGACACCAGACATCAGACATCAGACATCAGTTCTCAGACATCAGACATCAGTTCTCAGACATCAGGCATCAGACATCAGTTCTCATACATCAGACATCAGTTCTCAGACATCAGACATCAGTTCTCAGACATCAGACATCAGTTCTCAGACATCAGACATCAGACACCAGAACTCAGACATCAGACATCAGACATCAGACACCAGACATCAGACATCAGACATCAGTTCTCAGACATCAGACATCAGTTCTCAGACATCAGACATCAGTTCTCAGACATCAGTTATCAGTACTCAGACATCAGACATCAGACACCAGACATCACACATCAGTTCTCAGACATCAGTCATCAGACACCAGACATCACACATCAGTTATCAGACATCAGACATCAGACACCAGACATCAGTTCTCAGACATCAGACATCAGTTCTCAGACATCAGACATCAGTTCTCAGACATCAGACATCAGTTCTCAGACATCAGACATCAGACACCAGACATCAGTTATCAGACATCAGACATCAGACATCAGTTCTCAGACATCAGACATCAGACATCACACATCAGTTATTAGACATCAGACATCAGACATCAGTTCTCAGACATCAGACATCAGACACCAGACATCAGACACCAGACATCAGACATCAGACATCAGTTATCAGACATCAGACATCAGACATCAGTACTCAGAAATCAGTCAGACATCAGACACCAGACATCAGACATCAGACACCAGACATCAAACATCAGTTATCAGACATCATACATCAGACATCAGACACCAGACATCAGACATCAGACACCAGACATCAGACACCAGACACCAGACATCAGTTCTCAGACATCAGACATCAGTTCTCAGACATCCGACACCAGACATCAGACATCAGACATCAGTTCTCAGACATCAGACATCAGACACCAGACAACAGACACCAGACACCAGACATCAGACATCAGTTCTCAGACATCAGACATCAGTTCTCAGACATCAGACACCAGACATCAGACATCAGACATAAGACATCAGATCTCAGTCATCAGACATCAGTTCTCAGACACCAGACATCAGACACCAGACATCAGACATCAGTTCTCAGACATCAGACACCAGACATCAGACATCAGACATCAGTTCTCAGACATCAGACATCAGTTCTCAGACATCAGACATCAGACATCAGTTCTCAGACATCAGTCAGACATCAGAAATCAGACACCAGACATCAGACACCAGACATCTGACATCAGTTCTCAGACATCAGACATCAGACACCAGACACCAGACACCAGACATCAGACATCAGACACCAGACATCAGTTCTCAGACATCAGTCAGACATCAGACATCAGTTCTCAGACATCAGTCAGACATCAGACATCAGACACCAGACATCAGACACCAGGCACCAGACATCAGACATCAGTTCTCAGACATCAGACATCAGACATCACTTCTCAGACATCAGACACCAGACATCAGACATCAGACATCAGACACCAGACACCAGACATCAGACACGAGACATCAGTTCTCAGACATCAGACATCAGTTCTCAGACATCTGACATCAGACACCAGACATCAGACATCAGACACCAGACATCAGACATCTGACATCAGACATCTGACATCAGACATCAGACATCAGACACCAGACATCAGTTATCAAACATCAGGCATCAGACATCAGTTCTCAGACATCATACATCAGACATCATTTCTCAGACATCAGACCTCAGACATCAGACATCAGACATCAGTTCTCAGACATCAGACATCAGACACCAGACATCAGACATCAGACATCAGACACCAGACATCAGACATCAGTTCTCAGACATCAGACATCAGTACTCAGACATCAGACATAAGACATCAGTTCACAGACATCAGTCAGACACAAGACATCTGTCAGACACCAGACATCAGACACCAGACATCAGACATCAGTTCTCAGACATCAGACATCAGTTCTCAGACATCAGACATCAGACACCAGACATCAGACATCAGACACCAGACATCAGACATCAGACATCAGTCAGACATCAGACATCAGACACCAGACATCAGGCACCAGACACCAGACATCAGACACCAGACATCAGACATCAGACATCAGACATCAGACACCAGACATCAGACATCAGTTCTCAGACATCAGACATCAGACACCAGACATCAGACACCAGACATCAGACATCAGTTCTCAGACATCAGTCAGACATCAGACATCAGACATCAGACACCAGACATCAGACATCAGTTCTCAGACATCAGACATCAGTTCTCAGACATCACACAACAGACATCAGTTCTCAGACATCAGACACCAGACATCAGACATCAAACATCAGACACCAGACATCAGACATCAGTCAGACATCAGACATCAGACACCAGACATCAGGCACCAGACACCAGACATCAGACACCAGACATCAGACATCAGACATCAGACATCAGACACCAGACATCAGACATCAGTTCTCAGACATCAGACATCAGACACCAGACATCAGACACCAGACATCAGACATCAGTTCTCAGACATCAGTCAGACATCAGACATCAGACATCAGACACCAGACATCAGACATCAGTTCTCAGACATCAGACATCAGTTCTCAGACATCACACATCAGACATCAGTTCTCAGACATCAGACACTAGACATCAGACATCAAACATCAGACACCAGACATCAGACAAGAGTTCTCAGACATCAGACACCGGACATCAGACACCAGACATCAGACATCAGACACCAGACATCAGACATCAGACACCAGACATCAGACATCAGTTCTCAGACATCAGACACCAGACATCAGACATCAGTCAGACATCAGACATCAAGCAGCAGGCACCAGACATCAGACATCAGTTCTCAGACATCAGACATGAGACATCAGTTCTCAGACATCAGACACCAGACATCAGACACCAGACATCAGACACCAGACATCAGTCAGACATTAAACACCAGACATCAGACATCAGACACCAGACATCAGACATCAGACACCAGACATCAGACATCAGACATCAGTTCTCAGACATCAGACATCAGTTCTCAGACATCAGACATCAGTTCTCAGACATCAGACACCATACATCAGTTCTCAGACATCAGACATCAGACATCAGTTCTCAGACATCAGACATCAGTTCTCAGACACCAGACATCAGTTCTCAGACATCAGTTCTCAGACATCAGTTCTCAGACATCAGACATCAGTTCTCAGACACCAGACATCAGATATCAGTTCTCAGACATCAGAGATCAGACATCAGTTATCAGACATCAGACATCAGACATCAGTTCTCAGACATCAGTCAAACACCAGACATCAGAAATCAGACATCAGATAGACATCAGACATCAGACATTAGACATCAGACATCAGACATCAGACACCAGACATCAGTTATCAGACACCAGACATCAGACATCAGTTCTCAGACATCAGACATCAGTTCTCAGACATCAGACACCATACATCAGTTCTCAGACATCAGACATCAGACATCAGTTCTCATACATCAGACATCAGACATCAGTTCTCAGACATCAGACATCAGACACCAGACATCAGACATCAGTTATCAGACACCAGACATCAGACATCAGTTCTCAGACATCAGTCAGACACCAGACATCAGACATCAGACACCAGACATCAGACATCAGACACCAGACATCAGACATCAGACATCAGTCATACATGAGACATCAGACACCAGACATCAGACATCAGTTATCAGACATCAGACATCAGACACCATACACCATACACCAGACATCAGACATCAGTTCTCAGACATCAGACATCAGTTCTCAGACATCAGACATCAGACACCGGACATCAGACACCAAACATCAGACACCAGACATCAGACATCAGTTCTCAGTCATCAGACATCAGTTCTCAGACACCAGACATCAGACACCAGACATCAGACATCAGTTCTCAGACATCAGACACCAGACATCAGACATCAGACATCAGTTCTCAGACATCAGACATCAGTTCTCAGACATCAGACATCAGACATCAGTTCTCAGACATCAGTCAGACATCAGAAATCAGACACCAGACATCAGACACCAGACATCTGACATCAGTTCTCAGACATCAGACATCAGACACCAGACACCAGACACCAGACATCAGACATCAGACACCAGACATCAGTTCTCAGACATCAGTCAGACATCAGACATCAGTTCTCAGACATCAGTCAGACATCAGACATCAGACACCAGACATCAGACACCAGGCACCAGACATCAGACATCAGTTCTCAGACATCAGACATCAGACATCAGTTCTCAGACATCAGACACCAGACATCAGACATCAGACATCAGACATGAGACATCAGTTCTCAGACATCAGTCAGACATCAGACACCAGACATCAGACATCAGACATCAGTTATCAGACATCAGACATCAGTCGTCAGACATCAGTTATCAGACATCAGACATCAGTTCTCAGACATCAGACATCAGTTCTCAGACATCAGACACCATACATCAGTTCTCAGACATCAGACATCAGACATCAGTTATCATACATCAGACATCAGACATCAGTTCTCAGACATCAGACATCAGACAACAGACATCAGACATCAGTTATCAGACATCAGACATAATTTCTCAGACATCAGTCAGACACCAGACACCAGACATCAGACACCAGACATCAAACATCAGACATCAGTTCTCAGACATCAGACATCAGTTCTCAGACATCAGACATCAGACATCAGACATCAGACATCAGTTCTCAGACATCAGACATCAGACATCAGACACCAGACATCAGACACCAGACATCAGACACCAGACACCAGACATCAGACATCAGTTCTCAGACATCAGACATCAGTTCTCAGACATCAGACACCAGACATCAGTTCTCAGACATCAGACATCAGTTCTCAGACATCAGATCTCAGACATCAGTTCTCAGACATCAGTTCTCTGACATCAGACATCAGTTCTCAGACACAAGACATCAGACATCAGTTCTCAGACATCAGACACCAGACATCAGACATCAGTCAGACATCAGACACCAGACATCAGACATCAGTTCTCAGACACCAGTCATCAGACATCAGACATCAGTTCTCAGACATCAGTCAGACATTAGACATCAGACATCAGACACCAGACATCAGACATCAGTTCTCAGACATCAGACACCAAACATCAGACACCAGACATCAGACATCAGACATCAGACACCAGACATCAGACATCAGTTCTCAGACATCAGTCAGACATCAGACATCAGACACCAGACATCAGACATCAGTTCTCAGACATCAGACATCAGACATCAGTTTTCAGACATCAGACATCAGACATCATACATCAGACATCAGACATCAGACATCAGACACCAGACATCAGACATCAGACATCAGTTCTCAGACATCAGACATCAGTTCTCAGACATCAGGCATCAGACATCAGTTCTCATACATCAGACATCAGTTCTCAGACATCAGACATCAGTTCTCAGACATCAGACATCAGTTCTCAGACATCAGACATCAGACACCAGAACTCAGACATCAGACATCAGACACCAGACATCAGACATCAGACATCAGTTCTCAGACATCAGACATCAGTTCTCAGACATCAGACATCAGTTCTCAGACATCAGATATCAGTACTCAGACATCAGACATCAGACACCAGACATCACACATCAGTTCTCAGACATCAGACATCAGACACCAGACATCACACATCAGTTATCAGACATCAGACATCAGACACCAGACATCAGTTCTCAGACATCAGACATCAGTTCTCAGACATCAGACATCAGTTCTCAGACATCAGATATCAGACACCAGACATCAGTTATCAGACATCAGATATCAGTTCTCAGACATCAGACATCAGACATCACACATCAGTTATTAGACATCAGACATCAGACATCAGTTCTCAGACATCAGACATCAGACACCAGACATCAGACACCAGACATCAGACATCAGTTCTCAGACATCAGACACCAAACATCAGACACCAGACATCAGACATCAGACATCAGACACCAGACATCAGACATCAGTTCTCAGACATCAGTCAGACATCAGACATCAGACACCAGACATCAGACATCAGTTCTCAGACATCAGACATCAGACATCAGTTTTCAGACATCAGACATCAGACATCATACATCAGACATCAGACATCAGACATCAGACACCAGACATCAGACATCAGACATCAGTTCTCAGACATCAGACATCAGTTCTCAGACATCAGGCATCAGACATCAGTTCTCATACATCAGACATCAGTTCTCAGACATCAGACATCAGTTCTCAGACATCAGACATCAGTTCTCAGACATCAGACATCAGACACCAGAACTCAGACATCAGACATCAGACACCAGACATCAGACATCAGACATCAGTTCTCAGACATCAGACATCAGTTCTCAGACATCAGACATCAGTTCTCAGACATCAGATATCAGTACTCAGACATCAGACATCAGACACCAGACATCACACATCAGTTCTCAGACATCAGACATCAGACACCAGACATCACACATCAGTTATCAGACATCAGACATCAGACACCAGACATCAGTTCTCAGACATCAGACATCAGTTCTCAGACATCAGACATCAGTTCTCAGACATCAGATATCAGACACCAGACATCAGTTATCAGACATCAGATATCAGTTCTCAGACATCAGACATCAGACATCACACATCAGTTATTAGACATCAGACATCTGACATCAGTTCTCAGACATCAGACATCAGACACCAGACATCAGACACCAGACACCAGACATCAGTTCTCAGATATCAGACATCAGACATCAGACATCAGACATAAGACATCAGATCTCAGACATCAGACATCAGACATCACTTCTCAGACATCAGACATCAGACACCAGACATCAGACATCAGACATCAGACACCAGACACCAGACATCAGACATCAGACACGAGACATCAGTTCTCAGACATCAGACATCAGACACCAGACATCAGACACCAGACATCAGACATCAGTTATCAGACATCAGACATCAGACATCTGACATCAGACATCAGACATCAGACATCAGACACCAGACATCAGACATCAGACATCAGACATCAGACATCAGACACCAGACACCAGACACCAGACATCAGACATCAGACATCAGACACCAGACATCAGACACCAGACATCAGACATCAGACACCAGACATCAGACATCAGACACCAGACACCAGACATCAGACATCAGACACCAGACATCAGTTCTCAGATATCAGTTCTCAGACATCAGACATCAGTTCTCAGACATCAGATATCAGACACCAGACATCAGACAACAGACATCAGTTATCACACATCAGGCATCAGACATCAGTTCTCAGACATCATACATCAGACATCAGTTCTCAGACATCAGACCTCAGACATCAGACATCAGACATCAGTTCTCAGACATCAGACATCAGACACCAGACATCAGACATCAGACATCAGACATCAGACACCAGACATCAGACATCAATTCTCAGACATCAGACATCAGTACTCAGACATCAGACATAAGACATCAGTTCACAGACATCAGTCAGACACAAGACATCTGTCAGACACCAGACATCAGACACCAGACATCAGACATCAGTTCTCAGACATCAGACATCAGACATCCGTTCTCAGACATCAGACACAAGACATCAGACATCAGACACCAGACATCAGACATCAGACATCAGACATCAGACATCAGTCAGACATCAGACATCAGTCAGACATCAGACATCAGACACCAGACATCAGACACCAGACATCAGACATCAGACATCAGACATCAGACACCAGACATCAGACATAAGTTCTCAGACATCAGACATCAGACACCAGACATCAGACACCAGACATCAGACATCAGTTCTCAGACATCAGTCAGACATCAGACATCAGACATCAGACACCAGACATCAGACATCAGTTCTCAGACATCAGACATCAGTTCTCAGACATCACACATCAGACATCAGTTCTCAGACATCAGACATCAGACATCAAACATCAGACACCAGACATCAGACAAGAGTTCTCAGACATCAGACACCGGACATCAGACACCAGACATCAGACATCAGACACCAGACATCAGACATCAGACACCAGACATCAGACATCAGTTCTCAGACATCAGACACCAGACATCAGACATCAGTCAGACATCAGACATCAGACAGCAGACACCAGACATCAGACATCAGTTCTCAGACATCAGACATGAGACATCAGTTCTCAGACATCAAACACCAGACATCAGACACCAGACATCAGACACCAGACGTCAGTCAGACATGAGACACCAGACATCAGACATCAGACACCAGACATCAGACATCAGACACCAGACATCAGTTCTCAGACATCAGACATCAGTTCTCAGACATCAGACATCAGACATCAGTTCTCAGACATCAGACACCATACATCAGTTCTCAGACATCAGACATCAGACATCAGTTCTCAGACATCAGACATCAGTTCTCAGACACCAGACATCAGTTCTCAGACATCAGTTCTCAGACATCAGTTCTCAGACATCAGACATCAGTTCTCAGACACCAGACATCAGATATCAGTTCTCAGACATCAGAGATCAGACATCAGTTATCAGACATCAGACATCAGACATCAGTTCTCAGACATCAGTCAAACACCAGACATCAGAAATCAGACATCAGATAGACATCAGACATCAGACATTAGACATCAGACACCAGACATCAGACATCAGACACCAGACATCAGTTATCAGACACCAGACATCAGACATCAGTTCTCAGACATCAGACATCAGTTCTCAGACATCAGACACCAGACATCAGACATCAGACATAAGACATCAGATCTCAGACATCAGACATCAGACATCACTTCTCAGACATCAGACATCAGACACCAGACATCAGACATCAGACATCAGACACCAGACACCAGACATCAGACATCAGACACGAGACATCAGTTCTCAGACATCAGACATCAGACACCAGACATCAGACATCAGTTATCAGACATCAGTTATCAGACATCAGACATCTGACATCAGACATCAGACATCAGACATCAGACACCAGACATCAGACATCAGACATCAGACATCAGACACCAGACACCAGACACCAGACATCAGACATCAGACATCAGACACCAGACATCAGACATCAGACACCAGACATCAGACATCAGACATCAGACATCAGACATCAGACACCAAACATCAGACACCAGACACCAGACACCAGACATCAGTTCTCAGATATCAGTTCTCAGACATCAGACATCAGTTCTCAGACATCAGATATCAGACACCAGACATCAGACACCAGACATCAGTTATCACACATCAGGCATCAGACATCAGTTCTCAGACATCATACATCAGACATCAGTTCTCAGACATCAGACCTCAGACATCAGACATCAGACATCAGTTCTCAGACATCAGACATCAGACACCAGACATCAGACATCAGACATCAGACATCAGACACCAGACATCAGACATCAGTTCTCAGACATCAGACATCAGTACTCAGACATCAGACATAAGACATCAGTTCACAGACATCAGTCAGACACAAGACATCTGTCAGACACCAGACATCAGACACCAGACATCAGACATCAGTTCTCAGACATCAGACATCAGTTCTCAGACATCAGACACCAGACATCAGACATCAGACACCAGACATCAGACATCAGACACCAGACATCAGACATCAGACATCAGTCAGACATCAGACATCAGACACCAGACATCAGACACCAGACACCAGACATCAGACATCAGACACCAGACATCAGACATAAGTTCTCAGACATCAGACATCAGACACCAGACATCAGACACCAGACATCAGACATCAGTTCTCAGACATCAGTCAGACATCAGACATCAGAAATCAGACACCAGACATCAGACATCAGTTCTCAGACATCAGACATCAGTTCTCAGACATCACACATCAGACATCAGTTCTCAGACATCAGACATCAAACATCAGACACCAGACATCAGACAAGAGTTCTCAGACATCAGACACCGGACATCAGACACCAGACATCAGACATCAGACACCAGACATCAGACATCAGACACCAGACATCAGACATCAGTTCTCAGACATCAGACACCAGACATCAGACATCAGTCAGACATCAGACATCAGACAGCAGACACCAGACATCAGACATCAGTTCTCAGACATCAGACATGAGATATCAGTTCTCAGACATCAAACACCAGACATCAGACACCAGACATCAGACACCAGGCATCAGTCAGACATGAGACACCAGACATCAGACATCAGACACCAGACATCAGACACCAGACATCAGACATCAGTTCTGAGACATCAGACATCAGTTCTCAGACATCAGACATCAGACATCAGTTCTCAGACATCAGACACCATACATCAGTTCTCAGACATCAGACATCAGACATCAGTTCTCAGACATCAGACATCAGTTCTCAGACACCAGACATCAGTTCTCAGACATCAGTTCTCAGACATCAGTTCTCAGACATCAGACATCAGTTCTCAGACACCAGACATCAGATATCAGTTCTCAGACATCAGAGATCAGACATCAGTTATCAGACATCAGACATCAGACATCAGTTCTCAGACATCAGTCAAACACCAGACATCAGAAATCAGACATCAGATAGACATCAGACATCAGACATTAGACATCAGACACCAGACATCAGACATCAGACACCAGACATCAGTTATCAGACACCAGACATCAGACATCAGTTCTCAGACATCAGACATCAGTTCTCAGACATCAGACACCATACATCAGTTCTCAGACATCAGACATCAGTTCTCATACATCAGACATCAGACATCAGTTCTCAGACATCAGACATCAGACACCAGACATCAGACATCAGTTATCAGACACCAGACATCAGACATCAGTTCTCAGACATCAGTCAGACACCAGACATCAGACATCAGACACCAGACATCAGACATCAGACATCAGTCATACATGAGACATCAGACACCAGACATGAGACATCAGTTATCAGACATCAGACATCAGACATCAGACACCATACACCAGACACAAGACACCAGACATCAGTTCTCAGACATCAGTTCTCAGACATCAGACATCAGACACCGGACATCAGACACCAAACATCAGACACCAGACATCAGACATCAGTTCTCAGACATCAGACATCAGTTCTCAGACACCAGACATCAGACACCAGACATCAGACATCAGTTCTCAGACATCAGACACCAGACATCAGACATCAGACATCAGTTCTCAGACATCAGACATCAGTTCTCAGGCATCAGACATCAGACATCAGTTCTCAGACATCAGTCAGACATCAGAAATCAGACACCAGACATCAGACACCAGACATCTGACATCAGTTCTCAGACATCAGACATCAGACACCAGACAGCAGACACCAGACATCAGACATCAGACACCAGACATCAGTTCTCAGACATCAGTCAGACATCAGACATCAGACATCAGTTCTCAGACATCAGTCAGACATCAGACATCAGACACCAGACATCAGACACCAGGCACCAGACATCAGACATCAGTTCTCAGACATCAGACATCAGACATCAGTTCTCAGACATCAGACACCAGACATCAGACATCAGACATCAGACATGAGACATCAGTTCTCAGACATCAGTCAGACATCAGACACCAGACATCAGACATCAGACATCAGTTATCAGACATCAGACATCAGTCATCAGACATCAGTTATCAGACATCAGACATCAGACATCAGTTCTCAGACATCAGACATCAGTTCTCAGACATCAGACACCATACATCAGTTCTCAGACATCAGACATCAGACATCAGTTATCATACATCAGACATCAGACATCAGTTCTCAGACATCAGACATCAGACAACAGACATCAGACATCAGTTATCAGACATCAGACATCATTTCTCAGACATCAGTCAGACAGCAGACACCAGACATCAGACACCAGACATCAAACATCAGACATCAGTTCTCAGACATCAGACATCAGTTCTCAGACATCAGACATCAGACATCAGACATCAGACATCAGTTCTCAGACATCAGACATCAGACATCAGACACCAGACATCAGACACCAGACATCAGACACCAGACACCAGACATCAGACATCAGTTCTCAGACATCAGACATCAGTTCTCAGACATCAGACACCAGACATCAGTTCTCAGACATCAGACATCAGTTCTCAGACATCAGATCTCAGACATCAGTTCTCAGACATCAGTTCTCAGACATCAGACATCAGTTCTCAGACACAAGACATCAGACATCAGTTCTCAGACATCAGACACCAGACATCAGACATCAGTCAGACATCAGACACCAGACATCAGACATCAGTTCTCAGACACCAGTCATCAGACATCAGACATCAGACATCAGTTCTCAGACATCAGTCAGACATTAGACATCAGACATCAGACACCAGACATCAGACATCAGTTCTCAGACATCAGACATCAGACATCAGACATCAGACATCAGACATCAGTTCTCAGACATCAGTCAGACATCAGACATCAGACACCAGACATCAGACATCAGTCAGACATCAGACATCAGACAGCAGACACCAGACATCAGACATCAGTTCTCAGACATCAGACATGAGACATCATACATCAGACATCAGACATCAGACATCAGACATCAGACACCAGACATCAGACATCAGACATCAGTTCTCAGACATCAGACATCAGTTCTCAGACATCAGGCATCAGACATCAGTTCTCATACATCAGACATCAGTTCTCAGACATCAGACATCAGTTCTCAGACATCAGACATCAGTTCTCAGACATCAGACATCAGACACCAGAACTCAGACATCAGACATCAGACATCAGACACCAGACATCAGACATCAGACATCAGTTCTCAGACATCAGACATCAGTTCTCAGACATCAGACATCAGTTCTCAGACATCAGACATCAGACACCAGACATCACACATCAGTTCTCAGACATCAGACATCAGACACCAGACATCACACATCAGTTATCAGACATCAGACATCAGACACCAGACATCAGTTCTCAGACATCAGACATCAGTTCTCAGACATCAGACATCAGTTCTCAGACATCAGACATCAGACACCAGACATCAGTTATCAGACATCAGACATCAGACATCAGTTCTCAGACATCAGACATCAGACATCACACATCAGTTATTAGACATCAGACATCAGACATCAGTTCTCAGACATCAGACATCAGACACCAGACATCAGACACCAGACATCAGACATCAGACATCAGTTATCAGACATCAGACATCAGACATCAGACATCAGACATCAGTACTCAGAAATCAGTCAGACATCAGACACCAGACATCAGACATCAGACACCAGACATCAAACATCAGTTATCAGACATCATACATCAGACATCAGACACCAGACATCAGACATCAGACACCAGACATCAGACACCAGACACCAGACATCAGTTCTCAGACATCAGACATCAGTTCTCAGACATCCGACACCAGACATCAGACATCAGACATCAGTTCTCAGACATCAGACATCAGACACCAGACATCAGACACCAGACACCAGACATCAGACATCAGTTCTCAGACATCAGACATCAGTTCTCAGACATCAGACACCAGACATCAGACATCAGACATAAGACATCAGATCTCAGACATCAGACATCAGACATCAGACATCAGACATCAGACATCAGACATCAGACACCAGACACCAGACATCAGACATCAGTTCTCAGACATCAGACATCAGTTCTCAGACATCAGACACCAGACATCAGACATCAGACATAAGACATCAGATCTCAGACATCAGACATCAGACATCAGACATCAGACACCAGACATCAGTTATCACACATCAGGCATCAGACATCAGTTCTCAGACATCATACATCAGACATCAGTTCTCAGACATCAGACCTCAGACATCAGACATCAGACATCAGTTCTCAGACATCAGACACCAGACATCAGACATCAGACATCAGACATCAGACATCAGACACCAGACATCAGACATCAGTTCTCAGACATCAGACATCAGTACTCAGACATCAGACATAAGACATCAGTTCACAGACATCAGTCAGACACAAGACATCTGTCAGACACCAGACATCAGACACCAGACATCAGACATCAGTTCTCAGACATCAGACATCAGACATCAGTTCTCAGACATCAGACATCAGACATCAGACACCAGACATCAGACATCAGACACCAGACATCAGACATCAGACATCAGTCAGACATCAGACATCAGACACCAGACATCAGGCACCAGACATCAGACATCAGACACCAGACATCAGACATCAGACATCAGACATCAGACACCAGACATCAGACATCAGTTCTCAGACATCAGACATCAGACACCAGACATCAGACACCAGACATCAGACATCAGTTCTCAGACATCAGTCAGACATCAGACATCAGACATCAGACACCAGACATCAGACATCAGTTCTCAGACATCAGACATCAGTTCTCAGACATCACACATCAGACATCAGTTCTCAGACATCAGACATCAGACATCAGACATCAAACATCAGACACCAGACATCAGACAAGAGTTCTCAGACATCAGACACCGGACATCAGACACCAGACATCAGACATCAGACACCAGACATCAGACATCAGACACCAGACATCAGACATCAGTTCTCAGACATCAGACACCAGACATCAGACATCAGTCAGACATCAGACATCAAGCAGCAGGCACCAGACATCAGACATCAGTTCTCAGACATCAGACATGAGACATCAGTTCTCAGACATCAGACACCAGACATCAGACACCAGACATCAGACACCAGACATCAGTCAGACATGAGACACCAGACATCAGACACCAGACATCAGACATCAGACACCAGACATCAGACATCAGTTCTCAGACATCAGACATCAGTTCTCAGACATCAGACATCAGACATCAGTTCTCAGACATCAGACACCATACATCAGTTCTCAGACATCAGACATCAGACATCAGTTCTCAGACATCAGACATCAGTTCTCAGACACCAGACATCAGTTCTCAGACATCAGTTCTCAGACATCAGTTCTCAGACATCAGACATCAGTTCTCAGACACCAGACATCAGATATCAGTTCTCAGACATCAGAGATCAGACATCAGTTATCAGACATCAGACATCAGACATCAGTTCTCAGACATCAGTCAAACACCAGACATCAGAAATCAGACATCAGATAGACATCAGACATCAGACATTAGACATCAGACATCAGACATCAGACATCAGACACCAGACATCAGTTATCAGACACCAGACATCAGACATCAGTTCTCAGACATCAGACATCAGTTCTCAGACATCAGACACCATACATCAGTTCTCAGACATCAGACATCAGACATCAGTTCTCATACATCAGACATCAGACATCAGTTCTCAGACATCAGACATCAGACACCAGACATCAGACATCAGTTTTCAGACACCAGACATCAGACATCAGTTCTCAGACATCAGTCAGACACCAGACATCAGACATCAGACACCAGACATCAGACATCAGACATCAGTCATACATGAGACATCAGACATCAGTCATACATGAGACATCAGACACCAGACATCAGACATCAGTTATCAGACATCAGACATCAGACACCATACACCATACACCATACACCATACACCAGACATCAGACATCAGTTCTCAGACATCAGACATCAGTTCTCAGACATCAGACATCAGACACCGGACATCAGACACCAAACATCAGACACCAGACATCAGACATCAGTTCTCAGACATCAGACATCAGTTCTCAGACACCAGACATCAGACACCAGACATCAGACATCAGTTCTCAGACATCAGACACCAGACATCAGACATCAGACATCAGACATCAGACATCAGTTCTCAGACATCAGACATCAGACACCAGACATCAGACACCAGACATCAGACATCAGACATCAGTTCTCAGACATCAGACATCAGACATCAGACATCAGACATCAGACATCAGTTCTCAGACATCAGTCAGACATCAGAAATCAGACACCAGACATCAGACACCAGACATCTGACATCAGTTCTCAGACATCAGACATCAGACACCAGACACCAGACACCAGACAACAGACATCAGACACCAGACATCAGTTCTCAGACATCAGTCAGACATCAGACATCAGACATCAGTTCTCAGACATCAGTCAGACATCAGACATCAGACACCAGACATCAGACACCAGGCACCAGACATCAGACATCAGTTCTCAGACATCAGACATCAGACATCAGTTCTCAGACATGAGACACCAGACATCAGACATCAGACATCAGACATGAGACATCAGTTCTCAGACATCAGTCAGACATCAGACACCAGACATCAGACATCAGACATCAGTTATCAGACATCAGACATCAGTTGTCAGACATCAGTTCTCAGACATCAGACATCAGACATCAGTTCTCAGACATCAGACATCAGTTCTCAGACATCAGACACCATACATCAGTTCTCAGACATCAGACATCAGACATCAGTAATCATACATCAGACATCAGACATCAGTTCTCAGACATCAGACATCAGACAACAGACATCAGACATCAGTTATCAGACATCAGACATAATTTCTCAGACATCAGTCAGACATCAGACACCAGACATCAGACACCAGACATCAGACACCAGACACCAGACATCAGACATCAGTTCTCAGACATCAGACATCAGTTCTCAGACATCAGACACCAGACATCAGTTCTCAGACATCAGACATCAGTTCTCAGACATCAGATCTCAGACATCAGTTCTCAGACATCAGTTCTCAGACATCAGACATCAGTTCTCAGACACAAGACATCAGACATCAGTTCTCAGACATCAGACACCAGACATCAGACATCAGTCAGACATCAGACACCAGACATCAGACATCAGTTCTCAGACACCAGTCATCAGACATCAGACATCAGACATCAGTTCTCAGACATCAGTCAGACATTAGACATCAGACATCAGACACCAGACATCAGACATCAGTTCTCAGACATCAGACACCAAACATCAGACACCAGACACCAGACATCAGACATCAGACACCAGACATCAGACATCAGTTCTCAGACATCAGTCAGACATCAGACATCAGACACCAGACATCAGACATCAGTTCTCAGACATCAGACATCAGACATCAGTTTTCAGACATCAGACATCAGACATCATACATCAGACATCAGACATCAGACATCAGACACCAGACATCAGACATCAGACATCAGTTCTCAGACATCAGACATCAGTTCTCAGACATCAGGCATCAGACATCAGTTCTCATACATCAGACATCAGTTCTCAGACATCAGACATCAGTTCTCAGACATCAGACATCAGTTCTCAGACATCAGACATCAGACACCAGAACTCAGACATCAGACATCAGACACCAGACATCAGACATCAGACATCAGTTCTCAGACATCAGACATCAGTTCTCAGACATCAGACATCAGTTCTCAGACATCAGATATCAGTACTCAGACATCAGACATCAGACACCAGACATCACACATCAGTTCTCAGACATCAGACATCAGACACCAGACATCACACATCAGTTATCAGACATCAGACATCAGACACCAGACATCAGTTCTCAGACATCAGACATCAGTTCTCAGACATCAGACATCAGTTCTCAGACATCAGACATCAGTTCTCAGACATCAGATATCAGACACCAGACATCAGTTATCAGACATCAGACATCAGTTCTCAGACATCAGACATCAGACATCACACATCAGTTATTAGACATCAGACATCAGACATCAGACATCAGACACCAGACATCAAACACCAGACATCAGACATCAGACATCAGTTATCAGACATCAGACATCAGACATCAGTACTCAGAAATCAGTCAGACATCAGACACCAGACATCAAACATCAGACACCAGACATCAAACATCAGTTATCAGACATCAGACATCAGACATCAGACATCAGACTTCAGACATCAGACATCAGACACCAGACATCAGACACCATACACCAGACATCAGTTCTCAGACATCAGACATCAGTTCTCAGACATCAGACACCAGACATCAGACATCAGACATCAGTTCTCAGACATCAGACATCAGACACCAGACATCAGACACCAGACACCAGACATCAGACATCAGTTCTCAGACATCAGACATCAGTTCTCAGACATCAGACACCAGACATCAGACATCAGACATAAGACATCAGATCTCAGAAAACAGACATCACTTCTCAGACATCAGACATCAGACACCAGACATCAGACATCAGACATCAGACACCAGACACCAGACATCAGACACAAGACATCAGTTCTCAGACATCAGACATCAGTTCTCAGACATCTGACATCAGACACCAGACATCAGACATCAGACACCAGACATCAGACATCTGACATCAGACATCAGACATCAGACATCAGACATCAGACATCAGACATCAGACATCAGACATCAGACACCAGACATCAGACACCAGACATCAGATATCAGACACCAGACATCAGACATTAGACACCAGACATCAGACATCAGACATCAGACATCAGACACCAGACATCAGATATCAGACACCAGACACCAGACATCAGACATCAGACACCAGACATCAGTTCTCAGACATCAGTTCTCAGACATCAGACATCAGTTCTCAGACATCAGATATCAGACACCAGACATCAGACATCAGACACCAGACATCAGTTATCACACATCAGACATCAGACATCAGTTCTCAGACATCAGACATCAGACATCAGTTCTCAGACATCAGACCTCAGACATCAGACATCAGACATCAGTTCTCAGACATCAGACATCAGACACCAGACATCAGACATCAGACATCAGACATCAGACATCAGACACCAGACATCAGACATCAGTTCTCAGACATCAGACATCAGTTCTCAGACATCAGACATCAGACATCATACATCAGACATCAGACATCAGACACCAGACATCAGACATCAGACATCAGTTCTCAGACATCAGACATCAGTTCTCAGACATCAGGCATCAGACATCAGTTCTCATACATCAGACATCAGTTCCCAGTCATCAGACATCAGTTCTCAGACATCAGACATCAGTTCTCAGACATCAGACATCAGACACCAGAACTCAGACATCAGACATCAGACATCAGACACCAGACACCTGACATCAGACATCAGACATCAGTTCTCAGACATCAGACATCAGTTCTCAGACATCAGACATCAGTTCTCAGACATCAGACATCAGTTCTCAGACATCAGATATCAGTACTCAGACATCAGACTTCAGACACCAGACATCACACATCAGTTCTCAGACATCAGACATCAGACACCAGACATCACACATCAGTTATCAGACATCAGACATAAGACACCAGACATCAGTTCTCAGACATCAGACATCAGTTCTCAGACATCAGACATCAGTTCTCAGACATCAGACATCAGACACCAGACATCAGTTATCAGACATCAGACATCAGACATCAGTTCTCAGACATCAGACATCAGACACCAGACATCAGACATCAGACATCAGTTATCAGACATCAGAGATCAGACATCAGTTCTCAGGCATCAGTCAGACATCAGACACCAGACATCAGACACCAGACATAAAACATCAGTTATCAGACATCAGACATCAGACACCAGACATCAGACATCAGACACCAGACATCAGACACCAGACACCAGACATCAGTTCTCAGACATCAGATATCAGTTCTCAGACATCAGACACCAGACATCAGACATCAGACATCAGTTCTCAGACATCAGACATCAGACACCAGACATCAGACACCAGACATCAGACACCAGACATCAGACACCAGACACCAGACATCAGTTCTCAGACATCAGACATCAGTTCTCAGACATCAGACACCAGACATCAGACATCAGACATAAGACATCAGATCTCAGACATCAGACATCAGACATCACTTCTCAGACATCAGACATCAGACACCAGACATCAGACATCAGACACCAGACACCAGACATCAGATACGAGACATCAGTTCTCAGACATCAGACATCAGACACCAGACATCAGACACCAGACATCAGACATCAGTTATCAGACATCAGACATCTGACATCAGACACCAGACATCAGACATCAGACATCAGACATCAGACATCAGACACCAGACACCAGACACCAGACATCAGACATCAGACATCAGACACCAGACATCAGACATCAGACACCAGACATCAGACATCAGACACCAGACATCAGACATCAGACATCAGACATCAGACATCAGACACCAGACATCAGACATCAGACACCAGACACCAGACATCAGACATCAGACACCAGACATCAGTTCTCAGATATCAGTTCTCAGACATCAGACATCAGTTCTCAGACATCAGATATCAGACACCAGACATCAGACACCAGACATCAGTTATCACACATCAGGCATCAGACATCAGTTCTCAGACATCATACATCAGACATCAGTTCTCAGACATCAGACCTCAGACATCAGACATCAGACATCAGTTCTCAGACATCAGACATCAGACACCAGACATCAGACATCAGACATCAGACATCAGACACCAGACATCAGACATCAGTTCTCAGACATCAGACATCAGTACTCAGACATCAGACATCAGACATCAGACATCAGACACCAGACATCAGACATCAGTTCTCAGACATCAGACATCAGTACTCAGACATCAGACATAAGACATCAGTTCACAGACATCAGTCAGACACAAGACATCTGTCAGACACCAGACATCAGACATCAGTTCTCAGACATCAGACATCAGACATCAGTTCTCAGACATCAGACACAAGACATCAGACATCAGACACCAGACATCAGACATCAGACATCAGACATCAGTCAGACATCAGACATCAGTCAGACATCAGACATCAGACACCAGACATCAGACACCAGACATCAGACATCAGACATCAGACACCAGACATCAGACATAAGTTCTCAGACATCAGACATCAGACACCAGACATCAGACACCAGACATCAGACATCAGTTCTCAGACATCAGTCAGACATCAGACATCAGACATCAGACACCAGACATCAGACATCAGTTCTCGGACATCAGACATCAGTTCTCAGACATCACACATCAGACATCAGACATCAGACATCAGACATCAAACATCAGACACCAGACATCAGACAAGAGTTCTCAGACATCAGACACCGGACATCAGACATCAGACACCAGACATCAGACATCAGTTCTCAGACATCAGACACCAGACATCAGACATCAGTCAGACATCAGACAGCAGACACCAGACATCAGACATCAGTTCTCAGACATCAGACATGAGACATCAGTTCTCAGACATCAAACACCAGACATCAGACACCAGACATCAGACACCAGACGTCAGTCAGACATGAGACACCAGACATCAGACATCAGACACCAGACATCAGACATCAGACACCAGACATCAGACATCAGTTCTCAGACATCAGACATCAGTTCTCAGACATCAGACATCAGACATCAGTTCTCAGACATCAGACACCATACATCAGTTCTCAGACATCAGACATCAGACATCAGTTCTCAGACATCAGACATCAGTTCTCAGACACCAGACATCAGTTCTCAGACATCTGTTCTCAGACATCAGTTCTCAGACATCAGACATCAGTTCTCAGACACCAGACATCAGATATCAGTTCTCAGACATCAGAGATCAGACATCAGTTATCAGACTTCAGACATCAGACATCAGTTCTCAGACATCAGTCAAACACCAGACATCAGAAATCAGACATCAGATAGACATCAGACATCAGACATTAGACATCAGACACCAGACATCAGACATCAGACACCAGACATCAGTTATCAGACACCAGACATCAGACATCAGTTCTCAGACATCAGACATCAGTTCTCAGACATCAGACACCATACATCAGTTCTCAGACATCAGACATCAGACATCAGTTCTCATACATCAGACATCAGACATCAGTTCTCAGACATCAGACATCAGACACCAGACATCAGACATCAGTTATCAGACACCAGACATCAGACATCAGTTCTCAGACATCAGTCAGACACCAGACATCAGACATCAGACACCAGACATCAGACATCAGACATCAGTCATACATGAGACATCAGACATCAGTTCTCAGACATCAGTTCTCAGACATCAGACATCAGACACCGGACATCAGACACCAAACATCAGACACCAGACATCAGACATCAGTTCTCAGACATCAGACATCAGTTCTCAGACACCAGACATCAGACACCAGACATCAGACATCAGTTCTCAGACATCAGACACCAGACATCAGACATCAGATATCAGTTCTCAGACATCAGACATCAGTTCTCAGGCATCAGACATCAGACATCAGTTCTCAGACATCAGTCAGACATCAGAAATCAGACACCAGACATCAGACACCAGACATCTGACATCAGTTCTCAGACATCAGACATCAGACACCAGACACCAGACACCAGACATCAGACATCAGTCAGACATCAGACATCAGACATCAGTTCTCAGACATCAGTCAGACATCAGACATCAGACACCAGACATCAGACACCAGGCACCAGACATCAGACATCAGTTCTCAGACATCAGACATCAGACATCAGTTCTCAGACATCAGACACCAGACATCAGACATCAGACATGAGACATCAGTTCTCAGACATCAGTCAGACATCAGACACCAGACATCAGACATCAGTTATCAGACATCAGACATCAGTCATCAGACATCAGTTATCAGACATCAGACATCAGACATCAGTCATCAGACATCAGTTATCAGACATCAGACATCAGACATCAGTTCTCAGACATCAGACATCAGTTCTCAGACATCAGACACCATACATCAGTTCTCAGACATCAGACATCAGACATCAGTTATCATACATCAGACATCAGACATCAGTTCTCAGACATCAGACATCAGACAACAGACATCAGACATCAGTTATCAGACATCAGACATCATTTCTCAGACATCAGTCAGACACCAGACACCAGACATCAGACACCAGACATCAAACATCAGACATCAGTTCTCAGACATCAGACATCAGTTCTCAGACATCAGACATCAGACATCAGACATCAGACATCAGTTCTCAGACATCAGACATCAGACACCAGACATCAGACACCAGACATCAGACACCAGACACCAGACATCAGACATCAGTTCTCAGACATCAGACATCAGTTCTCAGACATCAGACACCAGACATCAGTTCTCAGACATCAGACATCAGTTCTCAGACATCAGATCTCAGACATCAGTTCTCAGACATCAGTTCACAGACATCAGACATCAGTTCTCAGACACAAGACATCAGACATCAGTTCTCAGACATCAGACATCAGACATCAGTTCTCAGACATCAGACACCAGACATCAGACATCAGACATCAGACATGAGACATCAGTTCTCAGACATCAGTCAGACATCAGACACCAGACATCAGACATCAGTTATCAGACATCAGACATCAGTCATCAGACATCAGTTATCAGACATCAGACATCAGACATCAGTTCTCAGACATCAGACATCAGTTCTCAGACATCAGACACCATACATCAGTTCTCAGACATCAGACATCAGACATCAGTTATCATACATCAGACATCAGTTCTCAGACATCAGACATCAGACAACAGACATCAGACATCAGTTATCAGACATCAGACATCATTTCTCAGACATCAGTCAGACACCAGACACCAGACATCAGAGACCAGACATCAAACATCAGACATCAGTTCTCAGACATCAGACATCAGTTCTCAGACATCAGACATCAGACATCAGACATCAGTTCTCAGACATCAGACATCAGACACCAGACATCAGACACCAGACATCAGACACCAGACACCAGACATCAGACATCAGTTCTCAGACATCAGACATCAGTTCTCAGACATCAGACACCAGACATCAGTTCTCAGACATCAGACATCAGTTCTCAGACATCAGATCTCAGACATCAGTTCTCAGACATCAGTTCACAGACATCAGACATCAGTTCTCAGACACAAGACGTCAGACATCAGTTCTCAGACATCAGACACCAGACATCAGACATCAGTCAGACATCAGACACCAGACATCAGACATCAGTTCTCAGACACCAGTCATCAGACATCAGACATCAGACATCAGTTCTCAGACATCAGTCAGACATTAGACATCAGACATCAGACACCAGACATCAGACATCAGTTCTCAGACATCAGACACCAAACATCAGACATCAGACATCAGACATCAGACATCAGACATCAGACACCAGACATCAGACATCAGTTCTCAGACATCAGTCAGACATCAGACATCAGACACCAGACATCAGACATCAGTTCTCAGACATCAGACATCAGACATCAGTTCTCAGACATCAGACATCAGACATCATACATCAGACATCAGACATCAGACACCAGACATCAGACATCAGACATCAGTTCTCAGACATCAGACATCAGTTCTCAGACATCAGGCATCAGACATCAGTTCTCATACATCAGACATCAGTTCTCAGACATCAGACATCAGTTCTCAGACATCAGACATCAGTTCTCAGACATCAGACATCAGACACCAGAACTCAGACATCAGACATCAGACATCAGACACCAGACATCAGACATCAGACATCAGTTCTCAGACATCAGACATCAGTTCTCAGACATCAGACATCAGTTCTCAGACATCAGATATCAGTACTCAGACATCAGACATCAGACACCAGACATCACACATCAGTTCTCAGACATCAGACATCAGACACCAGACATCACACATCAGTTATCAGACATCAGACATCAGACACCAGACATCAGTTCTCAGACATCAGACATCAGTTCTCAGACATCAGACATCAGTTCTCAGACATCAGACATCAGACACCAGACATCAGTTATCAGACATCAGACATCAGACATCAGTTCTCAGACATCAGACATCAGACATCACACATCATTTATTAGACATCAGACATCAGACATCAGTTCTCAGACATCAGACATCAGACACCAGACATCAGACACCAGACATCAGACATCAGACATCAGTTATCAGACATCAGACATCAGACATCAGTACTCAGAAATCAGTCAGACATCAGACACCAGACATCAGACATCAGACACCAGACATCAAACATCAGTTATCAGACATCAGACATCAGACATCAGACACCAGACATCAGACATCAGACACCAGACATCAGACACCAGACACCAGACATCAGACACCAGACACCAGACATCAGTTCTCAGACATCAGACACCAGACATCAGACATCAGACATCAGTTCTCAGACATCAGACATCAGACACCAGACATCAGACACCAGACACCAGACATCAGACATCAGTTCTCAGACATCAGACATCAGTTCTCAGACATCAGACACCAGACATCAGACATCAGACATAAGACATCAGATCTCAGACATCAGACATCACTTCTCAGACATCATACATCAGACACCAGACATCAGACATCAGACATCAGACACCAGACACCAGACATCAGACACGAGACGTCAGTTCTCAGACATCAGACATCAGTTCTCAGACATCTGACATCAGACACCAGACATCAGACATCAGACACCAGACATCAGACATCAGACATCAGACATCAGACACCAGACATCAGACACCAGACATCAGACATCAGATATCAGACACCAGACACCAGACACCAGACATCAGACATTAGACACCAGACATCAGACATCAGACATCAGACACCAGACATCAGATATCAGACACCAGACACCAGACATCAGACATCAGACACCAGACATCAGTTCTCAGACATCAGTTCTCAGACATCAGTTCTCAGACATCAGATATCAGACACCAGACATCAGACATCAGACACCAGACATCAGTTATCACACATGAGACATCAGACATCAGTTCTCAGACATCAGACATCAGTTCTCAGACATCAGACCTCAGACATCAGACATCAGACATCAGTTCTCAGACATCAGACACCAGACATCAGACATCAGACATCAGACATCAGACACCAGACATCGGACATCAGTTCTCAGACATCAGACATCAGTTCTCAGACATCAGACATCAGACACCAGACACCAGACACCAGACATCAGACACCAGACATCAGACATCAGTTCTCAGACATCAGACACCAGACATCAGTTCTCAGACATCAGACATCAGTTCTCAGACATCAGACATCAGACATCAGTTCTCAGACATGAGACATCAGACATCAGACATCAGACATCAGATTTCAGACACCAGACATCAGACATCAGTTCTCAGACATCATTCATCAGACATCAGTTCTCAGACATCAGACATCAGACGTCAGTTCTCAGACATCAGACATCAGTTCCCAGACACCAGACATCAGGCATCAGACACCAGACATCAGACATCAGACACCAGACATCAGACATCAGACACCAGACATCAGACATCAGACACCAGACACCAGACATCAGACACCTGACATCAGTTATCAGACACCAGACATCAGACACCAGACACCAGACATCAGACATCAGACATCAGACATCAGTCAGACACCAGACATCAGACATCAGTCAGACAACAGACATCAGACACCAGACATCAGACATCAGTTCTCAGACATCAGTCAGACATCAGACATCAGACACCAGACATCAGACACCAGACACCAGACATGAGTTCTCAGACATCAGACATCAGACATCAGTCATCAGTTATCAGACAACAGACATCAGTTCTCAGACATCAGACATCAGTTCTCAGACATCAGACATCAGTTCTCAGATATCAGACATCAGACATCAGACATCAGTTCTCAGACATCAGACATCAGACACCAGACATGAGACATCAGACATCAGACATCAAACATCAGTTCTCAGACATCAGTCAGACATCATACATCAGACATCAGACACCAGACATCATACATCAGACACCAGCCATCAGACACCAGACATCAGACATCAGTTCTCAGACATCAGTCAGACATCAGAAATCAGACATCAGACATCAGTTCTCAGACATCAGACATCAGACATCAGACATCAGTTCTCAGACATCAGACATCAGACATCAGTTCTCAGACATCAGTCAGACATCAGAAATCAGACACCAGACATCAGACACCAGACATCTGACATCAGTTCTCAGACATCAGACATCAGACACCAGACACCAGACACCAGACATCAGACATCAGACACCAGACATCAGTTCTCAGACATCAGTCAGACATCAGACATCAGACATCAGTTCTCAGACATCAGTCAGACATCAGACATCAGACACCAGACATCAGACACCAGGCACCAGACCTCAGACATCAGACATCAGTTCTCAGACATCAGACATCAGACATCAGTTCTCAGACATCAGACACCAGACATCAGACATCAGACATCAGACATGAGACATCAGTTCTCAGACATCAGTCAGACATCAGACACCAGACATCAGACATCAGACATCAGTTATCAGACATAAGACATCAGTCATCAGACATCAGTTATCAGACATCAGACATCAGTTCTCAGACATCAGACATCAGTTCTCAGACATCATACACCATACATCAGTTCTCAGACATCAGACATCAGACATCAGTTCTCATACATCAGACATCAGACATCAGTTCTCAGACATCAGACATCAGACATCAGACATCAGTTATCAGACACCAGACATCATTTCTCAGACATCAGTCAGACACCAGACACCAGACATCAGACACCAGACATCAGTTCTCAGACATCAGACATCAGTTCTCAGACATCAGACACCAGACATCAGACATCAGTTCTCAGACATCAGACATCAGACATCAGACACCAGACATCAGACACCAGACACCAGACATCAGACATCAGTTCTTAGAAATCAGACATCAGTTCTCAGACATCAGTTCTCAGACATCAGTTCTCAGACATCAGACATCAGTTCTCAGACACCAGACATCAGACATCAGTTCTCAGACATCAGAAACCAGACATCAGACATCAGTTAGACATCAGACACCAGACAACAGACATCAGTTCTCAGACACCAGTCATCAGACATCAGACATCAGTTCTCAGACATCAGTCAGACATCAGACATCAGACATCAGACACCAGACACCAGACATCAGTTCTCAGACATCAGACACCAGACATCAGACATCAGACACCAGACATCAGACATCAGTTCTCAGACATCAGTCAGACATCAGACATCAGACACCAGACATCAGACATCAGACACCAGGCACCAGACATCAGACATCAGACATCAGACATCAGACACCAGACATCAGACATCAGTTCTCAGACATCAGACATCAGTTCTCAGACATCAGACATCAGTTCTCATACATCAGACATCAGTTCTCAGACATCAGACATCAGTTCTCAGACATCAGTTCTCAGACATCAGACATCAGTTCTCAGACATCAGACATCAGACATCAGACATCAGACATCAGACATCAGACATCAGACATCAGACACCAGACATCAGACACCAGACACCTGACATCAGACATCAGACATCAGTTCTCAGACATCAGACATCAGTTCTCAGACATCAGACATCAGTTCTCAGACATCAGATATCAGTACTCAGACATCAGACATCAGACACCAGACATCAGTTATCAGACATCAGACATCAGACATCAGTTCTCAGACATCAGACATCAGACACCAGACATCACACATCAGTCATCAGACATCAGACATCAGACACCAGACATCAGTTCTCAGACATCAGGCATCAGACATCAGTTCTCATACATCAGACATCAGTTCTCAGACATCAGACATCAGTTCTCAGACATCAGACATCAGTTCTCAGACATCAGACATCAGACACCAGAACTCAGACATCAGACATCAGTTCTCAGACATCAGACATCAGTTCTCAGACATCAGACATCAGTTCTCAGACATCAGATATCAGTACTCAGACATCAGACATCAGACACCAGACATCACACATCAGTTCTCAGACATCAGACATCAGACACCAGACATCACACTTCAGTTATCAGACATCAGACATCAGACACCAGACATCAGTTCTCAGACATCAGACATCAGTTCTCAGACATCAGACATCAGTTCTCAGACATCAGACATCAGTTCTCAGACATCAGACACCAGACATCAGTTATCAGACATCAGACATCAGACATCAGTTCTCAGACATCAGACATCAGACATCACACATCAGTTATTAGACATCAGACATCAGACATCAGTTCTCAGACATCAGACATCAGACACCAGACATCAGACACCAGACATCAGACATCAGACATCAGTTATCAGACATCAGACATCAGACATCAGTACTCAGAAATCAGTCAGACATCAGACACCAGACATCAGACATCAGACACCAGACATCAAACATCAGTTATCAGACATCAGACATCAGACATCAGACACCAGACATCAGACATCAGACACCAGACATCAGACACCAGACACCAGACATCAGTTCTCAGACATCAGACATCAGTTCTCAGACATCAGACACCAAACATCAGACATCAGACATCAGTTCTCAGACATCAGACATCAGACACCAGACATCAGACACCAGACACCAGACATCAGACATCAGTTCTCAGACATCAGACATCAGTTCTCAGACATCAGACACCAGACATCAGACATCAGACATAAGACATCAGATCTCAGACATCAGACATCACTTCTCAGACATCAGACATCAGACACCAGACATCAGACATCAGACATCAGACACCAGACACCAGACATCAGACACGAGACATCAGTTCTCAGACATCAGACATCAGTTCTCAGACATCTGACATCAGACACCAGACACCAGACATCAGACATCAGACATCAGACACCAGACATCAGACACCAGACATCAGACATCAGATATCAGACACCAGACACCAGACACCAGACATCAGACATTAGACACCAGACATCAGACATCAGACATCAGACACCAGACATCAGATATCAGACACCAGACACCAGACATCAGACATCAGACACCAGACATCAGTTCTCAGACATCAGTTCTCAGACATCAGACATCAGTTCTCAGACATCAGATATCAGACACCAGACATCAGACATCAGACACCAGACATCAGTTATCACACATCAGACATCAGACATCAGTTCTCAGACATCAGACCTCAGACATCAGACATCAGACATCAGTTCTCAGACATCAGACATCAGACACCAGACATCAGACATCAGACATCAGACATCAGACATCAGACATCAGACACCAGACATCAGACATCAGTTCTCAGACATCAGACATCAGTTCTCAGACATCAGACATCAGACACCAGACACCAGACACCAGACATCAGACACCAGACATCAGACATCAGTTCTCAGACATCAGACACCAGACATCAGTTCTCAGACATCAGACATCAGTTCTCAGACATCAGACATCAGACATCAGTTCTCAGACATGAGACATCAGACATCAGACATCAGACATCAGATTTCAGACACCAGACATCAGACATCAGTTCTCAGACATCATTCATCAGACATCAGTTCTCAGACATCAGACATCAGATGTCAGTTCTCAGACATCAGACATCAGTTCCCAGACACCAGACATCAGGCATCAGACACCAGACATCAGACATCAGACACCAGACATCAGACATCAGACACCAGACATCAGACATCAGACACCAGACACCAGACATCAGACACCTGACATCAGTTATCAGACACCAGACATCAGACACCAGACATCAGACATCAGACATCAGACATCAGTCAGACACCAGACATCAGACATCAGTCAGACAACAGACATCAGACACCAGACATCAGACATCAGTTCTCAGACATCAGTCAGACATCAGACATCAGACACCAGACATCAGACACCAGACACCAGACATGAGTTCTCAGACATCAGACATCAGACATCAGACATCAGTTATCAGACAACAGACATCAGTTCTCAGACATCAGACATCAGACATCAGTTCTCAGACATCAGACATCAGTTCTCAGATATCAGACATCAGACATCAGACATCAGTTCTCAGACATCAGACATCAGACACCAGACATGAGACATCAGACATCAGACATCAAACATCAGTTCTCAGACATCAGTCAGACATCATACATCAGACATCAGACACCAGCCATCAGACACCAGACATCAGACATCAGTTCTCAGACATCAGTCAGACATCAGAAATCAGACATCAGACATCAGTTCTCAGACATCAGACATCAGACATCAGTTCTCAGACATCAGACATCAGACATCAGTTCTCAGACATCAGTCAGACATCAGAAATCAGACACCAGACATCAGACACCAGACATCTGACATCAGTTCTCAGACATCAGACATCAGACACCAGACACCAGACACCAGACATCAGACATCAGACACCAGACATCAGTTCTCAGACATCAGTCAGACATCAGACATCAGACATCAGTTCTCAGACATCAGTCAGACATCAGACATCAGACACCAGACATCAGACACCAGGCACCAGACCTCAGACATCAGACATCAGTTCTCAGACATCAGACATCAGACATCAGTTCTCAGACATCAGACACCAGACATCAGACATCAGACATCAGACATGAGACATCAGTTCTCAGACATCAGTCAGACATCAGACACCAGACATCAGACATCAGACATCAGTTATCAGACATAAGACATCAGTCATCAGACATCAGTTATCAGACATCAGACATCAGACATCAGTTCTCAGACATCAGACATCAGTTCTCAGACATCAGACACCATACATCAGTTCTCAGACATCAGACATCAGACATCAGTTCTCATACATCAGACATCAGACATCAGTTCTCAGACATCAGACATCAGACATCAGACATCAGTTATCAGACACCAGACATCATTTCTCAGACATCAGTCAGACACCAGACACCAGACATCAGACACCAGACATCAGTTCTCAGACATCAGACATCAGTTCTCAGACATCAGACACCAGACATCAGACATCAGTTCTCAGACATCAGACATCAGACATCAGACACCAGACATCAGACACCAGACACCAGACATCAGACATCAGTTCTCAGAAATCAGACATCAGTTCTCAGACATCAGTTCTCAGACATCAGTTCTCAGACATCAGACATCAGTTCTCAGACACCAGACATCAGACATCAGTTCTCAGACATCAGAAACCAGACATCAGACATCAGTTAGACATCAGACACCAGACAACAGACATCAGTTCTCAGACACCAGTCATCAGACATCAGACATCAGTTCTCAGACATCAGTCAGACATCAGACATCAGACATCAGACACCAGACACCAGACATCAGTTCTCAGACATCAGACACCAGACATCAGACATCAGACACCAGACATCAGACATCAGTTCTCAGACATCAGTCAGACATCAGACATCAGACACCAGACATCAGACATCAGACACCAGGCACCAGACATCAGACATCAGACATCAGACATCAGACATCAGACACCAGACATCAGACATCAGTTCTCAGACATCAGACATCAGTTCTCAGACATCAGACATCAGTTCTCATACATCAGACATCAGTTCTCAGACATCAGACATCAGTTCTCAGACATCAGTTCTCAGACATCAGACATCAGTTCTCAGACATCAGACATCAGACACCAGAACTCAGACATCAGACATCAGACATCAGACACCAGACATCAGACACCAGACACCTGACATCAGACATCAGACATCAGTTCTCAGACATCAGACATCAGTTCTCAGACATCAGACATCAGTTCTCAGACATCAGATATCAGTACTCAGACATCAGACATCAGACACCAGACATCAGTTATCAGACATCAGACATCAGACATCAGTTCTCAGACATCAGACATCAGACACCAGACATCACACATCAGTCATCAGACATCAGACATCAGACACCAGACATCAGTTCTCAGACATCAGACATCAGTTCTCAGACATCAGACATCAGTTCTCAGACATCAGACATCAGTTCTCAGACATCAGACATCAGACACCAGAACTCAGACATCAGACATCAGACATCAGACACCAGACATCAGACACCAGACACCTGACAACAGACATCAGACATCAGTTCTCAGACATCAGACTTCAGTTCTCAGACATCAGACATCAGTTCTCAGACATCAGATATCAGTACTCAGACATCAGACATCAGACACCAGACATCAGTTATCAGACATCAGACATCAGACATCAGTTCTCAGACATCAGACATCAGACACCAGACATCACACATCAGTTATTAGACATCAGACATCAGACACCAGACATCAGTTCTCAGACATCAGACATCAGTTCTCAGACATCAGACATCAGTTCTCAGACATCAGACATCAGTTCTCAACATCAGACATCAGACACCAGAACTCAGACATCAGACATCAGACATCAGACACCAGACATCAGACACCAGACACCTGACATCAGACATCAGACATCAGTTCTCAGACATCAGACATCAGTTCTCAGACGTCAGATATCAGTACTCAGACATCAGACATCAGACACCAGACATCAGTTATCAGACATCAGACATCAGACATCAGTTCTCAGACATCAGACATCAGACACCAGACATCACACATCAGTTATCAAACATCAGACATCAGACACCAGACATCAGTTCTCAGACATCAGACATCAGTTCTCAGACATCAGACATCAGTTCTCAGACATCAGACATCAGACACCAGACATCAGTTATCAGACATCAGACATCAGTTCTCAGACATCAGACATCAGACATCACACATCAGTTATCAGACATCAGACATCAGACACCAGACATCAGACACCAGTCATCAGACATCAGTCAGACATCAGACATCAGACACCAGACATCAGACATCAGACATCAGACACCAGACATCAGACATCAGTTATCAGACATCAGACATCAGACATCAGTTCTCAGACATCAGTCAGACATCAGACACCAGACATCAGACATCAGACACCAGACATCAAACATCAGTTATCAGACATCAGACATCAGACACCAGACACCAGACATCAGACATCAGACACCAGACATCAGACACCAGACACCAGACATCAGTTCTCAGACATCAGACATAAGACACCAGACATCAGACACCAGTCATCAGACATCAGTCAGACATCAGCACCAGACATCAGACATCAGTTATCAGACACCAGACATCAGACATCAGTTATCAGTTATCAGACATCAGACATCAGACACCAGACATCAGACATCAGACATCAGACACCAGACATCAGACACCAGACATCAGACATCAGACATCAGTTCTCAGACATCAGACATCAGACACCAGACATCAGACATCAGTTCTCAGACATCAGACATCAGACATCAGTTCTCAGACATCAGACATCAGACATCAGACACCAGACATCAGACACCAGACACCAGACATCAGACATCAGACACCAGACACCAGACACCAGACATCAGTTCTCAGACATCAGACATCAGTTCTCAGACATCAGACATCAGTTCTCAGACATCAGACATCAGTTCTCAGACACCAGACATCAGACATCAGTTCTCAGACATCAGACAGACATCAGACACCAGACATCAGACATCAGACACCAGACACCAGACATCAGACATCAGACACCAGACATCAGTTCTCAGACATCAGACATCAGTTCTCAGACATCAGACATCAGTTCTCAGACATCAGATATCAGACACCAGACATCAGACACCAGACATCAGACACCAGACATCAGACATCAGTTTTCAGACATCTGACACCAGACATCAGACACCAGACATCAGACACCAGACATCAGACATCAGTTCTCAGACATCAGACATCAGACATCAGTTCTCAGACATCAGACCTCAGATATCAGACATCAGACATCAGTTCTCAGACATCAGACATCAGACACCAGACATCAGACATCAGATATCAGACATCAGACATCAGACACCAGACACCTGACATCAGACATCAGACATGAGTTCTCAGACATCAGACATCAGACACCAGACATCAGACATCAGTTATCAGACATCAGACATCTGACATCAGACATCAGACATCAGACACCAGACATCAGACATCAGACATCAGACAGCAGACACCAGACATCAGACATCAGACATCAGACACCAGACATCAGACATCAGACATCAGACACCAGACATCAGACATCAGACACCAGACACCAGACATCAGACATCAGACACCAGACATCAGTTCTCAGACATCAGTTCTCAGACATCAGACATCAGTTCTCAGACATCAGATATCAGACACCAGACATCAGACATCAGACACCAGACATCAGTTATCACACATCAGACATCAGACATCAGTTCTCAGACATCAGACATCAGACATCAGTTCTCAGACATCAGACCTCAGATATCAGACATCAGACATCAGTTCTCAGACATCAGACACCAGACATCAGACATCAGATATCAGACATCAGACATCAGACACCAGACACCTGACATCAGACATCAGACATCAGTTCTCAGACATCAGACATCAGTTCTCAGACATCAGATATCAGTACTCAGACATCAGACATCAGACACCAGACACCAGACATCAGACATCAAACATCAGACATCAGACACCAGACACCAGCCATCAGACATCAGACATCAGACATCAGACGCCAGACATCAGACATCAGACATCAGACATCAGACACCAGACATCAGACACCAGACATCAGACATCAGACACCAGACACCAGACATCAGACACCAGACATCAGTTCTCAGACATCAGTTCTCAGACATCAGACATCAGACACCAGACATCAGACACCAGTCATCAGACATCAGTCAGACATCAGACATCAGACACCAGACATCAGACATCAGACATCAGACACCAGACATCAGACATCAGTTATCAGACATCAGACATCAGACATCAGTTCTCAGACATCAGTCAGACATCAGACACCAGACATCAGACATCAGACACCAGACATCAAACATCAGTTATCAGACATCAGACATCAGACACCAGACATCAGACATCAGACACCAGACATCAGACACCAGACACCAGACATCAGTTCTCAGACATCAGACATAAGACACCAGACATCAGACACCAGTCATCAGACATCAGTCAGACATCAGCACCAGACATCAGACATCAGTTATCAGACACCAGACATCAGACATCAGTTATCAGACATCAGACATCAGACACCAGACATCAGACATCAGACACCAGACATCAGACACCAGACATCAGACATCAGACATCAGTTCTCAGACATCAGACACCAGACATCAGACACCAGACACCAGACATCAGACATCAGTTCTCAGACATCAGACATCAGTTCTCAGACATCAGACATCAGACACCAGAACTCAAACATCAGACATCAGACATCAGACACCAGACATCAGACACCAGACACCTGACATCAGACATCAGACATCAGTTCTCAGACATCAGACATCAGTTCTCAGACATCAGACATCAGTTCTCAGACATCAGACATCAGACATCAGTTCTCAGACATCAGACATCAGACATCAGACACCAGACATCAGACACCAGACACCAGACATCAGACATCAGACACCAGACACCAGACACCAGACACCAGACATCAGTTCTCAGACATCAGACATCAGTTCTCAGACATCAGACATCAGTTCTCAGACATCAGACATCAGTTCTCAGACACCAGACATCAGACATCAGTTCTCAGACATCAGACAGACATCAGACACCAGACATCAGACATCAGACACCAGACACCAGACATCAGACATCAGACACCAGACATCAGTTCTCAGACATCAGACATCAGTTCTCAGACATCAGACATCAGTTCTCAGACATCAGATATCAGACACCAGACATCAGACACCAGACATCAGACACCAGACATCAGACATCAGTTTTCAGACATCTGACACCAGACATCAGACACCAGACATCAGACACCAGACATCAGACATCAGTTCTCAGACATCAGACATCAGACATCAGTTCTCAGACATCAGACCTCAGATATCAGACATCAGACATCAGTTCTCAGACATCAGACATCAGACACCAGACATCAGACATCATATATCAGACATCAGACATCAGACACCAGACACCTGACATCAGACATCAGACATGAGTTCTCAGACATCAGACATCAGACACCAGACATCAGACATCAGTTATCAGACATCAGACATCTGACATCAGACATCAGACATCAGACACCAGACATCAGACATCAGACATCAGACATCAGACAGCAGACACCAGACATCAGACATCATACATCAGACACCAGACATCAGACATCAGACATCAGACACCAGACATCAGACATCAGACACCAGACACCAGACATCAGACATCAGACACCAGACATCAGTTCTCAGACATCAGTTCTCAGACATCAGACATCAGTTCTCAGACATCAGATATCAGACACCAGACATCAGACATCAGACACCAGACATCAGTTATCACACATCAGACATCAGACATCAGTTCTCAGACATCAGACATCAGACATCAGTTCTCAGACATCAGACCTCAGATATCAGACATCAGACATCAGTTCTCAGACATCAGACATCAGACACCAGACATCAGACATCAGATATCAGACATCAGACATCAGACACCAGACACCTGACATCAGACATCAGACATCAGTTCTCAGACATCAGACATCAGTTCTCAGACATCAGATATCAGTACTCAGACATCAGACATCAGACACCAGACACCAGACATCAGACATCAAACATCAGACATCAGACACCAGACACCAGCCATCAGACATCAGACATCAGACATCAGACGCCAGACATCAGACATCAGACATCAGACATCAGACACCAGACATCAGACATCAGACACCAGACACCAGACATCAGACACCAGACATCAGTTCTCAGACATCAGTTCTCAGACATCAGACATCAGTTCTCAGACATCAGATGTCAGACACCAGACATCAGACATCAGACACCAGACATCAGTTATCACACATCAGACATCAGACATCAGTTCTCAGACATCAGACATCAGACATCAGTTCTCAGACATCAGACCTCAGATATCAGACATCAGACATCAGTTCTCAGACATCAGACATCAGACACCAGACATCAGACATCAGATATCAGACATCAGACATCAGACACCAGACACCTGACATCAGACATCAGACATCAGTTCTCAGACATCATACATCAGTTCTCAGACATCAGATATCAGTACTCAGACATCAGACATCAGACACCAGACATCAGTTATCAGACATCAGACATCAGTTCTCAGACATCAGACATCAGACACCAGACATCACACATCAGTTATCAGACATCAGACATCAGACACCAGACATCAGTTCTCAGACATCAGACATCAGTTCTCAGACATCAGACATCAGTTCTCAGACATCAGACATGAGTTCTCAGACATCAGACATCAGACATCAGACATCAGTTATCAGACAACAGACATCAGTTCTCAGACATCAGACATCAGACATCAGTTCTCAGACATCAGACATCAGTTCTCAGATATCAGACATCAGACATCAGACATCAGTTCTCAGACATCAGACATCAGACACCAGACATGAGACATCAGACATCAGACATCAAACATCAGTTCTCAGACATCAGTCAGACATCATACATCAGACATCAGACACCAGACATCATACATCAGACACCAGCCATCAGACACCAGACATCAGACATCAGTTCTCAGACATCAGTCAGACATCAGAAATCAGACATCAGACATCAGTTCTCAGACATCAGACATCAGACATCAGTTCTCAGACATCAGACATCAGACATCAGTTCTCAGACATCAGTCAGACATCAGAAATCAGACACCAGACATCAGACACCAGACATCTGACATCAGTTCTCAGACATCAGACATCAGACACCAGACACCAGACACCAGACATCAGACATCAGACACCAGACATCAGACATCAGACATCAGACACCAGACACCAGACACCAGACATCAGACATCAGACACCAGACATCAGTTCTCAGACATCAGTCAGACATCAGACATCAGACATCAGTTCTCAGACATCAGTCAGACATCAGACATCAGACACCAGACATCAGACACCAGGCACCAGACCTCAGACATCAGACATCAGTTCTCAGACATCAGACATCAGACATCAGTTCTCAGACATCAGACACCAGACATCAGACATCAGACATCAGACATGAGACATCAGTTCTCAGACATCAGTCAGACATCAGACACCAGACATCAGACATCAGACATCAGTTATCAGACATAAGACATCAGTCATCAGACATCAGTTATCAGACATCAGACATCAGACATCAGTTCTCAGACATCAGACATCAGTTCTCAGACATCAGACACCATACATCAGTTCTCAGACATCAGACATCAGACATCAGTTCTCATACATCAGACATCAGACATCAGTTCTCAGACATCAGACATCAGACATCAGACATCAGTTATCAGACACCAGACATCATTTCTCAGACATCAGTCAGACACCAGACACCAGACATCAGACACCAGACATCAGTTCTCAGACATCAGACATCAGTTCTCAGACATCAGACACCAGACATCAGACATCAGTTCTCAGACATCAGACATCAGACATCAGACACCAGACATCAGACACCAGACACCAGACATCAGACATCAGTTCTCAGAAATCAGACATCAGTTCTCAGACATCAGTTCTCAGACATCAGTTCTCAGACATCAGACATCAGTTCTCAGACACCAGACATCAGACATCAGTTCTCAGACATCAGAAACCAGACATCAGACATCAGTTAGACATCAGACACCAGACAACAGACATCAGTTCTCAGACACCAGTCATCAGACATCAGACATCAGTTCTCAGACATCAGTCAGACATCAGACATCAGACATCAGACACCAGACACCAGACATCAGTTCTCAGACATCAGACACCAGACATCAGACATCAGACACCAGACATCAGACATCAGTTCTCAGACATCAGTCAGACATCAGACATCAGACACCAGACATCAGACATCAGACACCAGGCACCAGACATCAGACATCAGACATCAGACATCAGACATCAGACACCAGACATCAGACATCAGTTCTCAGACATCAGACATCAGTTCTCAGACATCAGACATCAGTTCTCATACATCAGACATCAGTTCTCAGACATCAGACATCAGTTCTCAGACATCAGTTCTCAGACATCAGACATCAGTTCTCAGACATCAGACATCAGACACCAGAACTCAGACATCAGACATCAGACACCAGACATCAGACACCAGACACCTGACATCAGACATCAGACATCAGTTCTCAGACATCAGACATCAGTTCTCAGACATCAGACATCAGTTCTCAGACATCAGATATCAGTACTCAGACATCAGACATCAGACACCAGACATCAGTTATCAGACATCAGACATCAGACATCAGTTCTCAGACATCAGACATCAGACACCAGACATCACACATCAGTCATCAGACATCAGACATCAGACACCAGACATCAGTTATCAGACATCAGACATCAGTTCTCAGACATCAGACATCAGTTCTCAGACATCAGACATCAGTTCTCAGACATCAGACATCAGACACCAGAACTCAGACATCAGACATCAGACATCAGACACCAGACATCAGACACCAGACACCTGACAACAGACATCAGACATCAGTTCTCAGACATCAGACTTCAGTTCTCAGACATCAGACATCAGTTCTCAGACATCAGATATCAGTACTCAGACATCAGACATCAGACACCAGACATCAGTTATCAGACATCAGACATCAGACATCAGTTCTCAGACATCAGACATCAGACACCAGACATCACACATCAGTTATTAGACATCAGACATCAGACACCAGACATCAGTTCTCAGACATCAGACATCAGTTCTCAGACATCAGACATCAGTTCTCAGACATCAGACATCAGTTCTCAACATCAGACATCAGACACCAGAACTCAGACATCAGACATCAGACACCAGACATCAGACACCAGACACCTGATATCAGACATCAGACATCAGTTCTCAGACATCAGACATCAGTTCTCAGACGGCAGATATCAGTACTCAGACATCAGACATCAGACACCAGACATCAGTTATCAGACATCAGACATCAGACATCAGTTCTCAGACATCAGACATCAGACACCAGACATCACACATCAGTTATCAAACATCAGACATCAGACACCAGACATCAGTTCTCAGACATCAGACATCAGTTCTCAGACATCAGACATCAGTTCTCAGACATCAGACATCAGACACCAGACATCAGTTATCAGACATCAGACATCAGTTCTCAGACATCAGACATCAGACATCACACATCAGTTATCAGACATCAGACATCAGTTCTCAGACATCAGACATCAGACACCAGACATCAGACACCAGTCATCAGACATCAGTCAGACATCAGACATCAGACACCAGACATCAGACATCAGACATCAGACACCAGACATCAGAGATCAGTTATCAGACATCAGACATCAGACATCAGTTCTCAGACATCAGTCAGACATCAGACACCAGACATCAGACATCAGACACCAGACATCAAACATCAGTTATCAGACATCAGACATCAGACACCAGACACCAGACATCAGACATCAGACACCAGACATCAGACACCAGACACCAGACATCAGTTCTCAGACATCAGACATAAGACACCAGACATCAGACACCAGTCATCAGACATCAGTCAGACATCAGCACCAGACATCAGACATCAGTTATCAGACACCAGACATCAGACATCAGTTATCAGACATCAGACATCAGACACCAGACATCAGACATCAGACACCAGACATCAGACACCAGACATCAGACATCAGACATCAGTTCTCAGACATCAGACATCAGACACCAGACATCAGACATCAGTTCTCAGACATCAGACATCAGACATCAGTTCTCAGACATCAGACATCAGACATCAGACACCAGACATCAGACACCAGACACCAGACATCAGACATCAGACACCAGACACCAGACACCAGACATCAGTTCTCAGACATCAGACATCAGTTCTCAGACATCAGACATCAGTTCTCAGACATCAGACATCAGTTCTCAGACACCAGACATCAGACATCAGTTCTCAGACATCAGACAGACATCAGACACCAGACATCAGACATCAGACACCAGACACCAGACATCAGACATCATACACCAGACATCAGTTCTCAGACATCAGACATCAGTTCTCAGACATCAGACATCAGTTCTCAGACATCAGATATCAGACACCAGACATCAGACACCAGACATCAGACACCAGACATCAGACATCAGTTTTCAGACATCTGACACCAGACATCAGACACCAGACATCAGACACCAGACATCAGACATCAGTTCTCAGACATCAGACATCAGACATCAGTTCTCAGACATCAGACCTCAGATATCAGACATCAGACATCAGTTCTCAGACATCAGACATCAGACACCAGACATCAGACATCAGATATCAGACATCAGACATCAGACACCAGACACCTGACATCAGACATCAGACATGAGTTCTCAGACATCAGACATCAGACACCAGACATCAGACATCAGTTATCAGACATCAGACATCTGACATCAGACATCAGACATCAGACACCAGACATCAGACATCAGACACCAGACATCAGACATCAGACATCAGACACCAGACATCAGACATCAGACACCAGACACCAGACATCAGACATCAGACACCAGACATCAGTTCTCAGACATCAGTTCTCAGACATCAGACATCAGTTCTCAGACATCAGATATCAGACACCAGACATCAGACATCAGACACCAGACATCAGTTATCACACATCAGACATCAGACATCAGTTCTCAGACATCAGACATCAGACATCAGTTCTCAGACATCAGACCTCAGATATCAGACATCAGACATCAGTTCTCAGACATCAGACACCAGACATCAGACATCAGATATCAGACATCAGACATCAGACACCAGACACCTGACATCAGACATCAGACATCAGTTCTCAGACATCAGACATCAGTTCTCAGACATCAGATATCAGTACTCAGACATCAGACATCAGACACCAGACACCAGACATCAGACATCAAACATCAGACATCAGACACCAGACACCAGCCATCAGACATCAGACATCAGACATCAGACGCCAGACATCAGACATCAGACATCAGACATCAGACACCAGACATCAGACACCAGACATCAGACATCAGACACCAGACACCAGACATCAGACACCAGACATCAGTTCTCAGACATCAGTTCTCAGACATCAGACATCAGACACCAGACATCAGACATCAGACATCAGACATCAGTTCTCAGACATCAGACATCAGACATCACACATCAGTTATCAGACATCAGACATCAGTTCTCAGACATCAGACATCAGACACCAGACATCAGACACCAGTCATCAGACATCAGTCAGACATCAGACATCAGACACCAGACATCAGACATCAGACATCAGACACCAGACATCAGACATCAGTTATCAGACATCAGACATCAGACATCAGTTCTCAGACATCAGTCAGACATCAGACACCAGACATCAGACATCAGACATCAGTTCTCAGACATCAGACATCAGACACCAGACATCACACATCAGTTATTAGACATCAGACATCAGACACCAGACATCAGTTCTCAGACATCAGACATCAGTTCTCAGACATCAGACATCAGTTCTCAGACATCAGACATCAGTTCTCAACATCAGACATCAGACACCAGAACTCAGACATCAGACATCAGACACCAGACATCAGACACCAGACACCTGACATCAGACATCAGACATCAGTTCTCAGACATCAGACATCAGTTCTCAGACGGCAGATATCAGTACTCAGACATCAGACATCAGACACCAGACATCAGTTATCAGACATCAGACATCAGACATCAGTTCTCAGACATCAGACATCAGACACCAGACATCACACATCAGTTATCAAACATCAGACATCAGACACCAGACATCAGTTCTCAGACATCAGACATCAGTTCTCAGACATCAGACATCAGTTCTCAGACATCAGACATCAGACACCAGACATCAGTTATCAGACATCAGACATCAGTTCTCAGACATCAGACATCAGACATCACACATCAGTTATCAGACATCAGACATCAGTTCTCAGACATCAGACATCAGACACCAGACATCAGACACCAGTCATCAGACATCAGTCAGACATCAGACATCAGACACCAGACATCAGACATCAGACATCAGACACCAGACATCAGAGATCAGTTATCAGACATCAGACATCAGACATCAGTTCTCAGACATCAGTCAGACATCAGACACCAGACATCAGACATCAGACACCAGACATCAAACATCAGTTATCAGACATCAGACATCAGACACCAGACACCAGACATCAGACATCAGACACCAGACATCAGACACCAGACACCAGACATCAGTTCTCAGACATCAGACATAAGACACCAGACATCAGACACCAGTCATCAGACATCAGTCAGACATCAGCACCAGACATCAGACATCAGTTATCAGACACCAGACATCAGACATCAGTTATCAGACATCAGACATCAGACACCAGACATCAGACATCAGACACCAGACATCAGACACCAGACATCAGACATCAGACATCAGTTCTCAGACATCAGACATCAGACACCAGACATCAGACATCAGTTCTCAGACATCAGACATCAGACATCAGTTCTCAGACATCAGACATCAGACATCAGACACCAGACATCAGACACCAGACACCAGACATCAGACATCAGACACCAGACACCAGACACCAGACATCAGTTCTCAGACATCAGACATCAGTTCTCAGACATCAGACATCAGTTCTCAGACATCAGACATCAGTTCTCAGACACCAGACATCAGACATCAGTTCTCAGACATCAGACAGACATCAGACACCAGACATCAGACATCAGACACCAGACACCAGACATCAGACATCAGACACCAGACATCAGTTCTCAGACATCAGACATCAGTTCTCAGACATCAGACATCAGTTCTCAGACATCAGATATCAGACACCAGACATCAGACACCAGACATCAGACACCAGACATCAGACATCAGTTTTCAGACATCTGACACCAGACATCAGACACCAGACATCAGACACCAGACATCAGACATCAGTTCTCAGACATCAGACATCAGACATCAGTTCTCAGACATCAGACCTCAGATATCAGACATCAGACATCAGTTCTCAGACATCAGACATCAGACACCAGACATCAGACATCAGATATCAGACATCAGACATCAGACACCAGACACCTGACATCAGACATCAGACATGAGTTCTCAGACATCAGACATCAGACACCAGACATCAGACATCAGTTATCAGACATCAGACATCTGACATCAGACATCAGACATCAGACACCAGACATCAGACATCAGACACCAGACATCAGACATCAGACATCAGACACCAGACATCAGACATCAGACACCAGACACCAGACATCAGACATCAGACACCAGACATCAGTTCTCAGACATCAGTTCTCAGACATCAGACATCAGTTCTCAGACATCAGATATCAGACACCAGACATCAGACATCAGACACCAGACATCAGTTATCACACATCAGACATCAGACATCAGTTCTCAGACATCAGACATCAGACATCAGTTCTCAGACATCAGACCTCAGATATCAGACATCAGACATCAGTTCTCAGACATCAGACACCAGACATCAGACATCAGATATCAGACATCAGACATCAGACACCAGACACCTGACATCAGACATCAGACATCAGTTCTCAGACATCAGACATCAGTTCTCAGACATCAGATATCAGTACTCAGACATCAGACATCAGACACCAGACACCAGACATCAGACATCAAACATCAGACATCAGACACCAGACACCAGCCATCAGACATCAGACATCAGACATCAGACGCCAGACATCAGACATCAGACATCAGACATCAGACACCAGACATCAGACACCAGACATCAGACATCAGACACCAGACACCAGACATCAGACACCAGACATCAGTTCTCAGACATCAGTTCTCAGACATCAGACATCAGACACCAGACATCAGACATCAGACATCAGACATCAGTTCTCAGACATCAGACATCAGACATCACACATCAGTTATCAGACATCAGACATCAGTTCTCAGACATCAGACATCAGACACCAGACATCAGACACCAGTCATCAGACATCAGTCAGACATCAGACATCAGACACCAGACATCAGACATCAGACATCAGACACCAGACATCAGACATCAGTTATCAGACATCAGACATCAGACATCAGTTCTCAGACATCAGTCAGACATCAGACACCAGACATCAGACATCAGACACCAGACATCAAACATCAGTTATCAGACATCAGACATCAGACACCAGACATCAGACATCAGACACCAGACATCAGACACCAGACACCAGACATCAGTTCTCAGACATCAGACATAAGACACCAGACATCAGACACCAGTCATCAGACATCAGTCAGACATCAGCACCAGACATCAGACATCAGTTATCAGACACCAGACATCAGACATCAGTTATCAGACATCAGACATCAGACACCAGACATCAGACATCAGACACCAGACATCAGACACCAGACATCAGACATCAGACATCAGTTCTCAGACATCAGACACCAGACATCAGACACCAGACACCAGACATCAGACATCAGTTCTCAGACATCAGACATCAGTTCTCAGACATCAGACATCAGACACCAGAACTCAAACATCAGACATCAGACATCAGACACCAGACATCAGACACCAGACACCTGACATCAGACATCAGACATCAGTTCTCAGACATCAGACATCAGTTCTCAGACATCAGACATCAGTTCTCAGACATCAGACATCAGACATCAGTTCTCAGACATCAGACATCAGACATCAGACACCAGACATCAGACACCAGACACCAGACATCAGACATCAGACACCAGACACCAGACACCAGACATCAGTTCTCAGACATCAGACATCAGTTCTCAGACATCAGACATCAGTTCTCAGACATCAGACATCAGTTCTCAGACACCAGACATCAGACATCAGTTCTCAGACATCAGACAGACATCATACACCAGACATCAGATATCAGACACCAGACACCAGACATCAGACATCAGACACCAGACATCAGTTCTCAGACATCAGACATCAGTTCTCAGACATCAGACATCAGTTCTCAGACATCAGATATCAGACACCAGACATTAGACACCAGACATCAGACACCAGACATCAGACATCAGTTTTCAGACATCTGACACCAGACATCAGACACCAGACATCAGACACCAGACATCAGACATCAGTTCTCAGACATCAGACATCAGACATCAGTTCTCAGACATCAGACCTCAGATATCAGACATCAGACATCAGTTCTCAGACATCAGACATCAGACACCAGACATCAGACATCAGATATCAGACATCAGACATCAGACACCAGACACCTGACATCAGACATCAGACATGAGTTCTCAGACATCAGACATCAGACACCAGACATCAGACATGAGTTCTCAGACATCAGACATCAGACACCAGACATCAGACATCAGACACCAGACATCAGACATCAGACATCAGACATCAGACAGCAGACACCAGACATCAGACATCAGACATCAGACACCAGACATCAGACATCAGACATCAGACACCAGACATCAGACATCAGACACCAGACACCAGACATCAGACATCAGACACCAGACATCAGTTCTCAGACATCAGTTCTCAGACATCAGACATCAGTTCTCAGACATCAGATATCAGACACCAGACATCAGACATCAGACACCAGACATCAGTTATCACACATCAGACATCAGACATCAGTTCTCAGACATCAGACATCAGACATCAGTTCTCAGACATCAGACCTCAGATATCAGACATCAGACATCAGTTCTCAGACATCAGACATCAGACACCAGACATCAGACATCAGATATCAGACATCAGACATCAGACACCAGACACCTGACATCAGACATCAGACATCAGTTCTCAGACATCAGACATCAGTTCTCAGACATCAGATATCAGTACTCAGACATCAGACATCAGACACCAGACACCAGACATCAGACATCAAACATCAGACATCAGACACCAGACACCAGCCATCAGACATCAGACATCAGACATCAGACGCCAGACATCAGACATCAGACATCAGACATCAGACACCAGACATCAGACATCAGACACCAGACACCAGACATCAGACACCAGACATCAGTTCTCAGACATCAGTTCTCAGACATCAGACATCAGTTCTCAGACATCAGATATCAGACACCAGACATCAGACATCAGACACCAGACATCAGTTATCACACATCAGACATCAGACATCAGTTCTCAGACATCAGACATCAGACATCAGTTCTCAGACATCAGACCTCAGATATCAGACATCAGACATCAGTTCTCAGACATCAGACATCAGACACCAGACATCAGACATCAGATATCAGACATCAGACATCAGACATCAGACACCAGACACCTGACATCAGACATCAGACATCAGTTCTCAGACATCAGTTCTCAGACATCAGATATCAGTACTCAGACATCAGACATCAGACACCAGACATCAGTTATCAGACATCAGACATCAGTTCTCAGACATCAGACATCAGACACCAGACATCACACATCAGTTATCAGACATCAGACATCAGACACCAGACATCAGTTCTCAGACATCCGACATCAGTTCTCAGACATCAGACATCAGTTCTCAGACATCAGACATCAGTTCTCAGACATCAGACATCAGACACCAGAACTCAAACATCAGACATCAGACATCAGACACCAGACATCAGACACCAGACACCTGACATCAGACATCAGACATCAGTTCTCAGACATCAGACATCAGTTCTCAGACATCAGACATCAGTTCTCAGACATCAGATATCAGACACCAGACATCAGACACCAGACATCAGACACCAGACATCAGACATCTGTTTTCAGACATCTGACACCAGACATCAGACACCAGACATCAGACATCAGTAATCAGACATCAGACATCAGACATCAGTTCTCAGACATCAGACCTCAGATATCAGACATCAGATATCAGTTCTCAGACATCAGACATCAGACACCAGACATCAGACATCAGATATCAGACATCAGACATCAGACACCAGACACCTGACATCAGACATCAGACATGAGTTCTCAGACATCAGACATCAGACACCAGACATCAGACATCAGTTATCAGACATCAGACATCTGACATCAGACATCAGACATCAGACACCAGACATCAGACATCAGACATCAGACATCAGACATCAGACATCAGACAGCAGACACCAGACATCAGACATCAGACATCAGACACCAGACATCAGACATCAGACATCAGACACCAGACATCAGACATCAGACACCAGACACCAGACATCAGACATCAGACACCAGACATCAGTTCTCAGACATCAGTTCTCAGACATCAGACATCAGTTCTCAGACATCAGATATCAGACACCAGACATCAGACATCAGACACCAGACATCAGTTATCACATATCAGACATCAAACATCAGTTCTCAGACATCAGACATCAGACATCAGTTCTCAGACATCAGACCTCAGATATCAGACATCAGACATCAGTTCTCAGACATCAGACATCAGACACCAGACATCAGATATCAGACATCAGACATCAGACACCAGACACCAGACATCAGACACCAGACATCAGTTCTCAGACATCAGTTCTCAGACATCAGACATCAGTTCTCAGACATCAGATATCAGACACCAGACATCAGACATCAGACACCAGACATCAGTTATCACACATCAGACATCAGACATCAGTTCTCAGACATCAGACATCAGACATCAGTTCTCAGACATCAGACCTCAGATATCAGACATCAGACATCAGTTCTCAGACATCAGACATCAGACACCAGACATCAGACATCAGATATCAAACATCAGACATCAGACACCAGACACCTGACATCAGACATCAGACATCAGTTCTCAGACACCAGACATCAGTTCTCAGAAATCAGATATCAGTACTCAGACATCAGACATCAGACACCAGACATCAGTTATCAGACATCAGACATCAGTTCTCAGACATCAGACATCAGACACCAGACATCACACATCAGTTATCAGACATCAGACATCAGACACCAGACATCAGTTCTCAGACATCAGACATCAGTTCTCAGACATCAGACATCAGTTCTCAGACATCAGACATCAGTTCTCAGACATCAGACATCAGACACCAGAACTCAAACATCAGACATCAGACACCAGACATCAGACACCAGACACCTGACATCAGACATCAGACATCAGTTCTCAGACATCAGACATCAGTTCTCAGACATCAGACATCAGTTCTCAGACATCAGATATCAGTACTCAGACATCAGACATCATACACCAGACATCAGTTATCCGACATCAGACATCAGACATCAGTTCTCAGCCATCAGACATCAGACACCAGACATCACACATCAGTTATCAGACATCAGACATCAGACACCAGACATCAGTTCTCAGACATCAGACATCAGTTCTCAGACATCAGACATCAGTTCTCAGACATCAGACATCAGACACCAGACATCAGTTATCAGACATCAGACATCAGACATCAGTTCTCAGACATCAGACATCACACATCACACATCAGTTATCAGACATCAGACATCAGACATCAGTTCTCAGACATCAGACATCAGACACCAGACATCAGTCACCAGTCATCAGACATCAGTCAGACATCAGACATCAGACACCAGACATCAGACATCAGACACCAGACATCAGACATCAGTTATCAGACATCAGACATCAGACATCAGTTCTCAGACATCAGTCAGACATCAGACACCAGACCTCAGACATCAGACACCAGACATCAAACATCAGTTATCAGACATCAGACATAAGAAACACAAAACATCAGACATCAGACACCAGACACCAGACATCAGTTCTCAGACATCAGACATAAGACACCAGACATCAGACACCAGTCATCAGACATCAGTCAGACATCAGACATCAGACACCAGACATCAGACATCATTTATCAGACACCAGACATCAGACATCAGACACCAGACATCAGACTCCAGACATCAGACATCAGTTCTCAGACATCAGACATCAGACACCAGACATCAGACATCAGACATCAGTTCTCAGACATCAGACATCCGTTCTCAGATATCAGACAACAGTTCTCAGACATCAGATATCAGACACCAGACATCAGACATCAGTTCTCAGACATCAGACATCACTTCTCAGACATCAGACACCAGACATCAGACATCAGACACCAGACACCAGACATCAGACATCAGACAAGAGACATCAGTTCTCAGACATCAGACATCAGTTCTCAGACATCTGACATCAGACACCAGACATCAGACATCAGACACTAGTCATCAGACATCAGTTCTCAGACATCAGACATCAGTTCTCAGACATCAGACATCAGTTCTCAGACATCAGACATCAGTTCTCAGACATCAGACATCAGACTCCAGACATCAGACATCAGACATCAGACACCAGACACCAGACATCAGACATCAGTTATCAGACATCAGACATCAGTTCTCAGACATCAGACATCAGACATCAGTTCTCAGACATCAGTCAGACATCAGACATCAGACATCAGACATCAGTTCTCAGACATCAGACATCAGACGCCAGACACCAGACATCAGACACCAGACATCAGTTCTCAGACATCAGACATCAGTTCTCAGACATCAGACATCAGACATCAGTTCTCAGACATCAGACATCAGACACCAGACATCAGACACCAGACATCAGTTCTCAGACATCAGACACCAGACATCAGACATCAGACATCAGACACCAGTCATCAGACATCAGTTCTCAGACATCAGTTCTCAGACATGAGACATCAGTTCTCAGACATCAGTTCTCAGACATCAGACATCAGACTCCAGACATCAGACACCAGACATCAGACATCAGACATCAGACATCAGACATCAGTTCTCAGACATCAGTTCTCAGACATCAGACATCAGACATCAGTTCTCAGACATCAGTCAGACATCAGACATCAGACATCAGTTCTCAGACATCAGACATCAGACGCCAGACACCAGACATCAGACACCAGACATCAGTTCTCATACATCAGACATCAGTTCTCAGAAATCAGACATCAGACATCAGTTCTCAGACATCAGACATCAGACACCAGACATCAGACACCAGACATCAGTTCTCAGACATCAGACACCAGACATCAGACATCAGACATCAGACACCAGTCATCAGACATCAGTTCTCAGACATCAGACATCAGTTCTCAGACATCAGACATCAGTTCTCAGACATCAGTTCTCAGACATCAGACATCAGACTCCAGACATCAGACACCAGACACCAGACATCAGACATCAGACATCAGTTATCAGACATCAGACATCAGTTCTCAGACATCAGACATCAGACATCAGTTCTCAGACATCAGACATCAGACACCAGACATCAGACACCAGACAATAGACATCAAACATCAGACATCAGACATCAGACATCAGTTCTCAGACATCAGACATCAGACACCAGACATCAGACATCAGACTTCAGACACCAGACACCAGACATCAGTTCTCAGACATCAGACATCAGACACCAGACACCAGACATCAGACATCAGACACCAGACATCAGTTCTTAGACATCAGACATCCGTTCTCAGATATCAGACAACAGTTCTCAGACATCAGATATCAGACACCAGACATCAGACATCAGTTCTCAGACATCAGACACCAGACATCAGACATCAGACATCAGACACCAGACACCAGACATCAGACATCAGACAAGAGACATCAGTTCTCAGACATCAGACATCAGTTCTCAGACATCTGACTTCAGACACCAGACATCAGACATCAGACACCAGTCATCAGACATCAGTTCTCAGACATCAGACATCAGTTCTCAGACATCAGACATCAGTTCTCAGACATCAGACATCAGTTCTCAGACATCAGACATCAGACTCCAGACATCAGACATCAGACATCAGACACCAGACACCAGACATCAGACATAAGTTATCAGACATCAGACATCAGTTCTCAGACATCAGACATCAGACATCAGTTCTCAGACATCAGACATCATACACCAGACATCAGACACCAGACATCAGACATCAAACATCAGTTCTCAGACATCAGTCAGACATCAGAAACCAGATGTCAGACATCAGACACCAGACATCAGACACCAGACATCAGACACCAGACATCAGACATCAGTTGTCAGACATCAGACACCAGACATCAGACATCAGACACCAGACATCAGACATCAGATATCAGTTCTCAGACATCAGACATCAGTTCTCAGACATCAGACATCACTTATCAGACACCAGTCATCAGACATCAGACATCAGACACAAGACATCAGACATCAGTTAACAGACACCAGACATCAGTCAGACACCAGACATCAGACATCAGTTCTCAGGCATCAGTCAGACACCAGACATCAGACATCAGACATCAGACATCAGTTCTCAGACATCAGACATCAGACACCAGACATCAGACATCAGTTATAAGACATCAGACATCAGTTCTCAGACATCAGACATCAGACATCAGTTCTCAGATGTCAGTCAGACATCAGACATCAGTTCTTAGCCATCAGATATCAAATATCAGTTCTCAGACATCAGACATCAGACATCAGTTCTCAGACGTCAGTCAGACATCAGACATCAGACATCAGTTCTCAGCCATCAGACATCAGACATCAGTTCTCAGACATCAGTTCTCAGACATCAGACATCAGACATCAGTTCTCAGACATCAGATATCAGACACCAGACACCAGACATCAGACATCAGACACCAGACACCAGACACCAGACATCAGACATCAGACATCAGTTCTCAGACATCTGACATCAGACACCAGACATCAGACATCAGAAACCAGACATCAGACACCAGACATCAGTTATCAGACACCAGACATCAGACATCAGACACCAGACATCAGACACCAGACATCAGACACCAGACATCAGTTCTCAGACATCAGACTTCAGACATAAGTTCTCAGACATCAGTTCTCAGACATCAGTTCTCAGACATCAGACATCAGACATCAGTTCTCAGACATCAGTTCTCAGACATCAGTTCTCAGACACCAGACATCAGACATCAGACATCAGTACTCAGACATCAGACATCAGTCAGACATCAGACATCAGACATCAGTTCTCAGACACCAGACATGAGACATCAGACATCAGTTCTCAGACATCAGTCAGACATCAGACATCAGACACCAGACATCAGACATCAGACATCAGTTCTCAGACATCAGACACCAGACATCAGACATCAGTTCTCAGACATCAGACATCAGACATCAGTTCTCAGACATCAGACACCAGACACCAGACATCAGACTTCAGACACCAGACATCACACATCAGACATCAGTTCTCAGACATCAGTCAGACATCAGACACCAGACATCAGACATCAGTTCTCAGACATCAGACATCAGTTCTCAGACATCAGACATCATACACCAGACATCAGTTATCCGACATCAGACATCAGACATCAGTTCTCAGACATCAGACATCAGACACCAGACATCACACATCAGTTATCAGACATCAGACATCAGACACCAGACATCAGTTCTCAGACATCAGACATCAGTTCTCAGACATCAGACATCAGTTCTCAGACATCAGACATCAGACACCAGACATCAGTTATCAGACATCAGACATCAGACATCAGTTCTCAGACATCAGACATCACACATCACACATCAGTTATCAGACATCAGACATCAGACACCAGACATCAGTTCTCAGACATCAGACATCAGTTCTCAGACATCAGACATCAGTTCTCAGACATCAGACATCAGACACCAGACATCAGTTATCAGACATCAGACATCAGACATCAGTTCTCAGACATCAGACATCACACATCACACATCAGTTATCAGACATCAGACATCAGACATCAGTTCTCAGACATCAGACATCAGACACCAGACATCAGTCACCAGTCATCAGACATCAGTCAGACATCAGACATCAGACACCAGACATCAGACATCAGACACCAGACATCAGACATCAGTTATCAGACATCAGACATCAGACATCAGTTCTCAGACATCAGTCAGACATCAGACACCAGACCTCAGACATCAGACACCAGACATCAAACATCAGTTATCAGACATCAGACATAAGAAACACAAAACATCAGACATCAGACACCAGACACCAGACATCAGTTCTCAGACATCAGACATAAGACACCAGACATCAGACACCAGTCATCAGACATCAGTCAGACATCAGACATCAGACACCAGACATCAGACATCATTTATCAGACACCAGACATCAGACATCAGACACCAGACATCAGACTCCAGACATCAGACATCAGTTCTCAGACATCAGACATCAGACACCAGACATCAGACATCAGACATCAGTTCTCAGACATCAGACATCCGTTCTCAGATATCAGACAACAGTTCTCAGACATCAGATATCAGACACCAGACATCAGACATCAGTTCTCAGACATCAGACATCACTTCTCAGACATCAGACACCAGACATCAGACATCAGACACCAGACACCAGACATCAGACATCAGACAAGAGACATCAGTTCTCAGACATCAGACATCAGTTCTCAGACATCTGACATCAGACACCAGACATCAGACATCAGACACTAGTCATCAGACATCAGTTCTCAGACATCAAACATCAGTTCTCAGACATCAGACATCAGTTCTCAGACATCAGACATCAGTTCTCAGACATCAGACATCAGACTCCAGACATCAGACATCAGACATCAGACACCAGACACCAGACATCAGACATCAGTTATCAGACATCAGACATCAGTTCTCAGACATCAGACATCAGACATCAGTTCTCAGACATCAGTCAGACATCAGACATCAGACATCAGACATCAGTTCTCAGACATCAGACATCAGACGCCAGACACCAGACATCAGACACCAGACATCAGTTCTCAGACATCAGACATCAGTTCTCAGACATCAGACATCAGACATCAGTTCTCAGACATCAGACATCAGACACCAGACATCAGACACCAGACATCAGTTCTCAGACATCAGACACCAGACATCAGACATCAGACATCAGACACCAGTCATCAGACATCAGTTCTCAGACATCAGACATCAGTTCTCAGACATGAGACATCAGTTCTCAGACATCAGTTCTCAGACATCAGACATCAGACTCCAGACATCAGACACCAGACACCAGACATCAGACATCAGACATCAGACATCAGTTATCAGACATCAGACATCAGTTCTCAGACATCAGACATCAGACATCAGTTCTCAGACATCAGTCAGACATCAGACATCAGACATCAGACATCAGTTCTCAGACATCAGACATCAGACGCCAGACACCAGACATCAGACACCAGACATCAGTTCTCATACATCAGACATCAGTTCTCAGAAATCAGACATCAGACATCAGTTCTCAGACATCAGACATCAGACACCAGACATCAGACACCAGACATCAGTTCTCAGACATCAGACACCAGACATCAGACATCAGACATCAGACACCAGTCATCAGACATCAGTTCTCAGACATCAGACATCAGACATCAGACACCAAACATCAGACATCAGTTATCAGACATCAGACATCAGACACCAGACATCAGTTCTCAGACATCAGACATCAGTTCTCAGACATCAGACATCAGTTCTCAGACATCAGACATCAGTTCTCAGACATCAGTTCTCAGACATCAGACATCAGACTCCAGACATCAGACACCAGACACCAGAAATCAGACATCAGACATCAGTAAACAGACATCAGACATCAGTTCTCAGACATCAGACATCAGACATCAGTTCTCAGACATCAGACATCAGACACCAGACATCAGACACCAGACAATAGACATCAAACATCAGACATCAGACATCAGACATCAGTTCTCAGACATCAGACATCAGACACCAGACATCAGACATCATACTTCAGACATCAGACACCAGACACCAGACATCAGTTCTCAGACATCAGACATCAGACACCAGACACCAGACATCAGACATCAGACACCAGACATCAGTTCTCAGACATCAGACATCCGTTCTCAGATATCAGACAACAGTTCTCAGACATCAGATATCAGACACCAGACATCAGACATCAGTTCTCAGACATCAGACACCAGACATCAGACATCAGACATCAGACACCAGACACCAGACATCAGACATCAGACAAGAGACATCAGTTCTCAGACATCAGACATCAGTTCTCAGACATCTGACTTCAGACACCAGACATCAGACATCAGACACCAGTCATCAGACATCAGTTCTCAGACATCAGACATCAGTTCTCAGACATCAGACATCAGTTCTCAGACATCAGACATCAGTTCTCAGACATCAGACATCAGACTCCAGACATCAGACATCAGACATCAGACACCAGACACCAGACATCAGACATCAGACATAAGTTATCAGACATCAGACATCAGTTCTCAGACATCAGACATCAGACATCAGTTCTCAGACATCAGACATCATACACCAGACATCAGACACCAGACATCAGACATCAAACATCAGTTCTCAGACATCAGTCAGACATCAGAAACCAGATGTCAGACATCAGACACCAGACATCAGACACCAGACATCAGACACCAGACATCAGACATCAGTTCTCAGACATCACACACCAGACATCAGACATCAGACACCAGACATCAGACATCAGATATCAGTTCTCAGACATCAGACATCAGTTCTCAGACATCAGACATCACTTACCAGACACCAGTCATCAGACATCAGACATCAGACACCAGACATCAGACATCAGTTAACAGACACCAGACATCAGTCAGACACCAGACATCAGACATCAGTTCTCAGGCATCAGTCAGACACCAGACATCAGACATCAGACATCAGACATCAGTTCTCAGACATCAGACATCAGACACCAGACATCAGACATCAGTTATAAGACATCAGACATCAGTTCTCAGACATCAGACATCAGACATCAGTTCTCAGATGTCAGTCAGACATCAGACATCAGTTCTTAGCCATCAGATATCAAATATCAGTTCTCAGACATCAGACATCAGACATCAGTTCTCAGACGTCAGTCAGACATCAGACATCAGACATCAGTTCTCAGCCATCAGACATCAGACATCAGTTCTCAGACATCAGTTCTCAGACATCAGACATCAGACATCAGTTCTCAGACATCAGATATCAGACACCAGACACCAGACATCAGACATCAGACACCAGTCACCAGACACCAGACATCAGACATCAGACATCAGTTCTCAGACATCTGACATCAGACACCAGACATCAGACATCAGACACCAGACATCAGACACCAGACATCAGTTATCAGACACCAGACATCAGACATCAGACACCAGACATCAGACACCAGACATCAGACACCAGACATCAGTTCTCAGACATCAGACTTCAGACATAAGTTCTCAGACATCAGTTCTCAGACATCAGTTCTCAGACATCAGTTCTCAGACAACAGACATCAGACATCAGTTCTCAGACATCAGTTCTCAGACATCAGTTCTCAGACACCAGACATCAGACATCAGACATCAGTACTCAGACATCAGACATCAGTCAGACATCAGACATCAGTTCTCAGACACCAGACATGAGACATCAGACATCAGTTCTCAGACATCAGTCAGACATCAGACATCAGACACCAGACATCAGACATCAGACATCAGTACTCAGACATCAGACACCAGACATCAGACATCAGACACCAGACATCAGACATCAGTTCTCAGACATCAGACATCAGACATCAGTTCTCAGACATCAGACACCAGACATCAGACATCAGACATCAGTTCTCAGACATCAGACATCAGACATCAGTTCTCAGACATCAGACATCAGTTCTCATACATCAGGCATTAGACATCAGTTATCAGACATCAGACATCAGTTCTCAGACATCAGACATCAGTTCTCAGACATCAGACATCAGTTCACAGACATCAGACATCAGACATCAGTTCTCAGACATCAGACATCAGTTCTCAGACATCAGACACCAAACATCAGACATCAGACACCTGACATCAGACATCAGACATAAGTTCGCAGACATCAGACATCAGTTCTCAGACATCAGACATCAGTTCTCAGACATCAGATATCAGTTCTCAGACATCAGACAACAGACATCAGACACCAGACATCAGTTATCAGACATCAGACATCAGTTCTCAGACATCAGACATCAGACACCAGACAACACACATCAGTTATCAGACATCAGACATCAGACATCAGTTCTCAGACATCAGACACCAGACATCAGACACCAGACACCAGACATCAGTCAGACATCAGACATCAGACACCAGACATCAGACATCAGACACCAGACATCAGACATCAGTTATCAGACATCAGACATCAGTTCTCAGACATCAGTCAGACATCAGACACCAGACATCAGACATCAGACACCAGACATCAGACACCAGACATCAGACATCAGACACCAGACATCAGACACCAGACATCAGACAACAGACAACAGACATCAGACATCAGACATCAGACATCAGTTCTCAGACATCAGACACCAGACATCAGACACCAGACACCAGACATCAGTCAGACATCAGACATCAGACACCAGACATCAGACATCAGTTATCAGACATCAGACATCAGTTCTCAGACATCAGTCAGACACCAGACACCAGACATCAGACATCAGACACCAGACATCAGACACCAGACATCAGACATCAGACACCAGACATCAGACACCAGACATCAGACAACAGACAACAGACATCAGACATCAGACATCAGTTTTCAGACAGCAGACATCAGTTCTCAGACATCAGACATCAGACACCAGACATCAGACATCAGACACCAGACATCAGACATCAGTTCTCAGACATCAGACATCAGACATCAGACATCAGACATCAGTTATCAGACATCAGACATCAGGCATCAGTTCTCAGACATCAGACATCAGTTCTCAGACATCAGATATCAGTTCTCAGACATCAGATATCAGACACCAGACATCAGACACCAGACATCAGACACCAGACATCAGACATCAGTTTTCAGACATCTGACACCAGACATCAGACACCAGACATCAGACACCAGACATCAGACATCAGTAATCAGACATCAGACATCAGACATCAGTTCTCAGACATCAGACCTCAGATATCAGACATCAGATATCAGTTCTCAGACATCAGACATCAGACACCAGACATCAGACATCAGATATCAGACATCAGACATCAGACACCAGACACCTGAAATCAGACATCAGACATGAGTTCTCAGACATCAGACATCAGACACCAGACATCAGACATCAGTTATCAGACATCAGACATCTGACATCAGACATCAGACATCAGACACCAGACATCAGACACCAGACATCAGACACCAGACATCAGACATCAGACATCAGACATCAGACACCAGACATCAGTTCTCAGACATCAGACATCAGTTCTCAGACATCAGACATCAGTTCTCAGACATCAGACATCAGACACCAGACATCAGTTATCAGACATCAGACATCAGACATCAGTTCTCAGACATCAGACATCACACATCACACATCAGTTATCAGACATCAGACATCAGACATCAGTTCTCAGACATCAGACATCAGACACCAGACATCAGACATCAGATATCAGACATCAGACATCAGACACCAGACACCTGACATCAGACATCAGACATGAGTTCTCAGACATCAGACATCAGACACCAGACATCAGACATCAGTTATCAGACATCAGACATCTGACATCAGACATCAGACATCAGACACCAGACATCAGATATCAGACATCAGACATCAGACAGCAGACACCAGACATCAGACATCAGACATCAGACACCAGACATCAGACATCAGACATCAGACACCAGACATCAGACATCAGACACCAGACACCAGACATCAGACATCAGACACCAGACATCAGTTCTCAGACATCAGTTCTCAGACATCAGACATCAGTTCTCAGACATCAGACATCAGACATCAGTTCTCAGACATCAGACATCACACATCACACATCAGTTATCAGACATCAGACATCAGACATCAGTTCTCAGACATCAGACATCAGACACCAGACATCAGACATCAGATATCAGACATCAGACATCAGACACCAGACACCTGACATCAGACATCAGACATGAGTTCTCAGACATCAGACATCAGACACCAGACATCAGACATCAGTTATCAGACATCAGACATCTGACATCAGACATCAGACATCAGACACCAGACATCAGATATCAGACATCAGACATCAGACAGCAGACACCAGACATCAGACATCAGACATCAGACACCAGACATCAGACATCAGACATCAGACACCAGACATCAGACATCAGACACCAGACACCAGACATCAGACATCAGACACCAGACATCAGTTCTCAGACATCAGTTCTCAGACATCAGACATCAGTTCTCAGACATCAGATATCAGACACCAGACATCAGACATCAGACACCAGACATCAGTTATCACACATCAGACATCAGACATCAGTTCTCAGACATCAGACATCAGTTCTCAGACATCAGACACCAAACATCAGACATCAGTTATCAGACATCAGACATCAGACACCAGACATCAGTTCTCAGACATCAGACATCAGTTCTCAGACATCAGACATCAGTTCTCAGACATCAGACATCAGACACCAGACATCAGTTATCAGACATCAGACATCAGACATCAGTTCTCAGACATCAGACATCACACATCACACATCAGTTATCAGACATCAGACATCAGACATCAGTTCTCAGACATCAGACATCAGACACCAGACATCAGTTCTCAGACATCAGACATCAGACATCAGTTCTCAGACATCAGACCTCAGATATCAGACATCAGACATCAGTTCTCAGACATCAGACATCAGACACCAGACATCAGATATCAGACATCAGACATCAGACACCAGACACCTGACATCAGACATCAGACATCAGTTCTCAGACATCAGACATCAGTTCTCAGACATCAGATATCAGTACTCAGACATCAGACATCAGACACCAGACACCAGACATCAGACATCAAACATCAGACATCAGACACCAGACACCAGCCATCAGACATCAGACATCAGACATCAGACGCCAGACATCAGACATCAGACATCAGACATCAGACACCAGACATCAGACATCAGACACCAGACACCAGACATCAGACACCAGACATCAGTTCTCAGACATCAGTTCTCAGACATCAGACATCAGTTCTCAGACATCAGATATCAGACACCAGACACCAGACATCAGACACCAGACATCAGTTATCACACATCAGACATCAGACATCAGTTCTCAGACATCAGACATCAGACATCAGTTCTCAGACATCAGACCTCAGATATCAGACATCAGACATCAGTTCTCAGACATCAGACATCAGACACCAGACATCAGACATCAGATATCAAACATCAGACATCAGACACCAGACACCTGACATCAGACATCAGACATCAGTTCTCAGACACCAGACATCAGTTCTCAGAAATCAGATATCAGTACTCAGACATCAGACATCAGACACCAGACATCAGTTATCAGACATCAGACATCAGTTCTCAGACATCAGACATCAGACACCAGACATCACACATCAGTTATCAGACATCAGACATCAGACACCAGACATCAGTTCTCAGACATCAGACATCAGTTCTCAGACATCAGACATCAGTTCTCAGACATCAGACATCAGTTCTCAGACATCAGACATCAGACACCAGAACTCAAACATCAGACATCAGACATCAGACACCAGACATCAGACACCAGACACCTGACATCAGACATCAGACATCAGTTCTCAGACATCAGACATCAGTTCTCAGACATCAGACATCAGTTCTCAGACATCAGATATCAGTACTCAGACATCAGACATCATACACCAGACATCAGTTATCCGACATCAGACATCAGACATCAGTTCTCAGACATCAGACATCAGTTATCAGACATCAGACATCAGTTCTCAGACATCAGTCAGACATCAGACACCAGACATCAGACATCAGACACCAGACATCAGACACCAGACATCAGACATCAGTTATCAGACATCAGACATCAGACACCAGACATCAGTTCTCAGACATCAGACATCAGTTCTCAGACATCAGACATCAGTTCTCAGACATCAGACATCAGACACCAGACATCAGTTATCAGACATCAGACATCAGACATCAGTTCTCAGACATCAGACATCACACATCACACATCAGTTATCAGACATCAGACATCAGACATCAGTTCTCAGACATCAGACATCAGACACCAGACATCAGTCACCAGTCATCAGACATCAGTCAGACATCAGACATCAGACACCAGACATCAGACATCAGACACCAGACATCAGACATCAGTTATCAGACATCAGACATCAGACATCAGTTCTCAGACATCAGTCAGACATCAGACACCAGACCTCAGACATCAGACACCAGACATCAAACATCAGTTATCAGACATCAGACATAAGAAACACAAAACATCAGACATCAGACACCAGACACCAGACATCAGTTCTCAGACATCAGACATAAGACAGCAGACATCAGACACCAGTCATCAGACATCAGTCAGACATCAGACATCAGACACCAGACATCAGACATCATTTATCAGACACCAGACATCAGACATCAGACACTAGACATCAGACTCCAGACATCAGACATCAGTTCTCAGACATCAGACATCAGACACCAGACATCAGACATCAGACATCAGTTCTCAGACATCAGACATCCGTTCTCAGATATCAGACAACAGTTCTCAGACATCAGATATCAGACACCAGACATCAGACATCAGTTCTCAGACATCAGACATCACTTCTCAGACATCAGACACCAGACATCAGACATCAGACACCAGACACCAGACATCAGACAAGAGACATCAGTTCTCAGACATCAGACATCAGTTCTCAGACATCAGACATCAGACACCAGACATCAGACATCAGACACTAGTCATCAGACATCAGTTCTCAGACATCAGACATCAGTTCTCAGACATCAGACATCAGTTCTCAGACATCAGACATCAGTTCTCAGACATCAGACATCAGACTCCAGACATCAGACATCAGACATCAGACACCAGACACCAGACATCAGACATCAGTTATCAGACATCAGACATCAGTTCTCAGACATCAGACATCAGACATCAGTTCTCAGACATCAGTCAGACATCAGACATCAGACACCAGACATCAGTTCTCAGACATCAGACATCAGTTCTCAGACATCAGACATCAGACATCAGTTCTCAGACATCAGACATCAGACACCAGACATCAGACACCAGACATCAGTTCTCAGACATCAGACACCAGACATCAGACATCAGACATCAGACACCAGTCATCAGACATCAGTTCTCAGACATCAGACATCAGTTCTCAGACATGAGACATCAGTTCTCAGACATCAGTTCTCAGACATCAGACATCAGACTCCAGACATCAGACACCAGACACCAGACATCAGACATCAGTTATCAGACATCAGACATCAGTTCTCAGACATCAGACATCAGACATCAGTTCTCAGACATCAGTCAGACATCAGACATCAGACATCAGACATCAGTTCTCAGACATCAGACATCAGACGCCAGACACCAGACATCAGACACCAGACATCAGTTCTCATACATCAGACATCAGTTCTCAGAAATCAGACATCAGACATCTTTTCTCAGACATCAGACATCAGACACCAGACATCAGACACCAGACATCAGTTCTCAGACATCAGACACCAGACATCAGACATCAGACATCAGACACCAGTCATCAGACATCAGTTCTCAGACATCAGACATCAGTTCTCAGACATCAGACATCAGTTCTCAGACATCAGTTCTCAGACATCAGACATCAGACTCCAGACATCAGACACCAGACACCAGACATCAGACATCAGACATCAGTTATCAGACATCAGACATCAGTTCTCAGACATCAGACATCAGACATCAGTTCTCAGACATCAGACATCAGACACCAGACATCAGACACCAGACAATAGACATCAAACATCAGACATCAGACATCAGACATCAGTTCTCAGACATCAGACATCAGACACCAGACATCAGACATCAAACTTCAGACATCAGACACCAGACACCAGACATCAGTTCTCAGACATCAGACATCAGACACCAGACACCAGACATCAGACATCAGACACCAGACATCAGTTCTCAGACATCAGACATCCGTTCTCAGATATCAGACAACAGTTCTCAGACATCAGATATCAGACACCAGACATCAGACATCAGTTCTCAGACATCAGACACCAGACATCAGACATCAGACATCAGACACCAGACACCAGACATCAGACATCAGACAAGAGACATCAGTTCTCAGACATCAGACATCAGTTCTCAGACATCTGACTTCAGACACCAGACATCAGACATCAGACACCAGTCATCAGACATCAGTTCTCAGACATCAGACATCAGTTCTCAGACATCAGACATCAGTTCTCAGACATCAGACATCAGACTCCAGACATCAGACATCAGACATCAGACACCAGACACCAGACATCAGACATCAGACATCAGTTATCAGACATCAGACATCATTTCTCAGACATCAGACATCAGACATCAGTTCTCAGACATCAGACATCATACACCAGACATCAGACACCAGACATCAGACATCAAACATCAGTTCTCAGACATCAGTCAGACATCAGAAACCAGATGTCAGACATCAGACACCAGACATCAGACACCAGACATCAGACACCAGACATCAGACATCAGTTCTCAGACATCAGACACCAGACATCAGACATCAGACACCAGACATCAGACATCAGATATCAGTTCTCAGACATCAGACATCAGTTCTCAGACATCAGACATCACTTACCAGACACCAGTCATCAGACATCAGACATCAGACACCAGACATCAGACATCAGTTAACAGACACCAGACATCAGTCAGACACCAGACATCAGACATCAGTTCTCAGGCATCAGTCAGACACCAGACATCAGACATCAGACATCAGACATCAGTTCTCAGACATCAGACATCAGACACCAGACATCAGACATCAGTTATAAGACATCAGACATCAGTTCTCAGACATCAGACATCAGACATCAGTTCTCAGACGTCAGTCAGACATCAGACATCAGTTCTTAGCCATCAGATATCAAATATCAGTTCTCAGACATCAGACATCAGACATCAGTTCTCAGACGTCAGTCAGACATCAGACATCAGACATCAGTTCTCAGCCATCAGACATCAGACATCAGTTCTCAGACATCAGTTCTCAGACATCAGACATCAGACATCAGTTCTCAGACATCAGATATCAGACACCAGACACCAGACATCAGACACCAGACATCAGACATCAGACACCAGACATCAGACACCAGACATCAGTTATCAGACACCAGACATCAGACATCAGACACCAGACATCAGACACCAGACATCAGACACCAGACATCAGACACCAGACATCAGTTCTCAGACATCAGACTTCAGACATAAGTTCTCAGACATCAGTTCTCAGACATCAGTTCTCAGACATCAGACATCAGACATCAGTTCTCAGACATCAGTTCTCAGACATCAGTTCTCAGACACCAGACATCAGACATCAGACATCAGTACTCAGACATCAGACATCAGTCAGACATCAGACATCAGACATCAGTTCTCAGACACCAGACATGAGACATCAGACATCAGTTCTCAGACATCAGTCAGACATCAGACATCAGACACCAGACATCAGACATCAGACATCAGTTCTCAGACATCAGACACCAGACATCAGACATCAGACACCAGACATCAAGCATCAGTTCTCAGACATCAGACATCAGACATCAGTTCTCAGACATCAGACACCAGACATCAGACATCAGACATCAGTTCTCAGACATCAGACATCAGACATCAGTTCTCAGACATCAGACATCAGTTCTCATACATCAGGCATTAGACATCAGTTATCAGACATCAGACATCAGTTCTCAGACATCAGACATCAGTTCTCAGACATCAGACATCAGTTCACAGACATCAGACATCAGACATCAGTTCTCAGACATCAGACACCTGACATCAGACATCAGACATAAGTTCGCAGACATCAGACATCAGTTCTCAGACATCAGACATCAGTTCTCAGACATCAGATATCAGTTCTCAGACATCAGACAACAGACATCAGACACCAGACATCAGTTATCAGACATCAGACATCAGTTCTCAGACATCAGACATCAGACACCAGACAACACACATCAGTTATCAGACATCAGACATCAGACATCAGTTCTCAGACATCAGACACCAGACATCAGACACCAGACACCAGACATCAGTCAGACATCAGACATCAGACACCAGACATCAGACATCAGACACCAGACATCAGACATCAGTTATCAGACATCAGACATCAGTTCTCAGACATCAGTCAGACATCAGACACCAGACATCAGACATCAGACACCAGACATCAGACACCAGACATCAGACATCAGACACCAGACATCAGACACCAGACATCAGACACCAGACATCAGACAACAGACAACAGACATCAGACATCAGACATCAGACATCAGTTTTCAGACAGCAGACATCAGTTCTCAGACATCAGACATCAGACACCAGACATCAGACATCAGACACCAGACATCAGACATCAGTTCTCAGACATCAGACATCAGACATCAGACATCAGTTATCAGACATCAGACATCAGGCATCAGTTCTCAGACATCAGACATCAGTTCTCAGACATCAGATATCAGTTCTCAGACATCAGACATCAGTTCTCAGACATCAGACATCAGTTCTCAGACATCAGTTCTCAGACATCAGACATCAGACATCAGTTCTCAGACATCAGATATCAGACACCAGACACCAGACATCAGACATCAGACACCAGACACCAGACACCAGACATCAGACATCAGACATCAGTTCTCAGACATCTGACATCAGACACCAGACATCAGACATCAGACACCAGACATCAGACACCAGACATCAGTTATCAGACACCAGACATCAGACATCAGACACCAGACATCAGACACCAGACATCAGACACCAGACATCAGACACCAGACATCAGTTCTCAGACATCAGACTTCAGACATAAGTTCTCAGACATCAGTTCTCAGACATCAGTTCTCAGACATCAGACATCAGACATCAGTTCTCAGACATCAGTTCTCAGACATCAGTTCTCAGACACCAGACATCAGACATCAGACATCAGTACTCAGACATCAGACATCAGTCAGACATCAGACATCAGACATCAGTTCTCAGACACCAGACATGAGACATCAGACATCAGTTCTCAGACATCAGTCAGACATCAGACATCAGACACCAGACATCAGACATCAGACATCAGTTCTCAGACATCAGACACCAGACATCAGACACCAGACATCAGACATCAGTTCTCAGACATCAGACATCAGACATCAGTTCTCAGACATCAGACACCAGACATCAGACATCAGTTCTCAGACATCAGACATCAGACATCAGTTCTCAGACATCAGACATCAGTTCTCATACATCAGGCATTAGACATCAGTTATCAGACATCAGACATCAGTTCTCAGACATCAGACATCAGTTCTCAGACATCAGACATCAGTTCACAGACATCAGACATCAGACATCAGTTCTCAGACATCAGACACCTGACATCAGACATCAGACATAAGTTCGCAGACATCAGACATCAGTTCTCAGACATCAGACATCAGTTCTCAGACATCAGATATCAGTTCTCAGACATCAGACAACAGACATCAGACACCAGACATCAGTTATCAGACATCAGACATCAGTTCTCAGACATCAGACATCAGACACCAGACAACACACATCAGTTATCAGACATCAGACATCAGACATCAGTTCTCAGACATCAGACACCAGACATCAGACACCAGACACCAGACATCAGTCAGACATCAGACATCAGACACCAGACATCAGACATCAGACACCAGACATCAGACATCAGTTATCAGACATCAGACATCAGTTCTCAGACATCAGTCAGACATCAGACACCAGACATCAGACATCAGACACCAGACATCAGACACCAGACATCAGACATCAGACACCAGACATCAGACACCAGACATCAGACATCAGACATCAGACAACAGACAACAGACATCAGACATCAGACATCAGACATCAGTTTTCAGACAGCAGACATCAGTTCTCAGACATCAGACATCAGACACCAGACATCAGACATCAGACACCAGACATCAGACATCAGTTCTCAGACATCAGACATCAGTTCTCAGACATCAGTCAGACATCAGACACCAGACATCAGACATCAGACACCAGACATCAGACACCAGACATCAGACATCAGACACCAGACATCAGACACCAGACATCAGACACCAGACATCAGACAACAGACAACAGACATCAGACATCAGACATCAGACATCAGTTTTCAGACAGCAGACATCAGTTCTCAGACATCAGACATCAGACACCAGACATCAGACATCAGACACCAGACATCAGACATCAGTTCTCAGACATCAGACATCAGACATCAGACATCAGTAATCAGACACCAGACACCAGACATCAGACATCAGTTATCAGACACCAGACATCAGACATCAGTTCTCAGACATCAGTCAGACACCAGACATCAGACATCAGTCAGACACCAGACATCAGACATCAGACACCAGACATCAGACACCAGACATCAGTTATCAGACACCAGACATCAGACATCAGACACCAGACATCAGACACCAGACATCAGACACCAGACATCAGTTCTCAGACATCAGACTTCAGACATAAGTTCTCAGACATCAGTTCTCAGACATCAGACATCAGACATCAGTTCTCAGACATCAGTTCTCAGACATCAGTTCTCAGACACCAGACATCAGACATCAGACATCAGTACTCAGACATCAGACATCAGTCAGACATCAGACATCAGACATCAGTTCTCAGACACCAGACATGAGACATCAGACATCAGTTCTCAGACATCAGTCAGACATCAGACATCAGACACCAGACATCAGACATCAGACATCAGTTCTCAGACATCAGACACCAGACATCAGACATCAGACACCAGACATCAGACATCAGTTCTCAGACATCAGACATCAGACATCAGTTCTCAGACATCAGACACCAGACATCAGACATCAGACATCAGTTCTCAGACATCAGACATCAGACATCAGTTCTCAGACATCAGACATCAGTTCTCATACATCAGGCATTAGACATCAGTTATCAGACATCAGACATCAGTTCTCAGACATCAGACATCAGTTCTCAGACATCAGACATCAGTTCACAAACATCAGACATCAGACATCAGTTCTCAGACATCAGACATCAGTTCTCAGACATCAGACACCAAACATCAGACATCAGACACCTGACATCAGACATCAGACATAAGTTCGCAGACATCAGACATCAGTTCTCAGACATCAGACATCAGTTCTCAGACATCAGATATCAGTTCTCACACATCAGACAACAGACATCAGACACCAGACATCAGTTATCAGACATCAGACATCAGTTCTCAGACATCAGACATCAGACACCAGACAACACACATCAGTTATCAGACATCAGACATCAGACATCAGTTCTCAGACATCAGACACCAGACATCAGACACCAGACACCAGACATCAGTCAGACATCAGACACCAGACATCAGACATCAGACACCAGACATCAGACATCAGTTATCAGACATCAGACATCAGTTCTCAGACATCAGTCAGACATCAGACACCAGACATCAGACATCAGACACCAGACATCAGACACCAGACATCAGACATCAGACACCAGACATCAGACACCAGACATCAGACACCAGACATCAGACAATAGACAACAGACATCAGACATCAGACATCAGACATCAGTTTTCAGACAGCAGACATCAGTTCTCAGACATCAGACATCAGACACCAGACATCAGACATCAGACACCAGACATCAGACATCAGTTCTCAGACATCAGACATCAGACATCAGACATCAGTTATCAGACATCAGACATCAGGCATCAGTTCTCAGACATCAGACATCAGTTCTCAGACATCAGATATCAGTTCTCAGACATCAGACATCAGTTCTCAGACATCAGACATCAGACATCAGTTATCAGACATCAGACATCAGGCATCAGTTCTCAGACATCAGACATCAGTTCTCAGACATCAGTTCTCAGACATCAGATACCAGACATCAGACACCAGACATCAGACATCAGTTCTCAGACATCAGACACCAGACATTAGACACCAGACTTCAGACACCAGACATCAGACATCAGTTCTCAGACATCAGACATCAGTTCTCAGACATCAGACATCAGACATCAGACAATAGTTCTCAGACATCAAACATCAGACGCCAAACATCAGACATGAGTTCTCAGACATCAGATATCAGACACCAGACATCAGTTATCAGACATCAGACATCTGACATCAGTTCTCAGACATCAGACATCAGACTCCAGACATCAGACACCAGACACCAGACATCAGTTCTCAGACATCAGACACCAGACATCAGTTCTCAGACATCAGACATCAGTTCTCAGACATCAGACATCAGACATCAGTTCTCAGACATCAGACATCAGACACCAGTCATCAGATATCAGATATCAGACACCAGACATCAGACATCAGTTCTCAGACATCAGACATCAGTTCTCAGACATCAGACATCAGTTCTCAGACATCAGACATCAGTTCCCAGACACCAGACATCAGACATCAGACACAAGACATCAGACATCAGACATCAGCCACCAGACATCAGACACCAGACACCAGACATCAGACATCAGACACCAGACACCAGACATCAGAAATCAGACACCAGACACCAGACATCAGACATCAGTTATCAGACACCAGACATCAGACATCAGTTCTCAGACATCAGTCAGACACCAGACATCAGACATCAGTCAGACACCAGACATCAGACACGAGACATCAGACATCAGACATCAGAAATCAGTTCTCAGACATAAGTCAGACATCAGACATCAGACACCAGACATCAGACACCAGACATGAGTTCTCAGACATCAGACACCAGACATCAGTTATCAGACATCAGACATCAGTTATCAGACAATAGTTGTCAGACATCAAACATCAGACACCAAACATCAGACATGAGTTCTCAGATATCAGACATCAGACACCAGACATCAGTTATCAGACATCAGACATCTGACATCAGTTCTCAGACATCTGACATCAGTTCTCAGACATCAGACATCAGACACCAGACATCTGACACCAGACATCAGACATCAGACACCAGACATCAGACACCAGACATCAGACATCAGACACCAGACATCAGACATCAGACATCAGACATCAGACACCAGACACCAGACATCAGACATCAGACACCAGACATCAGACATCAGACATCAGACATCAGACACCAGACATAAGACATCAGACACCAGACATCAGACATCAGACATCAGACATCAGACATCAGTTCTCAGACATCAGACATCAGTTCTCAGACATCAGACATCAGGTCTCAGACATCAGTTATCAGTTCTCAGACATCAGACATCAGACATCACACATCAGTTATCAGACATCAGACATCAGACATCAGTTCTCAGACATCAGACATCAGACACCAGACATCAGACACCAGACATCAGACATCAGTCAGACATCAGACATCAGACACAAGACATCAGACACCAGACATCAGACACCAGACATCAGACACCAGACATCAGACACCAGACATCAGACATCAGTCAGACATCAGACACCAGACATCAGACATCAGACCTCAGACATCAGTCAGACATCAGACACCAGACATCAGACATCAGACACCAGACATCAGTTATCAGACATCAGACATCAGACATCAGACACCAGACATCAGACACCAGACATCAGACATCAGACACCAGACATCAGACATCAGACATCAGACATCAGTTCTCAGACATCAGTCAGACATCAGACATCAGACATCAGACACCAGACATCAGACATCAGACACCAGACATCAGACACCAGACATCAGACATCAGTTCTCAGACATCAGACATCAGTTATCAGACAACAGACATCAGTTCTCAGACATCAGACATCAGTTCTCAGACATCAGACATCAGACACCAGACATCAGACATAAGACATCAGTCAGACATCAGACATCAGTCAGACATCAGACATCAGACACAAGACATCAGACACCAGACATCAGACACCAGACATCAGACACCAGACATCAGTCATCAGACACCAGACATCAGACATCAGACCTCAGACATCAGACCTCAGACATCAGACACCAGACATCAGACATCAGACACCAGACATCAGACATCAGACACCAGACATCAGACACCAGACATCAGACATCAGACACCAGACTTCAGACATCAGACACCAGACATCAGACTTCAGACACCAGACATCAGACATCAGACATCAGACATCAGTTCTCAGACATCAGTCAGACATCATACATCAGACATCAGACACCAGACATCAGACACCAGACATCAGACACCAGACATCAGACATCAGACATCAGACATCAGACATCAGACATCAGTCAGACATCAGACATCAGACATCAGACACCAGACTTCAGACATCAGACACGAGATATCAGACATCAGTTCTCAGACATCAGACATCAGTTCTCAGACACCAGACATCAGACATCAGACAACAGACATAAGACATCAGTTCTCAGACATCAGACACCAGACATCAGACATCAGACATCAGTTCTCAGACATCAGACATCAGACATCAGTTCTCAGACATCAGACATCAGTTCTCAGACATCAGTCAGACATGAGACATCAGACACCAGACATCAGACACCAGACATCAGACACCAGACATCAGACACCAGACATCTGACATCAGTTCTCAGACATCAGACATCAGACAAGAGACATCAGTTATCAGTTCTCAGACATCAGACATCAGACACCAGACATCAGACATCAGACATCAGACATCAGTTCTCAGACATTAGACATCAGACACCAGACATCATATATCAGACATCAGACATCAGTTCTCAGACATCAGTCAGACACCAGACATCAGACATCAGTCAGACACCAGACATCAGACACCAGACATCAGACATCAGAAATCAGTTCTCAGACATCAGTCAGACATCAGACATCAGACACCAGACATCAGACACCAGACATGAATTCTCAGACATCAGACACCAGACATCAGTTATCAGACATCAGACATCAGACATCAGTTATCAGACAATAGTTCTCAGACATCAAACATCAGACACCAAACATCAGACATGAGTTCTCAGACATCAGACATCAGACACCAGACATCAGTTATCAGACATCAGACATCTGACATCAGTTCTCAGACATCAGACATCAGTTCTCAGACATCAGACATCAGACACCAGACATCTGACACCAGACATCAGACATCAGACATCAGACATCAGACACCAGACATCAGACATCAGACATCAGACATCAGACATCAGACACCAGACATCAGACATCAGACACCAGACACCAGACATCAGACATCAGACACCAGACATCAGTTCTCAGACATCAGTTCTCAGACATCAGACATCAGTTCTCAGACATCAGATATCAGACAGCAGACATCAGACATCAGACACCAGACATCAGTTATCACACATCAGACATCAGTTCTCAGACATCAGACATCAGACATCAGACATCAGACACTAGACATCAGACGTCAGTTCTCAGACATCAGACATCAGTTCCCAGACACCAGACATCAGGCATCACACACCAGACATCAGACATCAGACACCAGACATCAGACATCAGACACCAGACATCAGACATCAGACACCAGACACCAGACATCAGACACCTGACATCAGTTATCAGACACCAGACATCAGACACCAGACATCAGACATCAGACATCAGACATCAGACATCAGTCAGACACCAGACATCAGACATCAGTCAGACAACAGACATCAGACACCAGACATCAGACATCAGTTCTCAGACATCAGTCAGACATCAGACATCAGACACCAGACATCAGACACCAGACACCAGACATGAGTTCTCAGACATCAGACATCAGACATCAGACATCAGTTCTCAGACATCAGACATCAGACATCAGACATCAGACACCAGACATCAGACGTCAGTTCTCAGACATCAGACATCAGTTCCCAGACACCAGACATCAGGCATCAGACACCAGACATCAGACATCAGACACCAGACATCAGACATCAGACACCAGACATCAGACATCAGACACCAGACACCAGACATCAGACACCTGACATCAGTTATCAGACACCAGACATCAGACACCAGACATCAGACACCAGACATCAGACACCAGACATCAGACATCAGACATCAGACATCAGTCAGACACCAGACATCAGACATCAGTCAGACAACAGACATCAGACACCAGACATCAGACATCAGTTCTCAGACATCAGTCAGACATCAGACATCAGACACCAGACACCAGACATGAGTTCTCAGACATCAGACATCAGATATCAGTTATCAGACAACAGACATCAGTTCTCAGACATCAGACATCAGACATCAGTTCTCAGACATCAGACATCAGTTCTCAGATATCAGACATCAGACATCAGACATCAGTTCTCAGACATCAGACATCAGACATCAGTTCTCAGACATCAGACATCAGTTCTCAGATATCAGACATCAGACATCAGACATCAGTTCTCAGACATCAGACATCAGACACCAGACATGAGACATCAGACATCAGACATCAAACATCAGTTCTCAGACATCAGTCAGACATCATACATCAGACATCAGACACCAGACATCATACATCAGACACCAGCCATCAGACACCAGACATCAGACATCAGTTCTCAGACATCAGTCAGACATCAGAAATCAGACATCAGACATCAGTTCTCAGACATCAGACATCAGACATCAGTTCTCAGACATCAGACATCAGACATCAGTTCTCAGACATCAGTCAGACATCAGAAATCAGACACCAGACATCAGACACCAGACATCTGACATCAGTTCTCAGACATCAGACATCAGACACCAGACACCAGACACCAGACACCAGACATCAGTTCTCAGACATCAGTCAGACATCAGACATCAGACATCAGTTCTCAGACATCAGTCAGACATCAGACATCAGACACCAGACATCAGACACCAGGCACCAGACCTCAGACATCAGACATCAGTTCTCAGACATCAGACATCAGACATCAGTTCTCAGACATCAGACACCAGACATCAGACATCAGACATGAGACATCAGTTCTCAGACATCAGTCAGACATCAGACACCAGACATCAGACATCAGACATCAGTTATCAGACATAAGACATCAGTCATCAGACATCAGTTATCAGACATCAGACATCAGACATCAGTTCTCAGACATCAGACATCAGTTCTCAGACATCAGACACCATACATCAGTTCTCAGACATCAGACATCAGACATCAGTTCTCATACATCAGACATCAGACATCAGTTCTCAGACATCAGACATCAGACATCAGACATCAGTTATCAGACACCAGACATCATTTCTCAGACATCAGTCAGACACCAGACACCAGACATCAGACACCAGACATCAGTTCTCAGACATCAGACATCAGTTCTCAAACATCAGACACCAGACATCAGACATCAGACATCAGACACCAGACATCAGACACCAGACACCAGACATCAGACATCAGTTCTCAGAAATCAGACATCAGTTCTCAGACATCAGTTCTCAGACATCAGTTCTCAGACATCAGTTCTCAGACATCAGACATCAGTTCTCAGACACCAGACATCAGACATCAGTTCTCAGACATCAGACATCAGTTCTCAGAAACCAGACATAAGACATCAGTTAGACATCAGACACCAGACAACAGACATCAGTTCTCAGACACCAGTCATCAGACATCAGACATCAGTTCTCAGACATCAGTCAGACATCAGACATCAGACATCAGACACCAGACACCAGACATCAGTTCTCAGACATCAGACACCAGACATCAGACATCAGACACCAGACATCAGACATCAGTTCTCAGACATCAGTCAGACATCAGACATCAGACACCAGACATCAGACATCAGACACCAGGCACCAGACATCAGACATCAGACATCAGACATCAGACACCAGACATCAGACATCAGTTCTCAGACATCAGACATCAGTTCTCAGACATCAGACATCAGTTCTCATACATCAGACATCAGTTCTCAGACATCAGACATCAGTTCTCAGACATCAGTTCTCAGACATCAGACATCAGTTCTCAGACATCAGACATCAGACACCAGAACTCAGACATCAGACATCAGACACCAGACATCAGACACCAGACACCTGACATCAGACATCAGACATCAGTTCTCAGACATCAGACATCAGTTCTCAGACATCAGACATCAGTTCTCAGACATCAGATATCAGTACTCAGACATCAGACATCAAACATCAGTTCTCAGACATCAGTCAGACATCATACATCAGACATCAGACACCAGACATCATACATCAGACACCAGCCATCAGACACCAGACATCAGACATCAGTTCTCAGACATCAGTCAGACATCAGAAATCAGACATCAGACATCAGTTCTCAGACATCAGACATCAGACATCAGTTCTCAGACATCAGACATCAGACATCAGTTCTCAGACATCAGTCAGACATCAGAAATCAGACACCAGACATCAGACACCAGACATCTGACATCAGTTCTCAGACATCAGACATCAGACACCAGACACCAGACACCAGACACCAGACATCAGTTCTCAGACATCAGTCAGACATCAGACATCAGTTCTCAGACATCAGTCAGACATCAGACATCAGACACCAGACATGAGACACCAGGCACCAGACCTCAGACATCAGACATCAGTTCTCAGACATCAGACATCAGACATCAGTTCTCAGACATCAGACACCAGACATCAGACATCAGACATGAGACATCAGTTCTCAGACATCAGTCAGACATCAGACACCAGACATCAGACATCAGACATCAGTTATCAGACATAAGACATCAGTCATCAGACATCAGTTATCAGACATCAGACATCAGACATCAGTTCTCAGACATCAGACATCAGTTCTCAGACATCAGACACCATACATCAGTTCTCAGAAATCAGACATCAGACATCAGTTCTCATACATCAGACATCAGACATCAGTTCTCAGACATCAGACATCAGACATCAGACATCAGTTATCAGACACCAGACATCATTTCTCAGACATCAGTCAGACACCAGACACCAGACATCAGACACCAGACATCAGTTCTCAGACATCAGACATCAGTTCTCAGACATCAGACACCAGACATCAGAAATCAGACATCAGACACCAGACATCAGACACCAGACACCAGACATCAGACATCAGTTCTCAGAAATCAGACATCAGTTCTCAGACATCAGTTCTCAGACATCAGTTCTCAGACATCAGACATCAGTTCTCAGACACCAGACATCAGACATCAGTTCTCAGACATCAGACATCAGTTCTCAGAAACCAGACATAAGACATCAGTTAGACATCAGACACCAGACAACAGACATCAGTTCTCAGACACCAGTCATCAGACATCAGACATCAGTTCTCAGACATCAGTCAGACATCAGACATCAGACATCAGACACCAGACACCAGACATCAGTTCTCAGACATCAGACACCAGACATCAGACATCAGACACCAGACATCAGACATCAGTTCTCAGACATCAGTCAGACATCAGACATCAGACACCAGACATCAGACATCAGACACCAGGCACCAGACATCAGACATCAGACATCAGACATCAGACACCAGACATCAGACATCAGTTCTCAGACATCAGACATCAGTTCTCAGACATCAGACATCAGTTCTCATACATCAGACATCAGTTCTCAGACATCAGACATCAGTTCTCAGACATCAGTTCTCAGACATCAGACATCAGTTCTCAGACATCAGACATCAGACACCAGAACTCAGACATCAGACATCAGACACCAGACATCAGACACCAGACACCTGACATCAGACATCAGACATCAGTTCTCAGACATCAGACATCAGTTCTCAGACATCAGACATCAGTTCTCAGACATCAGATATCAGTACTCAGACATCAGACATCAGACACCAGACATCAGTTATCAGACATCAGACATCAGACATCAGTTCTCAGACATCAGACATCAGACACCAGACATCACACATCAGTTATCAGACATCAGACATCAGACACCAGACATCAGTTCTCAGACATCAGACATCAGTTCTCAGACATCAGACATCAGTTCTCAGACATCAGACATCAGTTCTCAGACATCAGACATCAGACACCAGAACTCAGACATCAGACATCAGACATCAGACACCAGACATCAGACACCAGACACCTGACAACAGACATCAGACATCAGTTCTCAGACATCAGACATCAGTTCTCAGACATCAGACATCAGTTCTCAGACATCAGATATCAGTACTCAGACATCAGACATCAGACACCAGACATCAGTTATCAGACATCAGACATCAGACATCAGTTCTCAGACATCAGACATCAGACACCAGACATCACACATCAGTTATTAGACATCAGACATCAGACACCAGACATCAGTTCTCAGACATCAGACATCAGTTCTCAGACATCAGACATCAGTTCTCAGACATCAGACATCAGTTCTCAACATCAGACATCAGACACCAGAACTCAGACATCAGACATCAGACATCAGACACCAGACATCAGACACCAGACACCTGACATCAGACATCAGACATCAGTTCTCAGACATCAGACATCAGTTCTCAGACGTCAGATATCAGTACTCAGACATCAGACATCAGACACCAGACATCAGTTATCAGACATCAGACATCAGACATCAGTTCTCAGACATCAGACATCAGACACCAAACATCACACATCAGTTATCAAACATCAGACATCAGACACCAGACATCAGTTCTCAGACATCAGACATCAGTTCTCAGACATCAGACATCAGTTCTCAGACATCAGACATCAGACACCAGACATCAGTTATCAGACATCAGACATCAGACATCAGTTCTCAGACATCAGACATCAGACATCACACATCAGTTATCAGACATCAGACATCAGTTCTCAGACATCAGACATCAGACACCAGACATCAGACACCAGTCATCAGACATCAGTCAGACATCAGACATCAGACACCAGACATCAGACATCAGACATCAGACACCAGACATCAAACATCAGTTATCAGACATCAGACATCAGACACCAGACATCAGACATCAGACACCAGACATCAGACACCAGACACCAGACATCAGTTCTCAGACATCAGACATAAGACACCAGACATCAGACACCAGTCATCAGACATCAGTCAGACATCAGCACCAGACATCAGACATCAGTTATCAGACACCAGACATCAGTTCTCAGACATCAGATATCACTACTCAGACATCAGACATCAGACACCAGACATCAGTTATCAGACATCAGACATCAGTTCTCAGACATCAGACATCAGACACCAGACATCACACATCAGTTATCAGACATCAGACATCAGACACCAGACATCAGTTCTCAGACATCAGACATCAGTTCTCAGACATCAGACATCAGTTCTCAGACATCAGACATCAGACACCAGAACTCAAACATCAGACTTCAGACATCAGACACCAGACATCAGACACCAGACACCTGACATCAGACATCAGACATCAGTTCTCAGACATCAGACATCAGACACCAGACACCTGACATCAGACATCAGACATCAGTTCTCAGACATCAGACATCAGTTCTCAGACATCAGATATCAGACACCAGACATCAGACACCAGACATCAGACACCAGACATCAGACATCAGTTTTCAGACATCTGACACCAGACATCAGACACCAGACATCAGACACCAGACATCAGACATCAGTAATCAGACATCAGACATCAGACATCAGTTCTCAGACATCAGACATCAGACACCAGACATCAGACATCAGATATCAGACATCAGACATCAGACACCAGACACCTGACATCAGACATCAGACATGAGTTCTCAGACATCAGACATCAGACACCAGACATCAGTTATCAGACATCAGACATCTGACATCAGACATCAGACATCAGACACCAGACATCAGACACCAGACATCAGACATCAGACATCAGACATCAGACATCAGACATCAGACAGCAGACACCAGACATCAGACATCAGACATCAGACACCAGACATCAGACATCAGACATCAGACACCAGACATCAGACATCAGACACCAGACACCAGACATCAGACATCAGACACCAGACATCAGTTCTCAGACATCAGTTCTCAGACATCAGACATCAGTTCTCAGACATCAGATATCAGACACCAGATATCAAACATCAGACACCAGACATCAGTTATCACACATCAGACATCAGACATCAGACATCAGACATCAGACATCAGTTCTCAGACATCAGACCTCAGATATCAGACATCAGACATCAGTTCTCAGACATCAGACATCAGACACCAGACATCAGATATCAGACATCAGACATCAGACACCAGACACCTGACATCAGACATCAGACATCAGTTCTCAGACATCAGACATCAGTTCTCAGACATCAGATATCAGTACTCAGACATCAGACATCAGACACCAGACACCAGACATCAGACATCAAACATCAGACATCAGACACCAGACACCAGCCATCAGACATCAGACATCAGACATCAGACGCCAGACATCAGACATCAGACATCAGACATCAGACACCAGACATCAGACATCAGACACCAGACACCAGACATCAGACACCAGACATCAGTTCTCAGACATCAGTTCTCAGACATCAGACATCAGTTCTCAGACATCAGATATCAGACACCAAACATCAGACATCAGACACCAGACATCAGTTATCACACATCAGACATCAGACATCAGTTCTCAGACATCAGACATCAGACATCAGTTCTCAGACATCAGACCTCAGATATCAGACATCAGACATCAGTTCTCAGACATCAGACATCAGACACCAGACATCAGACATCAGATATCAAACATCAGACATCAGACACCAGACACCTGACATCAGACATCAGACATCAGTTCTCAGACACCAGACATCAGTTCTCAGAAATCAGATATCAGTACTCAGACATCAGACATCAGACACCAGACATCAGTTATCAGACATCAGACATCAGTTCTCAGACATCAGACATCAGACACCAGACATCACACATCAGTTATCAGACATCAGACATCAGACACCAGACATCAGTTCTCAGACATCAGACATCAGTTCTCAGACATCAGACATCAGTTCTCAGACATCAGACATCAGTTCTCAGACATCAGACATCAGACACCAGAACTCAAACATCAGACATCAGACATCAGACACCAGACATCAGACACCAGACACCTGACATCAGACATCAGACATCAGTTCTCAGACATCAGACATCAGTTCTCAGACATCAGACATCAGTTCTCAGACATCAGATATCAGTACTCAGACATCAGACATCATACACCAGACATCAGTTATCCGACATCAGACATCAGACATCAGTTCTCAGACATCAGACATCAGACACCAGACATCACACATCAGTTATCAGACATCAGACATCAGACACCAGACATCAGTTCTCAGACATCAGACATCAGTTCTCAGACATCAGACATCAGTTCTCAGACATCAGACATCAGACACCAGACATCAGTTATCAGACATCAGACATCAGACATCAGTTCTCAGACATCAGACATCACAAATCACACATCAGTTATCAGACATCAGACATCAGTTCTCAGACATCAGACATCAGACACCAGACATCAGTCACCAGTCATCAGACATCAGTCAGACATCAGACATCAGACACCAGACATCAGACACCAGACATCAGACATCAGTTATCAGACATCAGACATCAGACATCTGTTCTCAGACATCAGTCAGACATCAGACACCAGACCTCAGACATCAGACACCAGACATCAAACATCAGTTATCAGACATCAGACATAAGAAACACAAAACATCAGACATCAGACACCAGACACCAGACATCAGTTCTCAGACATCAGACATAAGACACCAGACATCAGACACCAGTCATCAGACATCAGTCAGACATCAGACATCAGACACCAGACATCAGACATCATTTATCAGACACCAGACATCAGACATCAGACACCAGACATCAGACTCCAGACATCAGACATCAGTTCTCAGACATCAGACATCAGACACCAGACATCAGACATCAGACATCAGTTCTCAGACATCAGACATCCGTTCTCAGATATCAGACAACAGTTCTCAGACATCAGATATCAGACACCAGACATCAGACATCAGTTCTCAGACATCAGACATCACTTCTCAGACATCAGACACCAGACATCAGACATCAGACATCAGACACCAGACACCAGACATCAGACATCAGACAAGAGACATCAGTTCTCAGACATCAGACATCAGTTCTCAGACATCTGACATCAGACACCAGACATCAGACATCAGACACTAGTCATCAGACATCAGTTCTCAGACATCAGACATCAGTTCTCAGACATCAGACATCAGTTCTCAGACATCAGACATCAGTTCTCAGACATCAGACATCAGACTCCTGACATCAGACATCAGACATCAGACACCAGACACCAGACATCAGACATCAGTTATCAGACATCAGACATCAGTTCTCAGACATCAGACATCAGACATCAGTTCTCAGACATCAGTCAGACATCAGACATCAGACATCAGACATCAGTTCTCAGACATCAGACATCAGACGCCAGACACCAGACATCAGACACCAGACATCAGTTCTCAGACATCAGACATCAGTTCTCAGACATCAGACATCAGACATCAGTTCTCAGACATCAGACATCAGACACCAGACATCAGACACCAGACATCAGTTCTCAGACATCAGACACCAGACATCAGACATCAGACATCAGACACCAGTCATCAGACATCAGTTCTCAGACATCAGACATCAGTTCTCAGACATGAGACATCAGTTCTCAGACATCAGTTCTCAGACATCAGACATCAGACTCCAGACATCAGACACCAGACACCAGACATCAGACATCAGACATCAGTTATCAGACATCAGACATCAGTTCTCAGACATCAGACATCAGACATCAGTTCTCAGACATCAGTCAGACATCAGACATCAGACATCAGACATCAGTTCTCAGACATCAGACATCAGACGCCAGACACCAGACACCAGACATCAGTTCTCATACATCAGACATCAGTTCTCAGAAATCAGACATCAGACATCAGTTCTCAGACATCAGACATCAGACACCAGACATCAGACACCAGACATCAGTTCTCAGACATCAGACACCAGACATCAGACATCAGACATCAGACACCAGTCATCAGACATCAGTTCTCAGACATCAGACATCAGTTCTCAGACATCAGACATCAGTTCTCAGACATCAGTTCTCAGACATCAGACATCAGACTCCAGACATCAGACACCAGACACCAGACATCAGACATCAGACATCAGTTCTCAGACATCAGACATCAGTTCTCAGACATCAGACATCAGACATCAGTTCTCAGACATCAGACATCAGACACCAGACATCAGACACCAGACAATAGACATCAAACATCAGACATCAGACATCAGACATCAGTTCTCAGACATCAGACATCAGACACCAGACATCAGACATCAGACTTCAGACATCAGACACCAGACACCAGACATCAGTTCTCAGACATCAGACATCAGACACCAGACACCAGACATCAGACATCAGACACCAGACATCAGTTCTCAGACATCAGACATCCGTTCTCAGATATCAGACAACAGTTCTCAGACATCAGATATCAGACACCAGACATCAGACATCAGTTCTCAGACATCAGACACCAGACATCAGACATCAGACATCAGACACCAGACACCAGACATCAGACATCAGACAAGAGACATCAGTTCTCAGACATCAGACATCAGTTCTCAGACATCTGACTTCAGACACCAGACATCAGACATCAGACACCAGTCATCAGACATCAGTTCTCAGACATCAGACATCAGTTCTCAGACATCAGACATCAGTTCTCAGACATCAGACATCAGTTCTCAGACATCAGACATCAGACTCCAGACATCAGACATCAGACATCAGACACCAGACACCAGACATCAGACACCAGACATCAGTTATCAGACATCAGACATCAGTTCTCAGACATCAGACATCAGACATCAGTTCTCAGACATCAGACATCATACACCAGACATCAGACACCAGACATCAGACATCAAACATCAGTTCTCAGACATCAGTCAGACATCAGAAACCAGATGTCAGACATCAGACACCAGACATCAGACACCAGACATCAGACACCAGACATCAGACATCAGTTCTCAGACATCAGACACCAGACATCAGACATCAGACACCAGACATCAGACATCAGATATCAGTTCTCAGACATCAGTTCTCAGACATCAGACATCACTTACCAGACACCAGTCATCAGACATCAGACATCAGACACCAGACATCAGACATCAGTTAACAGACACCAGACATCAGTCAGACACCAGACATCAGACATCAGTTCTCAGGCATCAGTCAGACACCAGACATCAGACATCAGACATCAGACATCAGTTCTCAGACATCAGACATCAGACACCAGACATCAGACATCAGTTATAAGACATCAGACATCAGACATCAGACATCAGACATCAGACATCAGTTCTCAGACGTCAGTCAGACATCAGACATCAGTTCTTAGCCATCAGATATCAAATATCAGTTCTCAGACATCAGACATCAGACATCAGTTCTCAGACGTCAGTCAGACATCAGACATCAGACATCAGTTCTCAGCCATCAGACATCAGACATCAGTTCTCAGACATCAGATATCAGACACCAGACACCAGACATCAGACATCAGACACCAGACACCAGACACCAGACACCAGACATCAGACATCAGACATCAGTTCTCAGACATCTGACATCAGACACCAGACATCAGACATCAGACACCAGACATCAGACACCAGACATCAGATATCAGACACCAGACATCAGACATCAGACACCAGACATCAGACACCAGACATCAGACACCAGACATCAGTTCTCAGACATCAGACTTCAGACATAAGTTCTCAGACATCAGTTCTCAGACATCAGTTCTCAGACATCAGACATCAGACATCAGTTCTCAGACATCAGTTCTCAGACATCAGTTCTCAGACACCAGACATCAGACATCAGACATCAGTACTCAGACATCAGACATCAGTCAGACATCAGACATCAGACATCAGTTCTCAGACACCAGACATGAGACATCAGACATCAGTTCTCAGACATCAGTGAGACATCAGACATCAGACACCAGACATCAGACATCAGACATTAGTTCTCAGACATCAGACACCAGACATCAGACATCAGACACCAGACATCAGACATCAGTTCTCAGACATCAGACATCAGACATCAGTTCTCAGACATCAGACACCAGACATCAGACATCAGACATCAGTTCTCAGACATCAGACATCAGACATCAGTTCTCAGACATCAGACATCAGTTCTCATACATCAGGCATTAGACATCAGTTCTCAGACATCAGACATCAGTTCTCAGACATCAGACATCAGTTCTCAGACATCAGACATCAGTTCACAGACATCAGACATCAGTTCTCAGACATCAGACATCAGTTCTCAGACATCAGACACCAAACATCAGACATCAGACACCTGACATCAGACATCAGACATAAGTTCGCAGACATCAGACATCAGTTCTCAGACATCAGACATCAGTTCTCAGACATCAGATATCAGTTCTCAGACATCAGACAACAGACATCAGACACCAGACATCAGTTATCAGACATCAGACATCAGTTCTCAGACATCAGACATCAGACACCAGACAACACACATCAGTTATCAGACATCAGACATCAGACATCAGACACCAGACATCAGACATCAGACACCAGACATCAGACATCAGTTATCAGACATCAGACATCAGTTCTCAGACATCGGTCAGACATCAGACACCAGACATCAGACATCAGACACCAGACATCAGACACCAGACATCAGACATCAGACACCAGACATCAGACACCAGACATCAGACACCAGACATCAGACAACAGACAACAGACATCAGACATCAGACATCAGACATCAGTTTTCAGACAGCAGACATCAGTTCTCAGACATCAGACATCAGACACCAGACATCAGACATCAGACACCAGACATCAGACATCAGTTCTCAGACATCAGACATCAGACATCAGACATCAGTTATCAGACATCAGACATCAGGCATCAGTTCTCAGACATCAGACATCAGTTCTCAGACATCAGATATCAGTTCTCCGACATCAGACATCAGTTCTCAGACATCAGACATCAGACATCAGTTATCAGACATCAGACATCAGGCATCAGTTCTCAGACATCAGACATCAGTTCTCAGACATCAGTTCTCAGACATCAGATACCAGACATCAGACACCAGACATCAGACATCAGTTCTCAGACATCAGACACCAGACATTAGACACCAGACTTCAGACACCAGACATCAGACATCAGTTCTCAGACATCAGACATCAGTTCTCAGACATCAGACATCAGACATCAGACAATAGTTCTCAGACATCAAACATCAGACGCCAAACATCAGACATGAGTTCTCAGACATCAGATATCAGACACCAGACATCAGTTATCAGACATCAGACATCTGACATCAGTTCTCAGACATCAGACATCAGTTCTCAGACATCAGACATCAGACATCAGACTCCAGACATCAGACACCAGACACCAGACATCAGTTCTCAGACATCAGACACCAGACATCAGTTCTCAGACATCAGACATCAGTTCTCAGACATCAGACATCAGACATCAGTTCTCAGACATCAGACATCAGACACCAGTCATCAGATATCAGATATCAGACACCAGACATCAGACATCAGTTATCAGACATCAGACATCAGTTCTCAGACATCGGTCAGACATCAGACACCAGACATCAGACATCAGACACCAGACATCAGACACCAGACATCAGACATCAGACACCAGACATCAGACACCAGACATCAGACACCAGACATCAGACAACAGACAACAGACATCAGACATCAGACATCAGTTTTCAGACAGCAGACATCAGTTCTCAGACATCAGACATCAGACACCAGACATCAGACATCAGACACCAGACATCAGACATCAGTTCTCAGACATCAGACATCAGACATCAGACATCAGTTATCAGACATCAGACATCAGGCATCAGTTCTCAGACATCAGACATCAGTTCTCAGACATCAGATATCAGTTCTCAGACATCAGACATCAGTTCTCAGACATCAGACATCAGACATCAGTTATCAGACATCAGACATCAGGCATCAGTTCTCAGACATCAGACATCAGTTCTCAGACATCAGTTCTCAGACATCAGATACCAGACATCAGACACCAGACATCAGACATCAGTTCTCAGACATCAGACACCAGACATTAGACACCAGACTTCAGACACCAGACATCAGACATCAGTTCTCAGACATCAGACATCAGTTCTCAGACATCAGACATCAGACATCAGACAATAGTTCTCAGACATCAAACATCAGACGCCAAACATCAGACATGAGTTCTCAGACATCAGATATCAGACACCAGACATCAGTTATCAGACATCAGACATCTGACATCAGTTCTCAGACATCAGACATCAGTTCTCAGACATCAGACATCAGACATCAGACTCCAGACATCAGACACCAGACACCAGACATCAGTTCTCAGACATTAGACACCAGACATCAGTTCTCAGACATCAGACATCAGTTCTCAGACATCAGACATCAGACATCAGTTCTCAGACATCAGACATCAGACACCAGTCATCAGATATCAGTTATCAGACACCAGACATCAGACATCAGTTCTCAGACATCAGACATCAGTTCTCAGACATCAGACATCAGTTCTCAGACATCAGACATCAGTTCCCAGACACCAGACATCAGACATCAGACACCAGACATCAGACATCAGCCACCAGACATCAGACACCAGACACCAGACATCAGACATCAGACACCAGACACCAGACATCAGAAATCAGACACCAGACACCAGACATCAGACATCAGTTATCAGACACCAGACATCAGACATCAGTTCTCAGACATCAGTCAGACACCAGACATCAGACATCAGTCAGACACCAGACATCAGACATCAGACACCAGACATCAGACACCAGACATCAGTTATCAGACACCAGACATCAGACATCAGACACCAGACATCAGACACCAGACATCAGACACCAGACATCAGACATCAGTTCTCAGACATCAGACATCAGACATCAGTTCTCAGACATCAGACACCAGACATCAGACATCAGACATCAGTTCTCAGACATCAGACATCAGACATCAGTTCTCAGACATCAGACATCAGTTCTCATACATCAGGCATTAGACATCAGTTATCAGACATCAGACATCAGTTCTCAGACATCAGACATCAGTTCTCAGACATCAGACATCAGTTCACAGACATCAGACATCAGACATCAGTTCTCAGACATCAGACATCAGTTCTCAGACATCAGACACCAAACATCAGACATCAGACACCTGACATCAGACATCAGACATAAGTTCGCAGACATCAGACATCAGTTCTCAGACATCAGACATCAGTTCTCAGACATCAGATATCAGTTCTCAGACATCAGACAACAGACATCAGACACCAGACATCAGTTATCAGACATCAGACATCAGTTCTCAGACATCAGACATCAGACACCAGACAACACACATCAGTTATCAGACATCAGACATCAGACATCAGTTCTCAGACATCAGACACCAGACATCAGACACCAGACACCAGACATCAGTCAGACATCAGACATCAGACACCAGACATCAGACATCAGACACCAGACATCAGACATCAGTTATCAGACATCAGACATCAGTTCTCAGACATCAGTCAGACATCAGACACCAGACATCAGACATCAGACACCAGACATCAGACACCAGACATCAGACAACAGACAACAGACATCAGACATCAGACATCAGACATCAGTTTTCAGACAGCAGACATCAGTTCTCAGACATCAGACATCAGACACCAGACATCAGACATCAGACACCAGACATCAGACATCAGTTCTCAGACATCAGACATCAGACATCAGACATCAGTTATCAGACATCAGACATCAGGCATCAGTTCTCAGACATCAGACATCAGTTCTCAGACATCAGATATCAGTTCTCAGACATCAGACATCAGTTCTCAGACATCAGACATCAGACATCAGTTATCAGACATCAGACATCAGGCATCAGTTCTCAGACATCAGACATCAGTTCTCAGACATCAGTTCTCAGACATCAGATACCAGACATCAGACACCAGACATCAGACATCAGTTCTCAGACATCAGACACCAGACATTAGACACCAGACTTCAGACACCAGACATCAGACATCAGTTCTCAGACATCAGACATCAGTTCTCAGACATCAGACATCAGACATCAGACAATAGTTCTCAGACATCAAACATCAGACGCCAAACATCAGACATGAGTTCTCAGACATCAGATATCAGACACCAGACATCAGTTATCAGACATCAGACATCTGACATCAGTTCTCAGACATCAGACATCAGTTCTCAGACATCAGACATCAGACATCAGACTCCAGACATCAGACACCAGACACCAGACATCAGTTCTCAGACATCAGACACCAGACATCAGTTCTCAGACATCAGACATCAGTTCTCAGACATCAGACATCAGACATCAGTTCTCAGACACCAGACATCAGACACCAGTCATCAGATATCAGATATCAGACACCAGACATCAGACATCAGTTCTCAGACATCAGACATCAGTTCTCAGACATCAGACATCAGTTCTCAGACATCAGACATCAGTTCCCAGACACCAGACATCAGATATCAGACACCAGACATCAGACATCAGACATCAGCCACCAGACATCAGACACCAGACACCAGACATCAGACATCAGACACCAGACACCAGACATCAGAAATCAGACACCAGACACCAGACATCAGACATCAGTTATCAGACACCAGACATCAGACATCAGTTCTCAGACATCAGTCAGACACCATACATCAGACATCAGTCAGACACCAGACATCAGACATCAGACACCAGACATCAGACACCAGACATCAGTTATCAGACACCAGACATCAGACATCAGACACCAGACATCAGACACCAGACATCAGACACCAGACATCAGTTCTCAGACATCAGACTTCAGACATAAGTTCTCAGACATCAGTTCTCAGACATCAGACATCAGACATCAGTTCTCAGACATCAGTTCTCAGACATCAGTTCTCAGACACCAGACATCAGACATCAGACATCAGTACTCAGACATCAGACATCAGTCAGACATCAGACATCAGACATCAGTTCTCAGACACCAGACATGAGACATCAGACATCAGTTCTCAGACATCAGTCAGACATCAGACATCAGACACCAGACATCAGACATCAGACATCAGACATCAGACATCAGACATCAGACATCAGACATCAGTTCTCAGACATCAGACATCAGTTCTCAGACATCAGACATCAGGTCTCAGACATCAGTTATCAGTTCTCAGACATCAGACATCAGACATCACACATCAGTTATCAGACATCAGACATCAGACATCAGTTCTCAGACATCAGACATCAGACACCAGACAACACACATCAGTTATCAGACATCAGACATCAGTTCTCAGACATCAGACACCAGACATCAGACACCAGACACCAGACATCAGTCAGACATCAGACATCAGACACCAGACATCAGACATCAGACACCAGACATCAGACATCAGTTATCAGACATCAGACATCAGTTCTCAGACATCAGTCAGACATCAGACATCAGACACCAGACATCAGACACCAGACATCAGACACCAGACATCAGACATCAGACACCAGACATCAGACACCAGACATCAGACACCAGACATCAGACAATAGACAACAGACATCAGACATCAGACATCAGACATCAGTTTTCAGACAGCAGACATCAGTTCTCAGACATCAGACATCAGACACCAGACATCAGACATCAGACACCAGACATCAGACATCAGTTCTCAGACATCAGACATCAGACATCAGACATCAGTTATCAGACATCAGACATCAGGCATCAGTTCTCAGACATCAGACATCAGTTCTCAGACATCAGATATCAGTTCTCAGACATCAGACATCAGTTCTCAGACATCAGACATCAGACATCAGTTATCAGACATCAGACATCAGGCATCAGTTCTCAGACATCAGACATCAGTTCTCAGACATCAGTTCTCAGACATCAGATACCAGACATCAGACACCAGACATCAGACATCAGTTCTCAGACATCAGACACCAGACATTAGACACCAGACTTCAGACACCAGACATCAGACATCAGTTCTCAGACATCAGACATCAGTTCTCAGACATCAGACATCAGACATCAGACAATAGTTCTCAGACATCAAACATCAGACGCCAAACATCAGACATGAGTTCTCAGACATCAGATATCAGACACCAGACATCAGTTATCAGACATCAGACATCTGATATCAGTTCTCAGACATCAGACATCAGTTCTCAGACATCAGACATCAGACATCAGACTCCAGACATCAGACACCAGACATCAGTTCTCAGACATCAGACACCAGACATCAGTTCTCAGACATCAGACATCAGTTCTCAGACATCAGACATCAGACATCAGTTCTCAGACATCAGACATCAGACACCAGTCATCAGATATCAGATATCAGACACCAGACATCAGACATCAGTTCTCAGACATCAGACATCAGTTCTCAGACATCAGACATCAGTTCTCAGACATCAGACATCAGTTCCCAGACACCAGACATCAGACATCAGACACAAGACATCAGACATCAGACATCAGCCACCAGACATCAGACACCAGACACCAGACATCAGACATCAGACACCAGACACCAGACATCAGAAATCAGACACCAGACACCAGACATCAGACATCAGTTATCAGACACCAGACATCAGACATCAGTTCTCAGACATCAGTCAGACACCAGACATCAGACATCAGTCAGACACCAGACATCAGACACCAGACATCAGACATCAGACATCAGAAATCAGTTCTCAGACATCAGTCAGACATCAGACATCAGACATCAGACACCAGACATCAGACACCAGACATGAGTTCTCAGACATCAGACACCAGACATCAGTTATCAGACAATAGACATCAGACACCAGACATCTGACACCAGACATCAGACATCAGACATCAGACACCAGACATCAGACACCAGACATCAGACACCAGACATCAGACATCAGACATCAGACACCAGACATCAGACATCAGACACCAGACATCAGACATCAGACATCAGACATCAGACATCAGTTCTCAGACATCAGACATCAGTTCTCAGACATCAGACATCAGGTCTCAGACATCAGTTATCAGTTCTCAGACATCAGACATCAGACATCACACATCAGTTATCAGACATCAGACATCAGACATCAGTTCTCAGACATCAGACATCAGACACCAGACATCAGACATCAGACACCAGACATCAGACATCAGTCAGACATCAGACATCAGACACAAGACATCAGACACCAGACATCAGACACCAGACATCAGACACCAGACATCAGACATCAGTCAGACATCAGACACCAGACATCAGACATCAGACCTCAGACATCAGTCAGACATCAGACACCAGACATCAGACATCAGACACCAGACATCAGTTATCAGACATCAGACATCAGACATCAGACACCAGACATCAGACACCAGACATCAGACATCAGACACCAGACATCAGACATCAGACATCAGACATCAGTTCTCAGACATCAGTCAGACATCAGACATCAGACATCAGACACCAGACATCAGACATCAGACACCAGACATCAGACACCAGACATCAGACATCAGTTATCAGACATCAGACATCAGTTATCAGACAACAGACATCAGTTCTCAGACATCAGACATCAGTTCTCAGACATCAGACATCAGACACCAGACATCAGACATCAGACATCAGTCAGACATCAGACATCAGTCAGACATCAGACATCAGACACAAGACATCAGACACCAGACATCAGACACCAGACATCAGACACCAGACATCAGTCATCAGACACCAGACATCAGACATCAGACCTCAGACATCAGACCTCAGACATCAGACACCAGACATCAGACATCAGACACCAGACATCAGACATCAGACACCAGACATCAGACACCAGACATCAGACATCAGACACCAGACTTCAGACATCAGACACCAGACTTCAGACTTCAGACACCAGACATCAGACATCAGACATCAGTTCTCAGACATCAGTCAGACATCATACATCAGACATCAGACATCAGACATCAGACACCAGACATCAGACACCAGACATCAGACATCAGACATCAGACATCAGACATCAGACATCAGACATCAGTCAGACATCAGACATCAGACATCAGACACCAGACTTCAGACATCAGACACCAGATATCAGACATCAGTTCTCAGACATCAGACATCAGTTCTCAGACACCAGACATCAGACATCAGACAACAGACATAAGACATCAGTTCTCAGACATCAGACACCAGACATCAGACATCAGACATCAGTTCTCAGACATCAGACATCAGACATCAGTTCTCAGACATCAGACATCAGTTCTCAGACATCAGTCAGACATGAGACATCAGACACCAGACATCAGACACCAGACATCAGACACCAGACATCAGACACCAGACATCTGACATCAGTTCTCAGACATCAGACATCAGACAAGAGACATCAGTTATCAGTTCTCAGACATCAGACATCAGACACCAGACATCAGACATCAGACATCAGTTCTCAGACATTAGACATCAGACACCAGACATCATATATCAGACATCAGACATCAGTTCTCAGACATCAGTCAGACACCAGACATCAGACATCAGTCAGACACCAGACATCAGACACCAGACATCAGACATCAGACATCAGAAATCAGTTCTCAGACATCAGTCAGACATCAGACATCAGACATCAGACACCAGACATCAGACACCAGACATGAATTCTCAGACATCAGACACCAGACATCAGTTATCAGACATCAGACATCAGACATCAGTTATCAGACAATAGTTCTCAGACATCAAACATCAGACACCAAACATCAGACATGAGTTCTCAGACATCAGACATCAGACACCAGACATCAGTTATCAGACATCAGACATCTGACATCAGTTCTCAGACATCAGACATCAGTTCTCAGACATCAGACATCAGACACCAGACATCTGACACCAGACATCAGACATCAGACATCAGACATCAGACACCAGACATCAGACATCAGACATCAGACACCAGACACCAGACATCAGACACCAGACATCAGACACCAGACATCAGACACCAGACATCAGTTCTCAGACATCAGTTCTCAGACATCAGACATCAGTTCTCAGACATCAGATATCAGACAGCAGACATCAGACATCAGACACCAGACATCAGTTATCACACATCAGACATCAGTTCTCAGACATCAGACATCAGACATCAGACATCAGACACCAGACATCAGACATCAGTTCTCAGACATCAGACATCAGTTCTCAGACACCAGACATCAGACACCAGACACCAGACACCAGACATCAGACACCAGACATCAGAAATCAGACATCAGTTCTCAGACATCAGACACCAGACATCAGTTCTCAGACATCAGACATCAGTTCTCAGACATCAGACATCAGACATCAGTTCTCAGACATGAGACATCAGACATCAGACATCAGACATCAGATATCAGACACCAGACATCAGACATCAGTTCTCAGACATCAGACATCAGACATCAGTTCTCAGAAATCAGACATCAGTTCTCAGACATCAGACATCAGGTTCCCAGACACCAGACATCAGACATCAGTCACCAGACATCAGACATCAGACACCAAACAACAGACATCAGACACCAGACATCAGACATCAGACACAAGACACCAGACATCAGACACCAGACATCAGTTATTAGACACCAGGCATCAGACACCAGACATCAGACATCAGACATCAGACATCAGTCAGACCCCAGACATCAGACATCAGTCATACACCAGACATCAGTCACCAGACATCAGACATCAGACATCAGTTCTCAGACATCAGTCAGACATCAGACATCAGACACCAGACATCAGACACCAGACATGAGTTCTCAGACATCAGACATCAGACATCAGACATCAGTTCTCAGACATCAGACATCAGACATCAGTTCTCAGACATCAGACATCAGACATCAGTTATCAGACATCAGACATCAGTTCTCAGACATCAGACTTCAGACATCAGACATCAGTTCTCAGACATCAGACATCAGACATCAGTTCTCAGACATCAGACATCAGTTCTCAGACATCAGACATCAGTTCTCAGACATCAGACATCAGACACGAGACATGAGACATCAGACATCAGACATCAAACATCAGTTCTCAGACATCAGTCAGACATCATACATCAGACATAAGACACCAGACATCAGACATCAGACACCAGCCATCAGACACCAGACATCAGACATCAGTTCTGAGACACCAGTCAGACATCAGACATCAAACATCAGTTCTCAGACATCAGTCAGACATCATACATCAGACATAAGACACCAGACATCAGACACAAGACACCAGACATCAGACACCAGACATCAGTTATTAGACACCAGGCATCAGACACCAGACATCAGACATCAGACATCAGACATCAGTCAGACCCCAGACATCAGACATCAGTCATACACCAGACATCAGTCACCAGACATCAGACATCAGACATCAGTTCTCAGACATCAGTCAGACATCAGACATCAGACACCAGACATCAGACACCAGACATGAGTTCTCAGACATCAGACATCAGACATCAGACATCAGTTCTCAGACATCAGACATCAGACATCAGTTCTCAGACATCAGACATCAGACATCAGTTATCAGACATCAGACATCAGTTCTCAGACATCAGACTTCAGAAATCAGACATCAGTTCTCAGACATCAGACATCAGACATCAGTTCTCAGACATCAGACATCAGTTCTCAGACATCAGACATCAGTTCTCAGACATCAGACATCAGACACGAGACATGAGACATCAGACATCAGACATCAAACATCAGTTCTCAGACATCAGTCAGACATCATACATCAGACATAAGACACCAGACATCAGACATCAGACACCAGCCATCAGACACCAGACATCAGACATCAGTTCTGAGACACCAGTCAGACATCAGACATCAGACATCAGACATCAGTTCTCAGACATCAGACATCAGATGCCAGACACCAGACATCAGACACCAGACATCAGTTCTCAGACATCAGACATCAGTTCTCAGACATCAGACATCAGTTCTCAGACATCAGACATCAGACACCAGACATCAGACACCAGACATCAGTTCTCAGACATCAGACATCAGTTCTCAGACATCAGACATCAGTTCTCAGACATCAGTTCTCAGACATCAGACATCAGACTCCAGACATCAGACACCAGACACCAGACATCAGACATCAGACATCAGACATCAGACATCAGACATCATTTCTCAGACATCAGACACCAGTTCTCAGACATCAGACATCAGACACCAGACATCAAACACCAGACATCAGACATCAAACATCAGACATCAGACATCAGACATCAGACATCAGACATCAGTTCTCAGACATCAGACATCAGACACCAGACATCAGACATCAGACACCAGACACCAGACATCAGTTCTCAGACATCAGACATCAGACACCAGACACCAGACATCAGACAGCAGACATCAGTTCTCAGACATCAGACATCCGTTCTCAGATATCAGACAACAGTTCTCAGACATCAGATATCAGACACCAGACATCAGACATCAGTTCTCAGACATCAGACATCACTTCTCAGACACCAGACATCAGACATCAGACATCAGACACCAGACAACAGACATCAGACATCAGACAAGAGACATCAGTTCTCAGACATCAGACATCAGTTCTCAGACATCTGACATCAGACACCAGACATCAGACATCAGACACCAGTCATCAGACATCAGTTCTCAGACATCAGACATCAGTTCTCAGACATCAGACATCAGTTCTCAGACATCAGAAATCAGTTCTCAGACATCAGACATCAGACTCCAGACATCAGACATCAGACATCAGACACCAGACACCAGACATCAGACATCAGACATCAGTTATCAGACATCAGACATCAGTTCTCAGACATCAGACATCAGACATCAGTTCTCAGACATCAGACATCATACACCAGACACCAGACATCAGACATCAGACATCAGTTATCAGACATCAGACATCAGTTCTCAGACATCAGACATCATACACCAGACATCAGACACCAGGCATCAGACATCAAACATCAGTTCTCAGACATCAGTCAGACATCAGACACCAGACGTCAGACATCAGACACCAGACATCAGACACCAGACATCAGACATCAGACACCAGACATCAGACATCAGTTCTCAGACATCAGACACCAGACATCAGACACCAGACATCAGACATTAGACATCAGATATCAGTTCTCAGACATCAGACATCAGTTACCAGACACCAGTCATCAGACATCAGACATCAGACACCAGACATCAGACATCAGTTAACAGAAAACAGACATCAGTCAGACACCAGACATCAGACATCAGTTCTCAGACATCAGTCAGACACCAGACATCAGACATCAGACATCAGTTCTCAGACAACAGACATCAGACACCAGACATCAGACATCAGTTATCAGACATCAGACATCAGTTCTCAGACATCAGACATCAGTTCTCAGACGTGAGTCAGACATCAGACATCAGTTCTCAGCCATCAGACATCAGATATCAGTTCTCAGACATCAGACATCAGTTCTCAGATGTCAGTCAGACATCAGACATCAGACATCAGTTCTCAGCCATCAGACATCAGACATCAGTTCTCAGACATCAGATATCAGACACCAGACACCAGACATCAGACATCAGACAACAGACATAAGACATCAGTTCTCAGACATCAGACACCAGACATCAGACATCAGACATCAGTTCTCAGACATCAGACATCAGACATCAGTTCTCAGACATCAGACATCAGTTCTCAGACATCAGTCAGACATGAGACATCAGACACCAGACATCAGACACCAGACATCAGACACCAGACATCTGACATCAGTTCTCAGACATCAGACATCAGACAAGAGACATCAGTTATCAGTTCTCAGACATCAGACATCAGACACCAGACATCAGACATCAGACATCAGACATCAGTTCTCAGACATTAGACATCAGACACCAGACATCATATATCAGACATCAGACATCAGTTCTCAGACATCAGTCAGACACCAGACATCAGACATCAGTCAGACACCAGACATCAGACACCAGACATCAGACATCAGACATCAGAAATCAGTTCTCAGACATCAGTCAGACATCAGACATCAGACATCAGACACCAGACATCAGACACCAGACATGAATTCTCAGACATCAGACACCAGACATCAGTTATCAGACATCAGACATCAGACATCAGTTATCAGACAATAGTTCTCAGACATCAAACATCAGACACCAAACATCAGACATGAGTTCTCAGACATCAGACATCAGACACCAGACATCAGTTATCAGACATCAGACATCTGACATCAGTTCTCAGACATCAGACATCAGTTCTCAGACATCAGACATCAGACACCAGACATCTGACACCAGACATCAGACATCAGACATCAGACATCAGACACCAGACATCAGACATCAGACATCAGACACCAGACATCAGACACCAGACACCAGACATCAGACATCAGACACCAGACATCAGTTCTCAGACATCAGTTCTCAGACATCAGACATCAGTTCTCAGACATCAGATATCAGACAGCAGATATCAGACATCAGACACCAGACATCAGTTATCACACATCAGACATCAGTTCTCAGACATCAGACATCAGACATCAGACATCAGACACCAGACATCAGACATCAGTTCTCAAACATCAGACATCAGTTCTCAGACACCAGACATCAGACACCAGACACCAGACACCAGACATCAGACACCAGACATCAGACATCAGACATCAGTTCTCAGACATCAGACACCAGACATCAGTTCTCAGACATCAGACATCAGTTCTCAGATATCAGACATCAGACATCAGTTCTCAGACATGAGACATCAGACATCAGACATCAGACATCAGATATCAGACACCAGACATCAGACATCAGTTCTCAGACATCAGACATCAGACATCAGTTCTCAGAAATCAGACATCAGTTCTCAGACATCAGACATCAGTTCCCAGACACCAGACATCAGGCATCAGTCACCAGACATCAGACATCAGACACCAAACATCAGACATCAGACACCAGACATCAGACATCAGACACAAGACACCAGACATCAGTTATTAGACACCAGGCATCAGACACCAGACATCAGACATCAGACATCAGACATCAGCCAGACACCAGACATCAGACATCAGTCATACACCAGACATCAGTCACCAGACATCAGACATCAGACATCAGTTCTCAGACATCAGTCAGACATCAGACATCAGACACCAGACATCAGACACCAGACATGAGTTCTCAGACATCAGACATCAGACATCAGACATCAGTTCTCAGACATCAGACATCAGACATCAGACATCAGTTCTCAGACATCAGACATCAGACATCAGACATCAGTTATCAGACATCAGACATCAGTTCTCAGACATCAGACTTCAGACATCAGACATCAATTCTCAGACATCAGACATCAGACATCAGTTCTCAGACATCAGACATCAGTTCTCAGACATCAGACATCAGTTCTCAGACATCAGACATCAGACACGAGACATGAGACATGAGACATCAGACATCAGACATCAAACATCAGTTCTCAGACATCAGTCAGACATCATACATCAGACATAAGACACCAGACATCAGACATCAGACACCAGCCATCAGACACCAGACATCAGACATCAGTTCTCAGACATCAGTCAGACATCAGACATCAGACATCAGACATCAGTTCTCAGACATCAGACATCAGATGCCAGACACCAGACATCAGACACCAGACATCAGTTCTCAGACATCAGACATCAGTTCTCAGACATCAGACATCAGTTCTCAGACATCAGACATCAGACACCAGACATCAGACACCAGACATCAGTTCTCAGACATCAGACATCAGTTCTCAGACATCAGACATCAGTTCTCAGACATCAGACATCAGACACCAGACACCAAACATCAGACATCAGACATCAGACATCAGTTCTCAGACATCAGACATCAGTTCTCAGACATCAGACACCAGTTCTCAGACATCAGACATCAGACACCAGACATCAAACACCAGACATCAGACATCAAACATCAGACATCAGACATCAGACATCAGTTCTCAGACATCAGACATCAGACACCAGACATCAGACATCAGACTTCAGACATCAGACACCAGACACCAGACATCAGTTCTCAGACATCAGACATCAGACACCAGACACCAGACATCAGACACGAGACATCAGTTCTCAGATATCAGACATCCGTTCTCAGATATCAGACAGCAGTTCTCAGACATCAGATATCAGACACCAGACATCAGACATCAGTTCTCAGACATCAGACATCACTTCTCAGACACCAGACATCAGACATCAGACATCAGACACCAGACAACAGACATCAGACATCAGACAAGAGACATCAGTTCTCAGACATCAGACATCAGTTCTCAGACATCTGACATCAGACACCAGACATCAGACATCAGACACCAGTCATCAGACATCAGTTCTCAGACATCAGACATCAGTTCTCAGACATCAGACATCAGACACCAGACATCAGACATCAGACACCAGTCATCAGACATCAGTTCTCAGACATCAGACATCAGTTCTCAGACATCTGACATCAGACACCAGACATCAGACATCAGACACCAGTCATCAGACATCAGTTCTCAGACATCAGACATCAGTTCTCAGACATCAGACATCAGTTCTCAGACATCAGAAATCAGTTCTCAGACATCAGACATCAGACTCCAGACATCAGACATCAGACATCAGACACCAGACACCAGACATCTGACATCAGACATCAGTTATCAGACATCAGACATCAGTTCTCAGACATCAGACATCAGTTCTCAGACATCAGACATCATACTCCAGACATCAGACACCAGGCATCAGACATCAAACATCAGTTCTCAGACATCAGTCAGACATCAGACACCAGACGTCAGACATCAGACACCAGACATCAGACACCAGACATCAGACATCAGACACCAGACATCAGACATCAGTTCTCAGACATCAGACACCAGACATCAGACACCAGACATCAGACATTAGACATCAGATATCCGTTCTCAGACATCAGACATCAGTTACCAGACACCAGTCATCAGACATCAGACATCAGACACCAGACATCAGACATCAGTTAACAGAAAACAGACATCAGTCAGACACCAGACATCAGACATCAGTTCTCAGACATCAGTCAGACACCAGACATCAGACATCAGTTCTCAGACATCAGACATCAGACACCAGACATCAGACATCAGTTATCAGACATCAGACATCAGTTCTCAGACATCAGACATCAGTTCTCAGACGTGAGTCAGACATCAGACATCAGTTCTCAGCCATCAGACATCAGATATCAGTTCTCAGACATCAGACATCAGTTCTCAGACGTCAGTCAGACATCAGACATCAGACATCAGTTCTCAGCCATCAGACATCAGACATCAGTTCTCAGACATCAGATATCAGACACCAGACACCAGACATCAGACATCAGACACCAGACATCAGACACCAGACACCAGACATCAGACATCAGACATCAGTTCTCAGACATCTGACATCAGACACCAGACATCAGACATCAGACACCAGACATCAGACACCAGACATCAGTTATCAGACACCAGACATCAGACATCAGACACCAGACATCAGACACCAGATATCAGACACCAGACATCAGTTCTCAGACATCAGACTTCAGACATAAGTTTTCAGACATCAGTTCTCAGACATCAGTTCTCAGACATCAGACATCAGACATCAGTTCTCAGACATCAGTTCTCAGACATCAGACATCAGACATCAGTTCTCAGACATCAGTTCTCAGACATCAGTTCTCAGACACCAGACATCAGACATCAGACATCAGTTCTCAGCCATCAGACATCAGACATCAGTTCTCAGACATCAGTTCTCAGACATCAGACATCAGACATCAGTTCTCAGACATCAGATATCAGACACCAGACACCAGACATCAGACATCAGACACCAGACACCAGACACCAGACATCAGACATCAGACATCAGTTCTCAGACATCTGACATCAGACACCAGACATCAGACATCAGACACCAGACATCAGACACCAGACATCAGTTATCAGACACCAGACATCAGACATCAGACACCAGACATCAGACACCAGACATCAGACACCAGACATCAGTTCTCAGACATCAGACTTCAGACATAAGTTCTCAGACATCAGTTCTCAGACATCAGTTCTCAGACATCAGACATCAGACATCAGTTCTCAGACATCAGTTCTCAGACACCAGACATCAGACATCAGACATCAGTACTCAGACTTCAGACATCAGTCAGACATCAGACATCAGTTCTCAGACACCAGACATGAGACATCAGACATCAGTTCTCAGACATCAGTCAGACATCAGACATCAGACACCAGACATCAGACATCAGACATCAGTTCTCAGACATCAGACACCAGACATCAGACATCAGACACCAGACATCAGACATCAGTTCTCAGACATCAGACATCAGTTCTCAGACATCAGACACCAGACAACAGACATCAGACATCAGTTCTCAGACATCAGACATCAGACATCAGTTCTCAGACATCAGACATCAGTTCTCAGACATCAGGCATTAGACATCAGTTATCAGACATCAGACATCAGTTCTCAGACATCAGACATCAGTTCTCAGACATCAGACATCAGTTCACAGACATCAGACATCAGTTCTCAGACATCAGACATCAGTTCTCAGACATCAGACACCAGACATCAGACATCAGACACCTGACATCAGACATCAGACATAAGTTCTCAGACATCAGACATCAGTTCTCAGACATCAGACATCATTTCTCAGACATCAGATATCAGTTCTCAGACATCAGACAACAGACATCAGACACCAGACATCAGTTATCAGACATCAGACATCAGTTATCAGACATCAGACATCAGACACCAGACAACACACATCAGTTATCAGACATCAGACATCAGACATCAGTTCTCAGACATCAGACACCAGACATCAGACACCAGACACCAGACATCAGTTAGACATCAGACATCAGACACCAGACATCAGACATCAGACACCAGACATCAGACATCAGTTATCAGACATCAGACATCAGTTCTCAGACATCAGTCAGACATCAGACACCAGACATCAGACATCAGACACCAGACATCAGACACCAGACATCAGACATCAGACACCAGACATCAGACACCAGAAATCAGACACCAGACAACAGACAACAGACATCAGACATCAGACATCAGACATCAGTTCTCAGACAGCAGACATCAGTTCTCAGACATCAGACATCAGACATCAGACACCAGACATCAGACACCAGACATCAGACATCAGACATCAGACATCAGTTATCAGACATCAGACATCAGGCATCAGTTCTCAGACATCAGACATCAGTTCTCAGACATCAGATATCAGTTCTCAGACATCAGACATCAGTTCTCAGACATCAGACATCAGACATCAGACATCAGACATCAGACATCAGACATCAGACATCAGGCATCAGTTCTCAGACATCAGACATCAGTTCTCAGACATCAGTTCTCAGACATCAGATACCAGACATCAGACACCAGACATCAGACATCAGTTCTCAGACATCAGACACCAGACATTAGACATCAGTTCTCAGACATCAGACATCAGTTCTCAGACATCAGACATCAGACATCAGACAATAGTTCTCAGACATCAAACATCAGACACCAAACATCAGACATGAGTTCTCAGACATCAGTCAGACATCAGACATCAGAGATCAGACACCAGACATCAGACATCAGACACCAGGCACCAGACATCAGACATCAGTTCTCAGACATCAGACATCAGACATCAGTTCTCAGACATCAGACACCAGACATCAGACATCAGTTCTCAGACATCAGACATCAGACATCAGTTCTCAGACATCAGACATCAGACATCAATTCTCATACATCAGACATCAGAAATCAGACATCAGTTCTCAGACATCAGACATCAGACATCAGCTCTCATACATCAGACATCAGACACCAGACATCAGACATCAGACATCAGACACCAGACACCAGACATCAGACACCAGACATCAGACACCAGACACCAGACATCAGACATCAGACATCAGGTCTCAGACATCAGTTATCAGTTCTCAGATATCAGACACCAGACATCAGTTATCAGAAATCAGACATCAGACATCAGTTCTCAGACATCAGACATCAGACACCAGACACCAGACACCAGACATCAGACATCAGACATCAGTTCTCAGACATCAAACATCAGTTCTCAGACATCAGACATCAGTTCTCAGACATCAGACATCAGGACTCAGACATCAGACATCAGGTCTCAGACATCAGTTATCAGTTCTCAGACATCAGACATCAGACACGAGACATCACACATCAGTTATCAGACATCAGACATCAGACATCAGTTCTCAGACATCAGACATCAGACACGAGACATCACACATCAGACATCAGACATCAGTTCTCAGACATCAGACATCAGACACCAGACATCAGACATCAGACACCAGACATCAGACATCAGACACAAGACATCAGAGACCAGACATCAGAGACCAGACATCAGACACCAGACATCAGATATCAGTCATACATCAGACACCAGACATCAGACATCAGACCTCAGACATCAGTCAGACATCAGACATCAGACATCAGACACCAGACATCAGTTATCAGACATCAGACATCAGACACCAGACATCAGACATCAGACATCAGACATCAGACACCAGACATCAGACACCAGACATCAGACACAAGACATCAGACATCAGACATCAGACATCAGACACCAGACATCAGACACCAGACATCAGACATCAGTCAGACATCAGACATCAGACACAAGACATCAGACACCAGACATCAGACATCAGACACCAGACACCAGACATCAGACACCAGACATCAGACATCAGTCAGACATCAGACATCAGACACAAGACATCAGACACCAGACATCAGACACTAGACATCAGACACCAGACATCATACACCAGACATCAGACATCAGACACCAGACATCAGACATCAGACACCAGACATCAGACATCAGACATCAGACACTAGACATCAGTCAGACATCAGACATCAGACATCAGTTCTCAGACATCAGACATCAGACACCAGACATGAGACATCAGACATCAGACACCAGACACCAGACACCAGACATCAGACATCAGACACCAGACATCAGACATCAGACACCAGACATCAGACATCAGACATCAGACACCAGACATCAGACATCAGACATCAGACATCAGTTCTCAGACATCAGTCAGACATCAGACATCAGACATCAGACACCAGACACCAGACATCAGACATCAGACACCAGACATCAGTCATCAGTTCTCAGACATCAGACATCAGTTCTCAGACATCAGACATCAGACATCAGGCATCAGACATCAGATATTAGTTCTCAGACATCAAACATCAGACACTAGACATGAGTTCTCAGACATCAGACATCAGACACCAGACATCAGTTATCAGACATCAGACATCAGACATCAGTTATCAGAGAACAGACATCAGTTCTCAGACATCAGACATCAGACATCAGTTCTCAGACATCAGACATCAGACACCAGACATCAGACATCAGACATCAAACATCAGTTCTCAGACATCAGTCAGACATCAGACACCAGACATCAGATATCAGACATCAGACACCAGACACCAGACATCAGACATCAGTTCTCAGACATCAGTCAGACATCAGACATCAGACATCAGTTCTCAGACATCAGACATCAGACAGCAGACATCAGACATCAGTTCTCAGACATCAGACATCAGACATCAGTTCTCAGACATCAGTCATCAGACATCAGACAGCAGACACCAGACATCAGACACCAGACACCAGACATCAGACATCAGACACCAGACATCAGTTCTCAGACATCAGACATCAGTTCTCAGACATCAGACATCAGTTCTCAGACATCAGACATCAGACACCAGACATCAGACATCAGTTCTCAGACATCAGACATTAGACCTCAGTTCTCAGACATCAGACATCAGACATCAGACATCAGTTCTCAGACATCAGATGTCAGACACCAGACATCAGACATCAGACATCAGACACCAGACATCAGACATCAGTTCTCAGACATCAGACACCAGACATCAGACATCAGTTCTCAGACATCAGACATCAGACATCAGTTCTCAGACATCAGACATCAGACAATAGTTCTCAGACATCAAACATCAGACACCAGACATCAGACATCAGACACCAGACATCAGACATCAGACATCAGACATCAGACATCAGACACCAGACATCAGACATCAGACACGAAACATCAGACACCAGACATCAGACATCAGACATCAGACACCAGACATCAGTCAGACATCAGACATCAGACATCAGTTCTCAGACATCAGACATCAGACACCAGACATCAGACATCAGACATCAGACATCAGACATCAGACACCAGACATCAGACATCAGACACCAGACATCAGACATCAGATCTCAGACATCAGTCAGACATCAGACATCAGACATCAGACACCAGACACTAGACATCAGACACCAGACATCTTGTCATCAGTTCTCAGACATCAGACATCAGTTCTCAGACATCAGACATCAGGCATCAGACATCTGACATTAGTTCTCAGACATCAAACATCAGACACCGGACATGAGTTCTCAGACATCAGACATCAGACACCAGACATCAGTTATCAGACATCAGACATCAGTTATCAGACAACAGACATCAGTTCTCAGACATCAGACATCAGACATCAGTTCTCAGACATCAGACATCAGACACCAGACACCAGACATCAGACATCAGACATCAAACATCAGTTCTCAGACATCAGTCAGACATCAGACACCAGACATCAGATATCAGACATCAGACACCAGACACCAGACATCAGACATAAGTTCTCAGTCATCAGTCAGACATCAGACATCAGACATCAGACACCAGACACCAGACATCAGTTCTCAGACATCAGACATCAGTTCTCAGACATCAGACATCAGACATCAGACACCAGACATCAGACACCAGACACCAGACATCAGACATCAGACATCAGACATCAGACATCAGTTCTCAGACATCAGACATCAGTTCTCAGACATCAGACATCAGTTCTCAGACATCAGACATCAGACACCAGACATCAGACATCAGTTCTCAGACATCAGACATCAGACCTCAGTTCTCAGACATCAGACATCAGACATCACACATCAGACATCAGTTCTCAGACATCAGACATCAGACACCAGACACCAGACATCAGACACCAGACACCAGACATCAGACATCAGACACCAGACATCAGTTCTCAGAAATCAGACATCAGTTCTCAGAAATCAGACATCAGTTCTCAGACATCAGACATCAGTTCTCAGACATCAGACATCAGACACCAGACATCAGACATCAGTTCTCAGACATCAGACATTAGACCTCAGTTCTCAGACATCAGACATCAGACATCAGACATCAGTTCTCAGACATCAGATGTCAGACACCAGACATCAGACATCAGACACCAGACATCAGACATCAGTTCTCAGACATCAGACACCAGACATCAGACATCAGTTCTCAGACATCAGACATCAGACATCAGTTCTCAGACATCAGACATCAGACAATAGTTCTCAGACATCAAACATCAGACACCAGACATCAGACATCAGTTCTCAGACATCAGACACCAGACAACAGACATCAGACATCAGTTCTCAGACATCAGACATCTGACATCAGTTATCAGACATCAGACATCAGACATCAGTTCTCAGACATCAGACATCAGACATCAGTTCTCAGACATCAGACATCAGACATCAGACACCAGACACCAGACATCAGACAACAGACATCAGACAACAGACAACAGACATCAGTTCTCAGACATCAGACATCAGTTCTCAGACATCAGACATCAGTTCTCAGACATCAGACATCAGTTCTCAGACATCAGACACCAGACATCAGACATCAGACATCAGACACCAGACATCAGACATCAGACATCAGACATCAGTTCTCAGACATCAGACATCAGACACCAGACATCAAACATCAAACATCAGTTCTCAGACATCAGTCAGACATCAGACACCAGACATCAGACACCAGACATCAGACATCAGACATCAGACATCAGACATCAGACATCAGACATCAGACACCAGACATCAGACATCAGACATCAGACATCAGTTCTCAGACATCAGGCAGACATCAGACGTCAGACATCAGACACCAGACATCAGACATCAGACACGAAACATCAGACACCAGACATCAGACATCAGACATCAGACACCAGACATCAGTCAGACATCAGACATCAGACATCAGACATCAGTTCTCAGACATCAGACATCAGACACCAGACATCAGACATCAGACATCAGACATCAGACACCAGACACTAGACATCAGACATCAGACACCAGACATCTTGTCATCAGTTCTCAGACATCAGACATCAGTTCTCAGACATCAGACATCAGGCATCAGACATCTGACATTAGTTCTCAGACATCAAACATCAGACACCGGACATGAGTTCTCAGACATCAGACATCAGACATCAGTTCTCAGACATCAGACATCAGACATCAGTTCTCAGACATCAGACATCAGACACCAGACACCAGACATCAGACATCAGACATCAGACAACAGACATCAGTTCTCAGAAATCAGTCATCAGTTCTCAGACATCAGACATCAGTTCTCAGACATCAGACACCAGACATCAGACAACAGACATCAGACATCAGACATCAGTTCTCAGACATCAGACATCAGACACCAGACATCAAACATCAATTCTCAGACATCAGTCAGACATCAGACACCAGACATCAGACACCAGACATCAGACATCAGACATCAGACACCAGACATCAGACATCAGACACCAGACATAAGACATCAGTTAACAGACACCAGACATCAGACATCAGTTCTCAGACATCGGTCAGACACCACACATCAGACATCAGTTCTCAGACATCAGTCAGACACCAGACATCAGACATAAGTCAGACACCAGACATCAGACACCAGACATCAGACACCAGACATCAGACATCAGACACCAGACATCAGTTCTCAGACACCAGACATCAGACATCAGACATCTGACATTAGACATCAGACACCAGACATCATACACCAGACATCAGACATAAGACATCAGTTCTCAGACATCAGTCAGACACCAGACATCAGTCAGACACCAGACATCAGACAGACACCAGACATCAGACACCAGACATCAGACATCAGTTCTCAGACATCAGACATCAGTCAGACACCAGACATAAGACACCAGACATCAGACATCAGTTCTCAGACATCAGACATCAGTTCTCAGACATCAGACACCAGACATCAGTTATCAGACATCAGACATCAGACATCAGTTATCAGACATCAGACATCAGTTCTCAGACATCAGACATCAGACACCAGACATCAGACATCAGACATCAGACATCAGACACCAGACATCAGACATCAGTTCTCTGACATCAGACATCAGACATCAGACACCATACATCAGACATTAGACATCAGACATCAGACACCAGACACCAGATATCAGACACCAGACACCAGACATGAGTTCTCAGACATCAGACATCAGTTCTCAGATATCAGACAACAGTTCTCAGACATCAGACATCAGACACCATTCATCAGACATCAGTTCTCAGACATCAGACATCAGTTCTCAGACATCAGACATCAGACACCAGACACCAGACATCAGACATCAGACATCAGACACCAGACACCAGACATCAGACATCAGACACCAGACACCAGGCATCAGACACCAGACACCAGACACCAGACATCAGACACCAGACAACAGACATCAGACATCAGACACCAGACATCAGACATCAGACATCAGACACCAGACATCAGACATCAGACACCAGACATCAGACATCAGTTCTCAGACATCAGACATCAGTTCTCAGACATCAGACATCAGGTCTCAGACATCAAACATCAGACACCAGACACCAGACATCAGACATCAGTTCTCAGACATCAGACATCAGTTCTCAGACATCAGACATCAGACATCAGTTCTCAGACATCAGACATCAGTTCTCAGACACCAGACATCAGACATCAGACATCAGACACCAGACATCAGACATCAGAAACCAGACATCAGACATCAGACACCAGACATCAGACAACAGACATCAGACATCAGACACCAGACATCAGAGATCAGACACCAGACATCAGATATCAGTTCTCAGACATCAGACATCAGACACCAGACATCAGACACCAGACATGAGACATCAGACATCAGACACCTGAAATCATACATCAGTTCTCAGACATCAGTCAGACATCAGACATCAGAGATCAGACACCAGACATCAGACACCAGACATCAGACATCAGACACCAGGCACCAGACATCAGACATCAGACATCAGTTCTCAGACATCAGACATTAGACATCAGTTCTCAGACATCAGACACCAGACATCAGACATCAGTTCTCAGACATCAGACATCAGACATCAGTTCTCAGACATCAGACATCAGACATCAGTTCTCATACATCAGACATCAGACATCAGTTCTCAGACATCAGACATCAGTTCTCAGACATCAGACATCAGTTCTCATACATCAGACATCAGACACCAGACATCAGACATCAGACATCAGACACCAGACATCAGACACCAGACACCAGACATCAGACATCAGACACCAGACATCAGACACCAGACACCAGACATCAGACATCAGACTTCAGTTCTCAGACATCAGACATCAGGTCTCAGACATCAGTTATCAGTTCTCAGACATCAGACACCAGACATCAGTTATCAGACATCAGACATCAGTTCTCAGACATCAGACATCAGACACCAGACATCAGACATCAGACACCAGACATCAGACATCAGACATCAGACATCAGTTCTCAGACATCAGACATCAGACACCAGACATCAGACATCAGACACCAGACATCAGACATCAGACATCAGACATCAGTTCTCAGACTTCAGACATCAAACCTCAGACATCAGTCAGACATCAGACACCAGACATCAGACATCAGACACCAGACATCAGTTATCAGACATCAGACATCAGACACCAGACATCAGACATCACACACCAGACATCAGACACCAGACATCAGACATCAGACATCATACACCAGACATCAGACATCAGACACCAGACATCAGACATCAGACATCAGTTATCAGACATCAGACATCAGTTATCAGACAACAGACATCAGTTCTCAGACATCAGACATCAGACATCAGTTCTCAGACATCAGACATCAGACACCAGACATCAGACACCAGACATCAGACATCAGACATCAGTCAGACATCAGACATCAGACACAAGACATCAGACACCAGACATCAGACACCAGACATCAGACACCAGACATCAGTCATCAGTCAGACATCAGACACCAGACATCAGACATCAGACCTCAGACATCAGTCAGACATCAGACACCAGACATCAGACATCAGACACCAGACATCAGACATCAGACACCAGACATCAGACACCAGACATAAGACATCAGTTCTCAGACATCAGTCAGACACAAGACATCAGTCAGACACCAGACATCATACACCAGACATCAGTTCTCAGACATCAGACATCAGTTCTCAGACATCAGACACCAGACATCAGACATCAGACACCAGACATCAGACATCAGACACCAGACATCAGACATCAGACATCAGTCAGACATCAGACATCAGACACCAGACATCAGACACCAGATATCAGACATCAGACATCAGACATCAGACACCAGACATCAGACATCAGTTCTCAGACATCAGACATCAGACACCAGACATCAGACATCAGTCACCAGACATCAGACATCAGTTCTCAGACATCAGTCAGACATCAGACATCAGACATCAGACACCAGACATCAGACATCAGACATCAGTTCTCAGACATCAGACATCAGTTCTCAGACATCACACATCAGACATCAGTTCTCAGACATCAGACATCAGACATCAGACCTCAGACATCAAACATCAGACACCAGACACCAGACATCAGACATGAGTTCTCAGACATCAGACACCGGACATCAGACACCAGACATCAGACATCAGACATCAGTTCTCAGACATCAGACACCAGACATCAGACATCAGTTCTCAGACATCAGACACCAGACATCAGACATCAGTCAGACATCAGACATCAGACACCAGACATCAGACATCAGTTCTCAGACATCAGACATGAGACATCAGTTCTCAGACATCAGACACCAGACATCAGACACCAGACATCAGACACCAGACATCAGACATCAGACACCAGACACCAGACATCAGACATCAGACACCAGACATCAGACATCAGACATCAGACATCAGACATCAGTTCTCAGACATCAGTTCTCAGACATCAGACATCAGACATCAGTTCTCAGACATCAGACACCATAGAATCATAGAATCATAGAATCATAGAATCGTAGAGTTGGAAGGGACCTCCTGGGCCATCTGGTCCAACCCCCTGCTCAAAGCAGGATTCGCTAAATCATCCCAGTCAGATGTCTGTCCAGCCTCTGTTTGAAGACTTCCATTGAAGGAGAACTCACCACTTCTCGTGGCAGCCTGTTCCACTCATTGATCACTCTAACTGTCAAAAAGTTTTTTCTAATATCTAATCTGTGTCTCCTCCTATTCAGTTTCATCCCATTGCTTCTAGTCTTTCCTTGTGCAAATGAGAATAAAGTTGATCCTTCTACAATGTGACAGCCCTTTAGATATTTGTAGACAGCAATTAAGTCTCCTCTCAGTCTTCTCTTTTGCAAACTAAACATTCCCAAATCCTGCAACCTTTCCTCATAAGACAGGGTTTGCAGACCGGTCACCATTCTGGTCGCTCTTTTCTGAACTTGCTCCAGTTTGTTGATGTCTTTTTTAAAATGTGGTGCCCAAAACTGGACACAATATTCCAGATGAGGTCTGACCAAAGAGGAGTAGAGGGAAATAATGACTTCACGTGATCTAGACTGTATGCTTCTGTTAATACATCCTAGAACTGCATTTGCCTTTTCTGCTGCTGCATCACACTGTTGACTCATATTCAGTCTGTGATCTATTAGTATACCCAAGTCTTTTTCACATGTGCTGTCACTTAGCCCTATTCCTCCCATTCTATATATGCTTTTTTCATTTTTATTGCCCAGATGTAGTACTTTGCATTTCTCCCTGTTAAAAACCATTCTGTTAGTTACTGCCCACTTCTCCAGTTTATTTAAATCTTTTTGAATCCTCTCTCTCTCTTCTCTAGTATTAGCTATCCCTCCTAGCTTTGTGTCATCAGCAAATTTAATCAGTTTACCCTCAATTCCTTCATCTAAATCGTTGATAAAGATGTTGAACAATACAGGGCCCAGGACAGAGCCCTGTGGTACCCCACTTGAGACATTCTTCCAACTGGATGTGCAGCCATTTACGACCACTCTTTGGGTCCGATCACTATGCCAGCTATGAATCCACCTAACAGTTGCCTTGTCCATTCCATACTTAGTCATTTTTTCAATAAGGATTGTATGAGTTCTCAGACATCAGTTCTCAGACATCAGACATCAGACATCAGTTCTCAGACATCAGACATCAGTTCTCAGACACCAGACATCAGATCTCAGACATCAGTTCTCAGACGTCAGTTCTCAGACATCAGTTCTCAGACATCACACATCAGTTCTCAGACACCAGACATCAGACATCAGTTCTCAGACATCAGACATCAGTTATCAGACATCAGACATCAGACATCAGTTCTCAGACATCAGTCAAACACCAGACATCAGAAATCAGACATCAGTCGGACATCAGACATCAGACATTAGACATCAGACACCAGACATCAGACATCAGACACCAGACATCAGTTATCAGACACCAGACATCAGACATCAGACATCAGTTCTCAGACATCAGACATCAGTTCTCAGACATCAGACACCATACATCAGTTCTCAGACATCAGACATCAGACATCAGTTCTCATACATCAGACATCAGACATCAGTTCTCAGACATCAGACATCAGACAACAGACATCAGACATCAGTTATCAGACACCAGACATCAGAGTTCAGTTCGCAGACATCAGTCAGACACCAGACATCAGACATCAGACACCAGACATCAGACATCAGACATCAGACACCAGACATCAGACATCAGACATCAGTCATACATGAGACATCAGACACCAGACATCAGACATCAGTTATCAGAAATCAGACATCAGACATCAGACACCAGACACCAGACACCAGACATCAGACATCAGTTCTCAGACATCAGACATCAGTTCTCAGACATCAGACATCAGTTCTCAGACACCAGACATCAGACATCAGACACCAGACATCAGACATCAGTTCTCAGACATCAGACACCAGACATCAGACATCAGACATCAGTTCTCAGACATCAGACATCAGTTCTCAGACATCAGACATCAGACATCAGTTCTCAGACATCAGTCAGACATCAGAAATCAGACACCAGACATCAGACACCAGACATCTGACATCAGTTCTCAGACATCAGACATCAGACACCAGACACCAGACATCAGACATCAGACACCAGACATCAGTTCTCAGACATCAGTCAGACATCAGACATCAGACATCAGTTCTCAGACATCAGTCAGACATCAGACATCAGACACCAGACATCAGACACCAGGCACCAGACATCAGACATCAGACATCAGTTCTCAGACATCAGACATCAGACATCAGTTCTCAGACATCAGACACCAGACATCAGACATCAGATATCAGACATGAGACATCAGTTCTCAGACATCAGACATCAGTCATCAGACATCAGTTATCAGACATCAGACATCAGTCATCAGTTCTCAGACATCAGACATCAATTCTCATACATCAGACATCAGACATCAGTTCTCAGACATCAGACATCAGACACCAGACATCAGACACCAGACATCAGACATCAGACATCAGACATCAGTTCTCAGACATCAGACATCAGTTCTCAGACATCAGACACCAGACATCAGTTCTCAGACATCAGACATCAGTTCTTAGACATCAGTTCTCAGACATCAGTTCTCAGACATCAGACATCAGTTCTCAGAAAAAAGACATCAGACATCAGTTCTCAGACATCAGACACCAGACATCAGACATCAGTCAGACATCAGACACCAGACATCAGACATCAGTTCTCAGACACCAGTCATCAGACATCAGACATCAGACATCAGTTCTCAGACATCAGTCAGACATCAGACATCAGACATCAGACACCAGACATCAGACATCAGACATCAGTTCTCAGACATCAGACACCAAACATCAGACACCAGACATCAGACATCAGACATCAGACACCAGACATCAGACATCAGTTCTCAGACATCAGTCAGACATCAGACATCAGACATCAGTTCTCAGACATCAGACATCAGACATCAGTTCTCAGACATCAGACATCAGACATCATACATCAGACATCAGATATCAGACACCAGACATCAGACATCAGACATCAGTTCTCAGACATCAGACATCAGTTCTCAGACATCAGGCATCAGACATGAGTTCTCATACATCAGACATCAGTTCTCAGACATCAGACATCAGTTCTCAGACATCAGACATCAGTTCTCAGACATCAGACATCAGACACCAGAACTCAGACATCAGACACCAGACATCAGACACCAGACACCAGACATCAGACACCAGACACCAGACATCAGTTCTCAGACATCAGACATCAGTTCTCAGACATCAGACATCAGTTCTCAGACATCAGATATCAGTACTCAGACATCAGACATCAGACACCAGACATCACACATCAGTTCTCAGACATCAGACATCAGACACCAGACATCACACATCAGTTATCAGACATCAGACATCAGACACCAGACATCAGTTCTCAGACATCAGACATCAGTTCTCAGACATCAGACATCAGTTCTCAGACATCAGACATCAGACACCAGACATCAGTTATCAGACATTAGACATCAGACATCAGTTCTCAGACATCAGACATCACACATCAGTTATCAGACATCAGACATCAGACATCAGTTCTCAGACATCAGACATCAGACACCAGACATCAGACACCAGACATCAGACATCAGACATCAGTTATCAGACATCAGACATCAGTTCTCAGACATCAGTCAGACATCAGACACCAGACATCAGACATCAGACACCAGACATCAAACATCAGTTATCAGACATCAGACATCAGACACCAGACATCAGACATCAGACACCAGACATCAGACACCAGACACCAGACATCAGTTCTCAGACATCAGACATCAGTTCTCAGACATCAGACACCAGACATCAGACATCAGACATCAGTTCTCAGACATCAGACATCAGACACCAGACACCAGTTCTCAGACATCAGACATCAGTTCTCAGACATCAGACACCAGACATCAGACATCAGACATAAGACATCAGATCTCAGACATCAGACACCAGACATCAGACATTAGACATCAGACATCAGACACCAGACACCAGACATCAGACACCAGACACCAGACATGAGTTCTCAGACATCAGACATCAGTTCTCAGATATCAGACAACAGTTCTCAGACATCAGACATCAGACACCAGTCATCAGACATCAGACATCAGTTCTCAGACATCAGACATCAGTTCTCAGACATCAGACATCAGACGTCAGACATCAGACACCAGACACCAGACACCAGACATCAGACATCAGACATCAGACACCAGACACCAGACATCAGACATCAGACATCAGACACCAGACACCAAACATCAGACAACAGACATCAGACATCAGACATCAGACATCAGACATCAGTTCTCAGACATCAGACATCAGTTCTCAGACATCAGACATCATGTCTCAGACATCAAACATCAGACACCAGACACCAGACATCAGACATCAGACATCAGTTCTCAGACATCAGACATCAGTTCTCAGACATCAGACATCAGACATCAGTTCTCAGACATCAGACATCACACATCAGACACCAGATATCAGACATCAGAAACCAGACATCAGACACCAGACATCAGACAACAGACATCAGACATCAGACACCAGACATCAGAGATCAGACACCAGACATCAGACATCAGTTCTCAGACATCAGACACCAGACATCAGACACCAGACATGAGACATCAGACATCAGACACCTGAAATCATACATCAGTTCTCAGACATCAGTCAGACATCAGACATCAGAGATCAGACACCAGACATAAGACATCAGACACCAGGCACCAGACATCAAACATCAGACATCAGTTCTCAGACATCAGACATCAGACATCAGTTCTCAGACATCAGACACCAGACATCAGACATCAGTTCTCAGACATCAGACATCAGACATCAGTTCTCAGACATCAGACATCAGACATCAGTTCTCATACATCAGACATCAGACATCAGTTCTCAGACATCAGACATCAGTTCTCAGACATCAGACATCAGACATCAGTTCTCATACATCAGACATCAGACACCAGACATCAGACATCAGACATCAGACATCAGACATCAGACACCAGACATCAGACATCAGACATCAATTCTCAGACATCAGGTCTCAGACATCAGTTATCAGTTCTCAGACATCAGACACCAGACATCAGTTATCAGACATCAGACATCAGTTCTCAGACATCAGACACCAGACACCAGACATCAGACATCAGACACCAGACATCAGACATCAGACATCAGACATCAGATCTCAGACATCAGACATCAGTTCTCAGACATCAGACATCAGTTCTCAGACATCAGACTTCAGGTCTCAGACATCAGACATCAGGTCTCAGACATCAGTTATCAGGTCTCAGACATCAGACATCAGACAAGAGACATCACACATCAGTTATCAGACATCAGACTTCAGACATCAGTTCTCAGACATCAGACATCAGACACGAGACATCACACATCAGACATCAGACATCAGTTCTCAGACATCAGACATCAGACACCAGACATCAGACATCAGTCAGACATCAGACATCAGACACAAGACATCAGACATCAGACATCAGACACCAGACATCAGACATCAGTCAGACATCAGACACCAGACATCAGACATCAGACATCAGACACCATACATCAGTTATCAGACATCAGACATCAGACACCAGACATCAGACATCAGACACCAGACATCAGACACCAGACATCAGACATCAGACACCAGACATCAGACATCAGACATCAGACATCAGACACCAGACATCAGACATCAGACATCAGACACCAGACATCAGACATCAGACATCAGTTATCAGACATCAGACATCAGTTCGCAGACATCAGTCAGACATCAGACACCAAACATCAGACATCAGACACCAGACATCAAACATCAGTTATCAGACATCAGACATCAGACACCAGACATCAGACATCAGACACCAGACATCAGACACCAGACACCAGACATCAGTTCTCAGACATCAGACATCAGTTCTCAGACATCAGACACCAGACATCAGACATCAGACATCAGTTCTCAGACATCAGACATCAGACACCAGACACCAGACATCAGACACCAGACATCAGACATCAGTTCTCAGACATCAGACACCAGACATCAGACATCAGACATCAGTTCTCAGACATCAGACATCAGACACCAGACACCAGACATCAGACACCAGACATCAGACATCAGTTCTCAGACATCAGACATCAGTTCTCAGACATCAGACACCAGACATCAGACATCAGACATAAGACATCAGATCTCAGACACCAGACATCAGACATTAGACATCAGACATCAGACACCAGACATCAGACATCAGACACCAGACATCAGACACCAGACATCAGACATCAGACACCAGACATCAGACATCAGACATCAGACACCAGACATCAGACATCAGTTCTCATACATCAGACATCAGACACCAGACATCAGACATCAGACATCAGACACCAGACATCAGACATCAGACACCAGACATCAGACATCAGACATCAGACATCAATTCTCAGACATCAGACATCAGGTCTCAGACATCAGTTATCAGTTCTCAGACATCAGACACCAGACATCAGTTATCAGACATCAGACATCAGTTCTCAGACATCAGACATCAGACACCAGACATCAGACATCAGACACAAGACATCAGACATCAGACATCAGACATCAGTTCTCAGACATCAGACATCAGCTCTCAGACATCAGACATCAGTTCTCAGACATCAGACTTCAGGTCTCAGACATCAGACATCAGGTCTCAAACATCAGTTATCAGGTCTCAGACATCAGACATCAGACACGAGACATCACACATCAGTTATCAGACATAAGACTTCAGACATCAGTTCTCAGACATCAGAAATCAGACACGAGACATCACACATCAGTTCTCAGACATCAGACATCAGACACCAGACATCACACATCAGTTATCAGACATCAGACATCAGACACCAGACATCAGTTCTCAGACATCAGACATCAGTTCTCAGACATCAGACATCAGTTCTCAGACATCAGACATCAGACACCAGACATCAGTTATCAGACATCAGACATCAGACATCAGACATCAGTTCTCAGACATCAGACATCACACATCAGTTATCAGACATCAGACATCAGACATCAGTTCTCAGACATCAGACATCAGACACCAGACATCAGACACCAGACATCAGACATCAGACATCAGTTAACAGACATCAGACATCAGTTCTCAGACATCAGTCAGACATCAGACACCAGACATCAGACATCAGACACCAGACATCAAACATCAGTTATCAGACATCAGACATCAGACACCAGACATCAGACATCAGACACCAGACATCAGACACCAGACACCAGACATCAGTTCTCAGACATCAGACATCAGTTCTCAGACATCAGACACCAGACATCAGACATCAGACATCAGTTCTCAGACATCAGACATCAGACACCAGACACCAAACATCAGACACCAGACATCAGACATCAGTTCTCAGACATCAGACATCAGTTCTCAGACATCAGACACCAGACATCAGACATCACACATAAGACATCAGATCTCAGACATCAGACACCAGACATCAGACATTAGACATCAGACATCAGACACCAGACACCAGACATCAGACACCAGACATCAGACACCAGACACCAGACATGAGTTCTCAGACATCAGACATCAGTTCTCAGATATCAGACAACAGTTCTCAGACATCAGACATCAGACACCAGTCATCAGACATCAGACATCAGTTCTCAGACATCAGACATCAGTTCTCAGACATCAGACATCAGACGTCAGACATCAGACACCAGACACCAGACACCAGACATCAGACATCAGACATCAGACACCAGACACCAGACATCAGACATCAGACATCAGACACCAGACACCAGACATCAGACACCAGACACCAGACATCAGACATCAGACATCAGACATCAGACATCAGACACCAGACATCAGACATCAGACATCAGTTCTCAGACATCAGACATCAGTTCTCAGACATCAGACATCAGTTCTCAGACATCAGACATCAGGTCTCAGACATCAAACATCAGACACCAGACACCAGACAACAGACATCAGACATCAGTTCTCAGACATCAGACATCAGTTCTCAGACATCAGACATCAGACATCAGTTCTCAGACATCAGACATCAGTTCTCAGACACCAGACATCAGACATCAGACATCAGACACCAGACATCAGACATCAGACATCAGACACCAGACATCAGACATCAGAAACCAGACATCAGACACCAGACATCAGACAACAGACATCAGACATCAGACACCAGACATCAGAGATCAGACACCAGACATCAGACATCAGTTCTCAGACATCAGACATCAGACACCAGACATCAGACATCAGACAGACATCAGACATCAGACACAAGACATCAGACATCAGACATCAGACACCAGACATCAGACATCAGTCAGACATCAGACACCAGACATCAGACATCAGACATCAGACACCATACATCAGTTATCAGACATCAGACATCAGACACCAGACATCAGACATCAGACACCAGACATCAGACATCAGACATCAGACACCAGACATCAGACATCAGACATCAGACATCAGACACCAGACATCAGACATCAGACATCAGTTATCAGACATCAGACATCAGTTCGCAGACATCAGTCAGACATCAGACACCAGACATCAGACATCAGACACCAGACATCAAACATCAGTTATCAGACATCAGACATCAGACACCAGACATCAGACATCAGACACCAGACATCAGACACCAGACACCAGACATCAGTTCTCAGACATCAGACATCAGTTCTCAGACATCAGACACCAGACATCAGACATCAGACATCAGTTCTCAGACATCAGACATCAGACACCAGACACCAGACATCAGACACCAGACATCAGACATCAGTTCTCAGACATCAGACACCAGACATCAGACATCAGACATCAGTTCTCAGACATCAGACATCAGACACCAGACACCAGACATCAGACACCAGACATCAGACATCAGTTCTCAGACATCAGACATCAGTTCTCAGACATCAGACACCAGACATCAGACATCAGACATAAGACATCAGATCTCAGACACCAGACATCAGACATTAGACATCAGACATCAGACATCAGACACCAGACATCAGACATCAGACACCAGACATCAGACACCAGACATCAGACATCAGACACCAGACATCAGACATCAGACATCAGACATCAGTTCTCATACATCAGACATCAGACACCAGACATCAGACATCAGACATCAGACACCAGACATCAGACATCAGACATCAGACATCAGACACCAGACATCAGACATCAGACACCAGACATCAGACATCAGACATCAATTCTCAGACATCAGACATCAGGTCTCAGACATCAGTTATCAGTTCTCAGACATCAGACACCAGACATCAGTTATCAGACATCAGACATCAGTTCTCAGACATCAGACATCAGACACCAGACATCAGACATCAGACACAAGACATCAGACATCAGTTCTCAGACATCAGACATCAGTTCTCAGACATCAGACATCAGCTCTCAGACATCAGACATCAGTTCTCAGACATCAGACTTCAGGTCTCAGACATCAGACATCAGGTCTCAAACATCAGTTATCAGGTCTCAGACATCAGACATCAGACACGAGACATCACACATCAGTTATCAGACATCAGACTTCAGACATCAGTTCTCAGACATCAGAAATCAGACACGAGACATCACACATCAGTTCTCAGACATCAGACATCAGACACCAGACATCACACATCAGTTATCAGACATCAGACATCAGACACCAGACATCAGTTCTCAGACATCAGACATCAGTTCTCAGACATCAGACATCAGTTCTCAGACATCAGACATCAGACACCAGACATCAGTTATCAGACATCAGACATCAGACATCAGTTCTCAGACATCAGACATCACACATCAGTTATCAGACATCAGACATCAGACATCAGTTCTCAGACATCAGACATCAGACACCAGACATCAGACACCAGACATCAGACATCAGACATCAGTTAACAGACATCAGACATCAGTTCTCAGACATCAGTCAGACATCAGACACCAGACATCAGACATCAGACACCAGACATCAAACATCAGTTATCAGACATCAGACATCAGACACCAGACATCAGACATCAGACACCAGACATCAGACACCAGACACCAGACATCAGTTCTCAGACATCAGACATCAGTTCTCAGACATCAGACATCAGACAACAGTTCTCAGACATCAGACATCAGACACCAGACACCAAACATCAGACACCAGACATCAGACATCAGTTCTCAGACATCAGACATGAGTTCTCAGACATCAGACACCAGACATCAGACATCACACATAAGACATCAGATCTCAGACATCAGACACCAGACATCAGACATTAGACATCAGACATCAGACACCAGACACCAGACATCAGACACCAGACACCAGACATGAGTTCTCAGACATCAGACATCAGTTCTCAGATATCAGACAACAGTTCTCAGACATCAGACATCAGACACCAGTCATCAGACATCAGACATCAGTTCTCAGACATCAGACATCAGTTCTCAGACATCAGACATCAGACGTCAGACATCAGACACCAGACACCAGACATCAGACATCAGACATCAGACACCAGACACCAGACATCAGACATCAGACATCAGACACCAGACACCAGACATCAGACATCAGACAACAGACATCAGACATCAGACATCAGACACCAGACATCAGACATCAGTTCTCAGACATCAGACATCAGTTCTCAGACATCAGACATCAGTTCTCAGACATCAGACATCAGGTCTCAGACATCAAACATCAGACACCAGACACCAGACACCAGACATCAGACATCAGTTCTCAGACATCAGACATCAGTTCTCAGACATCAGACATCAGTTCTCAGACATCAGACATCAGTTCTCAGACACCAGACATCAGACATCAGACATCAGACACCAGACATCAGACATCAGAAACCAGACATCAGACACCAGACATCAGACAACAGACATCAGACATCAGACACCAGACATCAGAGATCAGACACCAGACATCAGACATCAGTTCTCAGACATCAGACATCAGACACCAGACATCAGACACCAGACATGAGACATCAGACATCAGACACCTGAAATCATACATCAGTTCTCAGACATCAGTCAGACATCAGACATCAGAGATCAGACACCAGACATAAGACATCAGACACCAGGCACCAGACATCAGACATCAGTTCTCAGACATCAGACATCAGACATCAGTTCTCAGACATCAGACACCAGACATCAGACATCAGTTCTCAGACATCAGACATCAGACATCAGTTCTCAGACATCAGACATCAGACATCAGTTCTCATACATCAGACATCAGACATCAGTTCTCAGACATCAGACATCAGTTCTCAGACATCAGACATCAGACATCAGTTCTCATACATCAGACATCAGACATCAGACATCAGACATCAGACACCAGACACCAGACATCAGACATCAGACATCAATTCTCAGACATCAGACATCAGGTCTCAGACATCAGTTATCAGTTCTCAGACATCAGACACCAGACATCAGTTATCAGACATCATACATCAGTTCTCAGACATCAGACATCAGACATCAGTTCTCAGACATCAGACATCAGACACCAGACATCAGACATCAGACACCAGACATCAGACATCAGACATCAGACATCAGTTCTCAGACATCAGACATCAGTTCTCAGACACCAGATATCAGACATCAGACACCAGACATCAGACACCAGACATCAGACACCAGACATCAGACATCAGTTATCAGACATCAGACATCAGTTCTCAGACAACAGACATCAGTTCTCAGACATCAGACAACAGTTCTCAGACATCAGACATCAGACACCAGACATCAGACACCAGACATCAGACACCAGACATCAGACATCAGACCTCAGACATCAGTCAGACATCAGACACCAGACATCAGACACCAGACATCAGACACCAGACATCAGACACCAGACATCAGACACCAGACATCAGACATCAGACACCAGACATCAGACATCAGACACCAGACATCAGACATCACACAGCAGACATCAGACATCAGACATCAGACATCAGTTCTCAGACATCAGTCAGACATCAGACATCAGACATCAGACATCAGACACCAGACACCAGACATCAGACATCAGACATCAGTCAGACATCAGTCATCAGACATCAGACACCAGACATCAGACATCAGACACCAGACATCAGACATCAGACATCAGTCAGACATCAGACATCAGACATCAGTCAGACATCAGTCATCAGACATCAGACACCAGACATCAGACACCAGACATCAGACATCAGACATCAGTCAGACATCAGTCATCAGACATCAGACATCAGTTCTCAGACACCAGACATCAGACATCAGACACCAGACATCAGACATCAGACATCAGACACCAGACATCAGACATCAGACACCAGACATCAGTTCTCAGACATCAGACATCAGACACCAGACACCAGACATCAGACACCAGACATCAGACATCAGACACCAGGCACCAGACATCAGACATCAGACATCAGTTCTCAGACATCAGACATCAGACATCAGTTCTCAGACATCAGACACCAGACATCAGACATCAGTTCTCAGACATCAGACATCAGACATCAGTTCTCAGACATCAGACATCAGACATCAGTTCTCATACATCAGACATCAGACATCAGTTCTCAGACATCAGACATCAGTTCTCAGACATCAGACATCAGACATCAGTTCTCATACATCAGACATCAGACACCAGACATCAGACATCAGACATCAGACATCAGACACCAGACATCAGACATCAGACACCAGACATCAGACATCAGACATCAGACATCAATTCTCAGACATCAGACATCAAGTCTCAGACATCAGTTATCAGTTCTCAGACATCAGACACCAGACATCAGTTATCAGACATCAGACATCAGTTCTCAGACATCAGACATCAGACACCAGACATCAGATATCAGACACCAGACATCAGACATCAGACATCAGTTCTCAGACATCAGACATCAGTTCTCAGACATCAGACATCAGTTCTCAGACATCAGACTTCAGGTCTCAGACATCAGACATCAGGTCTCAGACATCAGTTATCAGGTCTCAGACATCAGACATCAGACACGAGACATCACACATCAGTTATCAGACATCAGACTTCAGACATCAGTTCTCAGACATCAGAAATCAGACACGAGACATCACACATCAAACATCAGACATCAGTTCTCAGACATCAGACATCAGACACCAGACATCAGACATCAGTCAGACATCAGACATCAGACACAAGACATCAGACATCAGACACCAGACATCAGACATCAGTCAGACATCAGACACCAGACATCAGACATCAGACATCAGACACCAGACATCAGTTATCAGACATCAGACATCAGACATCAGACATCAGACATCAGACACCAGACATCAGACACCAGACATCAGACATCAGACATCAAACACCAGACATCAGACATCAGACATCAGACACCAGACATCAGACATCAGACACCAGACATCAGACATCAGACACCAGACATCAGACACCAGACATCAGACATCAGTTATCAGACATCAGACATCAGTTATCAGACAACAGACATCAGTTCTCAGACATCAGACATCAGACAACAGTTCTCAGACATCAGACATCAGACACCAGACATCAGACACCAGACATCAGACACCAGACATCAGACACCAGACATCAGTCATCAGTCAGACATCAGACACCAGACATCAGACATCAGACCTCAGACATCAGTCAGACATCAGACACCAGACATCAGACACCAGACATAAGACATCAGACACCAGACATAAGACATCAGACACCAGACATCAGACACCAGACATCAGACACCAGACATCAGACATCAGACACCAGACATCAGACATCAGACACCAGACATCAGACATCACACAGCAGACATCAGACATCAGACATCAGACATCAGACATCAGTTCTCAGACATCAGTCAGACATCAGACATCAGACATCAGACACCAGACACCAGACATCAGACATCAGACACCAGACATCAGACATCAGACACCAGACATCAGACATCAGACATCAGTCAGACATCAGTCATCAGACATCAGACATCAGTTCTCAGACACCAGACATCAGACATCAGACATCAGACACCAGACATCAGACATCAGACATCAGACATCAGTTCTCAGACATCAGTCAGACATCAGACATCAGACATCAGACACCAGACACCAGACATCAGACATCAGACATCAGACATCAGACACCAGACATCAGACACCAGACATCAGACATCAGTTCTCAGACATCAGACATCAGTTCTCAGACATCAGACATCAGGCATCAGACATCAGACATTAGTTCTCAGACATCAAACATCAGACACCAGACATGAGTTCTCAGACATCAGACATCAGTTATCAGACAACAGACATCAGTTCTCAGACATCAGACATCAGACATCAGTTCTCAGACATCAGACATCAGACACCAGACATCAGACATCAAACATCAGTTCTCAGACATCAGTCAGACAACAGACACCAGACATCAGATATCAGACATCAGACACCAGACATCAGACACCAGACATCAGACATCAGACATCAGACAGCAGACATCAGACATCAGACATCAGACATCAGTTCTCAGACATCAGACATCAGACACCAGACATCAGATATCAGACACCAGACATCAGACATCAGACATCAGTTCTCAGACATCAGACATCAGTTCTCAGACATCAGACATCAGTTCTCAGACATCAGACTTCAGGTCTCAGACATCAGACATCAGGTCTCAGACATCAGTTATCAGGTCTCAGACATCAGACATCAGACACGAGACATCACACATCAGTTATCAGACATCAGACTTCAGACATCAGTTCTCAGACATCAGAAATCAGACACGAGACATCACACATCAAACATCAGACATCAGTTCTCAGACATCAGACATCAGACACCAGACATCAGACATCAGTCAGACATCAGACATCAGACACAAGACATCAGACATCAGACACCAGACATCAGACATCAGTCAGACATCAGACACCAGACATCAGACATCAGACATCAGACACCAGACATCAGTTATCAGACATCAGACATCAGACATCAGACATCAGACATCAGACACCAGACATCAGACACCAGACATCAGACATCAGACATCAAACACCAGACATCAGACATCAGACATCAGACACCAGACATCAGACATCAGACACCAGACATCAGACATCAGACACCAGACATCAGACACCAGACATCAGACATCAGTTATCAGACATCAGACATCAGTTATCAGACAACAGACATCAGTTCTCAGACATCAGACATCAGACAACAGTTCTCAGACATCAGACATCAGACACCAGACATCAGACACCAGACATCAGACACCAGACATCAGACACCAGACATCAGTCATCAGTCAGACATCAGACACCAGACATCAGACATCAGACCTCAGACATCAGTCAGACATCAGACACCAGACATCAGACACCAGACATAAGACATCAGACACCAGACATAAGACATCAGACACCAGACATCAGACACCAGACATCAGACACCAGACATCAGACATCAGACACCAGACATCAGACATCAGACACCAGACATCAGACATCACACAGCAGACATCAGACATCAGACATCAGACATCAGACATCAGTTCTCAGACATCAGTCAGACATCAGACATCAGACATCAGACACCAGACACCAGACATCAGACATCAGACACCAGACATCAGACATCAGACACCAGACATCAGACATCAGACATCAGTCAGACATCAGTCATCAGACATCAGACATCAGACATCAGTTCTCAGACACCAGACATCAGACATCAGACATCAGACACCAGACATCAGACATCAGACATCAGACATCAGACATCAGTTCTCAGACATCAGTCAGACATCAGACATCAGACATCAGACACCAGACACCAGACATCAGACATCAGACATCAGACATCAGACACCAGACATCAGACACCAGACATCAGACATCAGTTCTCAGACATCAGACATCAGTTCTCAGACATCAGACATCAGGCATCAGACATCAGACATTAGTTCTCAGACATCAAACATCAGACACCAGACATGAGTTCTCAGACATCAGACATCAGTTATCAGACAACAGACATCAGTTCTCAGACATCAGACATCAGACATCAGTTCTCAGACATCAGACATCAGACACCAGACATCAGACATCAAACATCAGTTCTCAGACATCAGTCAGACAACAGACACCAGACATCAGATATCAGACATCAGACACCAGACATCAGACACCAGACATCAGACATCAGACATCAGACAGCAGACATCAGACATCAGACATCAGACATCAGTTCTCAGACATCAGACATCAGACATCAGTTCTCAGACATCAGACATCAGACATCAGACATCAGACACCAGACATCAGACACCAGACACCAGACACCAGACATCAGACATCAGACACCAGACATCAGTTCTCAGACATCAGACATCAGTTCTCAGATATCAGACATCAGTTCTCAGACATCAGACATCAGACACCAGACATCAGACATCAGTTCTCAGACATCAGATATCAGACACCAGACATCAGACATCAGACACCAGACATCAGACATCAGACATCAGACATCAGTTCTCAGACATCAGACACCAGACATCAGACATCAGACATCATACATCAGACATCAGTTCTCAGACATCAGTTCTCAGACATCAGACATCAGACATGAGTTCTCAGACATCAGACATCAGACAATAGTTCTCAGACATCAAACATCAGACACCAGACATCAGACATGAGTTCTTAGACATCAGACATGAGACACCAGACATCAGACATCAGTTCTCAGACATCAGACATCTGACATCAGTTATCAGACATCAGTCAGACATCAGTCATCAGACATCAGACATCAGACATCAGTTCTCAGACATTAGACATCAGACACCAGACATCAGACATCAGACATCAGACACCAGACACCAGACATCAGACATCAGACATCAGACATCAGTTCTCAGACATCAGACATCAGACACCAGACATCAGACATAAGACACCAGACATCAGACATCAGACATCAGTTCTCAGACATCAGACATCAGACATCAGTTCTCAGACATCAGACACCAGACATCAGACATCAGACATAAGACATCAGATACCAGACATCAGACATCAGTTCTCAGACATCAGACATCAGACATCAGACACCAGACATCAGACATCAAACATCAGTTCTCAGACATCAGTCAGACATCAGACATCAGTCAGACATCAGACATCAGACATCAGACATCAGACACCAGACAACAGACATCAGACATCAGTTAACAGACACCAGACATCAGTTCTCAGACATCGGTCAGACACCACACATCAGACATCAGTTCTCAAACATCAGTCAGACACCAGACATCAGACATCAGTCAGACTCCAGACATCAGACACCAGACATCAGACATCAGACACCAGACATCAGTTCTCAGACATCAGACACCATACATCAGACATCAGACATCTGACATCAGACATCAGACATCAGACACCAGACATCAGACATCAGACAGACACCAGACATCAGTTATCAGACATCAGACATCAGACACCAGACATCAGACATCAAACACCAGACATCAGACACCAGACATCAGACATCAGACATCAGACACCAGACATCAGACATCAGACATCAGACACCAGACATCAGACATCAGACATCAGACATCAGACACCAGACATCAGACATCAGACATCAGACACCAGACATCAGACATCAGTTATCAGACATCAGACATCAGACATCAGTTATCAGACAACAGACATCAGTTCTCAGACATCAGACATCAGACATCAGTTCTCAGACATCAGACATCAGACACCAGACATCAGACACCAGACATCAGACATCAGACATCAGTCAGACATCAGACATCAGACACAAGACATCAGATACCAGACATCAGACACCAGACATCAGACACCAGACATCAGTCATCAGTCAGACATCAGACACCAGACATCAGACATCAGACCTCAGACATCAGTCAGACATCAGACACCAGACATCAGACATCAGACACCAGACATCAGACATCAGACACCAGACATCAGACACCAGACATAAGACATCAGTTCTCAGACATCAGTCAGACACAAGACATCAGTCAGACACCAGACATCAGACACCAGACATCAGACATCAGTTCTCAGACATCAGACATCAGACATCAGTTCTCAAACATCAGTCAGACACCAGACATCAGACATCAGTCAGACTCCAGACATCAGACACCAGACATCAGACATCAGACACCAGACATCAGACATCAGACACCAGACATCAGACATCAGACATCAGTCAGACATCAGACATCAGACATCAGACATCAGACACCAGACATCAGACACCAGATATCAGACATCAGACATCAGACATCAGACACCAGACATCAGACATCAGTTCTCAGACATCAGACATCAGACACCAGACATCAGACATCAGTCACCAGACATCAGACATCAGTTCTCAGACATCAGTCAGACATCAGACATCAGACACCAGACATCAGACATCAGACATCAGTTCTCAGACATCAGACATCAGTTCTCAGACATCACACATCAGACATCAGTTCTCAGACATCAGACATCAGACCTCAGACATCAAACATCAGACACCAGACACCAGACATCAGACATGAGTTCTCAGACATCAGACATCAGACACCGGACATCAGACACCAGACATCAGACATCAGACATCAGTTCTCAGACATCAGACACCAGACATCAGACATCAGTTCTCAGACATCAGACACCAGACATCAGACATCAGTCAGACATCAGACATCAGACATCAGACACCAGACATCAGACATCAGTTCTCAGACATCAGACATGAGACATCAGTTCTCAGACATCAGACACCAGACATCAGACACCAGACATCAGACACCAGACATCAGTCAGACATGAGACACCAGACATCAGACATCAGACACCAGGCATCAGACATCAGACACCAGACATCAGACATCAGACATCAGTTCTCAGACATCAGTTCTCAGACATCAGACATCAGACATCAGTTCTCAGACATCAGACACCATAGAATCATAGAATCATAGAATCATAGAATCGTAGAGTTGGAAGGGACCTCCTGGGCCATCTGGTCCAACCCCCTGCTCAAAGCAGGATTCGCTAAATCATCCCAGTCAGATGTCTGTCCAGCCTCTGTTTGAAGACTTCCATTGAAGGAGAACTCACCACTTCTCGTGGCAGCCTGTTCCACTCATTGATCACTCTAACTGTCAAAAAGTTTTTGCTAATATCTAATCTGTGTCTCCTCCTATTCAGTTTCATCCCATTGCTTCTAGTCTTTCCTTGTGCAAATGAGAATAAAGTTGATCCTTCTACAATGTGACAGCCCTTTAGATATTTGTAGACAGCAATTAAGTCTCCTCTCAGTCTTCTCTTTTGCAAACTAAACATTCCCAAATCCTGCAACCTTTCCTCATAAGACAGGGTTTGCAGACCGGTCACCATTCTGGTCGCTCTTTTCTGAACTTGCTCCAGTTTGTTGATGTCTTTTTTAAAATGTGGTGCCCAAAACTGGACACAATATTCCAGATGAGGTCTGACCAAAGAGGAGTAGAGGGAAATAATGACTTCACGTGATCTAGACTGTATGCTTCTGTTAATACATCCTAGAACTGCATTTGCCTTTTCTGCTGCTGCATCACACTGTTGACTCATATTCAGTCTGTGATCTATTAGTATACCCAAGTCTTTTTCACATGTGCTGTCACTTAGCCCTATTCCTCCCATTCTATATATGCTTTTTTCATTTTTATTGCCCAGATGTAGTACTTTGCATTTCTCCCTGTTAAAAACCATTCTGTTAGTTACTGCCCACTTCTCCAGTTTATTTAAATCTTTTTGAATCCTCTCTCTCTCTTCTCTAGTATTAGCTATCCCTCCTAGCTTTGTGTCATCAGCAAATTTAATCAGTTTACCCTCAATTCCTTCATCTAAATCGTTGATAAAGATGTTGAACAATACAGGGCCCAGGACAGAGCCCTGTGGTACCCCACTTGAGACATTCTTCCAACTGGATGTGCAGCCATTTACGACCACTCTTTGGGTCCGATCACTATGCCAGCTATGAATCCACCTAACAGTTGCCTTGTCCATTCCATACTTAGTCATTTTTTCAAAAAGGATTGTATGAGTTCTCAGACATCAGTTCTCAGACATCAGACATCAGTTCTCAGACAACAGACATCAGATCTCAGACATCAGTTCTCAGACGTCAGTTCTCAGACATCAGTTCTCAGACATCACACATCAGTTCTCAGACACCAGACATCAGACATCAGTTCTCAGACATCAGACATCAGTTATCAGACATCAGACATCAGACATCAGTTCTCAGACATCAGTCAAACACCAGACATCAGAAATCAGACATCAGTCGGACATCAGACATCAGACATTAGACATCAGACACCAGACATCAGACATCAGACACCAGACATCAGTTATCAGACACCAGACATCAGACATCAGACATCAGTTCTCAGACATCAGACATCAGTTCTCAGACATCAGACACCATACATCAGTTCTCAGACATCAGACATCAGTTCTCATACATCAGACATCAGACATCAGTTCTCAGACATCAGACATCAGACACCAGACATCAGACATCAGTTATCAGACACCAAACATCAGAGTTCAGTTCGCAGACATCAGTCAGACACCAGACATCAGACATCAGACACCAGACATCAGACATCAGACATCAGACACCAGACATCAGACATCAGACATCAGTCATACATGAGACATCAGACACCAGACATCAGACATCAGTTATCAGACATCAGACATCAGACATCAGACACCAGACACCAGACACCAGACATCAGACATCAGTTCTCAGACATCAGACATCAGTTCTCAGACATCAGACACCAAACATCAGAGTTCAGTTCGCAGACATCAGTCAGACACCAGACATCAGACATCAGACACCAGACATCAGACATCAGACATCAGTCATACATGAGACATCAGACACCAGACATCAGACATCAGTTATCAGACATCAGACATCAGACACCAGACACCAGACACCAGACATCAGACATCAGTTCTCAGACATCAGACATCAGTTCTCAGACATCAGACATCAGTTCTCAGACACCAGACATCAGACATCAGACACCAGACATCAGACATCAGTTCTCAGACATCAGACACCAGACATCAGACATCAGTTCTCAGACATCAGACATCAGTTCTCAGACATCAGACATCAGACATCAGTTCTCAGACATCAGTCAGACATCAGAAATCAGACACCAGACATCAGACACCAGACATCAGACACCAGACATCTGACATCAGTTCTCAGACATCAGACATCAGACACCAGACACCAGACATCAGACATCAGACACCAGACATCAGTTCTCAGACATCAGTCAGACATCAGACATCAGACATCAGTTCTCAGACATCAGTCAGACATCAGACATCAGACACCAGACATCAGACACCAGGCACCAGACATCAGACATCAGACATCAGTTCTCAGACATCAGACATCAGACATCAGTTCTCAGACATCAGACACCAGACATCAGACATCAGTTATCAGACATGAGACATCAGTTCTCAGACATCAGACATCAGTCATCAGACATCAGTTATCAGACATCAGACATCAGTCATCAGTTCTCAGACATCAGACATCAATTCTCATACATCAGACATCAGACATCAGTTCTCAGACATCAGACATCAGACACCAGACATCAGACATCAGTTATCAGACACCAGACATCATTTCTCAGACATCAATCAGACACCAGACACCAGACATCAGACACCAGACATCAAACATCAGACATCAGTTCTCAGACATCAGACATCAGTTCTCAGACATCAGACACCAGACATCAGACATCAGACACCAGACATCAGACACCAAACATCAGACACCAGACATCAGACATCAGTTCTCAGACATCAGACATCAGTTCTCAGACATCAGACACCAGACATCAGTTCTCAGACATCAGACATCAGTTCTTAGACATCAGTTCTCAGACATCAGTTCTCAGACATCAGACATCAGTTCTCAGACAAAAGACATCAGACATCAGTTCTCAGACATCAGACACCAGACATCAGACATCAGTCAGACATCAGACACCAGACATCAGACATCAGTTCTCAGACACCAGTCATCAGACATCAGACATCAGACATCAGTTCTCAGACATCAGTCAGACATCAGACATCAGACATCAGACACCAGACATCAGACATCAGACATCAGTTCTCAGACATCAGACACCAAACATCAGACACCAGACATCAGACATCAGACATCAGACACCAGACATCAGACATCAGTTCTCAGACATCAGTCAGATATCAGACATCAGTTCTCAGACATCAGACATCAGACATCAGTTCTCAGACATCAGACATCAGACATCACACATCAGACATCAGATATCAGACACCAGACATCAGACATCAGACATCAGTTCTCAGACATCAGACATCAGTTCTCAGACATCAGGCATCAGACATCAGTTCTCATACATCAGACATCAGTTCTCAGACATCAGACATCAGTTCTCAGACATCAGACATCAGTTCTCAGACATCAGACATCAGTTCTCAGACATCAGACATCAGACACCAGAACTCAGACATCAGACACCAGACATCAGACACCAGACACCTGACATCAGACATCAGACATCAGTTCTCAGACATCAGACATCAGTTCTCAGACATCAGACATCAGTTCTCAGACATCAGATATCAGTACTCAGACATCAGACATCAGACACCAGACATCACACATCAGTTCTCAGACATCAGACATCAGACACCAGACATCACACATCAGTTATCAGACATCAGACATCAGACACCAGACATCAGTTCTCAGACATCAGACATCAGTTCTCAGACATCAGACATCAGTTCTCAGACATCAGACATCAGACACCAGACATCAGTTATCAGACATCAGACATCAGACATCAGTTCTCAGACATCAGACATCACACATCAGTTATCAGACATCAGACATCAGACATCAGTTCTCAGACATCAGACATCAGACACCAGACATCAGACACCAGACATCAGACATCAGACATCAGTTATCAGACATCAGACATCAGTTCTCAGACATCAGTCAGACATCAGACACCAGACATCAGACATCAGACACCAGACATCAAACATCAGTTATCAGACATCAGACACCAGACATCAGACATCAGACACCAGACATCAGACACCAGACACCAGACATCAGTTCTCAGACATCAGACATCAGTTCTCAGACATCAGACACCAGACATCAGACATCAGTTCTCAGACATCAGACATCAGTCATCAGACATCAGACATAAGACATCAGATCTCAGACATCAGACACCAGACATCAGACATTAGACATCAGACATCAGACACCAGACACCAGACATCAGACACCAGACACCAGACATGAGTTCTCAGACATCAGACATCAGTTCTCAGATATCAGACAACAGTTCTCAGACATCAGACATCAGACACCAGTCATCAGACATCAGACATCAGTTCTCAGACATCAGACATCAGTTCTCAGACATCAGACATCAGACGTCAGACATCAGACACCAGACACCAGACATCAGACATCAGACATCAGACACCAGACACCAGACATCAGACATCAGACATCAGACACCAGACACCAGACATCAGACACCAGACACCAGACATCAGACATCAGACACCAGACATCAGACATCAGACATCAGACACCAGACATCAGACATCAGTTCTCAGACATCAGACATCAGTTCTCAGACATCAGACATCAGGTCTCAGACATCAAACATCAGACACCAGACACCAGACATCAGACATCAGACATCAGTTCTCAGACATCAGACATCAGTTCTCAGACATCAGACATCAGACATCAGTTCTCAGACATCAGACATCAGACATCAGACACCAGACATCAGACATCAGAAACCAGACATCAGACACCAGACATCAGACAACAGACATCAGACATCAGACACCAGACATCAGAGATCAGACACCAGACATCAGACATCAGTTCTCAGACATCAGACATCAGACACCAGACATCAGACACCAGACATGAGACATCAGACATCAGACACCTGAAATCATACATCAGTTCTCAGACATCAGTCAGACATCAGACATCAGAGATCAGACACCAGACATAAGACATCAGACACCAGGCACCAGACATCAGACATCAGACATCAGTTCTCAGACATCAGACATCAGACATCAGTTCTCAGACATCAGACACCAGACATCAGACATCAGTTCTCAGACATCAGACATCAGACATCAGTTCTCAGACATCAGACATCAGACATCAGTTCTCATACATCAGACATCAGACATCAGTTCTCAGACATCAGACATCAGTTCTCAGACATCAGACATCAGACATCAGTTCTCATACATCAGACATCAGACACCAGACATCAGACATCAGACATCAGACATCAGACATCAGACACCAGACACCAGACACCAGACATCAGACATCAATTCTCAGACATCAGACATCAGGTCTCAGACATCAGTTATCAGTTCTAAGACATCAGACACCAGACATCAGTTATCAGACATCAGACATCAGTTCTCAGACATCAGACATCAGACACTAGACATCAGACATCAGACATCAGACATCAGACATCAGATCTCAGACATCAGACATCAGATCTCAGACATCAGACATCAGTTCTCAGACATCAGACATCAGTTCTCAGACATCAGACTTCAGGTCTCAGACATCAGACATCAGGTCTCAGACATCAGTTATCAGGTCTCAGACATCAGACATCAGACACGAGACATCACACATCAGTTATCAGACATCAGACTTCAGACATCAGTTCTCAGACATCAGACATCAGACACGAGACATCACACATCAGACATCAGACATCAGTTCTCAGACATCAGACATCAGACACCAGACATCAGACATCAGTCAGACATCAGACATCAGACACAAGACATCAGACATCAGACATCAGACACCAGACATCAGACATCAGTCAGACATCAGACACCAGACATCAGACATCAGACATCAGACACCAGACATCAGTTATCAGACATCAGACATCAGACACCAGACATCAGACATCAGACACCAGACATCAGACACCAGACATCAGACATCAGACACCAGACATCAGACATCAGACATCAGACACCAGACATCAGACATCAGACATCAGACACCAGACATCAGACATCAGACATCAGTTATCAGACATCAGACATCAGTTCGCAGACATCAGTCAGACATCAGACACCAGACATCAGACATCAGACACCAGACATCAAACATCAGTTATCAGACATCAGACATCAGACACCAGACATCAGACATCAGACACCAGACATCAGACACCAGACATCAGTTCTCAGACATCAGACATCAGTTCTCAGACATCAGACACCAGACATCAGACATCAGACATCAGTTCTCAGACATCAGACATCAGACACCAGACACCAGACATCAGACACCAGACATCAGACATCAGTTCTCAGACATCAGACATCAGTTCTCAGACATCAGACACCAGACATCAGACATCAGACATAAGACATCAGATCTCAGACACCAGACATCAGACATTAGACATCAGACATCAGACACCAGACATCAGACATCAGACACCAGACATCAGACACCAGACATCAGACATCAGACACCAGACATCAGACATCAGACATCAGACACCAGACATCAGACATCAGTTCTCATACATCAGACATCAGACACCAGACATCAGACATCAGACATCAGACACCAGACATCAGACATCAGACACCAGACATCAGACATCAGACATCAGACATCAATTCTCAGACATCAGACATCAGGTCTCAGACATCAGTTATCAGTTCTCAGACATCAGACACCAGACATCAGTTATCAGACATCAGACATCAGTTCTCAGACATCAGACATCAGACACCAGACATCAGACATCAGACACAAGACATCAGACATCAGACATCAGACATCAGTTCTCAGACATCAGACATCAGTTCTCAGACATCAGACTTCAGGTCTCAGACATCAGACATAAGGTCTCAAACATCAGTTATCAGGTCTCAGACATCAGACATCAGACACGAGACATCACACATCAGTTATCAGACATCAGACTTCAGACATCAGTTCTCAGACATCAGAAATCAGACACGAGACATCACACATCAGACATCAGACATCAGTTCTCAGACATCAGACATCAGACATCAGTTCTCAGACATCAGACATCAGACATCAGTTCTCATACATCAGACATCAGACATCAGTTCTCAGACATCAGACATCAGTTCTCAGACATCAGACATCAGACATCAGTTCTCATACATCAGACATCAGACACCAGACATCAGACATCAGACATCAGACATCAGACACCAGACATCAGACATCAGACACCAGACATCAGACACCAGACACCAGACACCAGACATCAGACATCAATTCTCAGACATCAGACATCAGGTCTCAGACATCAGTTATCAGTTCTCAGACATCAGACACCAGACATCAGTTATCAGACATCAGACATCAGTTCTCAGACATCAGACATCAGACACCAGACATCAGACATCAGACATCAGACATCAGACATCAGATCTCAGACATCAGACATCAGATCTCAGACATCAGACATCAGTTCTCAGACATCAGACATCAGTTCTCAGACATCAGGCTTCAGGTCTCAGACATCAGACATCAGGTCTCAGACATCAGTTATCAGGTCTCAGACATCAGACATCAGACACGAGACATCACACATCAGTTATCAGACATCAGACTTCAGACATCAGTTCTCAGACATCAGACATCAGACACGAGACATCACACATCAGACATCAGACATCAGTTCTCAGACATCAGACATCAGACACCAGACATCAGACATCAGTCAGACATCAGACATCAGACACAAGACATCAGACATCAGACATCAGACACCAGACATCAGACATCAGTCAGACATCAGACACCAGACATCAGACATCAGACATCAGACACCAGACATCAGTTATCAGACATCAGACATCAGACACCAGACATCAGACATCAGACACCAGACATCAGTTCGCAGACATCAGTCAGACATCAGACACCAGACATCAGACATCAGACACCAGACATCAGACATCAGTCAGACATCAGACATCAGACACAAGACATCAGACATCAGACATCAGACACCAGACATCAGACATCAGTCAGACATCAGACACCAGACATCAGACATCAGACATCAGACACCAGACATCAGTTATCAGACATCAGACATCAGACACCAGACATCAGACATCAGACACCAGACATCAGTTCGCAGACATCAGTCAGACATCAGACACCAGACATCAGACATCAGACACCAGACATCAAACATCAGTTATCAGACATCAGACATCAGACACCAGACATCAGACACCAGACACCAGACATCAGTTCTCAGACATCAGACATCAGTTCTCAGACATCAGACACCAGACATCAGACATCAGACACCAGACATCAGACACCAGACATCAGACACCAGACATCAGACATCAGTTCTCAGACATCAGACATCAGTTCTCAGACATCAGACACCAGACATCAGACATCAGACATAAGACATCAGATCTCAGACACCAGACATCAGACATTAGACATCAGACATCAGACACCAGACATCAGACATCAGACATCAGACACCAGACATCAGACATCAGACATCAGACACCAGACATCAGACATCAGTTCTCATACATCAGACATCAGACACCAGACATCAGACATCAGACATCAGACACCAGACATCAGACATCAGACACCAGACATCAGACATCAGACATCAGACATCAATTCTCAGACATCAGACATCAGGTCTCAGACATCAGTTATCAGTTCTCAGACATCAGACACCAGACATCAGTTATCAGACATCAGACATCAGTTCTCAGACATCAGACATCAGACACCAGACATCAGACATCAGACACAAGACATCAGACATCAGACATCAGACATCAGACATCAGTTCTCAGACATCAGACATCAGTTCTCAGACATCAGACATCAGTTCTCAGACATCAGACTTCAGGTCTCAGACATCAGACATCAGGTCTCAAACATCAGTTATCAGGTCTCAGACATCAGACATCAGACACGAGACATCACACATCAGTTATCAGACATCAGACTTCAGACATCAGTTCTCAGACATCAGAAATCAGACACGAGACATCACACATCAGACATCAGACATCAGTTCTCAGACATCAGACATCAGACACCAGACATCAGACATCAGTCAGACATCAGACATCAGACACAAGACATCAGACATCAGACACCAGACATCAGACATCAGTCAGACACCAGACACCAGACATCAGACATCAGTTATCAGACATCAGACATCAGACACCAGACATCAGACATCAGACACCAGACATCAGACACCAGACATCAGACATCAGACATCAGACACCAGACATCAGACATCAGACATCAGACATCAGACACCAGACATCAGACATCAGACATCAGACACCAGACATCAGACATCAGACACCAGACATCAGACACCAGACATCAGACATCAGTTATCAGACATCAGACATCAGTTATCAGACAACAGACATCAGTTCTCAGACATCAGACATCAGACAACAGTTCTCAGACATCAGACATCAGACACCAGACATCAGACATCAGACACCAGACATCAGACATCAGACATCAGACATCAGACATCAGTCATCAGTCAGACATCAGATACCAGACATCAGACATCAGACCTCAGACATCAGTCAGACATCAGACACCAGACATCAGACACCAGACATCAGACATCAGACACCAGACATCAGACACCAGACATCAGACACCAGACATCAGACATCAGACACCAGACATCAGACATCAGACACCAGACATCAGACATCACACAGCAGACATCAGACATCAGACATCAGACATCAGACATCAGTTATCAGACATCAGACATCAGTTATCAGACAACAGACATCAGTTCTCAGACATCAGACATCAGACAACAGTTCTCAGACATCAGACATCAGACACCAGACATCAGACACCAGACATCAGACACCAGACATCAGACACCAGACATCAGTCATCAGTCAGACATCAGATACCAGACATCAGACATCAGACCTCAGACATCAGTCAGACATCAGACACCAGACATCAGACACCAGACATCAGACATCAGACACCAGACATCAGACACCAGACACCAGACATCAGACACCAGACATCAGACATCAGACACCAGACATCAGACATCAGACACCAGACATCAGACATCACACAGCAGACATCAGACATCAGACATCAGACATCAGACATCAGTTCTCAGACATCAGTCAGACATCAGACATCAGACATCAGACATCAGACACCAGACATCAGACATCAGACACCAGACACCAGACATCAGACATCAGACATCAGACATCAGACATCAGACATCAGACACCAGACATCAGACATCAGACACCAGACATCAGACATCAGACATCAGTTCTCAGACATCAGACATCAGTTCTCAGACATCAGACATCAGGCATCAGACATCAGACATTAGTTCTCAGACATCAAACATCAGACACCAGACATGAGTTCTCAGACATCAGACACCAGACATCAGACATCAGACATCAAACATCAGTTCTCAGACATCAGTCAGACAACAGACACCAGACATGAGTTCTCAGACATCAGACATCAGTTATCAGACACCAGACATCAGTTCTCAGACATCAGACATCAGACATCAGTTCTCAGACACCATACATCAGTTCTCAGACATCAGACATCAGACATCAGTTATCAGACAACAGACATCAGTTCTCAGACATCAGACATCAGACAACAGTTCTCAGACATCAGACATCAGACACCAGACATCAGACACCAGACATCAGACACCAGACATCAGACACCAGACATCAGTCATCAGTCAGACATCAGATACCAGACATCAGACATCAGACCTCAGACATCAGTCAGACATCAGACACCAGACATCAGACACCAGACATCAGACATCAGACACCAGACATCAGACACCAGACACCAGACATCAGACACCAGACATCAGACATCAGACACCAGACATCAGACATCAGACACCAGACATCAGACATCACACAGCAGACATCAGACATCAGACATCAGACATCAGACATCAGTTCTCAGACATCAGTCAGACATCAGACATCAGACATCAGACATCAGACACCAGACATCAGACATCAGACACCAGACACCAGACATCAGACATCAGACATCAGACATCAGACATCAGACACCAGACATCAGACATCAGACACCAGACATCAGACATCAGACATCAGTTCTCAGACATCAGACATCAGTTCTCAGACATCAGACATCAGGCATCAGACATCAGACATTAGTTCTCAGACATCAAACATCAGACACCAGACATGAGTTCTCAGACATCAGACACCAGACATCAGACATCAGACATCAAACATCAGTTCTCAGACATCAGTCAGACAACAGACACCAGACATGAGTTCTCAGACATCAGACATCAGTTATCAGACAACAGACATCAGTTCTCAGACATCAGACACCAGACATCAGATATCAGACATCAGACACCAGACATCAGACACCAGACATCAGACATCAGACATCAGACATCAGACAGCAGACATCAGACATCAGACATCAGTTCTCAGACATCAGACATCAGACACCAGACACCAGACATCAGACATCAGTCATACATGAGACATCAGACATCAGACACCAGACATCAGACATCAGACATCAGTCATACATGAGACATCAGACACCAGACATCAGACATCAGTTATCAGACATCAGACATCAGACACCAGACACCAGACACCAGACATCAGACATCAGTTCTCAGACATCAGACATCAGTTCTCAGACATCAGACATCAGACATCAGACATCAGACACCAGACATCAGACACCAGACACCAGACATCAGACATCAGACACCAGACATCAGTTCTCAGACATCAGACATCAGTTCTCAGATATCAGACATCAGTTCTCAGACATCAGACATCAGACACCAGACATCAGACATCAGTTCTCAGACATCAGACATCAGACCTCAGTTCTCAGACATCAGACATCAGACATCAGTTCTCAGACATCAGATATCAGACACCAGACATCAGACATCAGACACCAGACATCAGACATCAGACATCAGACATCAGTTCTCAGACATCAGACATCAGACATCATACATCAGACATCAGTTCTCAGACATCAGTTCTCAGACATCAGACATCAGGCATGAGTTCTCAGACATCAGACATCAGACAATAGTTCTCAGACATCAAACATCAGACACCAGACATCAGACATGAGTTTTTAGACATCAGACATCAGACACCAGACATCAGACATCAGTTCTCAGACATCAGACATCTGACATCAGTTATCAGACATCAGTCAGACATCAGTCATCAGACATCAGACATCAGTTCTCAGACATGAGACATCAGACACCAGACATCAGACATCAGACATCAGACACCAGACACCAGACATCAGACATCAGACATCAGTTCTCAGACATCAGACATCAGACACCAGACATCAGACATCAGACATCAGACATCAGTTCTCAGACATCAGACATCAGTTCTCAGACATCAGACACCAGACATCAGACATCAGACATAAGACACCAGACATCAGACATCAGACATCAGTTCTCAGACATCAGACATCAGTTCTCAGACATCAGACATCAGACATCAGTTCTCAGACATCAGACACCAGACATCAGACATCAGACATCAGACATCAGTTCTCAGACATCAGACATCAGACATCAGACACCAGACATCAGACATCAAACATCAGTTCTCAGACATCAGTCAGACATCAGACATCAGACATCAGACACCAGACATCAGACAACAGACATCAGACATCAGTTAACAGACACCAGACATCAGTTCTCAGACATCGGTCAGACACCACACATCAGACATCAGTTCTCAAACATCAGTCAGACACCAGACATCAGACATCAGTCAGACACCAGACATCAGACACCAGACATCAGACATCAGACACCAGACATCAGTTCTCAGACATCAGACACCAGACATCAGACATCAGACATCTGACATCAGACATCAGACACCAGACATCAGACATAAGACATAAGACATCAGTTCTCAGACATCAGACACCAGACATCAGACATCAGACACCAGACATCAGACATCAGACATCAGACATCAGTCAGACATCAGACATCAGACATCAGACACCAGACATCAGACACCAGACATCAGACATCAGACACCAGACATCAGACATCAGTTCTCAGACATCAGACATCAGACACCAGACATCAGACATCAGACACCAGACATCAGACATCAGTTCTCAGACATCAGTCAGACATCAGACATCAGACATCAGACACCAGACATCAGACATCAGACATCAGTTCTCAGACATCAGACATCAGTTCTCAAACATCACACATCAGACATCAGTTCTCAGACATCAGACATCAGACATCAGACCTCAGACATCAGACATCAAACATCAGACACCAGACACCAGACATCAGACATGAGTTCTCAGACATCAGACATCAGACACCGGACATCAGACACCAGACATCAGACATCAGACACCAGACGTCAGACATCAGACACCAGACATCAGACATCAGTTCTCAGACATCAGACACCAGACATCAGACATCAGTCAGACATCAGACATCAGACATCAGACACCAGACATCAGACATCAGACACCAGACACCAGACATCAGTCAGACATGAGACACCAGACATCAGACATCAGACACCAGACATCAGACATCAGACACCAGACATCAGACATCAGACATCAGTTCTCAGACACCATACATCAGTTCTCAGACATCAGACACCAGACATCAGACACCAGACATCAGACACCAGACATCAGTCAGACATGAGACACCAGACATCAGACATCAGACACCAGACATCAGACATCAGACACCAGACATCAGACATCAGACATCAGACATCAGTTCTCAGACACCATACATCAGTTCTCAGACATCAGACATCAGACATCAGTTCTCAGACATCAGACATCAGTTCTCAGACACCAGACATCAGTTCTCAGACATCAGTCATACATGAGACATCAGACATCAGACACCAGACATCAGACATCAGACATCAGTCATACATGAGACATCAGACACCAGACATCAGACATCAGTTATCAGACATCAGACATCAGACACCAGACACCAGACACCAGACATCAGACATCAGTTCTCAGACATCAGACATCAGTTCTCAGACATCAGACATCAGACACCAGACATCAGACACCAAACATCAGACACCAGACATCAGACATCAGTTCTCAGACATCAGACATCAGTTCTCAGACACCAGACATCAGACATCAGACACCATACATCAGTCATCAGTTCTCAGACATCAGACACCAGACACCAGACATCAGACATCAGACATCAGTTCTCAGACATCAGACATCAGTTCTCAGACATCAGACATCAGACATCAATTCTCAGACATCAGTCAGACATCAGAAATCAGACACCAGACATCAGACACCAGACATCTGACATCAGTTCTAAGACATCAGACACCAGACACCAGACACCAGACATCAGACATCAGACACCAGACATCAGTTCTCAGACATCAGTCAGACATCAGACATCAGTTCTCAGACATCAGTCAGACATCAGACACCAGACATCAGACACCAGGCACCAGACATCAGACATCAGTTCTCAGACATCAGACATCAGACATCAGTTCTCAGACATCAGACACCAGACATCAGACATCAGACATCAGACATGAGACATCAGTTCTCAGACATCAGACATCAGACATCAGTTCTCAGACATCAGACACCAGACATCAGACATCAGACATCGGACATGAGACATCAGTTCTCAGACATCAGACAGACATCAGACACCAAACATCAGACATCAGACATCAGTCATCAGACATCAGTTATCAGACATCAGACATCAGTTCTCAGACATCAGACATCAGTTCTCAGACATCAGACACCATACATCAGTTCTCAGACATCAGACATCAGACATCAGTTATCATACATCAGACATCAGACATCAGTTCTCAGACATCAGACATCAGACACCAGACATCAGACATCAGTTATCAGACACCAGACATCATTTCTCAGACATCAGTCAGACACCAGACACCAGACATCAGACACCAGACATCAAACATCAGACATCAGTTCTCAGACATCAGACATCAGTTCTCAGACATCAGACATCAGACATCAGACATCAGTTCTCAGACATTAGACATCAGACATCAGACACCAGACATCAGACACCAGACACCAGACATCAGACATCAGTTCTCAGACATCAGACATCAGTTCTCAGACATCAGACACCAGACATCAGTTCTCAGACATCAGACATCAGTTCTCAGACATCAGTTCTCAGACATCAGTTCTCAGACATCAGTTCTCAGACATCAGACATCAGTTCTCAGACACCAGACATCAGACATCAGTTCTCAGACATCAGACACCAGACATCAGACATCAGTCAGACATCAGACACCAGACATCAGACTTCAGTTCTCAGACACCAGTCATCAGACATCAGACATCAGTTCTCAGACATCAGTCAGACATTAGACATCAGACATCAGACACCAGACATCAGACATCAGTTCTCAGACATCAGACACCAAACATCAGACACCAGACATCAGACATCAGACACCAGACATCAGACATCAGTTCTCAGACATCAGTCAGACATCAGACATCAGACACCAGACATCAGACATCAGTTCTCAGACATCAGACATCAGTTCTCAGACATCAGACATCAGACATCAGACATCATACATCAGACATCAGACATCAGACACCAGACATCAGACATCAGACATCAGTTCTCAGACATCAGTCATCAGTTCTCAGACATCAGGCATCAGACATCAGTTCTCATACATCAGACATCAGTTCCCAGTCATCAGACATCAGTTCTCAGACATCAGACATCAGTTCTCAGACATCAGACATCAGACACCAGAACTCAGACATCAGACATCAGACATCAGACATCAGTTATCAGACATCAGACATCAGACATCAGTAGTCAGAAATCAGTCAGACATCAGACACCAGACATCAGACATCAGACATCAGACACCAGACATCAGACACCAGACATCAGACACCAGACACCAGACATCAGTTCTCAGACATCAGACATCAGTTCTCAGACATCCGAAACCAGACATCAGACATCAGACATCAGTTCTCAGACATCAGACATCAGACACCAGACACCAGACACCAGACATCAGACATCAGTTCTCAGACATCAGACATCAGTTCTCAGACATCAGACACCAGACATCAGACATCAGACATAAGACATCAGATCTCAGACATCAGACATCACTTCTCAGACATCAGACATCAGACACCAGACATCAGACATCAGACATCAGACACCAGACACCAGACATCAGACACGAGACATCAGTTCTCAGACATCAGACATCAGTTCTCAGACATCTGACATCAGACACCAGACATCAGACATCAGACACCAGACATCAGACATCTGACATCAGACATCTGACATCAGACATCAGACATCAGACATCAGTTATCACACATCAGGCATCAGACATCAGTTCTCAGACATCATACATCAGACATCAGTTCTCAGACATCAGACCTCAGACATCAGACATCAGACATCAGTTCTCAGACATCAGACATCAGACACCAGACATCAGACATCAGACATCAGACATCAGACACCAGACATCAGACATCAGTTCTCAGACATCAGACATCAGTACTCAGACATGAGACATAAGACATCAGTTCACAGACATCAGTCAGACACAAGACATCTGTCAGACACCAGACATCAGACACCAGACATCAGACATCAGTTCTCAGACATCAGACATCAGACATCAGTTCTCAGACATCAGACACCAGACATCAGACATCAGACACCAGACATCAGACATCAGACACCAGACATCAGACATCAGTCAGACATCAGACATCAGACACCAGACATCAGACACCAGACATCAGACATCAGTTCTCAGACATGAGACATCAGACACCAGACATCAGACACCAGACATCAGACATCATTTCTCAGACATCAGTCAGACATCAGACATCAGACATCAGACACCAGACATCAGACATCAGTTCTCAGACATCAGACATCAGTTCTCAGACATCACACATCAGACATCAGTTCTCAGACATCAGACATCAGACATCAGACATCAAACATCAGACACCAGACATCAGACAAGAGTTCTCAGACATCAGACACCGGACATCAGACACCAGACATCAGACATCAGACACCAGACATCAGACATCAGACACCAGACATCAGACACCAGTTCTCAGACATCAGACACCAGACATCAGACATCAGTCAGACATCAGACATCAAGCAGCAGACACCAGACATCAGACATCAGTTCTCAGACATCAGACATGAGACATCAGTTCTCAGACATCAGACACCAGACATCAGACACCAGACATCAGTCAGACATGAGACACCAGACATCAGACATCAGACACCAGACATCAGACATCAGACACTAGACATCAGACATCAGACATCAGTTCTCAGACATCAGACATCAGTTCTCAGACATCAGACATCAGTTCTCAGACATCAGACATCAGATATCAGTTCTCAGACATCAGACACCATACATCAGTTCTCAGACATCAGACATCAGACATCAGTTCTCAGACATCAGACATCAGTTCTCAGACACCAGACATCAGTTCTCAGACATCAGTTCTCAGACATCAGTTCTCAGACATCAGACATCAGTTCTCAGACACCAGACATCAGATATCAGTTCTCAGACATCAGAGATCAGACATCAGTTATCAGACATCAGACATCAGACATCAGTTCTCAGACATCAGTCAAACACCAGACATCAGAAATCAGACATCAGATAGACATCAGACATCAGACATTAGACATCAGACACCAGACATTAGACATCAGACACCAGACATCAGTTATCAGACACCAGACATCAGACATCAGTTCTCAGACATCAGACATCAGTTCTCAGACATCAGACACCATACATCAGTTCTCAGACATCAGACATCAGACATCAGTTCTCATACATCAGACATCAGACATCAGTTCTCAGACATCAGACATCAGACACCAGACATCAGACATCAGTTATCAGACACCAGACATCAGACATCAGTTCTCAGACATCAGTCAGACACCAGACATCAGACATCAGACACCAGACATCAGACATCAGACACCAGACATCAGTCATACATGAGTCATCAGACACCAGACATCAGACATCAGTTATCAGACATCAGACATCAGACACCATACACCAGACACCAGACATCAGACATCAGACATCAGTTCTCAGACATCAGACATCAGTTCTCAGACATCAGACATCAGACACCGGACATCAGACACCAAACATCAGACACCAGACATCAGACATCAGTTCTCAGACATCAGACATCAGTTCTCAGACACCAGACATCAGACACCAGACATCAGACATCAGTTCTCAGACATCAGACACCAGACATCAGACATCAGACATCAGTTCTCAGACATCAGACATCAGTTCTCAGACATCAGACATCAGTTCTCAGACATCAGTCAGACATCAGAAATCAGACACCAGACATCAGACACCAGACATCTGACATCAGTTCTCAGACATCAGACATCAGACACCAGACACCAGACACCAGACACCAGACATCAGACATCAGACACCAGACAACAGTTCTCAGACATCAGTCAGACATCAGACATCAGACATCAGTTCTCAGACATCAGTCAGACATCAGACATCAGACACCAGACATCAGACACCAGGCACCAGACATCAGACATCAGTTCTCAGACATCAGACATCAGACATCAGTTCTCAGACATCAGACACCAGACATCAGACATCAGACATCAGACATGAGACATCAGTTCTCAGACATCAGTCAGACATCAGACACCAGACATCAGTTATCAGACATCAGACATCAGTCATTAGACATCAGTTATCAGACATCAGACATCAGACATCAGTTCTCAGACATCAGACATCAGTTCTCAGACATCAGACACCATACATCAGTTCTCAGACATCAGACATCAGACATCAGTTATCATACATCAGACATCAGACATCAGTTCTCAGACATCAGACATCAGACAACAGACATCAGACATCAGTTATCAGACATCAGACATCATTTCTCAGACATCAGTCAGACACCAGACACCAGACATCAGACACCAGACATCAAACATCAGACATCAGTTCTCAGACATCAGACATCAGTTCTCAGACATCAGACATCAGACATCAGACATCAGACATCAGTTCTCAGACATCAGACATCAGACATCAGACACCAGACATCAGACACCAGACATCAGACACCAGACACCAGACATCAGACATCAGTTCTCAGACATCAGACATCAGTTCTCAGACATCAGACACCAGACATCAGTTCTCAGACATCAGACATCAGTTCTCAGACATCAGATCTCAGACATCAGTTCTCAGACATCAGTTCTCAGACATCAGACATCAGTTCTCAGACACAAGACACCAGACATCAGTTCTCAGACATCAGACACCTGACATCAGTTATCAGACACCAGACATCAGACACCAGACATCAGACATCAGACATCAGACATCAGACATCAGACATCAGTCAGACACCAGACATCAGACATCAGTCAGACAACAGACATCAGACACCAGACATCAGACATCAGTTCTCAGACATCAGTCAGACATCAGACATCAGACACCAGACATCAGACACCAGACACCAGACATGAGTTCTCAGACATCAGACATCAGACATCAGACATCAGTTATCAGACAACAGACATCAGTTCTCAGACATCAGACATCAGACATCAGTTCTCAGACATCAGACATCAGTTCTCAGATATCAGACATCAGACATCAGACATCAGTTCTCAGACATCAGACATCAGTTCTCAGACACAAGACACCAGACATCAGTTCTCAGACATCAGACACCAGACATCAGACATCAGTCAGACATCAGACACCAGACATCAGACATTAGTTCTCAGACACCAGTCATCAGACATCAGACATCAGACATCAGTTCTCAGACATCAGTCAGACATTAGACATCAGACATCAGACAACAGACATCAGACATCAGTTCTCAGACATCAGACACCAAATATCAGACACCAGACATCAGACATCAGACATCAGACATCAGACATCAGTTCTCAGACATCAGTCAGACATTAGACATCAGACACCAGACATCAGACATCAGACACCAGACATCAGACATCAGACATCAGTTCTCAGACATCAGACATCAGTTCTCAGACATCAGACATCAGTTCTCAGACATCAGACATCAGACATCATACATCAGACATCAGACATCAGACATCAGACACCAGACATCAGACATCAGACATCAGTTCTCAGACATCAGACATCAGTTCTCAGACATCAGGCATCAGACATCAGTTCTCATACATCAGACATCAGTTCTCAGACATCAGACATCAGTTCTCAGACATCAGACATCAGTTCTCAGACTTCAGACATCAGACACCAGAACTCAGACATCAGACATCAGACACCAGACATCAGACATCAGACATCAGACATCAGACATCAGTTCTCAGACATCAGACATCAGTTCTCAGACATCAGACATCAGTTCTCAGACATCAGATATCAGTACTCAGACATCAGACATCAGACACCAGACATCACACATCAGTTCTCAGACATCAGACATCAGACACCAGACATCACACATCAGTTATCAGACATCAGACATCAGACACCAGATATCAGTTCTCAGACATCAGACATCAGTTCTCAGACATCAGTTCTCAGACATCAGACATCAGTTCTCAGACATCAGACATCAGACACCAGATATCAGTTATCAGACATTAGACATCAGACATCAGTTCTCAGACATCAGACATCAGACATCACACATCAGTTATTAGACATCAGACATCAGACATCAGTTCTCAGACATCAGACATCAGACACCAGACATCAGACACCAGACATCAGACATCAGACATCAGTTATCAGACATCAGACATCAGACATCAGTACTCAGAAATCAGTCAGACATCAGACACCAGACATCAGACATCAGACACCAGACATCAAACATCAGTTATCAGACATCAGACATCAGACACCAGACATCAGACATTAGACACCAGACATCAGACACCAGACACCAGACATCAGTTCTCAGACATCAGACATCAGTTCTCAGTCATCAGACACCAGACATCAGACATCAGACATCAGTTCTCAGACATCAGACATCAGACATCAGACACCAGACATCAGACACCAGACATCAGACACCAGACACCAGACATCAGTTCTCAGACATCAGACATCAGTTCTCAGACATCAGACACCAGACATCAGACATAAGACATCAGATCTCAGACATCAGACATCAGACATCACTTCTCAGACATTAGACATCAGACACCAGACATCAGACATCAGACATCAGACACCAGACACCAGACATCAGACATCAGACATCAGACATCAGACACCAGACATCAGACATCAGACATCAGACACCAGACACCAGACATCAGACATCAGACACCAGACATCAGTTCTCAGATATCAGTTCTCAGACATCAGACATCAGTTCTCAGACATCAGATATCAGACACCAGACATCAGACACCAGACATCAGTTATCACACATCAGGCATCAGACATCAGTTCTCAGACATCATACATCAGACATCAGTTCTCAGACATCAGACCTCAGACATCAGACATCAGTTCTCAGACATCAGACATCAGACACCAGACATCAGACATCAGACATCAGACATCAGACATCAGACATCAGGCACCAGACATCAGACATCAGTTCTCAGACATCAGACATCAGTACTCAGACATCTGACACCAGACATCAGACATCAGACATCAGTTCTCAGACATCAGACATCAGACATCAGACACCAGACATCAGACACCAGACATCAGACACCAGACACCAGACATCAGTTCTCAGACATCAGACATCAGTTCTCAGACATCAGACACCAGACATCAGACATAAGACATCAGATCTCAGACATCAGACATCAGACATCACTTCTCAGACATTAGACATCAGACACCAGACATCAGACATCAGACATCAGACACCAGACACCAGACATCAGACATCAGACATCAGACATCAGACATCAGACACCAGACATCAGACATCAGACATCAGACACCAGACACCAGAAATCAGACATCAGACACCAGACATCAGTTCTCAGATATCAGTTCTCAGACATCAGACATCAGTTCTCAGACATCAGATATCAGACACCAGACATCAGACACCAGACATCAGTTATCACACATCAGGCATCAGACATCAGTTCTCAGACATCATACATCAGACACCAGACATCAGACATCAGACATCAGACATCAGACCTCAGACATCAGACATCAGTTCTCAGACATCAGACATCAGACACCAGACATCAGACATCAGACATCAGACATCAGGCACCAGACATCAGACATCAGTTCTCAGACATCAGACATCAGTACTCAGACATCTGACATAAGACATCAGTTCACAGACATCAGTCAGACACAAGACATCTGTCAGACACCAGACATCAGACACCAGACATCAGACATCAGTTCTCAGACATCAGACATCAGTTCTCAGACATCAGACACCAGACATCAGACATCAGACACCAGACATCAGACATCAGACACCAGACATCAGTCAGACATCAGACATCAGACACCAGACATCAGACACCAGACATCAGACATCAGACATCAGACACCAGACATCAGACATAAGTTCTCAGACATCAGACATCAGACACCAGACATCAGACACCAGACATCAGACATCAGTTCTCAGACATCAGTCAGACATCAGACATTAGACATAAGACACCAGACATCAGACATCAGTTCTCAGACATCAGACATCAGTTCTCAGACATCACACATCAGACATCAGTTCTCAGACATCAGACATCAGACATCAAACATCAGACACCAGACATCAGACAAGAGTTCTCAGACATCAGACACCGGACATCAGACACCAGACATCAGACATCAGACACCAGACATCAGACATCAGACACCAGACATCAGACATCAGTTCTCAGACATCAGACACCAGACATCAGACATCAGTCAGACATCAGACATCAGACATCAGACAGCAGACACCAGACATCAGACATCAGTTCTCAGACATCAGACATGAGACATCAGTTCTCAGACATCAAACACCAGACATCAGACACCAGACATCAGACACCAGACATCAGTCAGACATGAGACACCAGACATCAGACATCAGACACCAGACATCAGACATCAGACACCAGACATCAGACATCAGACATCAGTTCTCAGACATCAGACATCAGTTCTCAGACATCAGACATCAGACATCAGTTCTCAGACATCAGACACCATACATCAGTTCTCAGACATCAGACATCAGACATCAGTTCTCAGACATCAGACATCAGTTCTCAGACATCAGTCAGACATCAGAAATCAGACACCAGACATCAGACACCAGACATCTGACATCAGTTCTCAGACATCAGACATCAGACACCAGACACCAGACACCAGACATCAGACATCAGACACCAGACATCAGTTCTCAGACATCAGTCAGACATCAGACATCAGACATCAGTTCTCAGACATCAGTCAGACATCAGACATCAGACACCAGACATCAGACACCAGGCACCAGACATCAGACATCAGTTCTCAGACATCAGACATCAGTTCTCAGACATCAGACACCAGACATCAGACATCAGACATCAGACATGAGACATCAGTTCTCAGACATCAGTCAGACATCAGACACCAGACATCAGACATCAGACATCAGTTATCAGACATCAGACATCAGTCATCAGACATCAGTTATCAGACATCAGACATCAGACATCAGTTCTCAGACATCAGACATCAGTTCTCAGACATCAGACACCATACATCAGTTCTCAGACATCAGACATCAGACATCAGTTATCATACATCAGACATCAGACATCAGTTCTCAGACATCAGACATCAGACAACAGACATCAGACATCAGTTATCAGACATCAGACATCATTTCTCAGACATCAGTCAGACACCAGACACCAGACATCAGACACCAGACATCAAACATCAGACATCAGTTCTCAGACATCAGACATCAGTTCTCAGACATCAGACATCAGACATCAGACATCAGTTCTCAGACATCAGACATCAGACACCAGACATCAGACACCAGACATCAGACACCAGACACCAGACACCAGACATCAGTTCTCAGACATCAGACATCAGTTCTCAGACATCAGACACCAGACATCAGTTCTCAGACATCAGACATCAGTTCTCAGACATCAGATCTCAGACATCAGTTCTCAGACATCAGACACCAGACATCAGACATCAGTCAGACATCAGACACCAGACATCAGTTCTCAGACACCAGTCATCAGACATCAGACATCAGACATCAGACATCAGTTCTCAGACATCAGTCAGACATTAGACATCAGACATCAGACACCAGACATCAGACATCAGTTCTCAGACATCAGACACCAAACATCAGACACCAGACATCAGACATCAGACATCAGACACCAGACATCAGACATCAGTTCTCAGACATCAGACATCAGACACCAGACACCAGACATCAGTTCTCAGACATCAGTTCTCAGACATCAGACATCAGTTCTCAGACATCAGATATCAGACACCAGACATCAGACATCAGACACCAGACATCAGTTATCACACATCAGACATCAGACATCAGACACCAGACATCAGACACCTGACATCAGTTATCAGACACCAGACATCAGACACCAGACATCAGACATCAGACATCAGACATCAGACATCAGACATCAGTCAGACACCAGACATCAGACATCAGTCAGACAACAGACATCAGACACCAGACATCAGACATCAGTTCTCAGACATCAGTCAGACATCAGACATCAGACACCAGACATCAGACACCAGACACCAGACATGAGTTCTCAGACATCAGACATCAGACATCAGACATCAGTTATCAGACAACAGACATCAGTTCTCAGACATCAGACATCAGACATCAGTTCTCAGACATCAGACATCAGTTCTCAGATATCAGACATCAGACATCAGACATCAGTTCTCAGACATCAGACATCAGACACCAGACATGAGACATCAGACATCAGACATCAAACATCAGTTCTCAGACATCAGTCAGACATCATACATCAGACATCAGACACCAGACATCATACATCAGACATCAGACACCAGATATCAGACATCAGTTCTCAGACATCAGTCAGACATCAGTTCTCAGACATCAGACATCAGTTCTCAGACATCAGACATCAGTTCTCAGACATCAGACATCAGTTCTCAGACATCAGACATCAGTTCTCAGACATCAGACATCAGTTCTCAGACATCAGTCAGACATCAGAAATCAGACACCAGACATCAGACACCAGACATCTGACATCAGTTCTCAGACATCAGACATCAGACACCAGACACCAGACACCAGACATCAGACATCAGACACCAGACATCAGTTCTCAGACATCAGTCAGACATCAGACATCAGACATCAGTTCTCAGACATCAGTCAGACATCAGACATCAGACACCAGACATCAGACACCAGGCACCAGACATCAGACATCAGACATCAGTTCTCAGACATCAGACATCAGACATCAGTTCTCAGACATCAGACACCAGACATCAGACATCAGACATGAGACATCAGTTCTCAGACATCAGTCAGACATCAGACACCAGACATCAGACATCAGACATCAGTTATCAGACATAAGACATCAGTCATCAGACATCAGTTATCAGACATCAGACATCAGACATCAGTTCTCAGACATCAGACATCAGTTCTCAGACATCAGACACCATACATCAGTTCTCAGACATCAGACATCAGACATCAGTTCTCATACATCAGACATCAGTTCTCAGACATCAGACATCAGACATCAGTTATCAGACACCAGACATCATTTCTCAGACATCAGTCAGACACCAGACACCAGACATCAGACACCAGACATCAGTTCTCAGACATCAGACATCAGTTCTCAGACATCAGACACCAGACATCAGACATCAGTTCTCAGACATCAGACATCAGACATCAGACACCAGACATCAGACACCAGACACCAGACATCAGACATCAGTTCTCAGACATCAGACATCAGTTCTCAGACATCAGTTCTCAGACATCAGTTCTCAGACATCAGACATCAGTTCTCAGACACCAGACATCAGACATCAGTTCTCAGACATCAGAAACCAGACATCAGACATCAGTTAGACATCAGACACCAGACATCAGACATCAGTTCTCAGACACCAGTCATCAGACATCAGACATCAGTTCTCAGACATCAGTCAGACATCAGACATCAGACATCAGACACCAGACACCAGACACCAGACATCAGTTCTCAGACATCAGACACCAGACATCAGACATCAGACACCAGACATCAGACATCAGTTCTCAGACATCAGTCAGACATCAGACATCAGACACCAGATATCAGACATCAGACACCAGGCACCAGACATCAGACATCAGACATCAGACATCAGACACCAGACATCAGACATCAGTTCTCAGACATCAGACATCAGTTCTCAGACATCAGATATCAGTTCTCATACATCAGACATCAGTTCTCAGACATCAGACATCAGTTCTCAGACATCAGACATCAGTTCTCAGACATCAGACATCAGACACCAGAACTCAGACATCAGACATCAGACACCAGACATCAGACACCAGACACCTGACATCAGACATCAGACATCAGTTCTCAGACATCAGACATCAGTTCTCAGACATCAGACATCAGTTCTCAGACATCAGATATCAGTACTCAGACATCAGACATCAGACACCAGACATCAGTTATCAGACATCAGACATCAGACATCAGTTCTCAGACATCAGACATCAGACACCAGACATCACACATCAGTTATCAGACATCAGACATCAGACACCAGACATCAGTTCTCAGACATCAGACACCAGACATCAGACACCAGACATCAGTCATCAGTCAGACATCAGACACCAGACATCACACATCAGTTATCAGACATCAGACATCAGACACCAGACATCAGACACCAGACATCAGACACCAGACATCAGACACCAGACATCAGTCATCAGTCAGACATCAGATACCAGACATCAGACATCAGACCTCAGACATCAGTCAGACATCAGACACCAGACATCAGACACCAGACATCAGACATCAGACACCAGACATCAGACACCAGACATCAGACACCAGACATCAGACATCAGACACCAGACATCAGACATCAGACACCAGACATCAGACATCACACAGCAGACATCAGACATCAGACATCAGACATCAGACATCAGACATCAGTTATCAGACATCAGACATCAGTTATCAGACAACAGACATCAGTTCTCAGACATAAGACATCAGACAACAGTTCTCAGACATCAGACATCAGACACCAGACATCAGACACCAGACATCAGACACCAGACATCAGACACCAGACATCAGTCATCAGTCAGACATCAGATACCAGACATCAGACATCAGACCTCAGACATCAGTCAGACATCAGACACCAGACATCAGACACCAGACATCAGACATCAGACACCAGACATCAGACACCAGACATCAGACACCAGACATCAGACATCAGACACCAGACATCAGACATCAGACACCAGACATCAGACATCACACAGCAGACATCAGACATCAGACATCAGACATCAGACATCAGTTCTCAGACATCAGTCAGACATCAGACATCAGACATCAGACATCAGACATCAGACACCAGACATCAGACATCAGACACCAGACACCAGACATCAGACATCAGACATCAGACATCAGACATCAGACATCAGACACCAGACATCAGACATCAGACACCAGACATCAGACATCAGACATCAGTTCTCAGACATCAGACATCAGTTCTCAGACATCAGACATCAGGCATCAGACATCAGACATTAGTTCTCAGACATCAAACATCAGACACCAGACATGAGTTCTCAGACATCAGACACCAGACATCAGACATCAGACATCAAACATCAGTTCTCAGACATCAGTCAGACAACAGACACCAGACATGAGTTCTCAGACATCAGACATCAGTTATCAGACAACAGACATCAGTTCTCAGACATCAGACACCAGACATCAGATATCAGACATCAGACACCAGACATCAGACACCAGACATCAGACATCAGACATCAGACATCAGACAGCAGACATCAGACATCAGACATCAGTTCTCAGACATCAGACATCAGACATCAGTTCTCAGACATCAGACATCAGACATCAGACATCAGACACCAGACATCAGACACCAGACACCAGACATCAGACATCAGACACCAGACATCAGTTCTCAGACATCAGACATCAGTTCTCAGATATCAGACATCAGTTCTCAGACATCAGACATCAGACACCAGACATCAGACATCAGTTCTCAGACATCAGACATCAGACCTCAGTTCTCAGACATCAGACATCAGACATCAGTTCTCAGACATCAGATATCAGACACCAGACATCAGACATCAGACACCAGACATCAGACATCAGACATCAGACATCAGTTCTCAGACATCAGACATCAGACATCATACATCAGACATCAGTTCTCAGACATCAGTTCTCAGACATCAGACATCAGGCATGAGTTCTCAGACATCAGACATCAGACAATAGTTCTCAGACATCAAACATCAGACACCAGACATCAGACATGAGTTTTTAGACATCAGACATCAGACACCAGACATCAGACATCAGTTCTCAGACATCAGACATCTGACATCAGTTATCAGACATCAGTCAGACATCAGTCATCAGACATCAGTTCTCAGACATGAGACATCAGACACCAGACATCAGACATCAGACACCAGACACCAGACATCAGACATCAGACATCAGTTCTCAGACATCAGACATCAGACACCAGACATCAGACATCAGACATCAGACATCAGTTCTCAGACATCAGACATCAGTTCTCAGACATCAGACACCAGACATCAGACATCAGACATAAGACACCAGACATCAGACATCAGACATCAGTTCTCAGACATCAGACATCAGTTCTCAGACATCAGACATCAGACATCAGTTCTCAGACATCAGACACCAGACATCAGACATCAGACATCAGACATCAGTTCTCAGACATCAGACATCAGACATCAGACACCAGACATCAGACATCAAACATCAGTTCTCAGACATCAGTCAGACATCAGACATCAGACATCAGACACCAGACATCAGACAACAGACATCAGACATCAGTTAACAGACACCAGACATCAGTTCTCAGACATCGGTCAGACACCACACATCAGACATCAGTTCTCAAACATCAGTCAGACACCAGACATCAGACATCAGTCAGACACCAGACATCAGACACCAGACATCAGACATCAGACACCAGACATCAGTTCTCAGACATCAGACACCAGACATCAGACATCAGACATCTGACATCAGACATCAGACACCAGACATCAGACATAAGACATAAGACATCAGTTCTCAGACATCAGACACCAGACATCAGACATCAGACACCAGACATCAGACATCAGACATCAGACATCAGTCAGACATCAGACATCAGACATCAGACACCAGACATCAGACACCAGACATCAGACATCAGACACCAGACATCAGACATCAGTTCTCAGACATCAGACATCAGACACCAGACATCAGACATCAGACACCAGACATCAGACATCAGTTCTCAGACATCAGTCAGACATCAGACATCAGACATCAGACACCAGACATCAGACATCAGACATCAGTTCTCAGACATCAGACATCAGTTCTCAAACATCACACATCAGACATCAGTTCTCAGACATCAGACATCAGACATCAGACCTCAGACATCAGACATCAAACATCAGACACCAGACACCAGACATCAGACATGAGTTCTCAGACATCAGACATCAGACACCGGACATCAGACACCAGACATCAGACATCAGACACCAGACGTCAGACATCAGACACCAGACATCAGACATCAGTTCTCAGACATCAGACACCAGACATCAGACATCAGTCAGACATCAGACATCAGACATCAGACACCAGACATCAGACATCAGACACCAGACACCAGACATCAGTCAGACATGAGACACCAGACATCAGACATCAGACACCAGACATCAGACATCAGACACCAGACATCAGACATCAGACATCAGTTCTCAGACACCATACATCAGTTCTCAGACATCAGACATGAGACATCAGTTCTCAGACATCAGACACCAGACATCAGACACCAGACATCAGACACCAGACATCAGTCAGACATGAGACACCAGACATCAGACATCAGACACCAGACATCAGACATCAGACACCAGACATCAGACATCAGACATCAGACATCAGTTCTCAGACACCATACATCAGTTCTCAGACATCAGACATCAGACATCAGTTCTCAGACATCAGACATCAGTTCTCAGACACCAGACATCAGTTCTCAGACATCAGTCATACATGAGACATCAGACATCAGACACCAGACATCAGACATCAGACATCAGTCATACATGAGACATCAGACACCAGACATCAGACATCAGTTATCAGACATCAGACATCAGACACCAGACACCAGACACCAGACATCAGACATCAGTTCTCAGACATCAGACATCAGTTCTCAGACATCAGACATCAGACACCAGACATCAGACACCAAACATCAGACACCAGACATCAGACATCAGTTCTCAGACATCAGACATCAGTTCTCAGACACCAGACATCAGACATCAGACACCATACATCAGTCATCAGTTCTCAGACATCAGACACCAGACATCAGACATCAGACATCAGTTCTCAGACATCAGACATCAGTTCTCAGACATCAGACATCAGACATCAATTCTCAGACATCAGTCAGACATCAGAAATCAGACACCAGACATCAGACACCAGACATCTGACATCAGTTCTAAGACATCAGACACCAGACACCAGACACCAGACATCAGACATCAGACACCAGACATCAGTTCTCAGACATCAGTCAGACATCAGACATCAGTTCTCAGACATCAGTCAGACATCAGACACCAGACATCAGACACCAGGCACCAGACATCAGACATCAGTTCTCAGACATCAGACATCAGACATCAGTTCTCAGACATCAGACACCAGACATCAGACATCAGACATCAGACATCAGACATGAGACATCAGTTCTCAGACATCAGACATCAGACATCAGTTCTCAGACATCAGACACCAGACATCAGACATCAGACATCGGACATGAGACATCAGTTCTCAGACATCAGACAGACATCAGACACCAAACATCAGACATCAGACATCAGTCATCAGACATCAGTTATCAGACATCAGACATCAGTTCTCAGACATCAGACATCAGTTCTCAGACATCAGACACCATACATCAGTTCTCAGACATCAGACATCAGACATCAGTTATCATACATCAGACATCAGACATCAGTTCTCAGACATCAGACATCAGACACCAGACATCAGTCATCAGTTATCAGACACCAGACATCATTTCTCAGACATCAGTCAGACACCAGACACCAGACATCAGACACCAGACATCAAACATCAGACATCAGTTCTCAGACATCAGACATCAGTTCTCAGACATCAGACATCAGACATCAGACATCAGTTCTCAGACATCAGACATCAGACATCAGACACCAGACATCAGACACCAGACACCAGACATCAGACATCAGTTCTCAGACATCAGACATCAGTTCTCAGACATCAGACACCAGACATCAGTTCTCAGACATCAGACATCAGTTCTCAGACATCAGTTCTCAGACATCAGTTCTCAGACATCAGTTCTCAGACATCAGACATCAGTTCTCAGACACCAGACATCAGACATCAGTTCTCAGACATCAGACACCAGACATCAGACATCAGTCAGACATCAGACACCAGACATCAGACTTCAGTTCTCAGACACCAGTCATCAGACATCAGACATCAGTTCTCAGACATCAGTCAGACATTAGACATCAGACATCAGACACCAGACATCAGACATCAGTTCTCAGACATCAGACACCAAACATCAGACACCAGACATCAGACATCAGACACCAGACATCAGACATCAGTTCTCAGACATCAGTCAGACATCAGACATCAGACACCAGACATCAGACATCAGTTCTCAGACATCAGACATCAGTTCTCAGACATCAGACATCAGACATCAGACATCATACATCAGACATCAGACATCAGACACCAGACATCAGACATCAGACATCAGTTCTCAGACATCAGTCATCAGTTCTCAGACATCAGGCATCAGACATCAGTTCTCATACATCAGACATCAGTTCCCAGTCATCAGACATCAGTTCTCAGACATCAGACATCAGTTCTCAGACATCAGACATCAGACACCAGAACTCAGACATCAGACATCAGACATCAGACATCAGTTATCAGACATCAGACATCAGACATCAGTAGTCAGAAATCAGTCAGACATCAGACACCAGACATCAGACATCAGACATCAGACACCAGACATCAGACACCAGACATCAGACACCAGACACCAGACATCAGTTCTCAGACATCAGACATCAGTTCTCAGACATCCGACACCAGACATCAGACATCAGACATCAGTTCTCAGACATCAGACATCAGACACCAGACACCAGACACCAGACATCAGACATCAGTTCTCAGACATCAGACATCAGTTCTCAGACATCAGACACCAGACATCAGACATCAGACATAAGACATCAGATCTCAGACATCAGACATCACTTCTCAGACATCAGACATCAGACACCAGACATCAGACATCAGACATCAGACACCAGACACCAGACATCAGACACGAGACATCAGTTCTCAGACATCAGACATCAGTTCTCAGACATCTGACATCAGACACCAGACATCAGACATCAGACACCAGACATCAGACATCTGACATCAGACATCTGACATCAGACATCAGACATCAGACATCAGTTATCACACATCAGGCATCAGACATCAGTTCTCAGACATCATACATCAGACATCAGTTCTCAGACATCAGACCTCAGACATCAGACATCAGACATCAGTTCTCAGACATCAGACATCAGACACCAGACATCAGACATCAGACATCAGACACCAGACATCAGACATCAGTTCTCAGACATCAGACATCAGTACTCAGACATGAGACATAAGACATCAGTTCACAGACATCAGTCAGACACAAGACATCTGTCAGACACCAGACATCAGACACCAGACATCAGACATCAGTTCTCAGACATCAGACATCAGACATCAGTTCTCAGACATCAGACACCAGACATCAGACATCAGACACCAGACATCAGACATCAGACACCAGACATCAGACATCAGTCAGACATCAGACATCAGACACCAGACATCAGACATCAGACACCAGACATCAGACATCAGTTCTCAGACATGAGACATCAGACACCAGACATCAGACACCAGACATCAGACATCATTTCTCAGACATCAGTCAGACATCAGACATCAGACATCAGACACCAGACATCAGACATCAGTTCTCAGACATCAGACATCAGTTCTCAGACATCACACATCAGACATCAGTTCTCAGACATCAGACATCAGACATCAGACATCAAACATCAGACACCAGACATCAGACAAGAGTTCTCAGACATCAGACACCGGACATCAGACACCAGACATCAGACATCAGACACCAGACATCAGACATCAGACACCAGACATCAGACACCAGTTCTCAGACATCAGACACCAGACATCAGACATCAGTCAGACATCAGACATCAAGCAGCAGACACCAGACATCAGACATCAGTTCTCAGACATCAGACATGAGACATCAGTTCTCAGACATCAGACACCAGACATCAGACACCAGACATCAGTCAGACATGAGACACCAGACATCAGACATCAGACACCAGACATCAGACATCAGACACTAGACATCAGACATCAGACATCAGTTCTCAGACATCAGACATCAGTTCTCAGACATCAGACATCAGTTCTCAGACATCAGACATCAGATATCAGTTCTCAGACATCAGACACCATACATCAGTTCTCAGACATCAGACATCAGACATCAGTTCTCAGACATCAGACATCAGTTCTCAGACACCAGACATCAGTTCTCAGACATCAGTTCTCAGACATCAGTTCTCAGACATCAGACATCAGTTCTCAGACACCAGACATCAGATATCAGTTCTCAGACATCAGAGATCAGACATCAGTTATCAGACATCAGACATCAGACATCAGTTCTCAGACATCAGTCAAACACCAGACATCAGAAATCAGACATCAGATAGACATCAGACATCAGACATTAGACATCAGACACCAGACATTAGACATCAGACACCAGACATCAGTTATCAGACACCAGACATCAGACATCAGTTCTCAGACATCAGACATCAGTTCTCAGACATCAGACACCATACATCAGTTCTCAGACATCAGACATCAGACATCAGTTCTCATACATCAGACATCAGACATCAGTTCTCAGACATCAGACATCAGACACCAGACATCAGACATCAGTTATCAGACACCAGACATCAGACATCAGTTCTCAGACATCAGTCAGACACCAGACATCAGACATCAGACACCAGACATCAGACATCAGACACCAGACATCAGTCATACATGAGTCATCAGACACCAGACATCAGACATCAGTTATCAGACATCAGACATCAGACACCATACACCAGACACCAGACATCAGACATCAGACATCAGTTCTCAGACATCAGACATCAGTTCTCAGACATCAGACATCAGACACCGGACATCAGACACCAAACATCAGACACCAGACATCAGACATCAGTTCTCAGACATCAGACATCAGTTCTCAGACACCAGACATCAGACACCAGACATCAGACATCAGTTCTCAGACATCAGACACCAGACATCAGACATCAGTTCTCAGACATCAGACATCAGTTCTCAGACATCAGACATCAGTTCTCAGACATCAGTCAGACATCAGAAATCAGACACCAGACATCAGACACCAGACATCTGACATCAGTTCTCAGACATCAGACATCAGACACCAGACACCAGACACCAGACACCAGACATCAGACATCAGACACCAGACAACAGTTCTCAGACATCAGTCAGACATCAGACATCAGACATCAGTTCTCAGACATCAGTCAGACATCAGACATCAGACACCAGACATCAGACACCAGGCACCAGACATCAGACATCAGTTCTCAGACATCAGACATCAGACATCAGTTCTCAGACATCAGACACCAGACATCAGACATCAGACATCAGACATGAGACATCAGTTCTCAGACATCAGTCAGACATCAGACACCAGACATCAGTTATCAGACATCAGACATCAGTCATTAGACATCAGTTATCAGACATCAGACATCAGACATCAGTTCTCAGACATCAGACATCAGTTCTCAGACATCAGACACCATACATCAGTTCTCAGACATCAGACATCAGACATCAGTTATCATACATCAGACATCAGACATCAGTTCTCAGACATCAGACATCAGACAACAGACATCAGACATCAGTTATCAGACATCAGACATCATTTCTCAGACATCAGTCAGACACCAGACACCAGACATCAGACACCAGACATCAAACATCAGACATCAGTTCTCAGACATCAGACATCAGTTCTCAGACATCAGACATCAGACATCAGACATCAGACATCAGTTCTCAGACATCAGACATCAGACATCAGACACCAGACATCAGACACCAGACATCAGACACCAGACACCAGACATCAGACATCAGTTCTCAGACATCAGACATCAGTTCTCAGACATCAGACACCAGACATCAGTTCTCAGACATCAGACATCAGTTCTCAGACATCAGATCTCAGACATCAGTTCTCAGACATCAGTTCTCAGACATCAGACATCAGTTCTCAGACACAAGACACCAGACATCAGTTCTCAGACATCAGACACCAGACATCAGACATCAGTCAGACATCAGACACCAGACATCAGACATTAGTTCTCAGACACCAGTCATCAGACATCAGACATCAGACATCAGTTCTCAGACATCAGTCAGACATTAGACATCAGACATCAGACAACAGACATCAGACATCAGTTCTCAGACATCAGACACCAAATATCAGACACCAGACATCAGACATCAGACATCAGACACCAGACATCAGACATCAGTTCTCAGACATCAGTCAGACATTAGACATCAGACACCAGACATCAGACATCAGACACCAGACATCAGACATCAGACATCAGTTCTCAGACATCAGACATCAGTTCTCAGACATCAGACATCAGTTCTCAGACATCAGACATCAGACATCATACATCAGACATCAGACATCAGACATCAGACACCAGACATCAGACATCAGACATCAGTTCTCAGACATCAGACATCAGTTCTCAGACATCAGGCATCAGACATCAGTTCTCATACATCAGACATCAGTTCTCAGACATCAGACATCAGTTCTCAGACATCAGACATCAGTTCTCAGACTTCAGACATCAGACACCAGAACTCAGACATCAGACATCAGACACCAGACATCAGACATCAGACATCAGTTCTCAGACATCAGACATCAGTTCTCAGACATCAGACATCAGTTCTCAGACATCAGATATCAGTACTCAGACATCAGACATCAGACACCAGACATCACACATCAGTTCTCAGACATCAGACATCAGACACCAGACATCACACATCAGTTATCAGACATCAGACATCAGACACCAGATATCAGTTCTCAGACATCAGACATCAGTTCTCAGACATCAGTTCTCAGACATCAGACATCAGTTCTCAGACATCAGACATCAGACACCAGATATCAGTTATCAGACATTAGACATCAGACATCAGTTCTCAGACATCAGACATCAGACATCACACATCAGTTATTAGACATCAGACATCAGACATCAGTACTCAGACATCAGACATCAGACACCAGACATCAGACACCAGACATCAGACATCAGACATCAGTTATCAGACATCAGACATCAGACATCAGTACTCAGAAATCAGTCAGACATCAGACACCAGACATCAGACATCAGACACCAGACATCAAACATCAGTTATCAGACATCAGACATCAGACACCAGACATCAGACATTAGACACCAGACATCAGACACCAGACACCAGACATCAGTTCTCAGACATCAGACATCAGTTCTCAGTCATCAGACACCAGACATCAGACATCAGACATCAGTTCTCAGACATCAGACATCAGACATCAGACACCAGACATCAGACACCAGACATCAGACACCAGACACCAGACATCAGTTCTCAGACATCAGACATCAGTTCTCAGACATCAGACACCAGACATCAGACATAAGACATCAGATCTCAGACATCAGACATCAGACATCACTTCTCAGACATTAGACATCAGACACCAGACATCAGACATCAGACATCAGACACCAGACACCAGACATCAGACATCAGACATCAGACATCAGACATCAGACACCAGACATCAGACATCAGACATCAGACACCAGACACCAGACATCAGACATCAGACACCAGACATCAGTTCTCAGATATCAGTTCTCAGACATCAGACATCAGTTCTCAGACATCAGATATCAGACACCAGACATCAGACATCAGACATCAGTTATCACACATCAGGCATCAGACATCAGTTCTCAGACATCATACATCAGACATCAGTTCACAGACATCAGACCTCAGACATCAGACATCAGTTCTCAGACATCAGACATCAGACACCAGACATCAGACATCAGACATCAGACATCAGACATCAGACATCAGGCACCAGACATCAGACATCAGTTCTCAGACATCAGACATCAGTACTCAGACATCTGACACCAGACATCAGACATCAGACATCAGTTCTCAGACATCAGACATCAGACATCAGACACCAGACATCAGACACCAGACATCAGACACCAGACACCAGACATCAGTTCTCAGACATCAGACATCAGTTCTCAGACATCAGACACCAGACATCAGACATAAGACATCAGATCTCAGACATCAGACATCAGACATCACTTCTCAGACATTAGACATCAGACACCAGACATCAGACATCAGACATCAGACACCAGACACCAGACATCAGACATCAGACATCAGACATCAGACATCAGACACCAGACATCAGACATCAGACATCAGACACCAGACACCAGACATCAGACATCAGACACCAGACATCAGTTCTCAGATATCAGTTCTCAGACATCAGACATCAGTTCTCAGACATCAGATATCAGACACCAGACATCAGACACCAGACATCAGTTATCACACATCAGGCATCAGACATCAGTTCTCAGACATCATACATCAGACACCAGACATCAGACATCAGACATCAGACATCAGACCTCAGACATCAGACATCAGTTCTCAGACATCAGACATCAGACACCAGACATCAGACATCAGACATCAGACATCAGGCACCAGACATCAGACATCAGTTCTCAGACATCAGACATCAGTACTCAGACATCTGACATAAGACATCAGTTCACAGACATCAGTCAGACACAAGACATCTGTCAGACACCAGACATCAGACACCAGACATCAGACATCAGTTCTCAGACATCAGACATCAGTTCTCAGACATCAGACACCAGACATCAGACATCAGACACCAGACATCAGACATCAGACACCAGACATCAGTCAGACATCAGACATCAGACACCAGACATCAGACACCAGACATCAGACATCAGACATCAGACACCAGACATCAGACATAAGTTCTCAGACATCAGACATCAGACACCAGACATCAGACACCAGACATCAGACATCAGTTCTCAGACATCAGTCAGACATCAGACATTAGACATAAGACACCAGACATCAGACATCAGTTCTCAGACATCAGACATCAGTTCTCAGACATCACACATCAGACATCAGTTCTCAGACATCAGACATCAGACATCAAACATCAGACACCAGACATCAGACAAGAGTTCTCAGACATCAGACACCGGACATCAGACACCAGACATCAGACATCAGACACCAGACATCAGACATCAGACACCAGACATCAGACATCAGTTCTCAGACATCAGACACCAGACATCAGACATCAGTCAGACATCAGACATCAGACATCAGACAGCAGACACCAGACATCAGACATCAGTTCTCAGACATCAGACATGAGACATCAGTTCTCAGACATCAAACACCAGACATCAGACACCAGACATCAGACACCAGACATCAGTCAGACATGAGACACCAGACATCAGACATCAGACACCAGACATCAGACATCAGACACCAGACATCAGACATCAGACATCAGTTCTCAGACATCAGACATCAGTTCTCAGACATCAGACATCAGACATCAGTTCTCAGACATCAGACACCATACATCAGTTCTCAGACATCAGACATCAGACATCAGTTCTCAGACATCAGACATCAGTTCTCAGACATCAGTCAGACATCAGAAATCAGACACCAGACATAAGACACCAGACATCTGACATCAGTTCTCAGACATCAGACATCAGACACCAGACACCAGACACCAGACATCAGACATCAGACACCAGACATCAGTTCTCAGACATCAGTCAGACATCAGACATCAGACATCAGTTCTCAGACATCAGTCAGACATCAGACATCAGACACCAGACATCAGACACCAGGCACCAGACATCAGACATCAGTTCTCAGACATCAGACATCAGTTCTCAGACATCAGACACCAGACATCAGACATCAGACATCAGACATGAGACATCAGTTCTCAGACATCAGTCAGACATCAGACACCAGACATCAGACATCAGACATCAGTTATCAGACATCAGACATCAGTCATCAGACATCAGTTATCAGACATCAGACATCAGACATCAGTTCTCAGACATCAGACATCAGTTCTCAGACATCAGACACCATACATCAGTTCTCAGACATCAGACATCAGACATCAGTTATCATACATCAGACATCAGACATCAGTTCTCAGACATCAGACATCAGACAACAGACATCAGACATCAGTTATCAGACATCAGACATCATTTCTCAGACATCAGTCAGACACCAGACACCAGACATCAGACACCAGACATCAAACATCAGACATCAGTTCTCAGACATCAGACATCAGTTCTCAGACATCAGACATCAGACATCAGACATCAGTTCTCAGACATCAGACATCAGACACCAGACATCAGACACCAGACATCAGACACCAGACACCAGACACCAGACATCAGTTCTCAGACATCAGACATCAGTTCTCAGACATCAGACACCAGACATCAGTTCTCAGACATCAGACATCAGTTCTCAGACATCAGATCTCAGACATCAGTTCTCAGACATCAGACACCAGACATCAGACATCAGTCAGACATCAGACACCAGACATCAGTTCTCAGACACCAGTCATCAGACATCAGACATCAGACATCAGACATCAGTTCTCAGACATCAGTCAGACATTAGACATCAGACATCAGACACCAGACATCAGACATCAGTTCTCAGACATCAGACACCAAACATCAGACACCAGACATCAGACATCAGACATCAGACACCAGACATCAGACATCAGTTCTCAGACATCAGACATCAGACACCAGACACCAGACATCAGTTCTCAGACATCAGTTCTCAGACATCAGACATCAGTTCTCAGACATCAGATATCAGACACCAGACATCAGACATCAGACACCAGACATCAGTTATCACACATCAGACATCAGACATCAGACACCAGACATCAGACACCTGACATCAGTTATCAGACACCAGACATCAGACACCAGACATCAGACATCAGACATCAGACATCAGACATCAGTCAGACACCAGACATCAGACATCAGTCAGACAACAGACATCAGACACCAGACATCAGACATCAGTTCTCAGACATCAGTCAGACATCAGACATCAGACACCAGACATCAGACACCAGACACCAGACATGAGTTCTCAGACATCAGACATCAGACATCAGACATCAGTTATCAGACAACAGACATCAGTTCTCAGACATCAGACATCAGACATCAGTTCTCAGACATCAGACATCAGTTCTCAGATATCAGACATCAGACATCAGACATCAGTTCTCAGACATCAGACATCAGACACCAGACATGAGACATGAGACATCAGACATCAGACATCAAACATCAGTTCTCAGACATCAGTCAGACATCATACATCAGACATCAGACACCAGACATCATACATCAGACATCAGACACCAGATATCAGACATCAGTTCTCAGACATCAGTCAGACATCAGTTCTCAGACATCAGACATCAGTTCTCAGACATCAGACATCAGTTCTCAGACATCAGACATCAGTTCTCAGACATCAGACATCAGTTCTCAGACATCAGACATCAGACATCAGTTCTCAGACATCAGTCAGACATCAGAAATCAGACACCAGACATCAGACACCAGACATCTGACATCAGTTCTCAGACATCAGACATCAGACACCAGACACCAGACACCAGACATCAGACATCAGACACCAGACATCAGTTCTCAGACATCAGTCAGACATCAGACATCAGACATCAGTTCTCAGACATCAGTCAGACATCAGACATCAGACACCAGACATCAGACACCAGGCACCAGACATCAGACATCAGACATCAGTTCTCAGACATCAGACATCAGACATCAGTTCTCAGACATCAGACACCAGACATCAGACATCAGACATGAGACATCAGTTCTCAGACATCAGTCAGACATCAGACACCAGACATCAGACATCAGACATCAGTTATCAGACATAAGACATCAGTCATCAGACATCAGTTATCAGACATCAGACATCAGACATCAGTTCTCAGACATCAGACATCAGTTCTCAGACATCAGACACCATACATCAGTTCTCAGACATCAGACATCAGACATCAGTTATCAGACACCAGACATCAGTTCTCAGACATCAGTCAGACACCAGACACCAGACATCAGACACCAGACATCAGTTCTCAGACATCAGACATCAGTTCTCAGACATCAGACACCAGACATCAGACATCAGTTCTCAGACATCAGACATCAGACATCAGACACCAGACATCAGACACCAGACACCAGACATCAGACATCAGTTCTCAGACATCAGACATCAGTTCTCAGACATCAGTTCTCAGACATCAGTTCTCAGACATCAGACATCAGTTCTCAGACACCAGACATCAGACATCAGTTCTCAGACATCAGAAACCAGACATCAGACATCAGTTAGACATCAGACACCAGACATCAGACATCAGTTCTCAGACACCAGTCATCAGACATCAGACATCAGTTCTCAGACATCAGTCAGACATCAGACATCAGACATCAGACACCAGACACCAGACACCAGACATCAGTTCTCAGACATCAGACACCAGACATCAGACATCAGACACCAGACATCAGACATCAGTTCTCAGACATCAGTCAGACATCAGACATCAGACACCAGACATCAGACATCAGACACCAGGCACCAGACATCAGACATCAGACATCAGACATCAGACACCAGACATCAGACATCAGTTCTCAGACATCAGACATCAGTTCTCAGACATCAGATATCAGTTCTCATACATCAGACATCAGTTCTCAGACATCAGACATCAGTTCTCAGACATCAGACATCAGTTCTCAGACATCAGACATCAGACACCAGAACTCAGACATCAGACATCAGACACCAGACATCAGACACCAGACACCTGACATCAGACATCAGACATCAGTTCTCAGACATCAGACATCAGTTCTCAGACATCAGACATCAGTTCTCAGACATCAGATATCAGTACTCAGACATCAGACATCAGACACCAGACATCAGTTATCAGACATCAGACATCAGACATCAGTTCTCAGACATCAGACATCAGACACCAGACATCACACATCAGTTATCAGACATCAGACATCAGACACCAGACATCAGTTCTCAGACATCAGACATCAGTTCTCAGACATCAGACATCAGTTCTCAGACATCAGACATCAGTTCTCAGACATCAGACATCAGACACCAGAACTCAGACATCAGACATCAGACATCAGACACCAGACATCAGACACCAGACACCTGACAACAGACATCAGACATCAGTTCACAGACACCAGTCATCAGACATCAGACATCAGTTCTCAGACATCAGTCAGACATCAGACATCAGACATCAGACACCAGACACCAGACACCAGACATCAGTTCTCAGACATCAGACACCAGACATCAGACATCAGACACCAGACATCAGACATCAGTTCTCAGACATCAGTCAGACATCAGACATCAGACACCAGACATCAGACATCAGACACCAGGCACCAGACATCAGACATCAGACATCAGACATCAGACACCAGACATCAGACATCAGTTCTCAGACATCAGACATCAGTTCTCAGACATCAGATATCAGTTCTCATACATCAGACATCAGTTCTCAGACATCAGACATCAGTTCTCAGACATCAGACATCAGTTCTCAGACATCAGACATCAGACACCAGAACTCAGACATCAGACATCAGACACCAGACATCAGACACCAGACACCTGACATCAGACATCAGACATCAGTTCTCAGACATCAGACATCAGTTCTCAGACATCAGACATCAGTTCTCAGACATCAGATATCAGTACTCAGACATCAGACATCAGACACCAGACATCAGTTATCAGACATCAGACATCAGACATCAGTTCTCAGACATCAGACATCAGACACCAGACATCACACATCAGTTATCAGACATCAGACATCAGACACCAGACATCAGTTCTCAGACATCAGACATCAGTTCTCAGACATCAGACATCAGTTCTCAGACATCAGACATCAGTTCTCAGACATCAGACATCAGACACCAGAACTCAGACATCAGACATCAGACATCAGACACCAGACATCAGACACCAGACACCTGACAACAGACATCAGACATCAGTTCACAGACATCAGACATCAGTTCTCAGACATCAGACATCAGACACCAGACATCAGTTATCAGACATCAGACATCAGACATCAGTTCTCAGACATCAGACATCAGACACCAGACATCACACATCAGTTATTAGACATCAGACATCAGACACCAGACATCAGTTCTCAGACATCAGACATCAGTTCTCAGACATCAGACATCAGTTCTCAGACATCAGACATCAGTTCTCAACATCAGACATCAGACACCAGAACTCAGACATCAGACATCAGACATCAGACACCAGACATCAGACACCAGACACCTGACATCAGACATCAGACATCAGTTCTCAGACATCAGACATCAGTTCTCAGACGTCAGATATCAGTACTCAGACATCAGACATCAGACACCAGACATCAGTTATCAGACATCAGACATCAGACATCAGACATCAGTTCTCAGACATCAGACATCAGACACCAGACATCACACATCAGTTATCAGACATCAGACATCAGACACCAGACATCAGTTCTCAGACATCAGACATCAGTTCTCAGACATCAGACATCAGTTCTCAGACAACAGACATCAGACACCAGACATCAGTTATCAGACATCAGACATCAGACATCAGACATCAGTTCTCAGACATCAGACATCAGACATCACACATCAGTTATCAGACATCAGACATCAGTTCTCAGACATCAGACATCAGACACCAGACATCAGACACCAGTCATCAGACATCAGTCAGACATCAGACATCAGACACCAGACATCAGACATCAGACATCAGACACCAGACATCAGACATCAGTTATCAGACATCAGACATCAGACATCAGTTCTCAGACATCAGTCAGACATCAGACACCAGACATCAGACATCAGACACCAGACATCAAACATCAGTTATCAGACATCAGACATCAGACACCAGACATCAGACATCAGACACCAGACATCAGACACCAGACACCAGACATCAGTTCTCAGACATCAGACATAAGACACCAGACATCAGACACCAGTCATCAGACATCAGTCAGACATCAGCACCAGACATCAGACATCAGTTATCAGACACCAGACATCAGACATCAGTTATCAGACATCAGACATCAGACACCAGACATCAGACATCAGACACCACACATCAGACACCAGACATCAGACATCAGTTCTCAGACATCAGACATCAGACACCAGACATCAGACATCAGTTCTCAGACATCAGACATCAGACATCAGTTCTCAGACATCAGACATCAGACATCAGACACCAGACATCAGACACCAGACACCAGACATCAGACATCAGACACCAGACACCAGACACCAGACACCAGACATCAGTTCTCAGACATCAGACATCAGTTCTCAGACATCAGACATCAGTTCTCAGACATCAGACATCAGTTCTCAGACACCAGACATCAGACATCAGTTCTCAGACATCAGACAGACATCAGACACCAGACATCAGACATCAGACACCAGACACCAGACATCAGACATCAGACACCAGACATGAGTTCTCAGACATCAGACATCAGTTCTCAGACATCAGACATCAGTTCTCAGACATCAGATATCAGACACCAGACATCAGACACCAGACATCAGACACCAGACATCAGACACCAGACATCAGACATCAGTTTTCAGACATCTGACACCAGACATCAGACACCAGACATCAGACACCAGACATCAGACATCAGTTCTCAGACATCAGACATCAGACATCAGTTCTCAGACATCAGACCTCAGATATCAGACATCAGACATCAGTTCTCAGACATCAGACATCAGACACCAGACATCAGACATCAGATATCAGACATCAGACATCAGACACCAGACACCTGACATCAGACATCAGACATGAGTTCTCAGACATCAGACATCAGACACCAGACATCAGACATCAGTTATCAGACATCAGACATCTGACATCAGACATCAGACATCAGACACCAGACATCAGACATCAGACAGCAGACACCAGACATCAGACATCAGACATCAGACACCAGACATCAGACATCAGACATCAGACACCAGACATCAGACATCAGACACCAGACACCAGACATCAGACATCAGACACCAGACATCAGTTCTCAGACATCAGTTCTCAGACATCAGACATCAGTTCTCAGACATCAGATATCAGACACCAGACATCAGACATCAGACACCAGACATCAGTTATCACACATCAGACATCAGACATCAGTTCTCAGACATCAGACATCAGACATCAGACCTCAGATATCAGACCTCAGACATCAGTTCTCAGACATCAGACATCAGACACCAGACATCAGACATCAGATATCAGACATCAGACATCAGACACCAGACACCTGACATCAGACATCAGACATCAGACATCAGTTCTCAGACATCAGACATCAGTTCTCAGACATCAGATATCAGTACTCAGACATCAGACATCAGACACCAGACATCAGTTATCAGACATCAGACATCAGTTCTCAGACATCAGACATCAGACACCAGACATCACACATCAGTTATCAGACATCAGACATCAGACACCAGACATCAGTTCTCAGACATCAGACATCAGTTCTCAGACATCAGACATCAGTTCTCAGACATCAGACATCAGTTCTCAGACATCAGACATCAGACACCAGAACTCAATCAGACATCAGACATCAGACACCAGACATCAGACACCAGACACCTGACATCAGACATCAGACATCAGTTCTCAGACATCAGACATCAGTTCTCAGACATCAGATATCAGACACCAGACATCAGACACCAGACATCAGACACCAGACATCAGACATCAGTTTTCAGACATCTGACACCAGACATCAGACACCAGACATCAGACACCAGACATCAGACACCAGTTCTCAGACATCAGACATCAGACATCAGTTCTCAGACATCAGACCTCAGATATCAGACATCAGACATCAGTTCTCAGACATCAAACATCAGACCCCAGACATCAGACATCAGATATCAGATATCAGACATCAGACATCAGACACCAGACACCTGACATCAGACATCAGACATGAGTTCTCAGACATCAGACATCAGACACCAGACATCAGACATCAGTTATCAGACATCAGACATCTGACATCAGACATCAGACATCAGACACCAGACATCAGACATCAGACATCAGACATCAGACAGCAGACACCAGACATCAGACATCAGACATCAGACACCAGACATTGTGACGAACAGCCCACGGCCGTTCGTCCACTTACGGGCGACGACTAACGGGGGTCCCGCTGCCACCAAAACGCGACGGACAGCGGACCCTGTGTCACCACTATGTCACGATCCCACCACTGACACGGGTGTATCAGCGGACGGAGGGGCGTGACACAATGCCGGCACACGGCTATCACAGGTGCAGTGGGGCTTATCTTAGTTATCCCAACACTGGCACCATGTGACCAAAAATATCCAGCAAGCTAATCTCGCTCTACAATTTGCCGCAGGGGGAGTTTAATTTGGATGCCCCACCACTGCTATCAATCTTCCAAGTACTGCAGGGATTTATGTATATCCCACTTTCTCAGTTCCACTTTGGAACTCGCAGCTCTCCGGCGCCCCCCTTACCCTCAGGTCAGTCAGGGAACTGCACCTAGGATAATTAGTCGCCGGACGGGCTGCCTGTTGTGAACCGGCAATTAGGCTTCTGCAGTAAGGGAATTATCAATGCTGTGGCTGAAGCCCCTTACTCAGCAATATAAGACCCTTCTAGACTGCCAGCAAGCCGTAATAGCCGTACACAACGCGCTGCCACCAGTCACGGTTACTTAATTCACAGTGTTAAATTAAGAGGGTCCGTGGCAAACCCCTTGAATTAGTAGCGATTATCTATCAAAGGCGTATAGTTCGATTCTTAGAGCATGGAGACAGATCTAAATAATTTCATTTATTTTCCGAAAGAGGACAGTGATTACAGATAAAAGTTGCTATAAAATTGAGACATAAAATATGTACAGTACAGGTATAAAATAAAAGTGGAGAAAACAAAGAGATTACACTCACAGTTCCATATTGTTCCTTAGGCAGACCATGCGGCTTTAAGGGGGGAGGAGCCACACGTCTCCATTCATCTGGAGTTCTTGTCAGCACCGACTCTGCAGCTGTTCTCAGCTGGTTTGCCCAGGAAATGCCTTATAGACTTTCCTATGTGACATCACGGAGAGGTGCATTCTGGGTTGATCCCACCTCTCTTATCCAAGTTATGTTTTGGCTACAAAACTTAGATTAGCTATAACTTTATGGGAGAAGCTGGTATGGACTCATCAGTGGTATCATGTTTCCCAGCGTAATGAGCCCATCAAGAAAACATCAAACATCTATGCGATATGACCGTCCATTTGGGCGCAAATCATATCTCAGGTTCTGGACATCCGAGAGTTTTGCAACAGGCACCACAGCGAAGCTGGGTCTGCTCGGATCGCAGAAATATGATTTTTATATTTCTGCTGGGTATGGTTTTCGCACGGCAGGCTCTTATAGTTTTATTCAAACCTCTTTGTTTCAAACAAAGAACCATCCCGCACTTTTTTCTCTCAGCTGTGGAGAGGAAACAAATGGTTGTAACAGCAGGGGGTCTCCTATTACTAGTGCGAACACAGGCTGTAGAGGAGGGGGGTGGCACTGCTCTGTGTGTGTGTGAAGGGAGGAGGGGTGAAGCTGCAGAGCTAGCAGCCTGGATTGTCATGTGTGCCGGATCTTTCTGGAAAGTTACAACAGAAAACATCATATTTTGTAGACAAAACCCCATACCTCACAGACATTGTACATCACACCTCCCCCCTTAAGAGGGCGCTAAGGAGGCATTACCTCTCGGTAATCGGCCATGCGCACCTCAGCGGGTTCGCCCCGGCGGGACAACCCATCGGCATTGCCGTTTTCACTGCCCTTCCTGTGTTTTACAGTAAAATCGTACTGTTGAAGGGCAAGGCTCCAGCGGAGCAATCTTCCATTGGTTCCCGACACGGTGTGCAACCAGCTCAGTGGGTTGTGGTCGGTTACCACCGTGAAGGCGCGCCCATACAGGTAGGGCTGCAAACGCTGCAGTGCCCACACCATGGCCAGACACTCCTTCTCGATGGTCGAGTATGCCACTTCCCTCGGCAAAAGTTTCCGGCTCAGGTACAACACGGGGTGCTCTTGGTCCCCCGAGTCGACCTGGCTAAGCACAGCACCGAGGCCAAACTCGCTGGCGTCGGTCTGTACCAGAAACGGGCGACTGCTGTCGACTGCTCTCAACACTGGAGAGTTGCACAGGGCTGCTTTCAAAGCTTGGAAAGCCGCCTCACAGTCATCTGTCCAGTTGACTGTTTGGGGTAGCCTCTGCTCGGTGAGGTCAGTCAAGGGTTTGGCAAGGGCGCTATAGTCCTGTACGAACCGCCTATAGTACCCTGCAGTGCCCAAGAAGGACTTCACCTGTTTCTTGGTCCTGGGGGTGGGCCAGGACACGATTGCGTCCACTTTTTCTGGCTCCGGACTCATGGAACCCCCGCCTACCCGGTGCCCCAGGTAGTGGACCTTGCGCATGCCTATCTGGCACTTCCCCGGCTTGATGGTCAGGCCTGCCTGGTGAAGACGCTTGAGCACCTCCTGGAGGTGCTGAAGGTGTTCCTCCCAGGTGGAACTGAAGACGGCAATATCGTCTAAGTACGCCACGGCGTACTCCTCCAGTCCCCGAAGCAGGTGGTTGACCATCCGCTGGAAAGTGGCAGGGGCATTCTTCATGCCGAAGGGCATGACCGTGGACTCGTACAGTCCAAAGGGGGTGATAAAGGCGGATTTCTCCTGCGCCTCAGGGCTCAGGGGAATCTGCCAGTATCCCCGACTCAAATCCATGATGGATATGTAGTTGGCGTTTGTCAACCGCTCGAGCAGATCCTCGATGCGCGGCATCGGGTGGGCATCAGAGGTTGTGATGGCGTTGAGCCCCCTGTAGTCCACGCAGAACCGGGTGGTTCGATCCTTTTTAGGCACGAGGACTACAGGTGAAGCCCACGCACCTTTTGACCGTCGAATCACTCCCAGCCTTAACATCTCATCGACCTCTCGGCGCATGACTTGTTGCACCGTTTCAGAGATCCGATAAGGTGTTCGCCGTAATGGGGCGTGATTCCCGGTGTCCACCTCATGAACCGCTAACTCCGTCCTCCCAGGACGGTTGGTGAACACGGGCCGGAAGAGTTCCAGGGTGGCCATCAACTGCAACCGCTGGGACACGGTGAGCGAACCACTTATCTCCATGTCCTCAATGGACCCATTGGCCTTGGCCTGGGCCAGCATGTCCAGGAGGGAATCTTCCTCCCCATCCTCTGGCAGATTGCAGACCGGTAGGATGCAAGCTTCACGTTCGTAGTGCGCCTTCAGCATGTTGACGTGAAAGGCCTTGCGCCTACCCCGAGCATGTTCAAGCGTGACCACGTAGGTGACCGGGTTGAGCTGTTGGTGGACGACGTATGGGCCTTCCCAGGCTGCCTGAAGCTTATCCGTTGGTACAGGGACCAGCGCCCACACCTTTTGACCCACCTGGTAGGTCCGCTCCCGGGCGTTCTGGTCGTACCAGTGCTTCTGGTCAGCCTGAGCCTGCGTCATGTTGTCATGCACCAACTGCGTCAAGATCTGCATCTTGTCACGGAAGCGCATGACATAATCCACGATGGACACTTCTGTGGGGTTTGGCTCATCTTCCCAGGATTCTCTTATCAACCCAAGGGGTCCCCGGACTCGCCTGCCATACAGGAGCTCGAAGGGGGAGAACCCGGTCGAAGCCTGCGGAACTTCTCTGTAAGCGAACAGCAGGTGTGGGAGGTACCGCTCCCAGTCGCGCCCTTGGGTCTCAACCAGTATGCGGAGCATCTGTTTGAGGGTACCGTTGAAACGTTCACACAAACCGTTAGTCTGTGGGTGATACGGACTCGATACCAGCTGCGTCACCTGCATTTTCTCACAGAGAGCCTCCATTAGGCGAGACATGAATTGGGGCCCTTGATCGGTAAGCATCTCCCTGGGAAATCCTACTCTCGAAAAGATGGTCACCAGTGCGTCAGCCACCTTATCTGCCCTGGTTGAAGACAGAGCTACTGCCTCTGGGTACCGGGTAGCGTAGTCTACCACGGTGAGAATGTATCGCTTTCCGGAGCTGCTGGGGACGGACAGCGGTCCTACAATGTCCACCGCGATTCTCTGGAAAGGCTCCTCTATCACCGGCAAAGGAATAAGGGGAGCCTTAAGAGCAGGCCCCGCCTTACCCACTTTTTGACAGGTGGCACAGGAGCGGCAGTAGTGTGTTACATCTGTCCCCATCTTGGGCCAATAGAAGTGTTGAGACAGCCGTGCCTTTGTTTTGCTGATCCCCAAGTGTCCAGCGAGTGGAATCTCATGGGCAATCCGCAACAACTCAGTTCTGAACTGATAGGGGACGACCAGCTGTCTTTCCCTCAACCACTCCTTTTTAGGATCTCCGGGTACCGTCTCCCGGTACAACCTTCCTCGTTCCCAGAACACCCTCTCCTTATCAGACTTGGAGGTGGGCGTCTCGGCGAGACCTCTCAATTTCTCCAGGCTGGCATCTGAGTGCAGAGCAGCCTGGAACTCCATGCTGGAGGCTGTCAGAAGTGACGTCAGGGTACCTCCTTTACTGGGACCCTCTGGAACCGGCTCTGGGTTCACCTCTGGTTCAGTCTCTCCTGTAGCAGCAGAGGGTCCAGAAGACAGTGCGTTACCTGCGATCTGGGCACTCTGACTGCGTGTGACAGCTGCTATGTATGCTGTCTCCCTGGGGATTTCTGCAGACCCACCAGCTGGTGCTGCCCTGGGCTCTACCTCCCCATCCACCCCCAACACTTTAGGAGCAGTGCTACTTATGGGCCAGTTACCTTCCTCGGTGGCACTGGTCAGCTGCATGGCATTACCTTCCTCATGGTCCCCATGCACCTCCCCATTCTCTTGAGCACCGTTGCTTGCTCCTGCCAGGGGTTCCTCAGCCGTCTCACTCCGCAGAGTGACGGGGCTGAGCACCTCGGTACCTGTTGACACATCTACCGTTTCAAAGAAAGGGTTAACGGGTTCAGTCGGCACAGATACATCAACATCATCATTCCTAGGAAAAGAATGGTTATCAGTTTGCTTTGGTACAATCACATCAGCATCATACCTTGGGAAAGAATGGTTGTTAGTTGCATCATTACTCATCAAGGCATTAGCAGGTAACACATTCAGTTTCCCATCATCAACATCATCAGGGTTAACGTTACCCTTATTATCAGTTTGGGGAAGGGTGTCAGGGACATAGTATGCAACCATCCTCCCCAAGTCAGTCCCCAATAAAACATCAGTGGGCAAATTTTCAGACACTCCCCCCTCCCTCAACCCGCTCCCAGCACCCCAATCGAGATAAACTCGTGCCACTGGCAAGGGACAACGGGTGCCTCCAATCCCGGTGACAGTCAGGGTTTTCCCCTCAACAAACTCTTCAGGGGCCGCCAGTCCAGGACGGATGAGGGTTCGTTCAGCCCCGGTGTCCTTGAGGCCTGTAGCAAGACGGGCCCCCACCTGAACAGGTTGAACGTTGTCGTCAGCCCTCCCAACCACACCTCCCACCAAAAGAACAGAGGCGTTGGGCCCGGGGGCCTTGGCTGGGGGGTTCTTCGGCCTGTTCGGACAGGCGTAAAAGAAGTGACCAGGCCGCTGGCAGTGGTGACACAGGCGACTGTCAGTAGCCGGCCTGTTGTTGGCAACAGGGACAGGGCCTCCGGAGGGACGGCCAGCTGGGGCATTGGGGTTGGTTGCTGGCTTACCCCCTTTCCAGCTGGTGGTGACTGGCCTCCGCGTCTCGGGCTTCCGGTTGGCCTCGTGGTTGTCGGCGATCTGCGCCGCTTTGTCCGCGTTCGTTGGTTCGCGGTCCAGGATGAACTGTCGGACCTCAGCTGGGCAGAGATGCAGGAACTGGTCTTTGATCATCAGGTCCCGTAGCTGCTCAAAGGTTTCAACGGACAGTCCATGGATCCACTGGTCAAAGTGGGTCCTGAGTCCTTGCACCACATCACTGTAGCTATCGTGTGGGCCACGTTGGAGGTGTCGGAACTTCTTTCGGTATACCTCAGGTGTCAGCCGGTATTTGGCGATCAGCGCCTGCTTTATGGCGTCATAGTCGTCATCGGCTTCTGGCGGAAGAGAAGCAAATGCCTCCAGGGCTTTGCCTTTTAGCCCTGGGGTCAAGTACCTTGCCCATTGGTCTCTAGGCAGCTGGTACTGTCTGCAGGCTTTCTCAAAGGCTCGCAGGAACGTGTCCAAGTCCCCATCCTTTTCCATCACGGGAAAATGCTCTGGCCGGGGTTTAGGAGTCTGGACGCTGCTGGGCTCACGGCTTCGGGCTGTGGGGGCATTCCACCCCCGCTGGAGCATCTCCAGCTCATGGGCCCTCTGAGCTTCTGCATGGCGCTCAGCTCTCTCAGCCTGGGCTTGACGCTCGACCCTCTCAGCCTCAGCTTGGCGCTCACGTTCGGCTTGGGCCTCCTGCCGATATTGCTGGATCAGCCTCACCCGCCCATCCCTGTCTTCGGCGGGGAGTTCGTCCAAGGCCATTTGCAGATAGGGGTCCACCCCGTTCTGGTTGAATGTGGGGCCAGCGCTCAGGAGTGGAGCCTCTGCTGCAGCCCCATGGCAACTTGGGCCAACTTCTGCGCTCGCTGGATTCTGGCCGTTGTCCAGCTGCACTAGAGCCGCGATCATTTGATCTTTGGTTCCTCCTGCGGCGTCTATGCCTCGGTACGTGCATAACCCAGCAAGGGTGTCCTTTTTCTGCTTCTGATACCACTCCACTGTCATCGCCGCCATGGTTGCCAAATAAAAGATAGAAAAAGAAAAACGAAGAAACGGGAGGGGGATACTTGCAAGTACACACTAATGTCTCAGGACTAGTAACCACTGAGTCTGTTCTCCAAAACCTATGATGCAGGATTCCCGCAGGAACCGTGCAGGTCTTTAGTGAGAGGAATGATTGCTCAAACCAAATCACTAATGCTCTAGGATTATCCCACCGCTCTGCCACCAATATGTGACGAACAGCCCACGGCCGTTCGTCCACTTACGGGCGACGACTAACGGGGGTCCCGCTGCCACCAAAACGCGACGGACAGCGGACCCTGTGTCACCACTATGTCACGATCCCACCACTGACACGGGTGTATCAGCGGACGGAGGGGCGTGACACAATGCCGGCACACGGCTATCACAGGCGCAGTGGGGCTTATCTTAGTTATCCCAACACTGGCACCATGTGACCAAAAATATCCAGCAAGCTAATCTCGCTCTACAATTTGCCGCAGGGGGAGTTTAATTTGGATGCCCCACCACTGCTATCAATCTTCCAAGTACTGCAGGGATTTATGTATATCCCACTTTCTCAGTTCCACTTTGGAACTCGCAGCTCTCCGGCGCCCCCCTTACCCTCAGGTCAGTCAGGGAACTGCACCTAGGATAATTAGTCGCCGGACGGGCTGCCTGTTGTGAACCGGCAATTAGGCTTCTGCAGTAAGGGAATTATCAATGCTGTGGCTGAAGCCCCTTACTCAGCAATATAAGACCCTTCTAGACTGCCAGCAAGCCGTAATAGCCGTACACAACGCGCTGCCACCAGTCACGGTTACTTAATTCACAGTGTTAAATTAAGAGGGTCCGTGGCAAACCCCTTGAATTAGTAGCGATTATCTATCAAAGGCGTATAGTTCGATTCTTAGAGCATGGAGACAGATCTAAATAATTTCATTTATTTTCCGAAAGAGGACAGTGATTACAGATAAAAGTTGCTATAAAATTGAGACATAAAATATGTACAGTACAGGTATAAAATAAAAGTGGAGAAAACAAAGAGATTACACTCACAGTTCCATATTGTTCCTTAGGCAGACCATGCGGCTTTAAGGGGGGAGGAGCCACACGTCTCCATTCATCTGGAGTTCTTGTCAGCACCGACTCTGCAGCTGTTCTCAGCTGGTTTGCCCAGGAAATGCCTTATAGACTTTCCTATGTGACATCACGGAGAGGTGCATTCTGGGTTGATCCCACCTCTCTTATCCAAGTTATGTTTTGGCTACAAAACTTAGATTAGCTATAACTTTATGGGAGAAGCTGGTATGGACTCATCAGTGGTATCATGTTTCCCAGCGTAATGAGCCCATCAAGAAAACATCAAACATCTATGCGATATGACCGTCCATTTGGGCGCAAATCATATCTCAGGTTCTGGACATCCGAGAGTTTTGCAACAGGCACCACAGCGAAGCTGGGTCTGCTCGGATCGCAGAAATATGATTTTTATATTTCTGCTGGGTATGGTTTTCGCACGGCAGGCTCTTATAGTTTTATTCAAACCTCTTTGTTTCAAACAAAGAACCATCCCGCACTTTTTTCTCTCAGCTGTGGAGAGGAAACAAATGGTTGTAACAGCAGGGGGTCTCCTATTACTAGTGCGAACACAGGCTGTAGAGGAGGGGGGTGGCACTGCTCTGTGTGTGTGTGAAGGGAGGAGGGGTGAAGCTGCAGAGCTAGCAGCCTGGATTGTCATGTGTGCCGGATCTTTCTGGAAAGTTACAACAGAAAACATCATATTTTGTAGACAAAACCCCATACCTCACAGACATTGTACATCACAGACATCAGACATCAGACATCAGACACCAGACATCAGACACCAGACACCAGACATCAGACATCAGACACCAGACATCAGACATTAGACATCAGATATCAGTTCTCAGACATCAGACATCAGACAAGAGACATCAGTTATCAGTTCTCAGACATCAGACTCCAGACATCAGACATCAGACATCAGACACCAGACACCAGACATCAGACATCAGTTATCAGACATCAGACATCAGTTCTCAGACATCAGACATCAGACATCAGTTCTCAGACATCAGACATCATACACCAGACATCAGACACCAGACATCAGACATCAAACATCAGTTCTCAGACATCAGTCAGACATCAGAAACCAGACGTCAGACATCAGACACCAGACATCAGACACCAGACATCAGACACCAGTCATCAGACATCAGTCAGACATCAGACACCAGACATCAGACATCAGACATCAGACACCAGACATCAGACATCAGTTATCAGACATCAGACATCAGACATCAGTTCTCAGACATCAGTCAGACATCAGACACCAGACATCAGACATCAGACACCAGACATCAAACATCAGTTATCAGACATCAGACATCAGACACCAGACATCAGACATCAGACACCAGACACCAGACACCAGACACCAGACACCAGACATCAGTTCTCAGACATCAGACATCAGACACCAGTCATCAGACATCAGTCAGACATCAGCACCAGACATCAGACATCAGTTATCAGACACCAGACATCAGACATCAGTTATCAGACATCAGACATCAGACACCAGACATCAGACATCAGACACCACACATCAGACACCAGACATCAGACATCAGTTCTCAGACATCAGACATCAGACACCAGACATCAGACATCAGTTCTCAGACATCAGACATCAGACATCAGTTCTCAGACATCAGACATCAGACATCAGACACCAGACATCAGACACCAGACACCAGACATCAGACATCAGACACCAGACACCAGACACCAGACACCAGACATCAGTTCTCAGACATCAGACATCAGTTCTCAGACATCAGACATCAGTTCTCAGACATCAGACATCAGTTCTCAGACACCAAACATCAGACATCAGTTCTCAGACATCAGACAGACATCAGACACCAGACATCAGACATCAGACACCAGACACCAGACATCAGACATCAGACACCAGACATCAGTTCTCAGACATCAGACATCAGTTCTCAGACATCAGTTCTCAGACATCAGATATCAGACACCAGACATCAGACACCAGACATCAGACACCAGACATCAGACATCAGTTTTCAGACATCTGACACCAGACATCAGACACCAGACATCAGACACCAGACATCAGACATCAGTTCTCAGACATCAGACATCAGACATCAGTTCTCAGACATCAGACCTCAGATATCAGACATCAGACATCAGTTCTCAGACATCAGACATCAGACACCAGACATCAGACATCAGATATCAGACATCAGACACCAGACACCTGACATCAGACATCAGACATGAGTTCTCAGACATCAGACATCAGACACCAGACATCAGACATCAGTTATCAGACATCAGACATCTGACAATCGACATCAGACATCAGACACCAGACATCAGACATCAGACATCAGACATCAGACAGCAGACACCAGACAGCAGACACCAGACATCAGACATCAGACACCAGACATCAGACATCAGATATCAGACATCAGACACCAGACACCTGACATCAGACATCAGACATGAGTTCTCAGACATCAGACATCAGACACCAGACATCAGACATCAGTTATCAGACATCAGACATCTGACAATCGACATCAGACATCAGACACCAGACATCAGACATCAGACATCAGACATCAGACAGCAGACACCAGACAGCAGACACCAGACATCAGACATCAGACACCAGACATCAGACATCAGACATCAGACACCAGACATCAGACATCAGACACCAGACATCAGTTCTCAGACATCAGTTCTCAGACATCAGACATCAGTTCTCAGACATCAGATATCAGACACCAGACATCAGACATCAGACACCAGACATCAGTTATCACACATCAGACATCAGACATCAGTTCTCAGACATCAGACATCAGACCTCAGATATCAGACATCAGACATCAGTTCTCAGACATCAGACATCAGACACCAGACATCAGACATCAGATATCAGACATCAGACATCAGACACCAGACACCTGACATCAGACATCAGACATCAGACATCAGTTCTCAGACATCAGACATCAGTTCTCAGACATCAGATATCAGTACTCAGACATCAGACATCAGACACCAGACATCAGTTATCAGACATCAGACATCAGTTCTCAGACATCAGACACCAGACATCACACATCAGTTATCAGACATCAGACATCAGACACCAGACATCAGTTCTCAGACATCAGACATCAGTTCTCAGACATCAGACGTCAGTTCTCAGACATCAGATATCAGTACTCAGACATCAGACATCATACACCAGACATCAGTTATCCGACATCAGACATCAGACATCAGTTCTCAGACATCAGACATCAGACACCAGACATCACACATCAGTTATCAGACATCAGACATCAGACACCAGACATCAGTTCTCAGACATCAGACATCAGTTCTCAGACATCAGACATCAGTTCTCAGACATCAGACATCAGACACCAGAACTCAAACATCAGACATCAGACATCAGACACCAGACATCAGACACCAGACACCTGACATCAGACATCAGACATCAGTTCTCAGACATCAGACATCAGTTCTCAGACATCAGATATCAGACACCAGACATCAGACACCAGACATCAGACACCAGACATCAGACACCAGACATCAGACATCAGTTTTCAGACATCTGACACCAGACATCAGACACCAGACATCAGACACCAGACATCAGACATCAGTTCTCAGACATCAGACATCAGACATCAGTTCTCAGACATCAGACCTCAGATATCAGACATCAGACATCAGTTCTCAGACATCAAACATCAGACCCCAGACATCAGACATCAGATATCAGACATCAGACATCAGACACCAGACACCTGACATCAGACATCAGACATGAGTTCTCAGACATCAGACATCAGACACCAGACATCAGACATCAGTTATCAGACATCAGACATCAGACATCAGACATCAGACATCAGACATCAGACATCAGACAGCAGACAGCAGACACCAGACATCAGACATCAGACATCAGACATCAGACACCAGACATCAGACATCAGACATCAGACACCAGACATCAGACATCAGACACCAGACACCAGACACCAGACATCAGACATCAGACACCAGACATCAGTTCTCAGACATCAGTTCTCAGACATCAGACATCAGACATCAGACACCAGACATCAGACATCAGACATCAGACATCAGACAGCAGACACCAGACATCAGACATCAGACATCAGACACCAGACATCAGACATCAGACACCAGACATCAGACATCAGACACCAGACACCAGACACCAGACATCAGACATCAGACACCAGACATCAGACATTAGACATCAGATATCAGTTCTCAGACATCAGACATCAGACAAGAGACATCAGTTATCAGTTCTCAGACATCAGACTCCAGACATCAGACATCAGACACCAGACACCAGACATCAGACATCAGACATCAGTTATCAGACATCAGACATCAGTTCTCAGACATCAGACATCAGACATCAGTTCTCAGACATCAGACATCATACACCAGACATCAGACACCAGACATCAGACATCAAACATCAGTTCTCAGACATCAGTCAGACATCAGAAACCAGACGTCAGACATCAGACACCAGACATCAGACACCAGACATCAGACACCAGACATCAGACATCAGTTCTCAGACATCAGACACCAGACATCAGACACCAGACATCAGACATCAGATATCAGTTCTCTGACATCAGACATCAGTTCTCAGACATCAGACATCAGTTACCAGACACCAGTCATCAGACATCAGACATCAGTTAACAGACACCAGACATCAGTCAGACACCAGACATCAGACATCAGTTCTCAGACATCAGTCAGACACCAGACATCAGACATCAGACATCAGACATCAGTTCTCAGACATCAGACATCAGACACCAGACATCAGACATCAGTTATAAGACATCAGACATCAGTTCTCAGACATCAGACATCAGACATCAGTTCTCAGACGTCAGTCAGACATCAGACATCAGTTCTTAGCCATCAGATATCAAATATCAGTTCTCAGACATCAGACATCAGTTCTCAGACGTCAGTCAGACATCAGACATCAGACATCAGTTCTCAGCCATCAGACATCAGACATCAGTTCTCAGACATCAGTTCTCAGACATCAGACATCAGACATCAGTTCTCAGACATCAGATATCAGACACCAGACACCAGACATCAGACATCAGACACCAGACACCAGACATCAGACATCAGACATCAGTTCTCAGACATCTGACATCAGACACCAGACATCAGACATCAGACACCAGACATCAGACACCAGACATCAGTTATCAGACACGAGACATCAGACATCAGACACCAGACATCAGACACCAGACATCAGACACCAGACATCAGACATCAGACAGCAGACACCAGACATCAGACATCAGACATCAGACACCAGACATCAGACATCAGACACCAGACATCAGTTCTCAGACATCAGACATCAGTTCTCAGACATCAGATATCAGACACCAGACATCAGACATCAGTTCTCAGACATCAGACATCAGTTCTCAGACATCAGACATCAGACATCAGTTCTCAGACATCAGACCTCAGATATCAGACATCAGACATCAGTTCTCAGACATCAGACATCAGACACCAGACATCAGACATCAGATATCAGACATCAGACATCAGACACCAGACACCTGACATCAGACATCAGACATCAGTTCTCAGACATCAGACATCAGTTCTCAGACATCAGATATCAGTACTCAGACATCAGACATCAGACACCAGACATCAGTTATCAGACATCAGACATCAGTTCTCAGACATCAGACATCAGACACCAGACATCACACATCAGTTATCAGACATCAGACATCAGACACCAGACATCAGTTCTCAGACATCAGACATCAGTTCTCAGACATCAGACATCAGTTCTCAGACATCAGACATCAGACACCAGAACTCAAACATCAGACATCAGACATCAGACACCAGACATCAGACACCAGACACCTGACATCAGACATCAGTTCTCAGACATCAGACATCAGTTCTCAGACATCAGACATCAGTTCTCAGACATCAGATATCAGTACTCAGACATCAGACATCATACACCAGACATCAGTTATCCGACATCAGACATCAGACATCAGTTCTCAGACATCAGACATCAGACACCAGACATCACACATCAGTTATCAGACATCAGACATCAGACACCAGACATCAGTTCTCAGACATCAGACATCAGTTCTCAGACATCAGACATCAGACACCAGACATCAGTTATCAGACATCAGACATCAGACATCAGTTCTCAGACATCAGACATCACACATCACACATCAGTTATCAGACATCAGACATCAGACATCAGTTCTCAGACATCAGACATCAGACACCAGACATCAGTCACCAGTCATCAGACATCAGTCAGACATCAGACATCAGACACCAGACATCAGACATCAGACACCAGACATCAGACATTAGTTATCAGACATCAGACATCAGACATCAGTTCTCAGACATCAGTCAGACATCAGACACCAGACATCAGACATCAGACACCAGACATCTGACATCAGTTCTCAGACATCAGACATCAGACAAGAGACATCAGTTATCAGTTCTCAGACACCAGACATCAGACATCAGTTATCAGACATCAGACATCAGACACCAGACATCAGACATCAGACACCAGACACCAGACATCAGACTCCAGACATCAGACATCAGTTCTCAGACATCAGACATCAGACACCAGACATCAGACATCAGACATCAGACATCAGTTCTCAGACATCAGACATCCGTTCTCAGATATCAGACAACAGTTCTCAGACATCAGATATCAGACACCAGACATCAGACATCAGTTCTCAGACATCAGACATCACTTCTCAGACATCAGACACCAGACATCAGACATCAGACATCAGACACCAGACACCAGACATCAGACATCAGACAAGAGACATCAGTTCTCAGACATCAGACATCAGTTCTCAGACATCTGACATCAGTTCTCAGACATCAGACATCAGTTCTCAGACATCAGACATCAGACTCCAGACATCAGACATCAGACATCAGACATCAGTTCTCAGACATCAGACATCCGTTCTCAGATATCAGACAACAGTTCTCAGACATCAGATATCAGACACCAGACATCAGACATCAGTTCTCAGACATCAGACATCACTTCTCAGACATCAGACACCAGACATCAGACATCAGACATCAGACACCAGACATCAGACATCAGACACTAGTCATCAGACATCAGTTCTCAGACATCAGACATCAGTTCTCAGACATCAGACATCAGTTCTCAGACATCAGACATCAGTTCTCAGACATCAGACATCAGACTCCAGACATCAGACATCAGACATCAGACATCAGACACCAGACACCAGACATCAGACATCAGACACCAGACACCAGACATCAGACATCAGTTATCAGACATCAGATATCAGTTCTCAGACATCAGACATCAGTTCTCAGACATCAGTCAGACATCAGACATCAGACATCAGACATCAGTTCTCAGACATCAGACATCAGACGCCAGACACCAGACATCAGACACCAGACATCAGTTCTCAGACATCAGACATCAGTTCTCAGACATCAGACATCAGACATCAGTTCTCAGACATCAGACATCAGACACCAGACATCAGACACCAGACATCAGTTCTCAGACATCAGACACCAGACATCAGACATCAGACATCAGACACCAGTCATCAGACATCAGTTCTCAGACATCAGACATCAGTTCTCAGACATCAGACATCAGTTCTCAGACATCAGTTCTCAGACATCAGACATCAGACTCCAGACATCAGACACCAGACACCAGACATCAGACATCAGACACCAGACATCAGACATCAGACACCAGACATCAGACATCAGTTATCAGACATCAGACGTCAGACATCAGTTCTCAGACATCAGTCAGACATCAGACACCAGACATCAGACATCAGACACCAGACATCAAACATCAGTTATCAGACAACAGACATAAGAAACACAAAACATCAGACATCAGACACCAGACATCAGTTCTCAGACATCAGACATAAGACACCAGACATCAGACACCAGTCATCAGACATCAGTCAGACATCAGACATCAGACACCAGACATCAGACATCATTTATCAGACACCAGACATCAGACATCAGTTATCAGACATCAGACATCAGACACCAGACATCAGACATCAGACACCAGACACCAGACATCAGACTCCAGACATCAGACATCAGTTCTCAGACATCAGACATCAGACACCAGACATCAGACATCAGACATCAGACATCAGTTCTCAGACATCAGACATCCGTTCTCAGATATCAGACAACAGTTCTCAGACATCAGATATCAGACACCAGACATCAGACATCAGTTCTCAGACATCAGACATCACTTCTCAGACATCAGACACCAGACATCAGACATCAGACATCAGACACCAGACACCAGACATCAGACATCAGACAAGAGACATCAGTTCTCAGACATCAGACATCAGTTCTCAGACATCTGACATCAGACACCAGACATCAGACATCAGACACTAGTCATCAGACATCAGTTCTCAGACATCAGACATCAGTTCTCAGACATCAGACATCAGTTATCAGACATCAGACATCAGTTCTCAGACATCAGACATCAGTTCTCAGACATCAGACATCAGACTCCAGACATCAGACATCAGACATCAGACACCAGACACCAGACATCAGACATCAGTTATCAGACATCAGACATCAGTTCTCAGACATCAGACATCAGTTCTCAGACATCAGTCAGACATCAGACATCAGACATCAGTTCTCAGACATCAGACATCAGATGCCAGACACCAGACATCAGACACCAGACATCAGTTCTCAGACATCAGACATCAGTTCTCAGACATCAGACATCAGATGCCAGACACCAGACATCAGACACCAGACATCAGTTCTCAGACATCAGACATCAGTTCTCAGACATCAGACATCAGACATCAGTTCTCAGACATCAGACATCAGACACCAGACATCAGACACCAGACATCAGTTCTCAGACATCAGACACCAGACATCAGACATCAGACATCAGACACCAGTCATCAGACATCAGTTCTCAGACATCAGACATCAGTTCTCAGACATCAGACATCAGTTCTCAGACATCAGTTATCAGACATCAGACATCAGTTCTCAGACATCAGACATCAGACATCAGTTCTCAGACATCAGTCAGACATCTGACATCAGTTCTCAGACATCAGACATCAGACATCAGTTCTCAGACATCAGTCAGACATCAGACATCAGACATCAGTTCTCAGACATCAGACATCAGACGCCAGACACCAGACATCAGACACCAGACATCAGTTCTCATACTTCAGACATCAGTTCTCAGACATCAGACATCAGACATCAGTTCTCAGACATCAGACATCAGACACCAGACATCAGACACCAGACATCAGACACCAGACATCAGTTCTCAGACATCAGACACCAGACATCAGACATCAGACATCAGACACCAGTCATCAGACATCAGTTCTCAGACATCAGACATCAGTTCTCAGACATCAGACATCAGTTCTCAGACATCAGTTCTCAGACATCAGACTCCAGACATCAGACACCAGACACCAGACATCAGACATCAGACATCAGTTATCAGACATCATACATCAGTTCTCAGACATCAGACATCAGACATCAGTTCTCAGACATCAGACATCAGAGACCAGACATCAGACACCAGACAATAGACATCAAACATCAGACATCAGACATCAGTTCTCAGACATCAGACATCAGACACCAGACATCAGACATCAGACTTCAGACATCAGACACCAGACACCAGACATCAGTTCTCAGACATCAGACATCAGACACCAGACCCCAGACATCAGACATCAGACACCAGACATCAGTTCTCAGACATCAGACATCCGTTCTCAGATATCAGACAACAGTTCTCAGACATCAGATATCAGACACCAGACATCAGACATCAGTTCTCAGACATCAGACACCAGACATCAGACATCAGACATCAGACACCAGACACCAGACATCAGACATCAGACAAGAGACATCAGTTCTCAGACATCAGACATCAGTTCTCAGACATCTGACATCAGACACCAGACATCAGACATTAGACACCAGTCATCAGACATCAGTTATCAGACATCAGTTCTCAGACATCAGACATCAGTTCTCAGACATCAGACATCAGTTCTCAGACATCAGACATCAGACTCCAGACATCAGACATCAGACATCAGACACCAGACACCAGACATCAGACATCAGACATCAGTTATCAGACATCAGACATCAGTTCTCAGACATCAGACATCAGACATCAGTTCTCAGACATCAGACATCATACAACAGACATCAGACACCAGACATCAGACATCAAACATCAGTTCTCAGACATCAGTCAGACATCAGAAACCAGACGTCAGACATCAGACACCAGACATCAGACACCAGACATCAGACACCAGACATCAGACATCAGTTCTCAGACATCAGACACCAGACATCAGACATCAGACACCAGACATCAGACATCAGATATCAGTTCTCAGACATCAGACATCAGTTCTCAGACATCAGACATCAGTTACCAGACACCAGTCATCAGACATCAGACATCAGTTAACAGACACCAGACATCAGTCAGACACCAGACATCAGAAATCAGTTCTCAGACATCAGTCAGACACCAGACATCAGACATCAGACATCAGACATCAGTTCTCAGACATCAGACATCAGACACCAGACATCAGACATCAGTTATAAGACATCAGACATCAGTTCTCAGACATCAGACATCAGACATCAGTTCTCAGACGTCAGTCAGACATCAGACATCAGTTCTTAGCCATCAGATATCAAATATCAGTTCTCAGACATCAGACATCAGTTCTCAGACGTCAGTCAGACATCAGACATCAGACATCAGTTCTCAGCCATCAGACATCAGACATCAGTTCTCAGACATCAGTTCTCAGACATCAGACATCAGACATCAGTTCTCAGACATCAGTTCTCAGACATCAGTTCTCAGACACCAGACATCAAACATCAGACATCAGTACTCAGACATCAGACATCAGTCAGACATCAGACATCAGACATCAGTTCTCAGACACCAGACATGAGACATCAGACATCAGTTCTCAGACATCAGTCAGACATCAGACATCAGACACCAGACATCAGACATCAGACATCAGTTCTCAGACATCAGACACCAGACATCAGACATCAGACATCAGACATCAGTTCTCAGACATCAGACATCAGTTCTCAGACATCAGACACCAGACATCAGACATCAGACATCAGTTCTCAGACATCAGACATCAGACATCAGTTCTCAGACATCAGACATCAGTTCTCATACATCAGGCATTAGACATCAGTTATCAGACATCAGACATCAGTTCTCAGACATCAGACATCAGTTCTCAGACATCAGACATCAGTTCACAGACATCAGACATCAGACATCAGTTTTCAGACATCAGACATCAGTTCTCAGACATCAGACACCAAACATCAGACATCAGACACCTGACATCAGACATCAGACATAAGTTCGCAGACATCAGACATCAGTTCTCAGACATCAGACATCAGTTCTCAGACATCAGATATCAGTTCTCAGACATCAGACAACAGACATCAGACACCAGACATCAGTTATCAGACATCAGACATCAGTTCTCAGACATCAGACATCAGACACCAGACAACACACATCAGTTATCAGACATCAGACATCAGACATCAGTTCTCAGACATCAGACACCAGACATCAGACACCAGACACCAGACATCAGTCAGACATCAGACATCAGACACCAGACATCAGACATCAGACACCAGACATCAGACATCAGTTATCAGACATCAGACATCAGTTCTCAGACATCAGTCAGACATCAGACACCAGACATCAGACATCAGACACCAGACATCAGACACCAGACATCAGACATCAGACACCAGACATCAGACACCAGACATCAGACACCAGACATCAGACAACAGACAACAGACATCAGACATCAGACATCAGACATCAGTTTTCAGACAGCAGACATCAGTTCTCAGACATCAGACATCAGACACCAGACATCAGACATCAGACAACAGACATCAGACATCAGTTCTCAGACATCAGACATCAGACATCAGTTATCAGACATCAGACATCAGGCATCAGTTCTCAGACATCAGACATCAGTTCTCAGACATCAGATATCAGTTCTCAGACATCAGACATCAGTTCTCAGACATCAGACATCAGACATCAGACATCAGTTATCAGACATCAGACATCAGGCATCAGTTCTCAGACATCAGACATCAGTTCTCAGACATCAGATACCAGACATCAGACACCAGACATCAGACATCAGTTCTCAGACATCAGACACCAGACATTAGACACCAGACTTCAGACACCAGACATCAGACATCAGTTCTCAGACATCAGACATCAGTTCTCAGACATCAGACATCAGACATCAGACAATATTTCTCAGACATCAAACATCAGACGCCAAACATCAGACATGAGTTCTCAGACATCAGATATCAGACACCAGACATCAGTTATCAGACATCAGACATCTGACATCAGTTCTCAGACATCAGACATCAGTTCTCAGACATCAGACATTAGACTCCAGACATCAGACACCAGACACCAGACATCAGTTCTCAGACATCAGACACCAGACATCAGTTCTCAGACATCAGACATCAGTTCTCAGACATCAGACATCAGACATCAGTTCTCAGACATCAGACATCAGACACCAGTCATCAGACATCAGATATCAGACACCAGACATCAGACATCAGTTCTCAGACATCAGACATCAGTTCTCAGACATCAGACATCAGTTCTCAGACATCAGACATCAGTTCCCAGACACCAGACATCAGACATCAGACACCAGACATCAGACATCAGCCACCAGACATCAGACACCAGACACCAGACATCAGACATCAGACACCAGACATCAGACATCAGACACCAGACACCAGACATCAGACATCAGACATCAGTTATCAGACACCAGACATCAGACATCAGTTCTCAGACATCAGTCAGACACCAGACATCAGACATCAGTCAGACACCAGACATCAGACACCAGACATCAGACATCAGACATCAGAAATCAGTTCTCAGACATCAGTCAGACATCAGACATCAGACATCAGACACCAGACATCAGACACCAGACATGAGTTCTCAGACATCAGACACCAGACATCAGTTATCAGACATCAGACATCAGTTATCAGACAATAGTTCTCAGACATCAAACATCAGACACCAAACATCAGACATGAGTTCTCAGATATCAGACATCAGACACCAGACATCAGTTATCAGACATCAGACATCTGACATCAGTTCTCAGACATCAGACATCAGTTCTCAGACATCAGACATCAGACACCAGACATCTGACACCAGACATCAGACATCAGACACCAGACATCAGACACCAGACATCAGACATCAGACACCAGACATCAGACATCAGACACCAGACATCAGACATCAGACACCAGACATCAGACATCAGACATCAGACATCAGACATCAGTTCTCAGACATCAGACATCAGTTCTCAGACATCAGACATCAGGTCTCAGACATCAGTTATCAGTTCTCAGACATCAGACATCAGACATCACACATCAGTTATCAGACATCAGACATCAGACATCAGTTCTCAGACATCAGACATCAGACACCAGACATCAGACATCAGACACCAGACATCAGACATCAGTCAGACATCAGACATCAGACACAAGACATCAGACACCAGACATCAGACACCAGACATCAGACACCAGACATCAGACATCAGACCTCAGACATCAGTCAGACATCAGACACCAGACATCAGACATCAGACACCAGACATCAGTTATCAGACATCAGACATCAGACATCAGACATCAGACACCAGACATCAGACACCAGACATCAGACATCAGACACCAGACATCAGACATCAGACATCAGACATCAGACATCAGACATCAGTTCTCAGACATCAGTCAGACATCAGACATCAGACATCAGACACCAGACATCAGACATCAGACACCAGACATCAGACACCAGACATCAGACATCAGTTATCAGACATCAGACATCAGTTATCAGACAACAGACATCAGTTCTCAGACATCAGACATCAGTTCTCAGACATCAGACATCAGACACCAGACATCAGACATCAGTTAGACATCAGACATCAGTCAGACATCAGACATCAGACACAAGACATCAGACACCAGACATCAGACACCAGACATCAGACACCAGACATCAGTCATCAGACACCAGACATCAGACATCAGACCTCAGACATCAGACACCAGACATCAGACATCAGACACCAGACATCAGACATCAGACACCAGACATCAGACACCAGACATCAGACATCAGACACCAGACTTCAGACATCAGACACCAGACATCAGACTTCAGACACCAGACATCAGACATCAGACATCAGACATCAGTTCTCAGACATCAGTCAGACATCATACATCAGACATCAGACATCAGACACCAGACATCAGACACCAGACATCAGACACCAGACACCAGACATCAGACATCAGACATCAGACATCAGACATCAGACACCAGACTTCAGACATCAGACACCAGATATCAGACATCAGTTCTCAGACATCAGACATCAGTTCTCAGACACCAGACATCAGACACCAGACACCAGACATAAGACATCAGTTCTCAGACATCAGACACCAGACATCAGACATCAGACATCAGTTCTCAGACACCAGACATCAGACATCAGTTCTCAGACATCAGACATCAGTTCTCAGACATCAGTCAGACATGAGACATCAGACACCAGACATCAGACACCAGACATCAGACACCAGACATCAGACACCAGACATCAGACACCAGACATCTGACATCAGTTCTCAGACATCAGACATCAGACAAGAGACATCAGTTATCAGTTCTCAGACATCAGACATCAGACACCAGACATCAGACATCAGACATCAGTTCTCAGACATTAGACATCAGACACCAGACATCATATATCAGACATCAGACATCAGTTCTCAGACATCAGTCAGACACCAGACATCAGACATCAGTCAGACACCAGACATCAGACATCAGACATCAGAAATCAGTTCTCAGACATCAGTCAGACATCAGACAACAGACATCAGACACCAGACATCAGACACCAGACATGAATTCTCAGACATCAGACACCAGACATCAGTTATCAGACATCAGACATCAGTTATCAGACAATAGTTCTCAGACATCAAACATCAGACACCAAACATCAGACATGAGTTCTCAGACATCAGACATCAGACACCAGACATCAGTTATCAGACATCAGACATCTGACATCAGTTCTCAGACATCAGACATCAGTTCTCAGACATCAGACATCAGACACCAGACATCTGACACCAGACATCAGACATCAGACATCAGACACCAGACATCAGACATCAGACATCAGACACCAGACATCAGACATCAGACAACAGACACCAGACATCAGACATCAGACACCAGACATCAGTTCTCAGACATCAGTTCTCAGACATCAGACATCGGTTCTCAGACATCAGATATCAGACAGCAGACATCAGACATCAGACACCAGACATCAGTTATCACACATCAGACATCAGTTCTCAGACATCAGACATCAGACATCAGACATCAGACACCAGACATCAGACATCAGTTCTCAGACATCAGACATCAGTTCTCAGACACCAGACATCAGACACCAGACACCAGACACCAGACATCAGACACCAGACATCAGACACCAGACATCAGACATCAGACATCAGTTCTCAGACATCAGACACCAGACATCAGTTCTCAGACATCAGACATCAGTTCTCAGACATCAGACATCAGACATCAGTTCTCAGACATGAGACATCAGACATCAGATATCAGACACCAGACATCAGACATCAGTTCTCAGACATCAGACATCAGTTCTCAGAAATCAGACATCAGTTCTCAGACATCAGACATCAGTTCCCAGACACCAGACATCAGGCATCAGTCACCAGACATCAGACATCAGACACCAAACATCAGACATCAGACACCAGACATCAGTTATTAGACACCAGGCATCAGACACCAGACATCAGACATCAGACATCAGACATCAGACATCAGTCAGACACCAGACATCAGACATCAGTCACACACCAGACATCAGTCACCAGACATCAGACATCAGTTCTCAGACATCAGTCAGACATCAGACATCAGACACCAGACATCAGACACCAGACATCAGACATCAGTCAGACACCAGACATCAGACATCAGTCATACACCAGACATCAGTCACCAGACATCAGACATCAGTTCTCAGACATCAGTCAGACATCAGACATCAGACACCAGACATCAGACACCAGACATGAGTTCTCAGACATCAGACATCAGACATCAGACATCAGTTCTCAGACATCAGACATCAGACATCAGTTCTCAGACATCAGACATCAGACATCAGACATCAGTTATCAGACATCAGACATCAGTTCTCAGACATCAGACTTCAGACATCAGACATCAGTTCTCATATATCAGACATCAGACATCAGTTCTCAGACATCAGACATCAGTTCTCAGACATCAGACATCAGTTCTCAGACATCAGACATCAGACACGAGACATGAGACATCAGACATCAGACATCAAACATCAGTTCTCAGACATCAGTCAGACATCATACATCAGACACCAGACATCAGACATCAGACACCAGCCATCAGACACCAGACATCAGACATCAGTTCTCAGACATCAGTCAGACATCAGACATCAGACATCAGACATCAGTTCTCAGACATCAGACATCAGATGCAAGACACCAGACATCAGACACCAGACATCAGTTCTCAGACATCAGACATCAGTTCTCAGACATCAGACATCAGACATCAGACACCAGACATCAAACACCAGACATCAGACATCAAACATCAGACATCAGACATCAGACATCAGTTCTCAGACATCAGACATCAGACACCAGACATCAGACATCAGACTTCAGACATCAGACACCAGACACCAGACATCAGTTCTCAGACACCAGACATCAGACACCAGACACCAGACATCAGACACCAGACATCAGTTCTCAGACATCAGACATCCGTTCTCAGATATCAGACAACAGTTCTCAGACATCAGATATCAGACACCAGACATCAGACATCAGTTCTCAGACATCAGACATCACTTCTCAGACATCAGACACCAGACATCAGACATCAGACATCAGACACCAGACAACAGACATCAGACATGAGACATCAGTTCTCAGACATCTGACATCAGACACCAGACATCAGACATCAGACACCAGTCATCAGACATCAGTTCTCAGACATCAGACATCAGTTCTCAGACATCAGACATCAGTTCTCAGACATCAGAAATCAGTTCTCAGACATCAGACATCAGACTCCAGACATCAGACATCAGACATCAGACATCAGACACCAGACATCAGACATCAGACATCAGTTCTCAGACATCAGACATCAGACATCAGTTCTCAGACATCAGACATCATACACCAGACATCAGACACCAGACATCAGACATCAAACATCAGTTCTCAGACATCAGTCAGACATCAGACACCAGACGTCAGACATCAGACACCAGACATCAGACACCAGACATCAGACATCAGACACCAGACATCAGACATCAGTTCTCAGACATCAGACACCAGACATCAGACACCAGACATCAGACATTAGACATCAGATATCAGTTCTCAGACATCAGACATCAGTTACCAGACACAAGTCATCAGACATCAGACATCAGACACCAGACATCAGACATCAGTTAACAGAAAACAGACATCAGTCAGACACCAGACATCAGACATCAGTTCTCAGACATCAGTCAGACACCAGACATCAGACATCAGTCAGACACCAGACATCAGACACCAGACACCAGACATCAGTCAGACATCAGACATCAGACACCAGACATCAGACATCAGACACCAGACATCAGACATCAGTTATCAGACATCAGACATCAGTTCTCAGACATCAGACATCAGACACCAGACATCAGACATCAGTTATCAGACATCAGACATCAGTTCTCAGACATCAGACATCAGTTCTCAGACGTGAGTCAGACATCAGACATCAGTTCTCAGCCATCAGACATCAGATATCAGTTCTCAGACATCAGACATCAGTTCTCAGATGTCAGTCAGACATCAGACATCAGACATCAGTTCTCAGCCATCAGACATCAGACATCAGTTCTCAGACATCAGATATCAGACACCAGACACCAGACATCAGACACCAGACATCAGTTATCAGACACCAGACATCAGACATCAGACACCAGACATCAGACACCAGACATCAGACACCAGACATCAGTTCTCAGACATCAGACTTCAGACATAAGTTCTCAGACATCAGTTCTCAGACATCAGTTCTCAGACATCAGACATCAGACATCAGTTCTCAGACATCAGTTCTCAGACATCAGACATCAGACATCAGTTCTCAGACATCAGTTCTCAGACATCAGTTCTCAGACACCAGACATCAGACATCAGACATCAGTTCTCAGCCATCAGACATCAGACATCAGTTCTCAGACATCAGTTCTCAGACATCAGACATCAGACATCAGTTCTCAGACATCAGATATCAGACACCAGACACCAGACATCAGACATCAGACATCAGACATCAGACACCAGACATCAGACATCAGACATCAGACATCAGACACCAGACACCAGACATCAGACATCAGACACCAGACATCAGACATTAGACATCAGATATCAGTTCTCAGACATCAGACATCAGACAAGAGACATCAGTTATCAGTTCTCAGACATCAGACTCCAGACATCAGACATCAGACACCAGACACCAGACATCAGACATCAGACATCAGTTCTCAGACATCAGACATCAGTTCTCAGACATCAGACATCAGACATCAGACTCCAGACATCAGACACCAGACACCAGACATCAGTTCTCAGACATCAGACACCAGACATCAGTTCTCAGACATCAGTTATCAGTTCTCAGACATCAGACATCAGACATCAGTTCTCAGACATCTGACATCAGACACCAGACATCAGACATCAGACACCAGACATCAGACACCAGACATCAGTTATCAGACACCAGACATCAGACACCAGACACCAGACATCAGACACCAGACATCAGACACCAGACATCAGACACCAGACATCAGTTCTCAGACATCAGACTTCAGACATAAGTTCTCAGACATCAGTTCTCAGACATCAGTTCTCAGACACCAGACATCAGACATCAGACATCAGTACTCAGACTTCAGACATCAGTCAGACATCAGACATCAGACATCAGTTCTCAGACACCAGACATGAGACATCAGACATCAGTTCTCAGACATCAGTCAGACATCAGACATCAGACACCAGACATCAGACATCAGACATCAGTTCTCAGACATCAGACACCAGACATCAGACATCAGACACCAGACATCAGACATCAGTTCTCAGACATCAGACATCAGTTCTCAGACATCAGACACCAGACATCAGACATCAGACATCAGTTCTCAGACATCAGACATCAGACATGAGTTCTCAGACATCAGACATCAGTTCTCAGACATCAGGCATTAGACATCAGTTATCAGACATCAGACATCAGTTCTCAGACATCAGACATCAGTTCCCAGACACCAGACATCAGGCATCAGTCACCAGACATCAGACATCAGACACCAAACATCAGACATCAGACACCAGACATCAGTTATTAGACACCAGGCATCAGTTCTCAGACATCAGACATCAGTTCTCAGACATCAGACATCAGTTCACAGACATCAGACATCAGACATCAGTTCTCAGACATCAGACATCAGTTCTCAGACATCAGACACCAGACATCAGACATCAGACACCTGACATCAGACATCAGACATAAGTTCTCAGACATCAGACATCAGTTCTCAGACATCAGACATCAGTTCTCAGATATCAGATATCAGTTCTCAGACAACAGACATCAGACACCAGACATCAGTTATCAGACATCAGACATCAGTTATCAGACATCAAACACCAGACATCAGTTATCAGACATCAGACATCTGACATCAGTTCTCAGACATCAGACATCAGTTCTCAGACATCAGACATCAGACATCAGACTCCAGACATCAGACACCAGACACCAGACATCAGTTCTCAGACATCAGACACCAGACATCAGTTCTCAGACATCAGACATCAGTTCTCAGACATCAGACATCATACATCAGTTCTCAGACATCAGACATCAGACACCAGTCATCAGACATCAGATATCAGACACCAGACATAAGACATCAGTTCTCAGACATCAGACATCATTTCTCAGACATCAGACATCAGTTCCCAGACACCAGACATCAGACATCAGACACCAGACATCAGACATCAGACATCAGCCACCAGACATAAGACACCAGACACCAGACATCAGACACCAGACATCAGACATCAGACACCAGACACCAGTTATCAGACACCAGACATCAGACATCAGTTCTCAGACATCAGTCAGACACCAGACATCAGACATGAGTCAGACACCAGACATCAGACACCAGACATCAGACACCAGACATCAGACATCAGACATCAGAAATCAGTTCTCAGACATCAGTCAGACATCAGACATCAGACATCAGACACCAGACATCAGACACCAGACATGAGTTCTCAGACATCAGACACCAGACATCAGTTATCAGACATCAGACATCAGACATCAGTTATCAGACAATAGTTCTCAGACATCAAACATCAGACACCAAACATCAGACATGAGTTCTCAGACATCAGACATCAGACACCAGACATCAGTTCTCAGACATCAGACATCAGTTCTCAGACATCAGACATCAGTTCTCAGACATCAGACATCAGACACCAGACATCTGACACCAGACATCAGACATCAGACATCAGACACCAGACATCAGACACCAGACATCAGACATCAGTTCTCAGACATCAGACATCAGTTCTCAGACATCAGACATCAGGTCTCAGACATCAGTTATCAGTTCTCAGACATCAGACATCAGACATCAGACATCAGTTCTCAGACATCAGACATCAGACACCAGACATCAGACATCAGTCAGACATCAGACATCAGACACAAGACATCAGACACCAGACATCAGACACCAGACATCAGACACCAGACATCAGACATCAGTCAGACATCAGACACCAGACATCAGACATCAGACCTCAGACATCAGTTCTCAGACATCAGACTTCAGACATCAGACATCAGTTCTCATATATCAGACATCAGACATCAGTTTTCAGCCATCAGACATCAGATATCAGTTCTCAGACATCAGACATCAGTCATCAGTTCTCAGACATCAGTCAGACATCAGACACCAGACATCAGACACCAGACATCAGACATCAGTTATCAGACATCAGACATCAATTATCAGACAACAGACATCAGTTCTCAGACATCAGACATCAGTTCTCAGACACCAGACATCAGACACCAGACATCAGACATCAGACACCAGACATCAGACATTAGTCATCAGTCAGACATCAGACACCAGACATCAGACATCAGACCTCAGACATCAGACACCAGACATCAGACATCAGACACCAGACATCAGACATCAGACACCAGACATCAGACACCAGACATCAGACATCAGACACCAGACTTCAGACATCAGACACCAGACATCAGACTTCAGACACCAGACATCAGACATCAGACATCAGTTCTCAGACATCAGTCAGACATCATACATCAGACATCAGACATCAGACATCAGACACCAGACATCAGACATCAGACATCAGTTCTCAGACATCAGACATCAGTTCTCAGGCATCAGACATCAGACACCAGACATCAGACACCAGACTTCAGACATCAGACACCAGACATCAGACATCAGACATCAGTTCTCAGACACCAGACATCAGACATCAGACACCAGACATAAGACATCAGACATCAGTTCTCAGACATCAGACACCAGACATCAGACATCAGACATCAGTTCTCAGACATCAGACATCAGACATCAGTTCTCAGACATCAGACATCAGTTCTCAGACATCAGTCAGACATGAGACATCAGACACCAGACATCAGACACCAGACATCAGACACCAGACATCAGACACCAGACATCTGACATCAGTTCTCAGACATCAGACATCAGACAAGAGACATCAGACACCAGACATCAGACATCAGGCACCAGACATCAGTTCTCAGACATCAGTCAGACATCAGATATCAGACACCAGACATCAGACACCAGACATCAGACATCAGTTATCAGTTCTCAGACATCAGACATCAGACACCAGACATCAGACATCAGACATCATATATCAGACATCAGACATCAGACATCAGTTCTCAGACATCAGACATCAGTTCTCAGACGTCAGTCAGACATCAGACATCAGACATCAGTTTTCAGCCATCAGACATCAGATATCAGTTCTCAGACATCAGACATCAGTTCTCAGACATCAGACATCAGTTCTCAGACACCAGACAACACACATCAGTAATCAGACATCAGACATCAGACATCAGTTCTCAGACATCAGACATCAGACACCAGACATCAGACACCAGACACCAGACATCAGTCAGACATCAGACATCAGACACCAGACATCAGACATCAGACACCAGACATCAGACATCAGTTATCAGACATCAGAAATCAGTTCTCAGACATCAGTCAGACATCAGACATCAGACATCAGACACCAGACATCAGACACCAGACATGAGTTCTCAGACATCAGACACCAGACATCAGTTATCAGACATCAGACATCAGTTATCAGACAATAGTTCTCAGACATCAAACATCAGACACCAAACATCAGACATGAGTTCTCAGACATCAGTCATCAGACACCAGACATCAGTTATCAGACATCAGACATCAGACATCAGACATCAGACACCAGACATCAGACACCAGACATCAGACATCAGACACCAGACATCAGGCATCAGACATCAGACATCAGTTCTCAGACATCAGTCAGACTCCAGACATCAGACTTCAGACACCAGACATCAGACATCAGACACCAGACATCAGACACCAGACATCAGACATCAGTTATCAGACATCAGACATCAATTATCAGACAACAGACATCAGTTCTCAGACATCAGACATCAGTTCTCAGACATCAGACATCAGACACCAGACATCAGACATCAGACACCAGACATCAGTCAGACATCAGACACAAGACATCAGACACCAGACATCAGACACCAGACATCAGACACCAGACATCAGTCATCAGTCAGACATCAGACACCAGACATCAGACATCAGACCTCAGACATCAGACACCAGACATCAGACATCAGACACCAGACATCAGACATCAGACACCAGACATCAGACACCAGACATCAGACATCAGACACCAGACTTCAGACATCAGACACCAGACATCAGACTTCAGACACCAGACATCAGACATCAGACATCAGTTCTCAGACATCAGTTAGACATCAGACACCAGACATCAGACACCAGACATCAGACACCAGACATCAGACATCAGTTCTCAGACATCAGACATCAGTTCTCAGGCATCAGACATCAGACACCAGACATCAGACACCAGACTTCAGACATCAGACACCAGTCATCAGACATCAGTTCTCAGACATCAGACATCAGTTCTCAGACACCAGACATCAGACATCAGACACCAGACATAAGACATCAGACATCAGTTCTCAGACATCAGACACCAGACATCAGACACCAGACATCAGACATCAGACATCAGTTCTCAGACATCAGACATCAGTTCTCAGACATCAGTTCTCAGACATCAGTCAGACATGAGACATCAGACACCAGACATCAGACACCAGACACCAGACATCTGACATCAGTTCTCAGACATCAGACATCAGACAAGAGACATCAGACATCAGACATCAGGCACCAGACATCAGTTCTCAGACATCAGTCAGACATCAGATATCAGACACCAGACATCAGACACCAGACATCAGACATCAGTTATCAGTTCTCAGACATCAGACATCAGACACCAGACATCACACATCAGACATCAGACATCAGTTCTCAGACATTAGACATCAGACACCAGACATCATATATCAGACATCAGACATCAGACATCAGTTCTCAGACATCAGACATCAGTTCTCAGACGTCAGTCAGACATCAGACATCAGACATCAGTTTTCAGCCATCAGACATCAGATATCAGTTCTCAGACATCAGACATCAGTCATCAGTTCTCAGACATCAGTCAGACATCAGACACCAGACATCAGACATCAGACATCAGACACCAGACATCAGACACCAGACATCAGACATCAGACACCAGACATCAGACATCAGACATCAGACATCAGACACCAGACATCAGACACCAGACATCAGACATCAGACACCAGACATCAGACATCAGACATCAGACATCAGTTCTCAGACATCAGACATCAGTTCTCAGACATCAGACATCAGACACCAGACATCAGACACCAGACATCAGACATCAGTTCTCAGACATCAGATATCAGACATCAGACACCAGACATAAGTTACCAGACATCAGACATCAGACATCAGTTCTCAGACATCAGACATCAGTTCTCAGACATCAGACATCAGACATCAGTTCTCAGACATCAGATATCAGACACCAGACACCAGACATCAGACACCAGACACCAGACATCAGACACCAGACATCATACATCAGTTCTCAGACATCAGACACCAGACATCAGACACCAGACATCAGACATCAGTTCTCAGACATAAGCCATCAGTTCTCAGACATCAGACATCAGACATCAGATACCAGACATCAGACACCAGACATCAGACATCAGTTCTCAGACATCAGACACCAGACATTAGACACCAGACTTCAGACACCAGACATCAGACATCAGTTCTCAGACACCAGACATCAGTTATCAGACATCAGACATCAGACATCAGTTCTCAGACATCAGACATCAGACACCAGACATCACACATCAGTTATCAGACATCAGACATCAGACACCAGACATCAGTTCTCAGACATCAGACATCAGTTCTCAGACATCAGACATCAGTTCTCAGACATCAGACATCAGTTCTCAGACATCAGACATCAGACACCAGAACTCAGACATCAGACATCAGACACCAGACATCAGACACCAGACACCTGACAACAGACATCAGACATCAGTTCTCAGACATCAGACATCAGTTCTCAGACATCAGACATCAGTTCTCAGACATCAGATATCAGTACTCAGACATCAGACATCAGACACCAGACATCAGTTATCAGACATCAGACATCAGACATCAGTTCTCAGACATCAGACATCAGACACCAGACATCACACATCAGTTATTAGACATCAGACATCAGACACCAGACATCAGTTCTCAGACATCAGACATCAGTTCTCAGACATCAGACATCAGTTCTCAGACATCAGACATCAGTTCTCAACATCAGACATCAGACACCAGAACTCAGACATCAGACATCAGACATCAGACACCAGACATCAGACACCAGACACCTGACATCAGACATCAGACATCAGTTCTCAGACATCAGACATCAGTTCTCAGACGTCAGATATCAGTACTCAGACATCAGACATCAGACACCAGACATCAGTTATCAGACATCAGACATCAGACATCAGTTCTCAGACATCAGACATCAGACACCAGACATCACACATCAGTTATCAGACATCAGACATCAGACTCCAGACATCAGTTCTCAGACATCAGACATCAGTTCTCAGACATCAGACATCAGTTCTCAGACATCAGACATCAGACACCAGACATCAGTTATCAGACATCAGACATCAGACATCAGTTCTCAGACATCAGACATCACACATCAGTTATCAGACATCAGACATCAGTTCTCAGACATCAGACATCAGACACCAGACATCAGACACCAGTCATCAGACATCAGTCAGACATCAGACATCAGACACCAGACATCAGACATCAGACATCAGACACCAGACATCAGACATCAGTTATCAGACATCAGACATCAGACATCAGTTCTCAGACATCAGTCAGACATCAGACACCAGACATCAGACATCAGACACCAGACATCAAACATCAGTTATCAGACATCAGACATCAGACACCAGACATCAGACATCAGACACCAGACATCAGACACCAGACACCATACATCAGACACCAGACACCAGACATCAGACACCAGACACCAGACATCAGTTCTCAGACATCAGACATAAGACACCAGACATCAGACACCAGTCATCAGACATCAGTCAGACATCAGCACCAGACATCAGACATCAGTTATCAGACACCAGACATCAGACATCAGTTATCAGACATCAGACATCAGACACCAGACATCAGACATCAGACACCAGACATCAGAAACCAGACATCAGACATCAGACATCAGTTCTCAGACATCAGACATCAGACACCAGACATCAGACATCAGTTCTCAGACATCAGACATCAGTTCTCAGACATCAGACATCAGACACCAGACATCAGACACCAGACACCAGACATCAGACATCAGACACCAGACACCAGACACCAGACATCAGTTCTCAGACATCAGACATCAGTTCTCAGACATCAGACATCAGTTCTCAGACATCAGACATCAGTTCTCAGACACCAGACATCAGACATCAGTTCTCAGACATCAGACAGACATCAGACACCAGACATTAGACATCAGACACCAGACACCAGACATCAGACATCAGACACCAGACATCAGTTCTCAGACATCAGACCTCAGTTCTCAGACATCAGACATCAGTTCTCAGACATCAGATATCAGACACCAGACATCAGACACCAGACATCAGACACCAGACATCAGACATCAGTTTTCAGACATCTGACACCAGACATCAGACACCAGACATCAGACACCAGACATCAGACATCAGTTCTCAGACATCAGACATCAGACATCAGTTCTCAGACATCAGACCTCAGATATCAGACATCAGACATCACTTCTCAGACATCAGACATCAGACACCAGACATCAGACATCAGATATCAGACATCAGACATCAGACACCAGACACCTGACATCAGACATCAGACATGAGTTCTCAGACATCAGACATCAGACACCAGACATCAGACATCAGTTATCAGACATCAGACATCTGACATCAGACATCAGACATCAGACACCAGACATCAGACATCAGACATCAGACAGCAGACACCAGACATCAGACATCAGACATCAGACACCAGACATCAGACATCAGACATCAGACATCAGACACCAGACATCAGACACCAGACACCAGACACCAGACATCAGTTCTCAGACATCAGTTCTCAGACATCAGACATCAGTTCTCAGACATCAGATATCAGACACCAGACATCAGACATCAGACACCAGACATCAGTTATCACACATCAGACATCAGACATCAGTTCTCAGATATCAGACATCAGACATCAGTTCTCAGACAACAGACCTCAGATATCAGACGTCAGACATCAGTTCTCAGACATCAGACATCAGACACCAGACATCAGACATCAGATATCAGACATCAGACATCAGACACCAGACACCTGACATCAGACATCAGACATCAGTTCTCAGACATCAGACACCAGACTTCAGACATCAGACACCAGACATCAGACTTCAGACACCAGACATCAGACATCAGACATCAGACATCAGTTCTCAGACATCAGTCAGACATCATACATCAGACATCAGACATCAGACACCAGACATCAGACACCAGACATCAGACACCAGACACCAGACATCAGACATCAGACATCAGACATCAGACATCAGACACCAGACTTCAGACATCAGACACCAGATATCAGACATCAGTTCTCAGACATCAGACATCAGTTCTCAGACACCAGACATCAGACACCAGACACCAGACATAAGACATCAGTTCTCAGACATCAGACACCAGACATCAGACATCAGACATCAGTTCTCAGACACCAGACATCAGACATCAGACATCAGACATCAGACATCAGATATCAGACATCAGACATCAGACACCAGACACCTGACATCAGACATCAGACATCAGACATCAGTTCTCAGACATCAGACACCAGACTTCAGACATCAGACACCAGACATCAGACTTCAGACACCAGACATCAGACATCAGACATCAGACATCAGTTCTCAGACATCAGTCAGACATCATACATCAGACATCAGACATCAGACACCAGACATCAGACACCAGACATCAGACACCAGACACCAGACATCAGACATCAGACATCAGACATCAGACACCAGACTTCAGACATCAGACACCAGATATCAGACATCAGTTCTCAGACATCAGACATCAGTTCTCAGACACCAGACATCAGACACCAGACACCAGACATAAGACATCAGTTCTCAGACATCAGACACCAGACATCAGACATCAGACATCAGTTCTCAGACACCAGACATCAGACATCAGTTCTCAGACATCAGACATCAGTTCTCAGACATCAGTCAGACATGAGACATCAGACACCAGACATCAGACACCAGACATCAGACACCAGACATCAGACACCAGACATCAGACACCAGACATCTGACATCAGTTCTCAGACATCAGACATCAGACAAGAGACATCAGTTATCAGTTCTCAGACATCAGACATCAGACACCAGACATCAGACATCAGACATCAGTTCTCAGACATCAGACATCAGACACCAGACATCATATATCAGACATCAGACATCAGTTCTCAGACATCAGTCAGACACCAGACATCAGACATCAGTCAGACACCAGACATCAGACACCAGACATCAGACATCAGACATCAGAAATCAGTTCCCAGACATCAGTCAGACATCAGACATCAGACATCAGACACCAGACATCAGACACCAGACATGAATTCTCAGACATCAGACACCAGACATCAGTTATCAGACATCAGACATCAGTTATCAGACAATAGTTCTCAGACATCAAACATCAGACACCAAACATCAGACATGAGTTCTCAGACATCAGACATCAGACACCAGACATCAGTTATCAGACATCAGACATCTGACATCAGTTCTCAGACATCAGACATCAGACACCAGACATCTGACACCAGACATCAGACATCAGACATCAGACACCAGACATCAGACATCAGACATCAGACACCAGACATCAGACATCAGACACCAGACATCAGTTCTCAGACATCAGTTCTCAGACATCAGACATCGGTTCTCAGACATCAGATATCAGACAGCAGACATCAGACATCAGACACCAGACATCAGTTATCACACATCAGACATCAGTTCTCAGACATCAGACATCAGACATCAGACATCAGACACCAGACATCAGACATCAGTTCTCAGACATCAGACATCAGTTCTCAGACACCAGACATCAGACACCAGACACCAGACACCAGACATCAGACACCAGACATCAGACATCAGACATCAGTTCTCAGACATCAGACACCAGACATCAGTTCTCAGCCATCAGACATCAGTTCTCAGACATCAGACATCAGACATCAGTTCTCAGACATGAGACATCAGACATCAGATATCAGACACCAGACATCAGACATCAGTTCTCAGACATCAGACATCAGTTCTCAGAAATCAGACATCAGTTCTCAGACATCAGACATCAGTTCCCAGACACCAGACATCAGGCATCAGTCACCAGACATCAGACATCAGACACCAAACATCAGACATCAGACACCAGACATCAGTTATTAGACACCAGGCATCAGACACCAGACATCAGACATCAGACATCAGACATCAGTCAGACACCAGACATCAGACATCAGTCATACACCAGACATCAGTCACCAGACATCAGACATCAGTTCTCAGACATCAGTCAGACATCAGACATCAGACACCAGACATCAGACACCAGACATCAGACATCAGACATCAGACATCAGTCAGACACCAGACATCAGACATCAGTCATAAACCAGACATCAGTCACCAGACATCAGACATCAGTTCTCAGACATCAGTCAGACATCAGACATCAGACACCAGACATCAGACACCAGACATGAGTTCTCAGACATCAGACATCAGACATCAGACATCAGTTCTCAGACATCAGACATCAGACATCAGTTCTCAGACATCAGACATCAGACATCAGACATCAGTTATCAGACATCAGACATCAGTTCTCAGACATCAGACTTCAGACATCAGACATCAGTTCTCATATATCAGACATCAGACATCAGTTCTCAGACATCAGACATCAGTTCTCAGACATCAGACATCAGTTCTCAGACATCAGACATCAGACACGAGACATGAGACATCAGACATCAGACATCAAACATCAGTTCTCAGACATCAGTCAGACATCATACATCAGACATAAGACACCAGACATCAGACATCAGACACCAGCCATCAGACACCAGACATCAGACATCAGTTCTCAGACATCAGTCAGACATCAGACATCAGACATCAGACATCAGTTCTCAGACATCAGACATCAGATGCAAGACACCAGACATCAGACACCAGACATCAGTTCTCAGACATCAGACATCAGTTCTCAGACATCAGACATCAGACATCAGTTCTCAGACATCAGACATCAGACACCAGACATCATACACCAGACATCAGTTCTCAGACATCAGACATCAGTTCTCAGACATCAGACATCAGTTCTCAGACATCAGTTCTCAGACATCAGACATCAGACTCCAGACATCAGACACCAGACATCAGACATCAGACATCAGACATCAGTTCTCAGACATCAGACATCAGTTCTCAGACATCAGACACCAGTTCTCAGACATCAGACATCAGACACCAGACATCAAACACCAGACATCAGACATCAAACATCAGACATCAGACATCAGACATCACTTCTCAGACATCAGACATCAGACACCAGACATCAGACATCAGACTTCAGACATCAGACACCAGACACCAGACATCAGTTCTCAGACATCAGACATCAGACACCAGACACCAGACATCAGACACCAGACATCAGTTCTCAGACATCAGACATCCGTTCTCAGATATCAGACAACAGTTCTCAGACATCAGATATCAGACACCAGACATCAGACATCAGTTCTCAGACATCAGACATCACTTCTCAGACATCAGACACCAGACATCAGACATCAGACATCAGACACCAGACAACAGACATCAGACATGAGACATCAGTTCTCAGACATCAGACATCAGTTCTCAGACATCTGACATCAGACACCAGACATCAGACATCAGACACCAGTCATCAGACATCAGTTCTCAGACATCAGACATCAGTTCTCAGACATCAGACATCAGTTCTCAGACATCAGAAATCAGTTCTCAGACATCAGACATCAGACTCCAGACATCAGACATCAGACATCAGACATCAGACACCAGACACCAGACATCAGACATCAGACATCAGACATCAGTTCTCAGACATCAGACATCAGACATCAGTTCTCAGACATCAGACATCATACACCAGACATCAGACACCAGACATCAGACATCAAACATCAGTTCTCAGACATCAGTCAGACATCAGACACCAGACGTCAGACATCAGACACCAGACATCAGACACCAGACATCAGACATCAGACACCAGACATCAGACATCAGTTCTCAGACATCAGACATCAGACACCAGACATCAGACATTAGACATCAGATATCAGTTCTCAGACATCAGACATCAGTTAAAAGACACAAGTCATCAGACATCAGACATCAGACACCAGACATCAGACATCAGTTAACAGAAAACAGACATCAGTCAGACACCAGACATCAGACATCAGTTCTCAGACATCAGTCAGACACCAGACATCAGACATCAGACATCAGTTCTCAGACATCAGACATCAGACACCAGACATCAGACATCAGTTATCAGACATCAGACATCAGTTCTCAGACATCAGACATCAGTTCTCAGACGTGAGTCAGACATCAGACATCAGTTCTCAGCCATCAGACATCAGATATCAGTTCTCAGACATCAGACATCAGTTCTCAGATGTCAGTCAGACATCAGACATCAGACATCAGTTCTCAGCCATCAGACATCAGACATCAGTTCTCAGACATCAGATATCAGACACCAGACACCAGACATCAGACACCAGACATCAGACACCAGACATCAGTTATCAGACACCAGACATCAGACATCAGACACCAGACATCAGACACCAGACATCAGACACCAGACATCAGTTCTCAGACATCAGACTTCAGACATAAGTTCTCAGACATCAGTTCTCAGACATCAGTTCTCAGACATCAGTTCTCAGACATCAGACATCAGACATCAGACATCAGTTCTCAGACATCAGTTCTCAGACATCAGACATCAGACATCAGTTCTCAGACATCAGTTCTCAGACATCAGCTCTCAGACATCAGTTCTCAGACACCAGACATCAGACATCAGACATCAGTTCTCAGCCATCAGACATCAGACATCAGTTCTCAGACATCAGTTCTCAGACATCAGACATCAGACATCAGTTCTCAGACATCAGATATCAGACACCAGACACCAGACATCAGACATCAGACACCAGACACCAGACACCAGACATCAGACATCAGACATCAGTTCTCAGACATCTGACATCAGACACCAGACATCAGACATCAGACACCAGACATCAGACACCAGACATCAGTTATCAGACACCAGACATCAGACATCAGACACCAGACATCAGACACCAGACATCAGACACCAGACATCAGACACCAGACATCAGTTCTCAGACATCAGACTTCAGACATAAGTTCTCAGACATCAGTTCTCAGACATCAGTTCTCAGACATCAGACATCAGACATCAGTTCTCAGACATCAGTTCTCAGACATCAGTTCTCAGACACCAGACATCAGACATCAGACATCAGTACTCAGACTTCAGACATCAGTCAGACATCAGACATCAGACATCAGTTCTCAGACACCAGACATGAGACATCAGACATCAGTTCTCAGACATCAGTCAGACATCAGACATCAGACACCAGACATCAGACATCAGACATCAGTTCTCAGACATCAGACACCAGACATCAGACATCAGACACCAGACATCAGACATCAGTTCTCAGACATCAGACATCAGTTCTCAGACATCAGACACCAGACATCAGACATCAGACATCAGTTCTCAGACATCAGACATCAGACATCAGTTCTCAGACATCAGACATCAGTTCTCAGACATCAGGCATTAGACATCAGTTATCAGACATCAGACATCAGTTCTCAGACATCAGACATCAGTTCTCAGACATCAGACATCAGTTCACAGACATCAGACATCAGACATCAGTTCTCAGACATCAGACATCAGTTCTCAGACATCAGACACCAGACATCAGACATCAGACACCTGACATCAGACATCAGACATAAGTTCTCAGACATCAGACATCAGTTCTCAGACATCAGACATCAGTTCTCAGATATCAGATATCAGTTCTCAGACAACAGACATCAGACACCAGACATCAGTTATCAGACAACAGACATCAGTTATCAGACATCAAACATCAGACACCAGACAACACACATCAGTTATCAGACATCAGACATCAGACATCAGACATCAGTTCTCAGACATCAGACACCAGACATCAGACACCAGACACCAGACATCAGTTAGACATCAGACATCAGACACCAGACATCAGACATCAGACACCAGACATCAGACATCAGTTATCAGACATCAGACATCAGTTCTCAGACATCAGTCAGACATCAGACACCAGACATCAGATATCAGTTCTCAGACATCAGACATCAGTTCTCAGACATCAGACATCAGACATCAGTTATCAGACATCAGACATCAGGCATCAGTTCTCAGACATCAGACATCAGTTCTCAGACATCAGTTCTCAGACATCAGATACCAGACATCAGACACCAGACATCAGACATCAGTTCTCAGACATCAGACACCAGACATTAGACACCACACTTCAGACACCAGACATCAGACATCAGTTCTCAGACATCAGACATCAGTTCTCAGACATCAGACATCAGACATCAGACAATAGTTCTCAGACATCAAACATCAGACACCAAACATCAGACATGAGTTCTCAGACATCAGACACCAGACATCAGTTATCAGACATCAGACATCTGACATCAGTTCTCAGACATCAGTTCTCAGACATCAGACATCAGACATCAGACTCCAGACATCAGTCAGACATCAGACATCAGACACAAGACATCAGACACCAGACATCAGACACCAGACATCAGACACCAGACATCAGACATCAGTCAGACATCAGACACCAGACATCAGACATCAGACCTCAGACATCAGTCAGACATCAGACACCAGACATCAGACATCAGACATCAGACACCAGACATCAGTTATCAGACATCAGACATCAGACACCAGACATCAGACACCAGACATCAGACATCAGACACCAGACATCAGACATCAGACATCAGTCAGACTCCAGACATCAGACTTCAGACACCAGACATCAGACATCAGACACCAGACATCAGACACCAGACATCAGACATCAGTTATCAGACATCAGACATCAATTATCAGACAACAGACATCAGTTCTCAGACATCAGACATCAGTTCTCAGACACCAGACATCAGACACCAGACATCAGACATCAGACACCAGACATCAGACATTAGTCATCAGTCAGACATCAGACACCAGACATCAGACATCAGACCTCAGACATCAGACACCAGACATCAGACATCAGACACCAGACATCAGACATCAGACACCAGACATCAGACACCAGACATCAGACATCAGACACCAGACTTCAGACATCAGACACCAGACATCAGACTTCAGACACCAGACATCAGACATCAGACATCAGACATCAGTTCTCAGACATCAGTCAGACATCATACATCAGACATCAGACATCAGACATCAGACACCAGACATCAGACATCAGACATCAGTTCTCAGACATCAGACATCAGTTCTCAGGCATCAGACATCAGACACCAGACATCAGACACCAGACTTCAGACATCAGACACCAGACATCAGACATCAGTTCTCAGACATCAGACATCAGTTCTCAGACACCAGACATCAGACATCAGACATCAGTTCTCAGACATCAGACATCAGACATCAGTTCTCAGACATCAGACATCAGTTCTCAGACATCAGACATCAGTTCTCAGACATCAGTCAGACATGAGACATCAGACACCAGACATCAGACACCAGACATCAGACACCAGACATCTGACATCAGTTCTCAGACATCAGACATCAGACAAGAGACATCAGACACCAGACATCAGACATCAGGCACCAGACATCAGTTCTCAGACATCAGTCAGACATCAGATATCAGACACCAGACATCAGACACCAGACATCAGACATCAGTTATCAGTTCTCAGACATCAGACATCAGACACCAGACATCAGACATCAGACATCAGACATCAGACATCAGACATCATATATCAGACATCAGACATCAGACATCAGTTCTCAGACATCAGTTCTCAGACGTCAGTCAGACATCAGACATCAGACATCAGTTTTCAGCCATCAGACATCAGATATCAGTTCTCAGACATCAGACATCAGTTCTCAGACATCAGACATCAGTTCTCAGACACCAGACAACACACATCAGTTATCAGACATCAGACATCAGACATCAGTTCTCAGACATCAGACATCAGACACCAGACATCAGACACCAGACACCAGACACCAGACACCAGACATCAGTCAGACATCAGACATCAGACACCAGACATCAGACATCAGACACCAGACATCAGACATCAGTTATCAGACATCAGAAATCAGTTCTCAGACATCAGTCAGACATCAGACATCAGACATCAGACACCAGACATCAGACACCAGACATGAGTTCTCAGACATCAGACACCAGACATCAGTTATCAGACATCAGACATCAGTTATCAGACAATAGTTCTCAGACATCAAACATCAGACACCAAACATCAGACATGAGTTCTCAGACATCAGTCATCAGACACCAGACATCAGTTCTCAGACATCAGACATCAGTTCTCAGACATCAGACATCAGTTCTCAGACATCAGACATCAGACACCAGACATCTGACACCAGACATCAGACATCAGACACCAGACATCAGACACCAGACATCAGACATCAGACATCAGACATCAGACATCAGACACCAGACATCAGACACCAGATATCAGACATCAGACACCAGATATCAGACATCAGACATCAGACATCAGTTCTCAGACATCAGACATCAGTTCTCAGACATCAGACATCAGGTCTCAGACATCAGACATCAGACATCAGACATCAGACACCAGACATCAGACACCAGACATCAGACATCAGACACCAGACATCAGACATCAGACATCAGACATCAGTTCTCAGACATCAGTCAGACTCCAGACATCAGACTTCAGACACCAGACATCAGACATCAGACACCAGACATCAGACACCAGACATCAGACATCAGTTATCAGACATCAGACATCAATTATCAGACAACAGACATCAGACATCAGTTATCAGACATCAGACATCAATTATCAGACAACAGACATCAGTTCTCAGACATCAGACATCAGTTCTCAGACATCAGACATCAGACACCAGACATCAGACACCAGACATCAGTTATCACACATCAGACATCAGACATCAGTTCTCAGATATCAGACATCAGACATCAGTTCTCAGACAACAGACCTCAGATATCAGACGTCAGACATCAGTTCTCAGACATCAGACATCAGACACCAGACATCAGACATCAGATATCAGACATCAGACATCAGACACCAGACACCTGACATCAGACATCAGACATCAGTTCTCAGACATCAGACACCAGACTTCAGACATCAGACACCAGACATCAGACTTCAGACACCAGACATCAGACATCAGACATCAGACATCAGTTCTCAGACATCAGTCAGACATCATACATCAGACATCAGACATCAGACACCAGACATCAGACACCAGACATCAGACACCAGACACCAGACATCAGACATCAGACATCAGACATCAGACATCAGACACCAGACTTCAGACATCAGACACCAGATATCAGACATCAGTTCTCAGACATCAGACATCAGTTCTCAGACACCAGACATCAGACACCAGACACCAGACATAAGACATCAGTTCTCAGACATCAGACACCAGACATCAGACATCAGACATCAGTTCTCAGACACCAGACATCAGACATCAGACATCAGACATCAGATATCAGACATCAGACATCAGACACCAGACACCTGACATCAGACATCAGACATCAGTTCTCAGACATCAGACACCAGACTTCAGACATCAGACACCAGACATCAGACTTCAGACACCAGACATCAGACATCAGACATCAGACATCAGTTCTCAGACATCAGTCAGACATCATACATCAGACATCAGACATCAGACACCAGACATCAGACACCAGACACCAGACACCAGACATCAGACATCAGACATCAGACATCAGACACCAGACTTCAGACATCAGACACCAGATATCAGACATCAGTTCTCAGACATCAGACATCAGTTCTCAGACACCAGACATCAGACACCAGACACCAGACATAAGACATCAGTTCTCAGACATCAGACACCAGACATCAGACATCAGACATCAGTTCTCAGACACCAGACATCAGACATCAGTTCTCAGACATCAGACATCAGTTCTCAGACATCAGTCAGACATGAGACATCAGACACCAGACATCAGACACCAGACATCAGACACCAGACATCAGACACCAGACATCAGACACCAGACATCTGACATCAGTTCTCAGACATCAGACATCAGACAAGAGACATCAGTTATCAGTTCTCAGACATCAGACATCAGACACCAGACATCAGACATCAGACATCAGTTCTCAGACATCAGACATCAGACACCAGACATCATATATCAGACATCAGACATCAGTTCTCAGACATCAGTCAGACACCAGACATCAGACATCAGTCAGACACCAGACATCAGACACCAGACATCAGACATCAGACATCAGAAATCAGTTCCCAGACATCAGTCAGACATCAGACATCAGACATCAGACACCAGACATCAGACACCAGACATGAATTCTCAGACATCAGACACCAGACATCAGTTATCAGACATCAGACATCAGTTATCAGACAATAGTTCTCAGACATCAAACATCAGACACCAAACATCAGACATGAGTTCTCAGACATCAGACATCAGACACCAGACATCAGTTATCAGACATCAGACATCTGACATCAGTTCTCAGACATCAGACATCAGACACCAGACATCTGACACCAGACATCAGACATCAGACATCAGACACCAGACATCAGACATCAGACATCAGACACCAGACATCAGACATCAGACACCAGACATCAGTTCTCAGACATCAGTTCTCAGACATCAGACATCGGTTCTCAGACATCAGATATCAGACAGCAGACATCAGACATCAGACACCAGACATCAGTTATCACACATCAGACATCAGTTCTCAGACATCAGACATCAGACATCAGACATCAGACACCAGACATCAGACATCAGTTCTCAGACATCAGACATCAGTTCTCAGACACCAGACATCAGACACCAGACACCAGACACCAGACATCAGACACCAGACATCAGACATCAGACATCAGTTCTCAGACATCAGACACCAGACATCAGTTCTCAGCCATCAGACATCAGTTCTCAGACATCAGACATCAGACATCAGTTCTCAGACATGAGACATCAGACATCAGATATCAGACACCAGACATCAGACATCAGTTCTCAGACATCAGACATCAGTTCTCAGAAATCAGACATCAGTTCTCAGACATCAGACATCAGTTCCCAGACACCAGACATCAGGCATCAGTCACCAGACATCAGACATCAGACAACAAACATCAGACATCAGACACCAGACATCAGTTATTAGACACCAGGCATCAGACACCAGACATCAGACATCAGACATCAGACATCAGTCAGACACCAGACATCAGACATCAGTCATACACCAGACATCAGTCACCAGACATCAGACATCAGTTCTCAGACATCAGTCAGACATCAGACATCAGACACCAGACATCAGACACCAGACATCAGACATCAGACATCAGACATCAGTCAGACACCAGACATCAGACATCAGTCATACACCAGACATCAGTCACCAGACATCAGACATCAGTTCTCAGACATCAGTCAGACATCAGACATCAGACACCAGACATCAGACACCAGACATGAGTTCTCAGACATCAGACATCAGACATCAGACATCAGTTCTCAGACATCAGACATCAGACATCAGTTCTCAGACATCAGACATCAGACATCAGACATCAGTTATCAGACATCAGACATCAGTTCTCAGACATCAGACTTCAGACATCAGACATCAGTTCTCATATATCAGACATCAGACATCAGTTCTCAGACATCAGACATCAGTTCTCAGACATCAGACATCAGTTCTCAGACATCAGACATCAGACACGAGACATGAGACATCAGACATCAGACATCAAACATCAGTTCTCAGACATCAGTCAGACATCATACATCAGACATAAGACACCAGACATCAGACATCAGACACCAGCCATCAGACACCAGACATCAGACATCAGTTCTCAGACATCAGTCAGACATCAGACATCAGACATCAAACATCAGTTCTCAGACATCAGTCAGACATCATACATCAGACATAAGACACCAGACATCAGACATCAGACACCAGCCATCAGACACCAGACATCAGACATCAGTTCTCAGACATCAGTCAGACATCAGACATCAGACATCAGACATCAGTTCTCAGACATCAGACATCAGTTCTCAGACATCAGACATCAGTTCTCAGACATCAGACATCAGACACGAGACATGAGACATCAGACATCAGACATCAAACATCAGTTCTCAGACATCAGTCAGACATCATACATCAGACATAAGACACCAGACATCAGACATCAGACACCAGCCATCAGACACCAGACATCAGACATCAGTTCTCAGACATCAGTCAGACATCAGACATCAGACATCAGACATCAGTTCTCAGACATCAGACATCAGATGCAAGACACCAGACATCAGACACCAGTTATCAGACATCAGACATCAGACATCAGTTCTCAGACATCAGACATCAGACATCATACACCAGACATCAGACACCAGACATCAGACATCAAACATCAGTTCTCAGACATCAGTCAGACATCAGACACCAGACGTCAGACATCAGACACCAGACATCAGACACCAGACATCAGACATCAGACACCAGACATCAGACATCAGTTCTCAGACATCAGACATCAGACACCAGACATCAGACATTAGACATCAGATATCAGTTCTCAGACATCAGACATCAGTTACCAGACACAAGTCATCAGACATCAGACATCAGACACCAGACATCAGACATCAGTTAACAGAAAACAGACATCAGTCAGACACCAGACATCAGACATCAGTTCTCAGACATCAGTCAGACACCAGACATCAGACATCAGACATCAGTTCTCAGACATCAGACATCAGACATCAGACATCAGACATCAGTTATCAGACATCAGACATCAGTTCTCAGACATCAGACATCAGTTCTCAGACGTGAGTCAGACATCAGACATCAGTTCTCAGCCATCAGACATCAGATATCAGTTCTCAGACATCAGACATCAGTTCTCAGATGTCAGTCAGACATCAGACATCAGACATCAGTTCTCAGCCATCAGACATCAGACATCAGTTCTCAGACATCAGATATCAGACACCAGACACCAGACATCAGACACCAGACATCAGACACCAGACATCAGTTATCAGACACCAGACATCAGACATCAGACACCAGACATCAGACACCAGACATCAGACACCAGACATCAGTTCTCAGACATCAGACTTCAGACACCAGACATGAGACATCAGACATCAGACATCAAACAGACATCATACATCAGACATCAGACACCAGACATCATACATCAGACACCAGCCATCAGACACCAGACATCAGACATCAGTTCTCAGACATCAGTCAGACATCAGAAATCAGACATCAGACATCAGTTCTCAGACATCAGACATCAGACATCAGTTCTCAGACATCAGACATCAGACATCAGTTCTCAGACATCAGACATCAGTTCTCAGACATCAGGCATTAGTTCTCAGATATCAGACATCAGACATCAGACATCAGTTCTCAGACATCAGACATCAGACACCAGACATGAGACATCAGACATCAGACATCAAACAGACATCATACATCAGACATCAGACACCAGACATCATACATCAGACACCAGCCATCAGACACCAGACATCAGACATCAGTTCTCAGACATCAGTCAGACATCAGAAATCAGACATCAGACATCAGTTCTCAGACATCAGACATCAGACATCAGTTCTCAGACATCAGACATCAGACATCAGTTCTCAGACATCAGACATCAGTTCTCAGACATCAGGCATTAGACATCAGTTATCAGACATCAGACATCAGTTCTCAGACATCAGACATCAGTTCTCAGACATCAGACATCAGTTCACAGACATCAGACATCAGACATCAGTTCTCAGACATCAGACATCAGTTCTCAGACATCAGACACCAGACATCAGACATCAGACACCTGACATCAGACATCAGTTCTCAGACATCAGACATCAGACACCAGACAACACACATCAGTTATCAGACATCAGACATCAGACATCAGTTCTCAGACATCAGATATCAGACACCAGACACCAGACATCAGACACCAGACATCAGACACCAGACATCAGTTATCAGACACCAGACATCAGACATCAGACACCAGACATCAGACACCAGACATCAGACACCAGACATCAGTTCTCAGACATCAGACTTCAGACATAAGTTCTCAGACATCAGTTCTCAGACATCAGTTCTCAGACATCAGACATCAGACATCAGACATCAGTTCTCAGACATCAGTTCTCAGACATCAGACATCAGACATCAGTTCTCAGACATCAGTTCTCAGACATCAGCTCTCAGACACCAGACATCAGACATCAGACATCAGTTCTCAGCCATCAGACATCAGACATCAGTTCTCAGACATCAGTTCTCAGACATCAGACATCAGACATCAGTTCTCAGACATCAGATATCAGACACCAGACACCAGACATCAGACATCAGACACCAGACACCAGACACCAGACATCAGACATCAGACATCAGTTCTCAGACATCTGACATCAGACACCAGACATCAGACATCAGACACCAGACATCAGACACCAGACATCAGTTATCAGACACCAGACATCAGACATCAGACACCAGACATCAGACACCAGACATCAGACACCAGACATCAGACACCAGACATCAGACACCAGACATCAGTTCTCAGACATCAGACTTCAGACATAAGTTCTCAGACATCAGTTCTCAGACATCAGTTCTCAGACATCAGACATCAGACATCAGTTCTCAGACATCAGTTCTCAGACATCAGTTCTCAGACACCAGACATCAGACATCAGACATCAGTACTCAGACTTCAGACATCAGTCAGACATCAGACATCAGACATCAGTTCTCAGACACCAGACATGAGACATCAGACATCAGTTCTCAGACATCAGTCAGACATCAGACATCAGACACCAGACATCAGACATCAGACATCAGTTCTCAGACATCAGACACCAGACATCAGACATCAGACACCAGACATCAGACATCAGTTCTCAGACATCAGACATCAGTTCTCAGACATCAGACACCAGACATCAGACATCAGACATCAGTTCTCAGACATCAGACATCAGACATCAGTTCTCAGACATCAGACATCAGTTCTCAGACATCAGGCATTAGACATCAGTTATCAGACATCAGACATCAGTTCTCAGACATCAGACATCAGTTCTCAGACATCAGACATCAGTTCACAGACATCAGACATCAGACATCAGTTCTCAGACATCAGACATCAGTTCTCAGACATCAGACACCAGACATCAGACATCAGACACCTGACATCAGACATCAGTTCTCAGACATCAGACATCAGTTCTCAGACATCAGACATCAGACATCAGACAATAGTTCTCAGACATCAAACATCAGACACCAAACATCAGACATGAGTTCTCAGACATCAGACACCAGACATCAGTTATCAGACATCAGACATCTGACATCAGTTCTCAGACATCAGACATCAGTTCTCAGACATCAGACATCAGACATCAGACTCCAGACATCAGTCAGACATCAGACATCAGACACAAGACATCAGACACCAGACATCAGACACCAGACATCAGACACCAGACATCAGACATCAGTCAGACATCAGACACCAGACATCAGACATCAGACCTCAGACATCAGTCAGACATCAGACACCAGACATCAGACATCAGACATCAGACACCAGACATCAGTTATCAGACATCAGACATCAGACACCAGACATCAGACACCAGACATCAGACATCAGACACCAGACATCAGACATCAGACATCAGTCAGACTCCAGACATCAGACTTCAGACACCAGACATCAGACATCAGACACCAGACATCAGACACCAGACATCAGACATCAGTTATCAGACATCAGACATCAATTATCAGACAACAGACATCAGTTCTCAGACATCAGACATCAGTTCTCAGACACCAGACATCAGACACCAGACATCAGACATCAGACACCAGACATCAGACATTAGTCATCAGTCAGACATCAGACACCAGACATCAGACATCAGACCTCAGACATCAGACACCAGACATCAGACATCAGACACCAGACATCAGACACCAGACACCAGACATCAGACACCAGACATCAGACATCAGACACCAGACTTCAGACATCAGACACCAGACATCAGACTTCAGACACCAGACATCAGACATCAGACATCAGACATCAGTTCTCAGACATCAGTCAGACATCATACATCAGACATCAGACATCAGACATCAGACACCAGACATCAGACATCAGACATCAGTTCTCAGACATCAGACATCAGTTCTCAGGCATCAGACATCAGACACCAGACATCAGACACCAGACTTCAGACATCAGACACCAGACATCAGACATCAGTTCTCAGACATCAGACATCAGTTCTCAGACACCAGACATCAGACATCAGACATCAGTTCTCAGACATCAGACATCAGACATCAGTTCTCAGACATCAGACATCAGTTCTCAGACATCAGTCAGACATGAGACATCAGACACCAGACATCAGACACCAGACATCAGACACCAGACATCAGACACCAGACATCTGACATCAGTTCTCAGACATCAGACATCAGACAAGAGACATCAGACACCAGACATCAGACATCAGGCACCAGACATCAGTTCTCAGACATCAGTCAGACATCAGATATCAGACACCAGACATCAGACACCAGACATCAGACATCAGTTATCAGTTCTCAGACATCAGACATCAGACACCAGACATCAGACATCAGACATCAGACATCAGACATCAGACATCATATATCAGACATCAGACATCAGACATCAGTTCTCAGACATCAGTTCTCAGACGTCAGTCAGACATCAGACATCAGACATCAGTTTTCAGCCATCAGACATCAGATATCAGTTCTCAGACATCAGACATCAGTTCTCAGACATCAGACACCAGATATCAGTTATCAGACATCAGACATCAGACATCAGTTATCAGACATCAGACATCAGTTCTCAGACACCAGACAACACACATCAGTTATCAGACATCAGACATCAGACATCAGTTCTCAGACATCAGAAATCAGACACCAGACACCAGACACCAGACACCAGACATCAGTCAGACATCAGACATCAGACACCAGACATCAGACATCAGACACCAGACATCAGACATCAGTTATCAGACATCAGAAATCAGTTCTCAGACATCAGTCAGACATCAGACATCAGACATCAGACACCAGACATCAGACACCAGACATGAGTTCTCAGACATCAGACACCAGACATCAGTTATCAGACATCAGACATCAGTTATCAGACAATAGTTCTCAGACATCAAACATCAGACACCAAACATCAGACATGAGTTCTCAGACATCAGTCATCAGACACCAGACATCAGTTCTCAGACATCAGACATCAGTTCTCAGACATCAGACATCAGTTCTCAGACATCAGACATCAGACACCAGACATCTGACACCAGACATCAGACATCAGACACCAGACATCAGACACCAGACATCAGACATCAGACATCAGACATCAGACATCAGACATCAGACACCAGACATCAGACACCAGATATCAGACATCAGACACCAGATATCAGACATCAGACATCAGACATCAGTTCTCAGACATCAGACATCAGTTCTCAGACATCAGACATCAGGTCTCAGACATCAGACATCAGACATCAGACATCAGACACCAGACATCAGACACCAGACATCAGACATCAGACACCAGACATCAGACATCAGACATCAGACATCAGTTCTCAGACATCAGTCAGACTCCAGACATCAGACTTCAGACACCAGACATCAGACATCAGACACCAGACATCAGACACCAGACATCAGACATCAGTTATCAGACATCAGACATCAATTATCAGACAACAGACATCAGACATCAGTTATCAGACATCAGACATCAATTATCAGACAACAGACATCAGTTCTCAGACATCAGACATCAGTTCTCAGACATCAGACATCAGACACCAGACATCAGACATCAGACACCAGACATCAGACATCAGTCAGACATCAGACACAAGACATCAGACACCAGACATCAGACACCAGACATCAGACACCAGACATCAGTCATCAGTCAGACATCAGACACCAGACATCAGACATCAGACCTCAGACATCAGACACCAGACATCACACATCAGACACCAGACATCAGACACCAGACATCAGACATCAGACACCAGACTTCAGACATCAGACACCAGACATCAGACTTCAGACACCAGACACCAGACATCAGACATCAGACATCAGTTCTCAGACATCAGTCAGACATCAGACACCCGACATCAGACACCAGACATCAGACACCAGACATCAGACATCAGTTCTCAGACATCAGACATCAGTTCTCAGGCATCAGACATCAGACACCAGACATCAGACACCAGACTTCAGACATCAGACACCAGTCATCAGACATCAGTTCTCAGACATCAGACATCAGTTCTCAGACACCAGACATCAGACATCAGACACCAGACATAAGACATCAGACATCAGTTCTCAGACATCAGACACCAGACATCAGACATCAGACATCAGTTCTCAGACATCAGACATCAGTTCTCAGACATCAGTTCTCAGACATCAGTCAGACATGAGACATCAGACACCAGACATCAGACACCAGACACCAGACATCTGACATCAGTTCTCAGACATCAGACATCAGACAAGAGACATCAGACACCAGACATCAGACATCAGGCACCAGACATCAGTTCTCAGACATCAGTCAGACATCAGATATCAGACACCAGACATCAGACACCAGACATCAGACATCAGTTATCAGTTCTCAGACATCAGACATCACACATCAGACATCAGACATCAGTTCTCAGACATTAGACATCAGACACCAGACATCATATATCAGACATCAGACATCAGACATCAGTTCTCAGACATCAGACATCAGTTCTCAGACGTCAGTCAGACATCAGACATCAGACATCAGTTTTCAGCCATCAGACATCAGATATCAGTTCTCAGACATCAGACATCAGTTCTCAGACATCAGTCAGACATCAGACACCAGACATCAGACATCAGACATCAGACACCAGACATCAGACACCAGACATCAGACATCAGACACCAGACATCAGACATCAGACATCAGACATCAGACACCAGACATCAGACACCAGACATCAGACATCAGACACCAGACATCAGACATCAGACATCAGTTCTCAGACATCAGACATCAGACATCAGTTCTCAGACATCAGACATCAGACACCAGACATCAGACACCAGACATCAGACATCAGTTCTCAGACATCAGATATCAGACATCAGACACCAGACATAAGTTACCAGACATCAGACATCAGACATCAGTTCTCAGACATCAGACATCAGTTCTCAGACATCAGACATCAGACATCAGTTCTCAGACATCAGATATCAGACACCAGACACCAGACATCAGACACCAGACACCAGACATCAGACACCAGACATCATACATCAGTTCTCAGACATCAGACACCAGACATCAGACACCAGACATCAGACATCAGTTCTCAGACATAAGCCATCAGTTCTCAGACATCAGACATCAGACAATAGTTCTCAGACATCAAACATCAGACACCAAACATCAGACATGAGTTCTCAGACATCAGACATCAGACACCAGACATCAGTTATCAAACATCAGACATCTGACATCAGTTCTCAGACATCAGACATCAGTTCTCAGACATCAGACATCAGACATCAGACATCAGACACCAGACACCAGACATCAGACATCAGACATCAGACACCAGACACCAGACACCAGACATCAGTTCTCAGACAACAGTCAGACACCAGACATCAGTCAGACACCAGACATCAGACATCAGACATCAGTTCTCAGACATCAGTCAGACATCAGACATCAGACATCAGACACCAGACATCAGACATCAGACACCAGACATGAGTTCTCAGACATCAGACACCAGATATCAGTTATCAGACATCAGACATCAGACATCAGTTATCAGACATCAGACATCAGACATCAGACATCAGACATCAGACACCAGACATCAGACATCAGACACCAGACATCAGACATCAGTTCTCAGACATCAGACATCAGACGCAAGACAACAGACATCAGACACCAGACATCAGTTATCAGACATCAGACATCTGACATCATACATCATACATCAGACACCAGACACCAGACACCAGACATCAGACACCAGACACCAGACATCAGACATCAGACATCAGTTCTCAGACATCAGTCAGACATCAGACATCAGACATCAGACACCAGACATCAGACATCAGACACTAGACATGAGTTCTCAGACATCAGACACCAGACATCAGTTATCAGACATCAGACATCAGACATCAGATATCAGACACCAGACATCAGACATCAGTTCTCAGACATGAGACATCAGTTCTCAGACACCAGACATCAGAAATCAGACACCAGACACCAGACATCAGACATCAGTTCTCAGACATCAGACATCAGACATCAGTTCTCAGACATCAGTCAGACATCAGACATCAGACACCAGACATGAGTTCTCAGACATCAGACACCAGACATCAGTTATCAGACATCAGACATCAGACATCAGTTCTCTTACATCAGACATCAGACACCAGACATCAGACATCAGACATCAGTTCTCAGACATGAGACATCAGACATCAGACATCAGACATCAGATTTCAGACACCAGACATCAGACATCAGTTCTCAGACATCAGACATCAGTTCTCAGACATCAGACATCAGACGTCAGTTCTCAGACATCAGACATCAGTTCCCAGACACCAGACATCAGGCATCAGACACCAGACATCAGACACCAGACACCAGACATCAGACACCTGACATCAGTTATCAGACACCAGACATCAGACACCAGACATCAGACATCAGACATCAGACATCAGACATCAGACATCAGTCAGACACCAGACATCAGACATCAGTCAGACAACAGACATCAGACACCAGACATCAGACATCAGTTCTCAGACATCAGTCAGACTTCAGACACCAGACATCAGACACCAGACACCAGACATGAGTTCTCAGACATCAGACATCAGACATCAGACATCAGTTATCAGACAACAGACATCAGTTCTCAGACATCAGACATCAGACATCAGTTCTCAGACATCAGACATTAGTTCTCAGATATCAGACATCAGACATCAGACATCAGTTCTCAGACATCAGACATCAGACACCAGACATGAGACATCAGACATCAGACATCAAACAGACATCATACATCAGACATCAGACACCAGACATCATACATCAGACACCAGCCATCAGACACCAGACATCAGACATCAGTTCTCAGACATCAGTCAGACATCAGAAATCAGACATCAGACATCAGTTCTCAGACATCAGACATCAGACATCAGTTCTCAGACATCAGACATCAGACATCATTTCTCAGACATCAGTCAGACATCAGAAATCAGACACCAGACATCAGACACCAGACATCTGACATCAGTTCTCAGACATCAGACATCAGACACCAGACACCAGACATCAGACATCAGACACCAGACATCAGTTCTCAGACATCAGTCAGACATCAGACATCAGACATCAGTTCTCAGACATCAGTCAGACATCAGACATCAGACACCAGACATCAGACACCAGGCACCAGACATCAGACATCAGACATCAGTTCTCAGACATCAGACATCAGACATCAATTGTCAGACATCAGACACCAGACATCAGACATCAGACATGAGACATCAGTTCTCAGACATCAGTCAGACATCAGACACCAGACATCAGACATCAGACATCAGTTATCAGACATAAGACATCAGTCATCAGACATCAGTTATCAGACATCAGACATCAGACATCAGTTCTCAGACATCAGACATCAGTTCTCAGACATCAGACATCAGACATCAGTTCTCAGACATCAGACATCAGACATCAATTCTCAGACATCAGACACCAGACATCAGACATCAGACATGAGACATCAGTTCTCAGACATCAGTCAGACATCAGACACCAGACATCAGACATCAGACACCAGGCACCAGACATCAGACATCAGACATCAGACATCAGACATCAGACACCAGACATCAGACATCAGTTCTCAGACATCAGACATCAGTTCTCAGACATCAGACATCAGTTCTCATACATCAGACATCAGTTCTCAGACATCAGACATCAGTTCTCAGACATCAGACATCAGTTCTCAGACATCAGACATCAGTTCTCAGACATCAGACATCAGACACCAGAACTCAGACATCAGACATCAGACACCAGACATCAGACACCAGACACCTGACATCAGACATCAGACATCAGTTCTCAGACATCAGACATCAGTTCTCAGACATCAGACATCAGTTCTCAGACATCAGATATCAGTACTCAGACATCAGACATCAGACACCAGACATCACACATCAGTTCTCAGACATCAGACATCAGTTCTCAGACATCAGTTCTCAGACATCAGATACCAGACATCAGACACCAGACATCAGACATCAGTTCTCAGACATCAGACACCAGACATTAGACACCAGACTTCAGACACCAGACATCAGACATCAGTTCTCAGACACCAGACATCAGTTATCAGACATCAGACATCAGACATCAGTTCTCAGACATCAGACATCAGACACCAGACATCAGTTCTCAGACATCAGACATCAGTTCTCAGACATCAGACATCAGTTCTCAGACATCAGACATCAGTTCTCAGACATCAGACATCAGACACCAGAACTCAGACATCAGACATCAGACATCAGACACCAGACATCAGACACCAGACACCTGACAACAGACATCAGACATCAGTTCTCAGACATCAGACATCAGTTCTCAGACATCAGACATCAGTTCTCAGACATCAGATATCAGTACTCAGACATCAGACATCAGACACCAGACATCAGTTATCAGACATCAGACATCAGACATCAGTTCTCAGACATCAGACATCAGACACCAGACATCACACATCAGTTATTAGACATCAGACATCAGACACCAGACATCAGTTCTCAGACATCAGACATCAGACATCACACATCAGTTATCAGACATCAGACATCAGTTCTCAGACATCAGACATCAGACACCAGACATCAGACACCAGTCATCAGACATCAGTCAGACATCAGACATCAGACACCAGACATCAGACATCAGACACCAGACATCAGACATCAGACACCAGACATCAGACATCAGACATCAGTTCTCAGACATCAGTCAGACATCAGACACCAGACATCAGACATCAGACACCAGACATCAAACATCAGTTATCAGACATCAGACATCAGACACCAGACATCAGACATCAGACACCAGACATCAGACACCAGACACCAGACATCAGACACCAGACACCAGACATCAGACACCAGACACCAGACATCAGTTCTCAGACATCAGACATAAGACACCAGACATCAGACACCAGTCATCAGACATCAGTCAGACATCAGAACCAGACATCAGACATCAGTTATCAGACACCAGACATCAGACATCAGTTATCAGACATCAGACATCAGACACCAGACATCAGACATCAGACACCAGACATCAGACATCAGACATCAGTTCTCAGACATCAGACATCAGACACCAGACATCAGACATCAGTTCTCAGACATCAGACATCAGACATCAGTTCTCAGACATCAGACATCAGACATCAGACACCAGACATCAGACACCAGACACCAGACATCAGACACCAGACACCAGACATCAGACATCAGACACCAGACACCAGACACCAGACATCAGTTCTCAGACATCAGACATCAGTTCTCAGACATCAGACATCAGTTCTCAGACATCAGACATCAGTTCTCAGACACCAGACATCAGACATCAGTTCTCAGACATCAGACAGACATCAGACACCAGACATTAGACATCAGACACCAGACACCAGACATCAGACATCAGACACCAGACATCAGACACCAGACACCAGACATCAGTTCTCAGACATCAGACATCAGTTCTCAGACATCAGATATCAGACACCAGACATCAGACACCAGACATCAGACACCAGACATCAGACATCAGTTTTCAGACATCTGACACCAGACATCAGACACCAGACATCAGACACCAGACATCAGACATCAGTTCTCAGACATCAGACATCAGACATCAGTTCTCAGACATCAGACCTCAGATATCAGACATCAGACATCACTTCTCAGACATCAGACATCAGACACCAGACATCAGACATCAGATATCAGACATCAGACATCAGACACCAGACACCTGACATCAGACATCAGACATGAGTTCTCAGACATCAGACATCAGACACCAGACATCAGACATCAGTTATCAGACATCAGACATCTGACATCAGACATCAGACATCAGACACCAGACATCAGACATCAGACATCAGACAGCAGACACCAGACATCAGACATCAGACATCAGACACCAGACATCAGACATCAGACATCAGACACCAGACATCAGACATCAGACACCAGACACCAGACACCAGACATCAGTTCTCAGACATCAGTTCTCAGACATCAGACATCAGTTCTCAGACATCAGATATCAGACACCAGACATCAGACATCAGACACCAGACATCAGTTATCACACATCAGACATCAGACATCAGTTCTCAGATATCAGACATCAGACATCAGTTCTCAGACATCAGACCTCAGATATCAGACGTCAGACATCAGTTCTCAGACATCAGACATCAGACACCAGACATCAGACATCAGATATCAGACATCAGACATCAGACACCAGACACCTGACATCAGACATCAGACATCAGTTCTCAGACATCAGACATCAGTTCTCAGACATCAGATATCAGTACTCAGACATCAGACATCAGACACCAGACACCAGACATCAGACATCAAACATCAGACATCAGACACCAGACACCAGCCATCAGACATCAGACATCAGACATCAGACGCCAGATATCAGACATCAGACATCAGACATCAGACACCAGACATCAGACATCAGACACCAGACACCAGACATCAGACACCAGACATCAGTTCTCAGACATCAGTTCTCAGACATCAGACATCAGTTCTCAGACATCAGATATCAGACACCAGACATCAGACATCAGACACCAGACATCAGTTATCACACATCAGACATCAGACATCAGTTCTCAGACATCAGACATCAGACATCAGTTCTCAGACATCAGACCTCAGATATCAGACATCAGACATCAGACATCAGTTCTCAGACATCAGACATCAGACACCAGACATCAGACATCAGATATCAGACATCAGACATCAGACACCAGACACTTGACATCAGACATCAGACATAAGTTCTCAGACATCAGACATCAGTTCTCAGACATCAGATATCAGTACTCAGACATCAGACATCAGACACCAGACATCAGTTATCAGACATCAGACATCAGTTCTCAGACATCAGACATCAGACACCAGACATCTCACATCAGTTCTCAGACATCAGACATCAGACACCAGAACTCAAACATCAGACATCAGACATCAGACACCAGACATCAGACACCAGACACCTGACATCAGACATCAGACATCAGTTCTCAGACATCAGACAACAGTTCTCAGACATCAGACATCAGTTCTCAGACATCAGATATCAGTACTCAGACATCAGACATCATACACCAGACATCAGTTATCCGACATCAGACATCAGACATCAGTTCTCAGACATCAGACATCAGACACCAGACATCACACATCAGTTATCAGACATCAGACATCAGACACCAGACATCAGTTCTCAGACATCAGACATCAGTTCTCAGACATCAGACATCAGTTCTCAGACATCAGACATCAGACACCAGACATCAGTTATCAGACATCAGACATCAGTTCTCAGACATCAGACATCAGACATCAGTTCTCAGACATCAGACATCAGACACCAGACATCAGTCACCAGTCATCAGACATCAGTCAGACATCAGACATCAGACACCAGACATCAGACATCAGACACCAGACATCAGACATCAGTTATCAGACATCAGACATCAGACATCAGTTCTCAGACATCAGTCAGACATCAGACACCAGACATCAGACATCAGACACCAGACATCAAACATCAGTTATCAGACATCAGTCAGACATCATACATCAGACATCAGACACCAGACATCATACATCAGACACCAGCCATCAGACACCAGACATCAGACATCAGTTCTCAGACATCAGTCAGACATCAGAAATCAGACATCAGACATCAGTTCTCAGACATCAGACATCAGTTCTCAGACATCAGACATCAGACATCAGTTCTCAGACATCAGTCAGACATCAGAAATCAGACACCAGACATCAGACACCAGACATCTGACATCAGTCATCTGACATCAGACATAAGAAACACAAAACATCAGACATCAGACACCAGACACCAGACATCAGTTCTCAGACATCAGACATAAGACACCAGAAATCAGACACCAGTCATCAGACATCAGTCAGACATCAGACATCAGACACCAGACATCATTTATCAGACACCAGACATCAGACATCAGTTATCAGACATCAGACATCAGACACCAGACATCAGACACCAGACATCAGACATCAGACACCAGACATCAGACTCCAGACATCAGACATCAGTTCTCAGACATCAGACATCAGACACCAGACATCAGACACCAGACATCAGACATCAGACACCAGACATCAGACTCCAGACATCAGACATCAGTTCTCAGACATCAGACATCAGACACCAGACATCAGACATCAGACATCAGACATCAGTTCTCAGACATCAGACATCCGTTCTCAGATATCAGACAACAGTTCTCAGACATCAGATATCAGACACCAGACATCAGACATCAGTTCTCAGACATCAGACATCACTTCTCAGACATCAGACACCAGACATCAGACATCAGACATCAGACACCAGACACCAGACATCAGACATCAGACAAGAGACATCAGTTCTCAGACATCAGACATCAGTTCTCAGACATCTGACATCAGACACCAGACATCAGACATCAGACACTAGTCATCAGACATCAGTTCTCAGACATCAGACATCAGTTCTCAGACATCAGACATCAGTTCTCAGACATCAGACATCAGTTCTCAGACATCAGACATCAGACTCCAGACATCAGACATCAGACATCAGACACCAGACACCAGACATCAGACATCAGTTATCAGACATCAGACATCAGTTCTCAGACATCAGACATCAGACATCAGTTCTCAGACATCAGTCAGACATCAGACATCAGACATCAGACATCAGTTCTCAGACATCAGACATCAGACGCCAGACACCAGACATCAGACACCAGACATCAGTTCTCAGACATCAGACATCAGTTCTCAGACATCAGACATCAGACTTCAGTTCTCAGACATCAGACATCAGACACCAGTAGAGTTGAGCGATACCAGCCGATACTTGAAAATATCGGATCGGAATGGATCGGCCGATCTTAAAAAAAAGTATCGGTATCGCCGATTCCGATACCGGGAACCAATGCAAGTCAATGGGGCCAAAATATCGGAATTAAAAAAAAACCTTTCTTTCCTTGTAGGTTAATTCTACATGAAGAAAAACAACTAAGAATAATGTAGAATGTATTGTGGGAGGTGGAGGAGACATTAAAGCCATAGAGGTTTAGCCCAATCAAATGGAATAGCAGGAATTAAACTTTTTTTTTTAAAGATGTTAGGAGTTACAAAGATATTGACTATGTTAGCCTCATTTATATTTTGCCAGACATGTATGTCTTCTTCTTCTACTTCCTTTTTTTACATTCTTCTTCTTCTTCTTCTACTTCCTTTTTTTACATTCTTCTTCTTCTTCTTCTACTTCCTTTTTTTACATTCTTCTTCTTCTTCCTTTTTTTACATTCTTCTTCTTCTTCTTCTACTTCCTTTTTTTACATTCTTCTTCTTCTTCTTCTTCTTCTTCTTCTTCTTCTTCCTTTTCTTACATTCTTCATATTCTTCTTATTCAACAATTATTATTCTACATATTCAGCTTCTTCATCTTCTTCCTATTCTTCTTCATCATATTCTTGTTTGTGTCAGGCATTCCTGTAGTTGTTATCTAGAAAAGTTAGAAGTTTACACCTTCCGTTCTGCCTGTCACAAAAGATTTACAACAGGATTTGTCCGCGTTCAGTTTGGCCTGCAGAAGCAGGCCTTTTCCAGGGGCACCACGAGGAGGAACGGACTCACCCCCATACACTGCTTAGTCTTCTTCTGCTTATAAATAAGATAATATCATTTGCTCAGAGTATTAGTCTTATGCTTAATGTTCTTCTGCTTTGTTTTTTTTATGCTTCTTTGTCTTCTCTCTCTTGTTGTTCTGCATCTTGGTGGTTGTCTTCCTGTTCTTTGTCCTCTTGAACCAGCTGACGGTACTGGCACCCGGAGGGGCAGCAGAAGGAACAAGAGCCAATGGCACTACCGAGGACCAGCTGACGGTGCTGGAACCCGGTTACTAAGCAGGAGGTACCTGTGCTACAAAGCACTACCAAGGACCAGCAGACGTTGCCGGAACTCGGATACCGAGATGGAGGCACCTAGGCCAAACGCTCTGACGAGAACCAGCTGACGGTGCTGGAACCCGGAGGGGTAGCATAAGCTGCAAGAGCAAATGGAAATAGCGAGGACCAGCTGACAGTGCTGGCACCCGGAGGGGCAGCAGAAGGAATAAGAGCCAATGGCACAACCGAGGACCAGCTGACGGTGCTGGAACCCGGTTACTAAGCAGGAGGTACCTGTGCTACAAAGCACTACCAAGGACCAGCAGACGTTGCCGGAACTCGGATACCGAGATGGAGGCACCTAGGCCAAAGGCTCTGACGAGAACCAGCTGACGGTGCTGGAACCCGGAGGGGTAGCATAAGCTGCAAGAGCAAATGGAAATAGCGAGGACCAGCTGACAGTGCTGGCACCCGGAGGGGCAGCAGAAGGAATAAGAGCCAATGGCACAACCGAGGACCAGCTGACGGTGCTGGAACCCGGTTACTAAGCAGGAGGTACCTGTGCTACAAAGCACTACCAAGGACCAGCAGACGTTGCTGGAACTCGGATACCGAGATGGAGGCACCTAGGCCAAAGGCTCTGATGAGAACCAGCTGACGGTGCTGGAACCCGGAGGGGTATCAGAAGTTACCCCTGAAAAGCAAAGTTGGCATGCCGCAAGCTGGCCGCAGTTACCGAATCACACAGTCCTACAGGGGGTGCTTGTCCTACTGGCACTATGGAACAAACCTTTCTTACCAGAACCCGCAGTCCACATAGGAAGCACCTAAACTGCTGGCACCCTAGCCTCGGCTAACCCAACCGCAACACGACATGGCAACTTGGGGTGGCAAACTGACATTGACACTTCCCGGAAACAGCAGGCAGGGCTGGAACCAAGCTGGGCAGGAGGGAGTACCCGTGCCAAAGTCAGTTATGAGCAGCAACTGGCGATGTTGGAGCCCAGGACAAGCACTTAGCAGGCTGAGGCCTGATGTGCTGTCAATTGGGAGGCAGCAGGACAGATTGCCATCAAAACAGCAGGGGAACAGCTGACGTTACTGAACCCCACAAACACAGGAGCTAGTGTTTTACTCTGTGAAGACGGCACTTCCGAGCAACAACTGGCTGTGTTGAAGCCCAGGGACAAGCACGGAGCAGGCTTAGGCTGCATTGAAGAAATTTTAAGATCGGTTGTAGACTACTAATTTGAACCAAGCTCCACTTAGGCCTGTGGATTCACTGATTTTCGTATTTCCCCTGTCCTCCAACCCCGCCAGTTACAGCTCCGAAGTGGCGTCTGCACAATCCACACTTGTTCCTGTGTTACAGGTGTTCAGTCCGGTCAGTTAATCCCCTGATGTGTGTCCGGCAATGTCGCCTGCTCTGTCCACATTCCGATAATGGGAATGTGGACAGAGCAGGCGACATTGCCGGACACACATCAGGGGATTAACTGATCGGACTGAACACCTGTAACACAGGAACAAGTGTGGATTGTGCAGACGCCACTTCGGAGCTGTAACTGGCAGGGTTGGAGGACAGGGGAAATACGAGAGACAGTGGAGCCACAGGCCTAATTGGAGCACGGTTAAAAATCAGTAGTGGTACGACTGTGTAGGCAGCAGGAGACTTTGCCATCCACACAGCAGGGGATCAGCTGACATTACTGAACCCCACTGAGACACGGGAGCAAGTATCTCTTTCCGTGTGGACGGCACTTCCGAACTACAACTGGCTGTGTTGAAGCCCAGGAAATAGGAGGGTGTAGGCAGAGGCCTACTGTATTTTGAATGAGTTTACAGCAGGAGAGACTGCCATCCACAAAGCAGGGGATCAGCTGACGTTACTGAACCCCACTGAGACACGGGAGCAAGTATCTCTTTCCGTGTGGACGGCACTTCCGAACTACAACTGGCTGTGTTGAAGCCCAGGAAATAGGAGGGTGTAGGCAGAGGCCTACTGAATTTTGAATGAGGTGACAGCAGGAGAGACTGCCATCCACACAGCAGGGGATCAGCTGACGTTACTGAACCCCACTGAGACACGGGAGCAAGTATCTCTTTCCGTGTGGACGGCACTTCCGAACTACAACTGGCTGTGTTGAAGCCCAGGAAATAGGAGGGTGTAGGCAGAGGCCTACTGTATTTTGAATGAGTTTACAGCAGGAGAGACTGCCATCCACACAGCAGGGGATCAGCTGACATTACTGAACCCCACTGAGACACGGGAGCAAGTGTCTCTTTCCGTGTGGACGGCACTTCCGAACTACAACTGGCTGTGTTGAAGCCCAGGAAATAGGAGGGTGTAGGCAGAGGCCTACTGTATTTTGAATGAGTTTACAGCAGGAGAGACTGCCATCCACACAGCAGGGGATCAGCTGACGTTACTGAACCCCACTGAGACACGGGAGCAAGTATCTCTTTCCGTGTGGACGGCACTTCCGAACTACAACTGGCTGTGTTGAAGCCCAGGAAATAGGAGGGTGTAGGCAGAGGCCTACTGAATTTTGAATGAGGTGACAGCAGGAGAGACTGCCATCCACACAGCAGGGGATCAGCTGACGTTACTGAACCCCACTGAGACACGGGAGCAAGTATCTCTTTCCGTGTGGACGGCACTTCCGAACTACAACTGGCTGTGTTGAAGCCCAGGAAATAGGAGGGTGTAGGCAGAGGCCTACTGAATTTTGAATGAGGTGACAGCAGGAGAGACTGCCATCCACACAGCAGGGGATCAGCTGACGTTACTGAACCCCACTGAGACACGGGAGCAAGTATCTCTTTCCGTGTGGACGGCACTTCCGAACTACAACTGGCTGTGTTGAAGCCCAGGAAATAGGAGGGTGTAGGCAGAGGCCTACTGTATTTTGAATGAGTTTACAGCAGGAGAGACTGCCATCCACACAGCAGGGGATCAGCTGACGTTACTGAACCCCACTGAGACACGGGAGCAAGTGTCTCTTTCCGTGTGGACGGCACTTCCGAACTACAACTGGCTGTGTTGAAGCCCAGGAAATAGGAGGGTGTAGGCAGAGGCCTACTGTATTTTGAATGAGTTTACAGCAGGAGAGACTGCCATCCACACAGCAGGGGATCAGCTGACGTTACTGAACCCCACTGAGACACGGGAGCAAGTGTCTCTTTCCGTGTGGACGGCACTTCCGAACTACAACTGGCTGTGTTGAAGCCCAGGAAATAGGAGGGTGTAGGCAGAGGCCTACTGTATTTTGAATGAGTTTACAGCAGGAGAGACTGCCATCCACACAGCAGGGGATCAGCTGACGTTACTGAACCCCACTGAGACACGGGAGCAAGTGTCTCTTTCCGTGTGGACGGCACTTCCGAACTACAACTGGCTGTGTTGAAGCCCAGGAAATAGGAGGGTGTAGGCAGAGGCCTACTGTATTTTGAATGAGTTTACAGCAGGAGAGACTGCCATCCACACAGCAGGGGATCAGCTGACGTTACTGAACCCCACTGAGACACGGGAGCAAGTATCTCTTTCCGTGTGGACGGCACTTCCGAACTACAACTGGCTGTGTTGAAGCCCAGGAAATAGGAGGGTGTAGGCAGAGGCCTACTGTCTTTGTAATGCGGAGACAGCAGGAGAGACTGCCATCTCCACAGCAGGGGAACAGCTGGCAGTGCTGAACCCCACTAACACTTGAACGAATGTGTTTGGCTCTGTGGAGACGACACTTCTGAACACCAACTGACGCTGTTGGAGCCCAGGATTAGGCGAGGAGCAGGCTGGGGCCTACTGGATTTTGGCAGGTGAAGGCAGCAGGAGACTTGCCATCTCCACAGCAGGGGAACAGCTGGCAGTGCTGAACCCCACTAACACTTGAACGAATGTGTTTGGCTCTGTGGAGACGACACTTCTGAACACCAACTGACGCTGTTGGAGCCCAGGATTAGGCGAGGAGCAGGCTGGGGCCTACTGGATTTTGGCAGGTGAAGGCAGCAGGAGACTTGCCATCTCCACAGCAGGGGAACAGCTGGCAGTGCTGAACCCCACTAACACTTGAACGAATGTGTTTGGCTCTGTGGAGACGACACTTCTGAACACCAACTGACGCTGTTGGAGCCCAGGATTAGGCGAGGAGCAGGCTGGGGCCTACTGGATTTTGGCAGGTGAAGGCAGCAGGAGACTTGCCATCTCCACAGCAGGGGAACAGCTGGCAGTGCTGAACCCCACTAACACTTGAACGAATGTGTTTGGTTCTGTGGAGACGACACTTCTGAACACCAACTGACGCTGTTGGAGCCCAGGATTAGGCGAGGAGCAGGCTGGGGCCTACTGGATTTTGGCAGGTGAAGGCAGCAGGAGACTTGCCATCTCCACAGCAGGGGAACAGCTGGCAGTGCTGAACCCCACTAACACTTGAACGAATGTGTTTGGTTCTGTGGAGACGACACTTCTGAACACCAACTGACGCTGTTGGAGCCCAGGATTAGGCGAGGAGCAGGCTGGGGCCTACTGGATTTGGGCAGGTGAAGGCAGCAGGAGACTTGCCATCTCCACAGCAGGGGAACAGCTGGCAGTGCTGAACCCCACTAACACTTGAACGAATGTGTTTGGCTCTGTGGAGACGACACTTCTGAACACCAACTGACGCTGTTGGTGCCCAGGATTACGCATGCCGCATGCAGAGGCCAATGGGCAGTGGTTTTTATGGAGGTTGTGGACTACTACTGATTCTAACCATGCTCCACTTAGGCCTCTGGCTCCACTGTCTCTACTATTTACCCTGGCCTCCAACCCCGCCAGCTACATCTCTGAAGTGGCGTCAGCACAATCTACACTTGTTCCTGTGTTACTGGTGCTCAGTCCCATCAGTTGATCCCCTGATGTTTGTCCGGCAAGTTCGCCAGCTCTGTCCTCATTCCCACTACTGGTTATGGGAATGTGGACAGAGCAGGAGACCTTGCCGGACACACATCAGGGGATAAACTGATGGGACTGAGCCACAGGAACACAGGAACAAGTGTAGATTGTGCTGACGCCACTTCAGAGATGTAGATGGCGGGGTTGGAGGTCAGGGGAAATAGTAGAGACAGTGGAGCCAGAGACCTAAGTTGGGCACGGTTAAAAATCAGTAGTGGTTTGAATGTTGATGGAGCTGGTGACTCTGCCGTCCACACAGCAGGGGATCAGCTGGCATTACTGAACCCCAGTAACACAGGAGCTAGTGTGTTTCTCTGTGCAGACGACACATCTGAGCGACAACTGGCTGTGTTGAAGCACAGGGATTATAGTTCAGGTGGTAGAAAAATGAACACACCAGCAGACCTGGATACAGTTGCCAACCACTAATTTAGTCTGTAAGAGGAATGGCAAAGTCTTTGGAGATCCAGGCCTTGTTCATTTTCAGAAAAGTCAGCCGGTCAACATTATCGGAAGATAGTCGCGTGCGACGGTCTGTTAGTACACCACCTGCGGCACTAAAGACACGTTCCGATAATACACTGGCAGCAGGGCAAGCCAGCACCTCCAATGCATACTGGCTAAGCTCTGGCCATGTATCCAGCTTAGAGACCCAAAACTTGAAGGGGGAAGAGCCATCTGGGAGTACAGCGACAGGGCAAGACATGTAGTCTGACACCATCTGACGGAAGCGTTGCCTCCTGCTGACTCGAGGCGTCGCTGATGGTGTAGACAATTGTGGTGGACACACAAAACTTTGCCACATTTGGGCCATAGTGGTCTTGCCTTGTGCTGCGGCACTGCCTCTGCTCCCTCTTTGTGCAGAGTTTCCTCCACTGCCTCGACGCACAGAGCTGCTTTGTAAAGCACTTGCAACAATGCTGTCGGGTGGAATGGAAAACATTATGGACTGCACCAGTGACTCTTCGTACTCCCGCATTTTACGCTCCCGGTTCAACGTTGGTATGAGCCTTTGTACGCTGTCCCGGTAGCGAGGATCTAGGAGGGTGTACACCCAATAATCAGCCGAGACGAGAATGTGGGCGATGCGGCGGTCGTTTCTCAGGCACTGCAGCATGAAATCAACCATGTGCTGCAGACTCCCAACTGCCAAAGAACCGCTGTCCCCTGTTTGAGGCGTGACCTCGACCTGCTCTGCATCACCCCACCCTCGCTGTACATACTGAGTAGAGGTTTGTGTACCTCCCTCCTCTGGAGAGATGTCTTCCTCCTCCATCGACTCCTCCTCATCCTCCTCACAAAGTGTCCCCTGCCTAGGCCTTTGTGAGGAAACACGTAGCGCAGACTGTCCAGAAGCAGATGGCATTTGGGACTCCTCATCCTCCACCTCTTCTGAAACCTCATCCCTTAGTGCTTGCAGTGTTTGTTGAAGCAGGCAGATAAGGGGGACAGTCATGCTGACTAGTGCATCATCTGCACTCGCCATCCGCGTGGATTCATCGAAGGCACGCAAAACGAGGCAGATGTCCTTCATAGAGGCCCACTCAATGGTGCTGAAGTGTGAACGGCGCACAGTGCGACTTGTTTGCGCCTGATGCAGCTGGTACTCCATGACTGCTGCCTGCTGCTCACACAACCGCTCCAACATATGTAACGTTGAATTCCACCGGGTGGGTAGGTCACATATGATGCGATGTTCTGGAAGGCCAAATCGTCGCTGCAGAGCAGCGAGGCGCGATCTTGCCGTGCTGGAACGTCGCAAGTGAGCGCACTCTATGCGGACCTTGTGCAACAGTGCATCAAGATCCGGATAGTCCCTCAGAAAGCTCTGCACGACCAAGTTAAGAACATGTGCCAGACATGGGATGTGTGTGAGGTTGCCTAGGCCAAGAGCTGCCACCAGATTTCGGCCATTGTCACACACTACCAAGCCCGGCTGGAGATTCGCTGGCCCAAACCACACATCGCTCTCCAGCTTGATAGCATTCCAGAGCTCCTGCGCTGTGTGGCTTCGATTCCCCAAAGAAATTAATTTGAGTACAGCCTGTTGACGTTTGGCCACGGCTGTGCTCATATCGGTCGTAACAGGCTCCTGCTCTGCTGTTTCTGAGGAACTTGAGTAGGAGGAGGAGTCTATGTGTACAGACTGGAGTCCTGCAATCCGTGGCGTTGGAAGAACACGTACAGCGCCACTCTCCAGATCCGTACCCGGCTCCACAACATTGACCCAGTGGGCAGTGAGGGAAAGGTATCGTCCCTGTCCATGGTTACTGGTCCACGCATCGGTGGTCAGGTGGACCTTGCTACTAACGGCGTTTAGTAGCGCATGTTTTATTTTGCCCTCAACATGTTTCTGCAGGGCAGGGACGGCTCGCCTGCTGAAATAAAAGCGGCTGGGCACGTTGTATTGGGGGACTGCCAATGCCATTAAGTCCCGGAAGGTGTCAGTGTCCACCAGCCTGAATGACAGCATTTCAACTGCCAGAAGTTTGGCAATGCCAGCATTCAGAGACTGTGCTCGGGGATGGTTTGCCGAGTAAGGGCGCCTTTTATCCCATGCCTGTGCTACCGATGGCTGTGATGGATGGGAACGTGCTGTTATGGGTGGAATCTGACAGGGTCTCCGGACAACAGTGGCAGAGGTTCTTCCTTGGCGATCCTGTGAGGAAGCCGAACCAGCAGTGTGTGAGCTGGAGGAAGAGGGCCCAACACGAACTGAAGAGGTGGTAGGTGGTGCTGTACGTTGGCCTACGTCTTGAGGGTGTCTATGCAACTCCAACTCGTGCTTGGTGCGCACATGTTTCCACATATTTGTGGTATTGAGGTTGCTGACATTTCTCCCTCTTTTGACTCTCTGATGACACAGCTTGCATTTGACAAAGCAAATGTCATCTGCAACTGTGTCAAAAAAGGACCACGCACTGCAACTCTTGTGAGCGCCCGGTTTGCCTTTGGAAGGAGGAATGCTCCTAACGGGTGCCGAAGTGGAGGGTACAGGCAACCAAGTCTTCCCCCTCCCTCTGCCTCCTGTTTTGGCCGGTAGGGGAATCTCTTCCTCCGAGCTGCTCCCACCACCTTCCTGTTGCTCACGCCATGATGGGTCAAGGACCTCATCATCTTCCCTCCCCTCTTCAAACAGCTGCTTCTCCGGGGTTGTCTCGCCAGCACCGTACGCACCAGAAAGTGGCAACTGAGTCTCGTCATCATCTGATGCGTACTGAGGTGTGCTGACCATAGGCACTGGCCCACTCGCCTCTTCAGATTCAGAGGGACAAAGAAGTTGCGCATCACTGCATACTCCCTCTTCTTCACATTCAGGAATGCTGCTTGGCTGGCCCCCTCTTTCCAAGCCAACAGATTCCGAGAACAGAAGTAGAGATTGTGATGGCTCCTGTCCATGTCTCTCTGACTGCCTGGGCACTTTGGCAGGTGGTGAAGAGACAGATGGTTGCTCTTCGGTGCTCTGACCCTGAGAGGATGCGGAAGTAATTGAAGTCGATGCGTTAGCTGCCATCCATCCGACAACGGCTTCAATTTGTTCCTCCCGCAGCAGTGGGGTACGTTGAGGTCCTACAAAGCTGCGCATAAAGGACTGTTGCCTGCTAAAACTGGGGGATGCTGATCCACTGGTGCCCGCAGCAGGCCCAGAATCCCCACGTCCTCTACCTGTAGAATCCCCACGTCCTCTCCCTGCAGAATCCCCACGTCCTCTCCCTGCTGAAACTCCACGCCCACGCCCACGCCCCCGCGCCTTACTCCCTGCCTTCTTCATCTTGCAAGACTGCTTAAGATAGGCAAAAAAGGACAAAGGGGGGCCTTAGTGTGCTTATTCCTGAACAGCTGGTTACAGGTACAAGAAACACTAATTTTATGAAGTGTGTGTGTGTGGACTAGACTTTAATAGGAGCTGATGTGGCCTACACAAGTTCAAAATGTAGTGTTTGGTGAACTTTTTATGTGGTTTCTTTGTTTGAAACAAACTCAAAGTATGAGAACAAAGAATTGAAACTGATAGTATCACCAACTTTTTGGAGCTATTACAATGCAGGCAGGTAACCTACAATGCAAAAGATGAGGCTCCAAAAAAATTGGGTAATACTAATCTGGCTGCGCCGGCAGGGCACAAGCCAGAAAAAAAGGCTCCTCTATCTACTCCTATATAGTGTTTGCAACCAACCAATGTTGATGGATACGGATGGATGCACACTAATAGGAGAAGAAAAAATGAGCTGCACTCAGAGACAAATATGTGTGAGGCAGTGACGCACGTTGAGCGTCCTACAACCAGACGTAGCTGCAGGACACTCTACTCAGCGTGAGCTGCACTCACACACAGTCAGAGACCTCTCAGACAGCCGTCAACAGTGCAGCTAAGTGGGCACTGGCACTGACAGGCTGCAGAAAGGCTCCGCTGTGTACTCCTATATAGTGTTTGCAACCACCGTAGATGGAGACGGATGGATGCACACTAATAGAAGAAAAAATGAGCTGCACTCAAATAAAAATATGTGTGAGGCAGTGACGCACGCTGAGCGTCCTACAGCCAGACGTAGCTGCAGGACACACTACTCAGCATGAGCTGCACTCACACACAGTCAGAGACCTCTCAGACAGCCGTGAACAGTGCAGCAAAGTGGACACTAGCACTGAAAGGCTGCAGAAAGGCTCCGCTGTCTACTACTAGTGTTTGCAACCAACGTATATGGATACGGATGGAAGCACACTAGATTGAAATTATTTAAAAAATGCAGCTCAAAAAATAAAAGATGTATGAGGCAGCAGTGATCACACTGGGTGGCCTACAGCCTGACGTGGCTGCAGGACCCACTCCACAGCGTGAGCTGCACTCACACAGCCCTTGCAGACAGCTGTGAAAACAGCGCTGCTAGGGAAAAGCAAGCTACAGTGGTGGTTTATGTAGCCTGGATAAAGCACAATATTGTTTTTAGAATCGCTATTTCTAACTGTCCCTCACAGTCTTCTACAGCAGCCTGTCCCTAACTGAATTCACAGCAGAGTGACCAGAAATGGCGGCTGCGGTGGCTTTTATAGTGCATCATGACATCATTTCGGCAGCCAATCACAGCCATGCCAATAGTTAACATGCCTACATGCCTAACAGGATGTGCCCACACTTCGGAGGATTCCCATTGGCTTAATCAAAGCAAGCAGGCTCATAGCATGATGGGAACTTCCTATTCCGATTCCGATCCCGGAATCCGATATGAAAAAAGTATCGGAATTAAGTATCGGAATTCCGATACCGCTGATATCGGCCGATACCCGATACTTGCGGTATCGGAATGCTCAACACTAGACACCAGACATCAGACACCAGACATCAGTTCTCAGACATCAGACACCAGACATCAGACATCAGACATCAGACACCAGTCATCAGACATCAGTTCTCAGACATCAGACATCAGTTCTCAGACATCAGACATCAGTTCTCAGACATCAGTTCTCAGACATCAGACATCAGACTCCAGACATCAGACACCAGACACCAGACATCAGACATCAGACATCAGACATCAGACATCAGTTCTCAGACATCAGTCAGACATCAGACATCAGACATCAGACATCAGTTCTCAGACATCAGACATCAGACGCCAGACACCAGACATCAGACACCAGACATCAGTTCTCATACATCAGACATCAGTTCTCAGACATCAGACATCAGACATCAGTTCTCAGACATCAGACATCAGACACCAGACATCAGACACCAGACATCAGTTCTCAGACATCAGACACCAGACATCAGACATCAGACACCAGTCATCAGACATCAGTTCTCAGACATCAGACATCAGTTCTCAGACATCAGACATCAGTTCTCAGACATCAGTTCTCAGACATCAGACATCAGACTCCAGACATCAGACACCAGACACCAGACATCAGACATCAGACATCAGTTATCAGACATCAGACATCAGTTCTCAGACATCAGACATCAGACATCAGTTCTCAGACATCAGACACCAGACATCAGACACCAGACAATAGACATCAAACATCAGACATCAGACATCAGACATCAGTTCTCAGACATCAGACATCAGACACCAGACATCAGACATCAGACTTCAGACATCAGACACCAGACATCAGTTCTCAGACATCAGACATCAGACACCAGACACCAGACACCAGACACCAGACACCAGACACCAGACATCAGTTCTCAGACATCAGACATCCGTTCTCAGATATCAGACAACAGTTCTCAGACATCAGATATCAGACACCAGACATCAGACATCAGTTCTCAGACATCAGACACCAGACATCAGACATCAGACATCAGACACCAGACACCAGACATCAGATATCAGACAAGAGACATCAGTTCTCAGACATCAGACATCAGTTCTCAGACATCTGACATCAGACACCAGACATCAGACATCAGACACCAGTCATCAGACATCAGTTCTCAGACATCAGACATCAGTTCTCAGACATCAGACATCAGTTCTCAGACATCAGACATCAGTTCTCAGACATCAGACATCAGACACCAGAACTCAAACATCAGACATCAGACATCAGACACCAGACATCAGACACCAGACACCTGACATCAGACATCAGACATCAGTTCTCAGACATCAGACATCAGTTCTCAGACATCAGACATCAGTTCTCAGACATCAGATATCAGTACTCAGACATCAGACATCATACACCAGACATCAGTTATCCGACATCAGACATCAGACATCAGTTCTCACACATCAGACATCAGACACCAGACATCACACATCAGTTATCAGACATCAGACATCAGACACCAGACATCAGTTCTCAGACATCAGACATCAGTTCTCAGACATCAGACATCAGTTCTCAGACATCAGATATCAGACACCAGACATCAGTTATCAGACATCAGACATCAGACATCAGTTCTCAGACATCAGACATCAGACATCAGTTCTCAGACATCAGACATCAGACACCAGACATCAGTCACCAGTCATCAGACATCAGTCAGACATCAGACATCAGACACCAGACATCAGACATCAGACACCAGACATCAGACATCAGTTATCAGACATCAGACATCAGACATCAGTTCTCAGACATCAGTCAGACATCAGACACCAGACATCAGACATCAGACACCAGACATCAAACATCAGTTATCAGACATCAGTCAGACATCATACATCAGACATCAGACACCAGACATCATACATCAGACACCAGTCATCAGACACCAGACATCAGACATCAGTTCTCAGACATCAGTCAGACATCAGAAATCAGACATCAGACATCAGTTCTCAGACATCAGACATCAGACATCAGTTCTCAGACATCAGACATCAGACATCAGTTCTCAGACATCAGTCAGACATCAGAAATCAGACACCAGACATCAGACACCAGACATCTGACATCAGTCATCTGACATCAGACATAAGAAACACAAAACATCAGACATCAGACACCAGACACCAGACATCAGTTCTCAGACATCAGACATAAGACACCAGAAATCAGACACCAGTCATCAGACATCAGTCAGACATCAGACATCAGACACCAGACATCAGACATCATTTATCAGACACCAGACATCAGACATCAGTTATCAGACATCAGACATCAGACACCAGACATCAGACACCAGACATCAGACATCAGACACCAGACATCAGACTCCAGACATCAGACATCAGTTCTCAGACATCAGACATCAGACACCAGACATCAGACATCAGACATCAGACATCAGTTCTCAGACATCAGACATCCGTTCTCAGATATCAGACAACAGTTCTCAGACATCAGATATCAGACACCAGACATCAGACATCAGTTCTCAGACATCAGACATCACTTCTCAGACATCAGACACCAGACATCAGACATCAGACATCAGACACCAGACACCAGACATCAGACATCAGACAAGAGACATCAGTTCTCAGACATCAGACATCAGTTCTCAGACATCTGACATCAGACACCAGACATCAGACATCAGACACTAGTCATCAGACATCAGTTCTCAGACATCAGACATCAGTTCTCAGACATCAGACATCAGTTCTCAGACATCAGACATCAGTTCTCAGACATCAGACATCAGACTCCAGACATCAGACATCAGACATCAGACACCAGACACCAGACATCAGACATCAGTTATCAGACATCAGACATCAGTTCTCAGACATCAGACATCAGACATCAGTTCTCAGACATCAGTCAGACATCAGACATCAGACATCAGACATCAGTTCTCAGACATCAGACATCAGACGCCAGACACCAGACATCAGACACCAGACATCAGTTCTCAGACATCAGACATCAGTTCTCAGACATCAGACATCAGACATCAGTTCTCAGACATCAGACATCAGACACCAGACATCAGACACCAGACATCAGTTCTCAGACATCAGACACCAGACATCAAACATCAGACATCAGACACCAGTCATCAGACATCAGTTCTCAGACATCAGACATCAGTTCTCAGACATCAGACATCAGTTCTCAGACATCAGTTCTCAGACATCAGACATCAGACTCCAGACATCAGACACCAGACACCAGACATCAGACATCAGACATCAGACATCAGACATCAGTTCTCAGACATCAGTCAGACATCAGACATCAGACATCAGACATCAGTTCTCAGACATCAGACATCAGACGCCAGACACCAGACATCAGACACCAGACATCAGTTCTCATACATCAGACATCAGTTCTCAGACATCAGACATCAGACATCAGTTCTCAGACATCAGACATCAGACACCAGACATCAGACACCAGACATCAGTTCTCAGACATCAGACACCAGACATCAGACATCAGACACCAGTCATCAGACATCAGACATCAGTTCTCAGACATCAGACATCAGTTCTCAGACATCAGTTCTCAGACATCAGACATCAGACTCCAGACATCAGACACCAGACACCAGACATCAGACATCAGACATCAGTTATCAGACATCAGACATCAGTTCTCAGACATCAGACATCAGACATCAGTTCTCAGACATCAGACACCAGACATCAGACACCAGACAATAGACATCAAACATCAGACATCAGACATCAGACATCAGTTCTCAGACATCAGACATCAGACACCAGACATCAGACATCAGACTTCAGACATCAGACACCAGACACCAGACATCAGTTCTCAGACATCAGACATCAGACACCAGACACCAGACATCAGACACCAGACATCAGTTCTCAGACATCAGACATCCGTTCTCAGATATCAGACAACAGTTCTCAGACATCAGATATCAGACACCAGACATCAGACATCAGTTCTCAGACATCAGACACCAGACATCAGACATCAGACATCAGACACCAGACACCAGACATCAGATATCAGACAAGAGACATCAGTTCTCAGACATCAGACATCAGTTCTCAGACATCTGACATCAGACACCAGACATCAGACATCAGACACCAGTCATCAGACATCAGTTCTCAGACATCAGACATCAGTTCTCAGACATCAGACATCAGTTCTCAGACATCAGACATCAGTTCTCAGACATCAGACATCAGACTCCAGACATCAGACATCAGACATCAGACACCAGACACCAGACATCAGACATCAGACATCAGTTATCAGACATCAGACATCAGTTCTCAGACATCAGACACCAGACATCAGTTCTCAGACATCAGACATCATACAAAAGACATCAGACACCAGACATCAGACATCAAACATCAGTTCTCAGACATCAGTCAGACATCAGAAACCAGACGTCAGACATCAGACACCAGACATCAGACACCAGACATCAGACACCAGACATCAGACATCAGTTCTCAGACATCAGACACCAGACATCAGACATCAGACACCAGACATCAGACATCAGATATCAGTTCGCAGACATCAGACATCAGTTCTCAGACATCAGTTACCAGACACCAGTCATCAGACATCAGACATCAGACACCAGACATCAGACATCAGTTAACAGACACCAGACATCAGTCAGACACCAGACATCAGACATCAGTTCTCAGACATCAGTCAGACACCAGACATCAGACATCAGACATCAGACATCAGTTCTCATACATCAGACATCAGACACCAGACATCAGACATCAGTTATAATACATCAGACATCAGTTCTCAGACATCAGACATCAGACATCAGTTCTCAGACGTCAGTCAGACATCAGACATCAGTTCTTAGCCATCAGATATCAAATATCAGTTCTCAGACATCAGACATCAGACATCAGTTCTCAGACGTCAGTCAGACATCAGACATCAGACATCAGTTCTCAGCCATCAGACATCAGACATCAGTTCTCAGACATCAGTTCTCAGACATCAGACATCAGACATCAGTTCTCAGACATCAGATATCAGACACCAGACACCAGACATCAGACATCAGACACCAGACACCAGACACCAGACATCAGACATCAGACATCAGTTCTCAGACATCTGACATCAGACACCAGACATCAGACATCAGACACCAGACATCAGACACCAGACATCAGTTATCAGACACCAGACATCAGATATCAGACACCAGACATCAGACACCAGACATCAGACACCAGACATCAGTTCTCAGACATCAGACTTCAGACATAAGTTCTCAGACATCAGTTCTCAGACATCAGTTCTCAGACAGCAGACATCAGACATCAATTCTCAGACATCAGTTCTCAGACATCAGTTCTCAGACACCAGACATCAGACATCAGTACTCAGACATCAGACATCAGTCAGACATCAGACATCAGTTCTCAGACACCAGACATGAGACATCAGACATCAGTTCTCAGACATCAGTCAGACATCAGACATCAGTCACCAGACATCAGACATCAGTTCTCAGACATCAGACACCAGACATCAGACATCAGACACCAGACATCAGACATCAGTTCTCAGACATCAGACATCAGACATCAGTTCTCAGACATCAGACACCAGACATCAGACATCAGACATCAGTTCTCAGACATCAGACATCAGACATCAGTTCTCAGACATCAGACATCAGTTCTCATACATCAGGCATTAGACATCAGTTATCAGACATCAGACATCAGTTATCAGACATCAGACATCAGTTCTCAGACATCAGACATCAGTTCACAGACATCAGACATCAGACATCAGTTCTCAGACATCAGACATCAGTTCTCAGACATCAGACACCAAACATCAGACATCAGACACCTGACATCAGACATCAGACATCAGACATAAGTTCGCAGACATCAGACATCAGTTCTCAGACATCAGACATCAGTTCTCAGACATCAGATATCAGTTCTCAGACATCAGACAACAGACATCAGACACCAGACATCAGTTATCAGACATCAGACATCAGTTCTCAGACATCAGACATCAGACACCAGACAACACACATCAGTTATCAGACATCAGACATCAGACATCAGTTCTCAGACATCAGACACCAGACATCAGACACCAGACACCAGACATCAGTCAGACATCAGACATCAGACACCAGACATCAGACATCAGACACCAGACATCAGACATCAGTTATCAGACATCAGACATCAGTTCTCAGACATCAGTCAGACATCAGACACCAGACATCAGACATCAGACACCAGACATCAGACACCAGACATCAGACATCAGACACCAGACATCAGACACCAGACATCAGACACCAGACATCAGACAACAGACAACAGACATCAGACATCAGACATCAGACATCAGTTTTCAGACAGCAGACATCAGTTCTCAGACATCAGACATCAGACACCAGACATCAGACATCAGACACCAGACATCAGACATCAGTTCTCAGACATCAGACATCAGACATCAGACATCAGACATCAGACATCAGGCATCAGTTCTCAGACATCAGACATCAGTTCTCAGACATCAGATATCAGTTCTCAGACATCAGACATCAGTTCTCAGACATCAGACATTAGACATCAGACATCAGTTATCAGACATCAGACATCAGGCATCAGTTCTCAGACATCAGACATCAGTTCTCAGACATCAGTTCTCAGACATCAGATACCAGACATCAGACACCAGACATCAGACATCAGTTCTCAGACATCAGACACCAGACACTAGACACCAGACTTCAGACACCAGACATCAGACATCAGTTCTCAGACATCAGACATCAGTTCTCAGACATCAGACATCAGACATCAGACAATAGTTCTCAGACATCAAACATCAGAAGCCAAACATCAGACATGAGTTCTCAGACATCAGACATCAGACTCCAGACATCAGACACCAGACACCAGACATCAGTTCTCAGACATCAGACACCAGACATCAGTTCTCAGACATCAGACATCAGTTCTCAGACATCAGACATCAGACATCAGTTCTCAGACATCAGACATCAGACACCATTCATCAGACATCAGATATCAGACACCAGACATCAGACATCAGTTCTCAGACATCAGACATCAGTTCCCAGACACCAGACATCAGACATCAGACACCAGACATCAGACATCAGACATCAGCCACCAGACATCAGACATCAGACACCAGACACCAGACATCAGACATCAGACACCAGACATCAGACATCAGACACCAGACACCAGACATCAGACATCAGTTATCAGACACCAGACATCAGACATCAGTTCTCAGACATCAGTCAGACACCAGACATCAGACATCAGTCAGACACCAGACATCAGACACCAGACATCAGACATCAGACATCAGAAATCAGTTCTCAGACATCAGTCAGACATCAGACATCAGACATCAGACACCAGACATCAGACACCAGACATGAGTTCTCAGACATCAAACATCAGACACCAAACATCAGACATGAGTTCTCAGATATCAGACATCAGACACCAGACATCAGTTATCAGACATCAGACATCTGACATCAGTTCTCAGACATCAGACATCAGTTCTCAGACATCAGACATCTGACATCAGTTCTCAGACATCAGACATCAGGTCTCAGACATCAGTTATCAGTTATCAGTTCTCAGACATCAGACATCACACATCAGTTATCAGACATCAGACATCAGACATCAGTCAGACACCAGACATCAGACATCAGTCAGACACCAGACATCAGACACCAGACATCAGACATCAGACATCAGAAATCAGTTCTCAGACATCAGTCAGACATCAGACATCAGACATCAGTTATCAGACATCAGACATCAGTTATCAGACAATAGTTCTCAGACATCAAACATCAGACACCAAACATCAGACATCAGTTCTCAGACATCAGACATCAGTTCTCAGACATCAGACATCAGGTCTCAGACATCAGTTATCAGTTCTCAGACATCAGACATCAGACATCACACATCAGTTATCAGACATCAGACATCAGTTCTCAGACATCAGACATCAGACACCAGACATCAGACATCAGACACCAGACATCAGACATCAGTCAGACATCAGACATCAGACACAAGACATCAGACACCAGACATCAGACACCAGACATCAGACACCAGACATCAGACATCAGTAAGACATCAGACACCAGACATCAGACATCAGACCTCAGACATCAGTCAGACATCAGACACCAGACATCAGACATCAGACATCAGACATCAGACACCAGACATCAGACACCAGACATCAGACATCAGACACCAGACATCAGACATCAGACATCAGACATCAGACATCAGTTCTCAGACATCAGTCAGACATCAGACATCAGACACCAGACATCAGACATCAGACACCAGACATCAGACACCAGACATCAGACATCAGTTATCAGACATCAGACATCAGTTATCAGACAACAGACATCAGTTCTCAGACATCAGACATCAGTTCTCAGACATCAGACATCAGACACCAGACATCAGACATCAGACATCAGTCAGACATCAGACATCAGTCAGACATCAGACATCAGACACAAGACATCAGACACCAGACATCAGACATCAGACACCAGACATCAGACACCAGACATCAGACATCAGTTATCAGACATCAGACATCAGTTATCAGACAACAGACATCAGTTCTCAGACATCAGACATCAGTTCTCAGACATCAGACATCAGACACCAGACATCAGACATCAGACATCAGTCAGACATCAGACATCAGTCAGACATCAGACATCAGACACAAGACATCAGACACCAGACATCAGACACCAGACATCAGTCATCAGACACCAGACATCAGACATCAGACCTCAGACATCAGACACCAGACATCAGACATCAGACACCAGACATCAGACATCAGACACCAGACATCAGACACCAGACATCAGACATCAGACACCAGACTTCAGACATCAGACACCAGACATCAGACTTCAGACACCAGACATCAGACATCAGACATCAGACATCAGTTCTCAGACATCAGTCAGACATCATACATCAGACATCAGACATCAGACATCAGACACCAGACATCAGACACCAGACATCAGACACCAGACACCAGACATCAGACATCAGACATCAGACATCAGTCAGACATCAGACATCAGACACCAGACTTCAGACATCAGACACCAGATATCAGACATCAGTTCTCAGACATCAGACATCAGTTCTCAGACACCAGACATCAGACATCAGACACCAGACATAAGACATCAGTTCTCAGACATCAGACACCAGACATCAGACATCAGACATCAGTTCTCAGACATCAGACATCAGACATCAGTTCTCAGACATCAGACATCAGTTCTCAGACATCAGTCAGACAAGAGACATCAGACACCAGACATCAGACACCAGACATCAGACACCAGACATCAGACATCAGTAAGACATCAGACACCAGACATCAGACATCAGACCTCAGACATCAGTCAGACATCAGACACCAGACATCAGACATCAGACATCAGACACCAGACATCAGACACCAGACATCAGACATCAGACATCAGACATCAGTCAGACATCAGACATCAGACACAAGACATCAGACACCAGACATCAGACACCAGACATCAGACACCAGACATCAGACATCAGTAAGACATCAGACACCAGACATCAGACATCAGACCTCAGACATCAGTCAGACATCAGACACCAGACATCAGACATCAGACACCAGACATCAGACACCAGACATCAGACACCAGACATCAGACATCAGTTCTCAGACATCAGTCAGACATCAGACATCAGACACCAGACATCAGACATCAGACACCAGACATCAGACACCAGACATCAGACATCAGTTATCAGACATCAGACATCAGTTATCAGACAACAGACATCAGTTCTCAGACATCAGACATCAGTTCTCAGACATCAGACATCAGACACCAGACATCAGACATCAGACATCAGTCAGACATCAGACATCAGACACCAGACATCAGACACCAGACATCAGACACCAGACATCAGTCATCAGACACCAGACATAAGACATCAGACCTCAGACATCAGACACCAGACATCAGACATCAGACACCAGACATCAGACATCAGACACCAGACATCAGACACCAGACATCAGACATCAGACACCAGACTTCAGACATCAGACACCAGACATCAGACTTCAGACACCAGACATCAGACATCAGACATCAGACATCAGTTCTCAGACATCAGTCAGACATCATACATCAGACATCAGACATCAGACATCAGACACCAGACATCAGACACCAGACATCAGACACCAGACACCAGACATCAGACATCAGACATCAGACATCAGACATCAGTCAGACATCAGACATCAGACATCAGACACCAGACTTCAGACATCAGACACCAGATATCAGACATCAGTTCTCAGACATCAGACATCAGTTCTCAGACACCAGACATCAGACATCAGACACCAGACATAAGACATCAGTTCTCAGACATCAGACACCAGACATCAGACATCAGACATCAGTTCTCAGACATCAGACATCAGACATCAGTTCTCAGACATCAGACATCAGTTCTCAGACATCAGTCAGACAAGAGACATCAGACACCAGACATCAGACACCAGACATCAGACAACAGACATCAGACACCAGACATCAGACACCAGACATCTGACATCAGTTCTCAGACATCAGACATCAGACAAGAGACATCAGTTATCAGTTCTCAGACATCAGACACCAGACATCAGACATCAGACATCAGTTCTCAGACATTAGACATCAGACACCAGACATCATATATCAGACATCAGACATCAGTTCTCAGACATCAGTCAGACACCAGACATCAGACATCAGTCAGACACCAGACATCAGACACCAGACATCAGACATCTGACATCAGTTCTCAGACATCAGACATCAGTTCTCAGACATCAGACATCAGACACCAGACATCAGACATCAGACATCAGACACCAGACATCAGACATCAGACACCAGACATCAGACATCAGACATCAGACACCAGACACCAGACATCAGACACCAGACATCAGTTCTCAGACATCAGTTCTCAGACATCAGACATCAGTTCTCAGACATCAGACATCAGACACCAGACACCAGACATCAGACACCAGACATCAGTTCTCAGACATCAGTTCTCAGACATCAGACATCAGTTCTCAGACATCAGACATCAGACATCAGACACCAGACATCAGACATCAGTTCTCAGACATCAGACATCAGTTCTCAGACACCAGACATCAGACACCAGACACCAGACACCAGACATCAGACACCAGACTTCAGACATCAGACATCAGTTCTCAGACATCAGACACCAGACATCAGTTCTCAGACATCAGACATCAGTTCTCAGACATCAGACATCAGACATCAGTTCTCAGACATGAGACATCAGACATCAGACATCAGTTCTCAGACATCAGACATCAGACATCAGTTCTCAGACATCAGACATCAGTTCTCATACATCAGGCATTAGACATCAGTTATCAGACATCAGACATCAGTTATCAGACATCAGACATCAGTTCTCAGACATCAGACATCAGTTCACAGACATCAGACATCAGACATCAGTTCTCAGACATCAGACATCAGTTCACAGACATCAGACATCAGACATCAGTTCTCAGACATCAGACATCAGTTCTCAGACATCAGACACCAAACATCAGACATCAGACACCAGACATCAGACACCAGACATCAGACATCAGACATCAGACATCAGTCAGACATCAGACATCAGACACAAGACATCAGACACCAGACATCAGACACCAGACATCAGACACCAGACATCAGACATCAGTAAGACATCAGACACCAGACATCAGACATCAGACCTCAGACATCAGTCAGACATCAGACACCAGACATCAGACATCAGACACCAGACATCAGACACCAGACATCAGACACCAGACATCAGACATCAGTTCTCAGACATCAGTCAGACATCAGACATCAGACACCAGACATCAGACATCAGACACCAGACATCAGACACCAGACATCAGACATCAGTTATCAGACATCAGACATCAGTTATCAGACAACAGACATCAGTTCTCAGACATCAGACATCAGTTCTCAGACATCAGACATCAGACACCAGACATCAGACATCAGACATCAGTCAGACATCAGACATCAGTCAGACATCAGACATCAGACACCAGACATCAGACACCAGACATCAGACACCAGACATCAGTCATCAGACACCAGACATCAGACATCAGACCTCAGACATCAGACACCAGACATCAGACATCAGACACCAGACATCAGACACCAGACATCAGACACCAGACATCAGACATCAGACACCAGACTTCAGACATCAGACACCAGACATCAGACTTCAGACACCAGACATCAGACATCAGACATCAGACATCAGTTCTCAGACATCAGTCAGACATCATACATCAGACATCAGACATCAGACATCAGACACCAGACATCAGACACCAGACATCAGACACCAGACATCAGACATCAGACATCAGACATCAGTCAGACATCAGACATCAGACATCAGACACCAGACTTCAGACATCAGACACCAGATATCAGACATCAGTTCTCAGACATCAGACATCAGTTCTCAGACACCAGACATCAGACATCAGACACCAGACATAAGACATCAGTTCTCAGACATCAGACACCAGACATCAGACATCAGACATCAGTTCTCAGACATCAGACATCAGACATCAGTTCTCAGACATCAGACATCAGTTCTCAGACATCAGTCAGACAAGAGACATCAGACACCAGACATCAGACACCAGACATCAGACACCAGACATCAGACACCAGACATCAGACACCAGACATCTGACATCAGTTCTCAGACATCAGACATCAGACAAGAGACATCAGTTATCAGTTCTCAGACATCAGACACCAGACATCAGACATCAGACATCAGTTCTCAGACATTAGACATCAGACACCAGACATCATATATCAGACATCAGACATCAGTTCTCAGACATCAGTCAGACACCAGACATCAGACATCAGTCAGACACCAGACATCAGACACCAGACATCTGACATCAGTTCTCAGACATCAGACATCAGTTCTCAGACATCAGACATCAGACACCAGACATCAGACATCAGACATCAGACACCAGACATCAGACATCAGACACCAGACATCAGACATCAGACATCAGACACCAGACACCAGACATCAGACACCAGACATCAGTTCTCAGACATCAGTTCTCAGACATCAGACATCAGTTCTCAGACATCAGACATCAGACACCAGACACCAGACACCAGACATCAGTTCTCAGACATCAGTTCTCAGACATCAGACATCAGTTCTCAGACATCAGACATCAGACATCAGTTCTCAGACATCAGACATCAGTTCTCAGACACCAGACATCAGACACCAGACACCAGACACCAGACATCAGACACCAGACTTCAGACATCAGACATCAGTTCTCAGACATCAGACACCAGACATCAGTTCTCAGACATCAGACATCAGTTCTCAGACATCAGACATCAGACATCAGTTCTCAGACATGAGACATCAGACATCAGACATCAGTTCTCAGACATCAGACATCAGACATCAGTTCTCAGACATCAGACATCAGTTCTCATACATCAGGCATTAGACATCAGTTATCAGACATCAGACATCAGTTATCAGACATCAGACATCAGTTCTCAGACATCAGACATCAGTTCACAGACATCAGACATCAGACATCAGTTCTCAGACATCAGACATCAGTTCTCAGACATCAGACACCAAACATCAGACATCAGACACCTGACATCAGACATCAGACATCAGACATAAGTTCGCAGACATCAGACATCAGTTCTCAGACATCAGACATCAGTTCTCAGACATCAGATATCAGTTCTCAGACATCAGACAACAGACATCAGACACCAGACATCAGTTATCAGACATCAGACATCAGTTCTCAGACATCAGACATCAGACACCAGACAACACACATCAGTTATCAGACATCAGACATCAGACATCAGTTCTCAGACATCAGACACCAGACATCAGACACCAGACACCAGACATCAGTCAGACATCAGACATCAGACACCAGACATCAGACATCAGACACCAGACATCAGACATCAGTTATCAGACATCAGACATCAGTTCTCAGACATCAGTCAGACATCAGACACCAGACATCAGACATCAGACACCAGACATCAGACACCAGACATCAGACATCAGACATCAGACACCAGACATCAGACACCAGACATCAGACATCAGACACCAGACATCAGACACCAGACATCAGACACCAGACATCAGACAACAGACAACAGACATCAGACATCAGACATCAGACATCAGTTTTCAGACAGCAGACATCAGTTCTCAGACATCAGACATCAGACACCAGACATCAGACATCAGACACCAGACATCAGACATCAGTTCTCAGACATCAGACATCAGACATCAGTTATCAGACATCAGACATCAGGCATCAGTTCTCAGACATCAGACATCAGTTCTCAGACATCAGATATCAGTTCTCAGACATCAGACATCAGTTCTCAGACATCAGACATTAGACATCAGACATCAGTTATCAGACATCAGGCATCAGTTCTCAGACATCAGACATCAGTTCTCAGACATCAGTTCTCAGACATCAGATACCAGACATCAGACACCAGACATCAGACATCAGTTCTCAGACATCAGACACCAGACACTAGACACCAGACTTCAGACACCAGACATCAGACATCAGTTCTCAGACATCAGACATCAGTTCTCAGACATCAGACATCAGACATCAGACAATAGTTCTCAGACATCAAACATCAGATGCCAAACATCAGACATGAGTTCTCAGACATCAGACATCAGACTCCAGACATCAGACACCAGACACCAGACATCAGTTCTCAGACATCAGACACCAGACATCAGTTCTCAGACATCAGACATCAGTTCTCAGACATCAGACATCAGACATCAGTTCTCAGACATCAGACATCAGACACCATTCATCAGACATCAGATATCAGACACCAGACATCAGACATCAGTTCTCAGACATCAGACATCAGTTCCCAGACACCAGACATCAGACATCAGACACCAGACATCAGACATCAGACATCAGCCACCAGACATCAGACATCAGACACCAGACACCAGACATCAGACATCAGACACCAGACATCAGACATCAGACACCAGACACCAGACATCAGACATCAGTTATCAGACACCAGACATCAGACATCAGTTCTCAGACATCAGTCAGACACCAGACATCAGACATCAGTCAGACACCAGACATCAGACACCAGACATCAGACATCAGACATCAGAAATCAGTTCTCAGACATCAGTCAGACATCAGACATCAGACATCAGACACCAGACATCAGACACCAGACATGAGTTCTCAGACATCAAACATCAGACACCAAACATCAGACATGAGTTCTCAGATATCAGACATCAGACACCAGACATCAGTTATCAGACATCAGACATCTGACATCAGTTCTCAGACATCAGACATCAGTTCTCAGACATCAGACATCTGACATCAGTTCTCAGACATCAGACATCAGGTCTCAGACATCAGTTATCAGTTATCAGTTCTCAGACATCAGACATCACACATCAGTTATCAGACATCAGACATCAGACATCAGTCAGACACCAGACATCAGACATCAGTCAGACACCAGACATCAGACACCAGACATCAGACATCAGACATCAGAAATCAGTTCTCAGACATCAGTCAGACATCAGACATCAGACATCAGTTATCAGACATCAGACATCAGTTATCAGACAATAGTTCTCAGACATCAAACATCAGACACCAAACATCAGACATCAGTTCTCAGACATCAGACATCAGTTCTCAGACATCAGACATCAGGTCTCAGACATCAGTTATCAGTTCTCAGACATCAGACATCAGACATCACACATCAGTTATCAGACATCAGACATCAGTTCTCAGACATCAGACATCAGACACCAGACATCAGACATCAGACACCAGACATCAGACATCAGTCAGACATCAGACATCAGACACAAGACATCAGACACCAGACATCAGACACCAGACATCAGACACCAGACATCAGACATCAGTAAGACATCAGACACCAGACATCAGACATCAGACCTCAGACATCAGTCAGACATCAGACACCAGACATCAGACATCAGACATCAGACATCAGACACCAGACATCAGACACCAGACATCAGACATCAGACACCAGACATCAGACATCAGACATCAGACATCAGACATCAGTTCTCAGACATCAGTCAGACATCAGACATCAGACACCAGACATCAGACATCAGACACCAGACATCAGACACCAGACATCAGACATCAGTTATCAGACATCAGACATCAGTTATCAGACAACAGACATCAGTTCTCAGACATCAGACATCAGTTCTCAGACATCAGACATCAGACACCAGACATCAGACATCAGACACCAGACATCAGACATCAGTCAGACATCAGACATCAGACACAAGACATCAGACACCAGACATCAGACACCAGACATCAGACACCAGACATCAGACATCAGTAAGACATCAGACACCAGACATCAGACATCAGACCTCAGACATCAGTCAGACATCAGACACCAGACATCAGACATCAGACATCAGACACCAGACATCAGACATCAGACACCAGACATCAGACATCAGACATCAGACATCAGACATCAGTTCTCAGACATCAGACATCAGACACCAGACATCAGACATCAGACACCAGACATCAGACACCAGACATCAGACATCAGTTATCAGACATCAGACATCAGTTATCAGACAACAGACATCAGTTCTCAGACATCAGACATCAGTTCTCAGACATCAGACATCAGACACCAGACATCAGACATCAGACATCAGTCAGACATCAGACATCAGTCAGACATCAGACATCAGACACAAGACATCAGACACCAGACATCAGACATCAGACACCAGACATCAGACACCAGACATCAGACATCAGTTATCAGACATCAGACATCAGTTATCAGACAACAGACATCAGTTCTCAGACATCAGACATCAGTTCTCAGACATCAGACATCAGACACCAGACATCAGACATCAGACATCAGTCAGACATCAGACATCAGTCAGACATCAGACATCAGACACAAGACATCAGACACCAGACATCAGACACCAGACATCAGTCATCAGACACCAGACATCAGACATCAGACCTCAGACATCAGACACCAGACATCAGACATCAGACACCAGACATCAGACATCAGACACCAGACATCAGACACCAGACATCAGACATCAGACACCAGACTTCAGACATCAGACACCAGACATCAGACTTCAGACACCAGACATCAGACATCAGACATCAGACATCAGTTCTCAGACATCAGTCAGACATCATACATCAGACATCAGACATCAGACATCAGACACCAGACATCAGACACCAGACTTCAGACACCAGACACCAGACATCAGACATCAGACATCAGACATCAGACATCAGTCAGACATCAGACATCAGACATCAGACACCAGACTTCAGACATCAGACACCAGATATCAGACATCAGTTCTCAGACATCAGACATCAGTTCTCAGACACCAGACATCAGACATCAGACACCAGACATAAGACATCAGTTCTCAGACATCAGACACCAGACATCAGACATCAGACATCAGTTCTCAGACATCAGACATCAGACATCAGTTCTCAGACATCAGACATCAGTTCTCAGACATCAGTCAGACAACAGACATCAGACACCAGACATCAGACACCAGACATCAGACACCAGACATCAGACATCAGTAAGACATCAGACACCAGACATCAGACATCAGACCTCAGACATCAGTCAGACATCAGACACCAGACATCAGACATCAGACATCAGACATCAGACACCAGACATCAGACACCAGACATCAGACATCAGACATCAGACATCAGTCAGACATCAGACATCAGACACAAGACATCAGACACCAGACATCAGACACCAGACATCAGACACCAGACATCAGACATCAGTAAGACATCAGACACCAGACATCAGACATCAGACCTCAGACATCAGTCAGACATCAGACACCAGACATCAGACATCAGACACCAGACATCAGACACCAGACATCAGACACCAGACATCAGACATCAGTTCTCAGACTTCAGTCAGACATCAGACACCAGACATCAGACATCAGTTCTCAGACATCAGTCAGACATCAGACACCAGACATCAGACATCAGACACCAGACATCAGACACCAGACATCAGACATCAGTTATCAGACATCAGACATCAGTTATCAGACAACAGACATCAGTTCTCAGACATCAGACATCAGTTCTCAGACATCAGACATCAGACACCAGACATCAGACATCAGACATCAGTCAGACATCAGACATCAGTCAGACATCAGACATCAGACACCAGACATCAGACACCAGACATCAGACACCAGACATCAGTCATCAGACACCAGACATCAGACATCAGACCTCAGACATCAGACACCAGACATCAGACATCAGACACCAGACATCAGACATCAGACACCAGACATCAGACACCAGACATCAGACATCAGACACCAGACTTCAGACATCAGACACCAGACATCAGACTTCAGACACCAGACATCAGACATCAGACATCAGACATCAGTTCTCAGACATCAGTCAGACATCATACATCAGACATCAGACATCAGACATCAGACACCAGACATCAGACACCAGACATCAGACACCAGACACCAGACATCAGACATCAGACATCAGACATCAGACATCAGTCAGACATCAGACATCAGACATCAGACACCAGACTTCAGACATCAGACACCAGATATCAGACATCAGTTCTCAGACATCAGACATCAGTTCTCAGACACCAGACATCAGACATCAGACACCAGACATAAGACATCAGTTCTCAGATATCAGACACCAGACATCAGACATCAGACATCAGTTCTCAGACATCAGACATCAGACATCAGTTCTCAGACATCAGACATCAGTTCTCAGACATCAGTCAGACAAGAGACATCAGACACCAGACATCAGACACCAGACATCAGACACCAGACATCAGACACCAGACATCAGACACCAGACATCTGACATCAGTTCTCAGACATCAGACATCAGACAAGAGACATCAGTTATCAGTTCTCAGACATCAGACACCAGACATCAGACATCAGACATCAGTTCTCAGACATTAGACATCAGACACCAGACATCATATATCAGACATCAGACATCAGTTCTCAGACATCAGTCAGACACCAGACATCAGACATCAGTCAGACACCAGACATCAGACACCAGACATCAGACATCTGACATCAGTTCTCAGACATCAGACATCAGTTCTCAGACATCAGACATCAGACACCAGACATCTGACACCAGACACCAGACATCAGACATCAGACATCAGACACCAGACATCAGACATCAGACATCAGACACCAGACACCAGACATCAGACAACAGACATCAGTTCTCAGACATCAGTTCTCAGACATCAGACATCAGTTCTCAGACATCAGACATCAGACACCAGACACCAGACATCAGACACCAGACATCAGTTCTCAGACATCAGTTCTCAGACATCAGACATCAGTTCTCAGACATCAGACATCAGACATCAGACACCAGACATCAGACATCAGTTCTCAGACATCAGACATCAGTTCTCAGACACCAGACATCAGACACCAGACACCAGACACCAGACATCAGACACCAGACTTCAGACATCAGACATCAGTTCTCAGACATCAGACACCAGACATCAGTTCTCAGACATCAGACATCAGTTCTCAGACATCAGACATCAGACATCAGTTCTCAGACATGAGACATCAGACATCAGACATCAGACATCAGATATCAGACACCAGACATCAGACATCAGTTCTCAGACATCAGACATCAGACATCAGTTCTCAGACACCAGACATCAGGCATCAGTCACCAGACATCAGACATCAGACACCAAACATCAGACATCAGACACAAGACACCAGACATCAGACACCAGACATCAGTTCTCAGACATCAGACATCAGGTCTCAGACATCAGCTATCAGTTCTCAGACATCAGACATCAGACATCACACATCAGTTATCAGACATCAGACATCAGACATCAGTCAGACACCAGACATCAGACATCAGTCAGACACCAGACATCAGACACCAGACATCAGACATCAGACATCAGAAATCAGTTCTCAGACATCAGTCAGACATCAGACATCAGACATCAGTTATCAGACATCAGACATCAGTTATCAGACAATAGTTCTCAGACATCAAACATCAGACACCAAACATCAGACATGAGTTCTCAGATATCAGACATCAGACACCAGACATCAGTTATCAGACATCAGACATCTGACATCAGTTCTCAGACATCAGACATCAGTTCTCAGACATCAGACATCAGACACCAGACATCTGACACCAGACATCAGACATCAGACATCAGACACCAGACATCAGACACCAGACATCAGACATCAGACACCAGACATCAGACATCAGACATCAGACATCAGACACCAGACATCAGACATCAGACATCAGACATCAGACATCAGGTCTCAGACATCAGTTATCAGTTCTCAGACATCAGACATCAGACATCACACATCAGTTCTCAGACATCAGACATCAGTTCTCAGACATCAGACATCAGACACCAGACATCAGACATCAGACACCAGACATCAGACATCAGTCAGACATCAGACATCAGACACAAGACATCAGACACCAGACATCAGACACCAGACATCAGACACCAGACATCAGACATCAGTAAGACATCAGACACCAGACATCAGACATCAGACCTCAGACATCAGTCAGACATCAGACACCAGACATCAGACATCAGACATGAGACATCAGACACCAGACATCAGACACCAGACATCAGACATCAGACACCAGACATCAGACATCAGACATCAGACATCAGACATCAGTTCTCAGACATCAGTCAGACATCAGACATCAGACACCAGACATCAGACATCAGACACCAGACATCAGACACCAGACATCAGACATCAGTTATCAGACATCAGTTATCAGACAACAGACATCAGTTCTCAGACATCAGACATCAGTTCTCAGACATCAGACATCAGACACTAGACATCAGACATCAGACATCAGTCAGACATCAGACATCAGTCAGACATCAGACATCAGACACAAGACATCAGACACCAGACATCAGACACCAGACATCAGACACCAGACATCAGTCATCAGACACCAGACATCAGACATCAGACACCAGACATCAGACATCAGACATCAGACATCAGACACCAGACATCAGACATCAGACACCAGACATCAGACACCAGACATCAGACATCAGACACCAGACTTCAGACATCAGACACCAGACATCAGACTTCAGACACCAGACATCAGACATCAGACATCAGTTCTCAGACATCAGTCAGACATCATACATCAGACATCAGACATCAGACATCAGACACCAGACACCAGACACCAGACATCAGACACCAGACACCAGACACCAGACATCAGACATCAGACATCAGACATCAGACATCAGTCAGACATCAGACATCAGACATCAGACACCAGACTTCAGACATCAGACACCAGATATCAGACATCAGTTCTCAGACATCAGACATCAGTTCTCAGACACCAGACATCAGACATCAGACACCAGACATAAGACATCAGTTCTCAGACATCAGACACCAGACATCAGACATCAGACATCAGTTCTCAGACATCAGACATCAGACATCAGTTCTCAGACATCAGACATCAGTTCTCAGACATCAGTCAGACATGAGACATCAGACACCAGACATCAGACACCAGACATCAGACACCAGACATCAGACACCAGACATCAGACACCAGACATCTGACATCAGTTCTCAGACATCAGACATCAGACAAGAGACATCAGTTATCAGTTCTCAGACATCAGACATCAGACACCAGACATCAGACATCAGACATCAGTTCTCAGACATTAGACATCAGACACCAGACATCAGACACCTGACATCAGACACCAGACATCAGACACCAGACATCTGACATCAGTTCTCAGACATCAGACATCAGACAAGAGACATCAGTTATCAGTTCTCAGACATCAGACATCAGTTCTCAGACATCAGACATCAGACACCAGACATCAGACATCAGACATCAGTTCTCAGACATTAGACATCAGACACCAGACATCATATATCAGACATCAGACATCAGTTCTCATACATCAGTCAGACACCAGACATCAGACATCAGTCAGACACCAGACATCAGACACCAGACATCAGACATCAGACATCAGAAATCAGTTCTCAGACATCAGTCAGACATCAGACATCAGACATCAGACACCAGACATGAATTCTCAGACATCAGACTCCAGACATCAGTTATCAGACATCAGACATCAGACATCAGTTATCAGACAATAGTTCTCAGACATCAAACATCAGACACCAAACATCAGACATGAATTCTCAGACATCAGACATCTGACATCAGTTCTCAGACATCAGACATCAGACATCAGACACCAGACATCTGACACCAGACATCAGACATCAGACATCAGACATCAGACATCAGACACCAGACATCAGACATCAGACACCAGACACCAGACATCAGACACCAGACATCAGTTCTCAGACATCAGTTCTCAGACATCAGACATCAGTTCTCAGACATCAGACATCAGACATCAGACACCAGACATCAGACATCAGTTCTCAGACATCAGACATCAGTTCTCAGACACCAGACATCAGACACCAGATACCAGACACCAGACATCAGACACCAGACATCAGACATCAGACATCAGTTCTCAGACATCAGATACCAGACATCAGTTCTCAGACATCAGACATCAGTTCTCAGACATCAGACATCAGACATCAGTTCTCAGACATGAGACATCAGACATCAGACATCAGATATCAGACACCAGACATCAGACATCAGTTCTCAGACATCAGACATCAGACATCAGTTCTCAGAAATCAGACATCAGTTCTCAGACATCAGACATCAGTTCCCAGACACCAGACATCAGGCATCAGTCACCAGACATCAGACATCAGACACCAAACATCAGACATCAGACACAAGACACCAGACATCAGACACCAGACATCAGTTATTAGACACCAGGCATCAGACACCAGACATCAGACATCAGACATCAGTCAGACACCAGACATCAGACATCAGTCATACACCAGACATCAGTCACCAGACATCAGACATCAGACATCAGTTCTCAGACATCAGTCAGACATCAGACATCAGTTCTCAGACATCAGTTATCAGACATCAGACATCAGTTCTCAGACATCAGACTTCAGACATCAGACTTCAGACATCAGACATCAGACATCAGACATCAGTTCTCAGACATCAGACATCAGTTCTCAGACATCAGACATCAGTTCTCAGACATCAGACATCAGACATCAGTTCTCAGACATCAGACACCAGACATCAGACATCAGACATCAGTTCTCAGACATCAGACATCAGTTCTCAGACATCAGACATCAGTTCTCATACATCAGGCATTAGACATCAGTTATCAGACATCAGTTCTCAGACATCAGACATCAGTTCTCAGACATCAGACATCAGTTCACAGACATCAGACATCAGACATAAGTTCTCAGACATCAGACATCAGTTCTCAGACATCAGACACCAAACATCAGACATCAGACACCTGACATCAGACATCAGACATCAGACATAAGTTCGCAGACATCAGACATCAGTTCTCAGACATCAGACATCAGTTCTCAGACATCAGATATCAGTTCTCAGACATCAGACAACAGACATCAGACACCAGACATCAGTTATCAGACATCAGGCATCAGTTCTCAGACATCAGACATCAGTTCTCAGACATCAGATATCAGTTCTCAGACATCAGACATCAGTTCTCAGACATCAGACATCAGACATCAGTTATCAGACATCAGACATCAGGCATCAGTTCTCAGACATCAGACATCAGTTCTCAGACATCAGTTCTCAGACATCAGATATCAGACATCAGACACCAGACATCAGACATCAGTTCTCAGACATCAGACACCAGACATTAGACACCAGACTTCAGACACCAGACATCAGACATCAGTTCTCAGACATCAGACATCAGTTCTCAGACATCAGACATCAGACATCAGACAATAGTTCTCAGACATCAAACATCAGACGCCAAACATCAGACATGAGTTCTCAGACATCAGATATCAGACACCAGACATCAGTTATCAGACATCAGACATCTGACATCAGTTCTCAGACATCAGACATCAGACACCAGACATCAGACTCCAGACATCAGACACCAGACACCAGACATCAGTTCTCAGACATCAGACACCAGTTCTCAGACATCAGACATCAGTTCTCAGACATCAGACATCAGACATCAGTTCTCAGACATCAGACATCAGACACCATTCATCAGACATCAGATATCAGACACCAGACATCAGACATCAGTTCTCAGACATCAGACATCAGTTCTCAGACATCAGACATCAGTTCTCAGACATCAGACATCAGTTCCCAGACACCAGACATCAGACATCAGACACCAGACATCAGACATCAGACATCAGCCACCAGACATCAGACACCAGACACCAGACATCAGACATCAGACACCAGACATCAGACATCAGACATCAGACATCAGACACCAGACACCAGACATCAGACATCAGTTATCAGACACCAGACATCAGACATCAGTTCTCAGACATCAGTCAGACACCAGATATCAGACATCAGTCAGACACCAGACATCAGACACCAGACATCAGACATCAGACATCAGAAATCAGTTCTCAGACATCAGTCAGACATCAGACATCAGACATCAGACACCAGACACCAGACATGAGTTCTCAGACATCAAACATCAGACACCAAACATCAGACATGAGTTCTCAGATATCAGACATCAGATATCAGACACCAGACATCAGACATCAGTTCTCAGACATCAGACATCAGTTCTCAGACATCAGACATCAGTTCTCAGACATCAGACATCAGACACCAGACATCTGACACCAGACATCAGACATCAGACATCAGACACCAGACATCAGACACCAGACATCAGACACCAGTTCTCAGACATCAGACATCAGACACCAGACATCAAACACCAGACATCAGACATCAAACATCAGACATCAGACATCAGACATCAGTTCTCAGACATCAGACATCAGACATCAGACATCAGACATCAGACTTCAGACATCAGACACCAGACATCAGTTCTCAGACATCAGTTCTCAGACATCAGATACCAGACATCAGACACCAGACATCAGACACCAGACATCAGACACCAGACATCAGACATCAGTTCTCAGACATCAGACACCAGACATTAGACACCACACTTCAGACACCAGACATCAGACATCAGTTCTCAGACATCAGACATCAGTTCTCAGACATCAGACATCAGACATCAGACAATAGTTCTCAGACATCAAACATCAGACACCAAACATCAGACATGAGTTCTCAGACATCAGACACCAGACATCAGTTATCAGACATCAGACATCTGACATCAGTTCTCAGACATCAGACATCAGTTCTCAGACATCAGACATCAGACATCAGACTCCAGACATCAGACACCAGACACCAGACATCAGTTCTCAGACATCAGACACCAGACATCAGTTCTCAGACATCAGACATCAGTTCTCAGACATCAGACATCAGACATCAGTTCTCAGACATCAGACATCAGACACCAGTCATCAGACATCAGATATCAGACACCAGACATAAGACATCAGTTCTCAGACATCAGACATCAGTTCTCAGACATCAGACATCATTTCTCAGACATCAGACATCAGTTCCCAGACACCAGACATCAGACATCAGCCACCAGACATCAGACACCAGACACCAGACATCAGACATCAGACACCAGACATCAGACATCAGACACCAGACATCAGACATCAGACACCAGACATCAGACATCAGTTATCAGACACCAGACATCAGACATCAGTTCTCAGACATCAGTCAGACACCAGACATCAGACATGAGTCAGACACCAGACATCAGACACCAGACATCAGACATCAGACATCAGAAATCAGTTCTCAGACATCAGTCAGACATCAGACATCAGACATCAGACACCAGACATCAGACACCAGACATGAGTTCTCAGACATCAGACACCAGACATCAGTTATCAGACATCAGACATCAGACATCAGTTATCAGACAATAGTTCTCAGACATCAAACATCAGACACCAAACATCAGACATGAGTTCTCAGACATCAGACATCAGACACCAGACATCAGTTCTCAGACATCAGACATCAGTTCTCAGACATCAGACATCAGACACCAGACATCTGACACCAGACATCAGACATCAGACATCAGACACCAGACATCAGACACCAGACATCAGACATCAGACACCAGACATCAGACATCAGACATCAGACATCAGACACCAGACTTCAGACACCAGATATCAGACATCAGACACCAGATATCAGACATCAGACATCAGTTCTCAGACACCAGACAACACACATCAGTTATCAGACATCAGACATCAGTTCTCAGACATCAGACATCAGACACCAGACATCAGACACCAGACATCAGACATCAGTTATCAGACATCAGACATCAATTATCAGACAACAGACATCAGTTCTCAGACATCAGACATCAGTTCTCAGACATCAGACATCAGACACCAGACATCAGACATCAGACACCAGACATCAGACATTAGTCATCAGTCAGACATCAGACACCAGACATCAGACATCAGACCTCAGACATCAGACACCAGACATCAGACATCAGACACCAGACATCAGACATCAGACACCAGACATCAGACACCAGACATCAGACATCAGACACCAGACTTCAGACATCAGACACCAGACATCAGACTTCAGACACCAGACATCAGACATCAGACATCAGTTCTCAGACATCAGTCAGACATCATACATCAGACATCAGACATCAGACACCAGACATCAGACATCAGTTCTCAGACATCAGACATCAGTTCTCAGGCATCAGACATCAGACACCAGACATCAGACACCAGACTTCAGACATCAGACACCAGACATCAGACATCAGTTCTCAGACACCAGACATCAGTTCTCAGACATCAGACACCAGACATCAGACATCAGACATCAGACACCAGACATCAGACATCAGACATCAGTTCTCAGACATCAGACATCAGACATCAGTTCTCAGACATCAGACATCAGTTCTCAGACATCAGTCAGACATGAGACATCAGACACCAGACATCAGACACCAGACATCAGACACCAGACATCTGACATCAGTTCTCAGACATCAGACATCAGACAAGAGACATCAGACACCAGACATCAGACATCAGGCACCAGACATCAGTTCTCAGACATCAGTCAGACATCAGATATCAGACACCAGACATCAGACATCAGTTATCAGTTCTCAGACATCAGACATCAGACACCAGACATCAGACATCAGACATCAGACATCAGACATCATATATCAGACATCAGACATCAGTTCTCAGACATCAGACATCAGTTCTCAGACGTCAGTCAGACATCAGACATCAGACATCAGTTTTCAGCCATCAGACATCAGATATCAGTTCTCAGACATCAGACATCAGTTCTCAGACATCAGACATCAGTTCTCAGACACCAGACAACACACATCAGTTATCAGACATCAGACATCAGACATCAGTTCTCAGACATCAGACATCAGACACCAGACATCAGACACCAGACACCAGACATCAGTCAGACATCAGACATCAGACACCAGACATCAGACATCAGACACCAGACATCAGACATCAGTTATCAGACATCAGAAATCAGTTCTCAGACATCAGTCAGACATCAGACATCAGACATCAGACACCAGACACCAGACATGAGTTCTCAGACATCAGACACCAGACATCAGTTCTCAGACATCAGACATCAGTTCTCAGACATCAGACATCAGACACCAGACATCTGACACCAGACATCAGACACCAGACATCAGACACCAGACATCAGACATCAGACATCAGACACCAGACATCAGACACCAGACATCAGACATCAGACATCAGACACCAGATATCAGACATCAGACACCAGATATCAGACATCAGACATCAGACATCAGTTCTCAGACATCAGACATCAGTTCTCAGACATCAGACATCAGGTCTCAGACATCAGTTATCAGTTCTCAGACATCAGACATCAGACATCAGACATCAGTTCTCAGACATCAGACATCAGACACCAGACATCAGACATCAGTCAGACATCAGACATCAGACACAAGACATCAGACACCAGACATCAGACACCAGACATCAGACACCAGACATCAGACATCAGTCAGACATCAGACACCAGACATCAGACATCAGACCTCAGACATCAGTCAGACATCAGACACCAGACATCAGACATCAGACATCAGACACCAGACATCAGTTATCAGACATCAGACATCAGATATCAGACATCAGACATCAGACACCAGACACCAGACACCAGACATCAGACACCAGACATCAGACATCAGACACCAGACATCAGACATCAGACATCAGACATCAGTTCTCAGACATCCGTCACACTCCAGACATCAGACTTCAGACACCAGACATCAGACATCAGACACCAGACATCAGACACCAGACATCAGACATCAGTTATCAGACATCAGACATCAATTATCAGACAACAGACATCAGTTCTCAGACATCAGACATCAGTTCTCAGACATCAGACATCAGTTCTCAGACATCAGACATCAGACACCAGACATCAGTTATCAGTTCTCAGACATCAGACATCAGACACCAGACATCAGACATCAGACATCAGACATCAGTTCTCAGACATTAGACACCAGACACCAGACACCAGACATCAGACATCAGACACCAGACATCAGACATCAGACACCAGACATCAGACATCAGTTATCAGACACCAGACATCAGACATCAGTTCTCAGACATCAGTCAGACACCAGACATCAGACATGAGTCAGACACCAGACATCAGACACCAGACATCAGACATCAGACATCAGAAATCAGTTCTCAGACATCAGTCAGACATCAGACATCAGACATCAGACACCAGACATCAGACACCAGACATGAGTTCTCAGACATCAGACACCAGACATCAGTTATCAGACATCAGACATCAGACATCAGTTATCAGACAATAGTTCTCAGACATCAAACATCAGACACCAAACATCAGACATGAGTTCTCAGACATCAGACATCAGACACCAGACATCAGTTCTCAGACATCAGACATCAGTTCTCAGACATCAGACATCAGACACCAGACATCTGACACCAGATATCAGACATCAGACATCAGACACCAGACATCAGACACCAGACATCAGACACCAGACATCAGACATCAGACACCAGACATCAGACATCAGACATCAGACATCAGACATCAGACATCAGACATCAGACATCAGACACCAGACACCAGACTTCAGACACCAGATATCAGACATCAGACACCAGATATCAGACATCAGACACCAGATATCAGACATCAGACATCAGTTCTCAGACACCAGACAACACACATCAGTTATCAGACATCAGACATCAGTTCTCAGACATCAGACATCAGACACCATACATCAGACATCAGTTATCAGACATCAGACATCAATTATCAGACAACAGACATCAGTTCTCAGACATCAGACATCAGTTCTCAGACATCAGACATCAGACACCAGACATCAGACATCAGACACCAGACATCAGACATTAGTCATCAGTCAGACATCAGACACCAGACATCAGACATCAGACCTCAGACATCAGACACCAGACATCAGACATCAGACACCAGACATCAGACATCAGACACCAGACATCAGACACCAGACATCAGACATCAGACACCAGACTTCAGACATCAGACACCAGACATCAGACTTCAGACACCAGACATCAGACATCAGACATCAGACATCAGACATCAGTTCTCAGACATCAGTCAGACATCATACATCAGACATCAGACATCAGACACCAGACATCAGACATCAGTTCTCAGACATCAGACATCAGTTCTCAGGCATCAGACATCAGACACCAGACATCAGACACCAGACTTCAGACATCAGACACCAGACATCAGACATCAGTTCTCAGACATCAGACATCAGTTCTCAGACACCAGACATCAGACATCAGACACCAGACATAAGACATCAGACATCAGTTCTCAGACATCAGACACCAGACATCAGACATCAGACATCAGTTCTCAGACATCAGACATCAGACATCAGTTCTCAGACATCAGACATCAGTTCTCAGACATCAGTCAGACATGAGACATCAGACACCAGACATCAGACACCAGACATCAGACACCAGACATCAGACACCAGACATCTGACATCAGTTCTCAGACATCAGACATCAGACAAGAGACATCAGACACCAGACATCAGACATCAGGCACCAGACATCAGTTCTCAGACATCAGTCAGACATCAGATATCAGACACCAGACATCAGACACCAGACATCAGACATCAGTTATCAGTTCTCAGACATCAGACATCAGACACCAGACATCAGACATCAGACATCAGACATCATATATCAGACATCAGACATCAGTTCTCAGACATCAGACATCAGTTCTCAGACGTCAGTCAGACATCAGACATCAGACATCAGTTTTCAGCCATCAGACATCAGATATCAGTTCTCAGACATCAGACATCAGTTCTCAGACATCAGACATCAGTTCTCAGACACCAGACAACACACATCAGTTATCAGACATCAGACATCAGTTCTCAGACATCAGACATCAGACACCAGACATCAGACACCAGACATCAGTCAGACATCAGACATCAGACACCAGACCAGACATCAGACACCAGACATCAGACATCAGTTATCAGACATCAGAAATCAGTTCTCAGACATCAGTCAGACATCAGACATCAGACACCAGACACCAGACATGAGTTCTCAGACATCAGACACCAGACATCAGTTCTCAGACATCAGACATCAGTTCTCAGACATCAGACATCAGACACCAGACATCTGACACCAGACATCAGACACCAGACATCAGACACCAGACATCAGACATCAGACATCAGACACCAGACATCAGACACCAGACATCAGACATCAGACATCAGACACCAGATATCAGACATCAGACACCAGATATCAGACATCAGACATCAGACATCAGTTCTCAGACATCAGACATCAGTTCTCAGACATCAGACATCAGGTCTCAGACATCAGTTATCAGTTCTCAGACATCAGACATCAGACATCAGACATCAGTTCTCAGACATCAGACATCAGACACCAGACATCAGACATCAGTCAGACATCAGACATCAGACACAAGACATCAGACACCAGACATCAGACACCAGACATCAGACAATAGACATCAGACATCAGTCAGACATCAGACACCAGACATCAGACATCAGACCTCAGACATCAGTCAGACATCAGACACCAGACATCAGACATCAGACATCAGACACCAGACACCAGACATCAGACATCAGACATCAGACATCAGTTCTCAGACATCAGTCAGACTCCAGACATCAGACTTCAGACACCAGACATCAGACATCAGACACCAGACATCAGACACCAGACATCAGACATCAGTTATCAGACATCAGACATCAATTATCAGACAACAGACATCAGTTCTCAGACATCAGACATCAGTTCTCAGACATCAGACATCAGTTCTCAGACATCAGACATCAGACACCAGACATCAGTTATCAGTTCTCAGACATCAGACATCAGACACCAGACATCAGACATCAGACATCAGACATCAGTTCTCAGACATTAGACACCAGACACCAGACATCATATATCAGACATCAGACATCAGACATCAGTTCTCAGACATCAGACATCAGTTCTCAGACGTCAGTCAGACATCAGACATCAGACATCAGTTTTCAGCCATCAGACATCAGATATCAGTTCTCAGACATCAGACATCAGTTCTCAGACATCAGTCAGACATCAGACACCAGACATCAGACATCAGACATCAGACACCAGACATCAGACACCAGACATCAGACATCAGACACCAGACATCAGACATCAGACATCAGACACCAGACATCAGACATCAGACACCAGACATCAGACATCAGACATCAGACATCAGTTCTCAGACATCAGACATCAGACATCAGTTCTCAGACATCAGACATCAGACACCAGACATCAGACACCAGACATCAGACATCAGTTCTCAGACATCAGATATCAGACATCAGACACCAGACATAAGTTACCAGACATCAGACATCAGTTCTCAGACATCAGACATCAGTTCTCAGACATCAGACATCAGACATCAGTTCTCAGACATCAGATATCAGACACCAGACACCAGACATCAGACACCAGACACCAGACATCAGACATCAGTTCTCAGACATAAGCCATCAGTTCTCAGACATCAGACATCAGACAATAGTTCTCAGACATCAAACATCAGACACCAAACATCAGACATGAGTTCTCAGACATCAGACATCAGACACCAGACATCAGTTATCAAACATCAGACATCTGACATCAGTTCTCAGACATCAGACATCAGTTCTCAGACATCAGACATCAGACATCAGACACCAGACACCAGACATCAGACATCAGACATCAGACACCAGACACCAGACATCAGTTCTCAGACAACAGTCAGACACCAGACATCAGACATCAGTCAGACACCAGACATCAGACACCAGACATCAGACATCAGACATCAGACACCAGTTCTCAGACATCAGTCAGACATCAGACATCAGACATCAGACACCAGACATCAGACATCAGACATCAGACATGAGTTCTCAGACATCAGACACCAGATATCAGTTATCAGACATCAGACATCAGACATCAGTTATCAGACATCAGACATCAGTTCTCAGACATCAGACATCAGACACCAGACATCAGACATCAGACATCAGACACCAGACACCAGACACCAGACACCAGACATCAGTTCTCAGACATCAGACATCAGACGCAAGACAACAGACATCAGACACCAGACATCAGACATCAGTTATCAGACATCAGACATCTGACATCAGACATCATACATCAGACACCAGACACCAGACACCAGACATCAGACACCAGACACCAGACATCAGACACCAGACACCAGACATCAGACATCAGACATCAGTTCTCAGACATCAGTCAGACATCAGACATCAGACATCAGACACCAGACATCAGACATCAGACACTAGACATCAGTTCTCAGACATTTATCAGACATCAGACATCAGATATCAGACACCAGACATCAGACATCAGTTCTCAGACATCAGACATCAGTTCTCAGACACCAGACATCAGAAATCAGACACCAGACACCAGACATCAGACATCAGTTCTCAGACATCAGACATCAGACATCAGTTCTCAGACATCAGTCAGACATCAGACATCAGACATCAGACACCAGACATGAGTTCTCAGACATCAGACACCAGACATCAGTTATCAGACATCAGACATCAGACATCAGTTCTCTTACATCAGACATCAGACACCAGACATCAGACATCAGACATCAGTTCTCAGACATGAGACATCAGACATCAGACATCAGACATCAGATTTCAGACACCAGACATCAGACATCAGTTCTCAGACATCAGACATCAGTTCTCAGACATCAGACATCAGACGTCAGTTCTCAGACATCAGACATCAGTTCCCAGACACCAGACATCAGACATCAGACACCAGACATCAGACATCAGACACCAGACATCAGACATCAGTCAGACATCAGACATCAGACACAAGACATCAGACACCAGACATCAGACACCAGACATCAGACATCAGTAAGACATCAGACACCAGACATCAGACATCAGACCTCAGACATCAGTCAGACATCAGACACCAGACATCAGACACCTGACATCAGTTATCAGACACCAGACATCAGACACCAGACATCAGACATCAGACATCAGACATCAGACATCAGTCAGACACCAGACATCAGACATCAGTCAGACAACAGACATCAGACACCAGACATCAGACATCAGTTCTCAGACATCAGTCAGACATCAGACACCAGACATCAGACACCAGACACCAGACATGAGTTCTCAGACATCAGACATCAGACATCAGACATCAGTTATCAGACAACAGACATCAGTTCTCAGACATCAGACATCAGACATCAGTTCTCAGACATCAGACATCAGTTCTCAGATATCAGACATCAGACATCAGACATCAGTTCTCAGACATCAGACATCAGACACCAGACATGAGACATCAGACATCAGACATCAAACATCAGTTCTCAGACATCAGTCAGACATCATACATCAGACATCAGACACCAGACATCATACATCAGACACCAGCCATCAGACACCAGACATCAGACATCAGTTCTCAGACATCAGTCAGACATCAGAAATCAGACATCAGACATCAGTTCTCAGACATCAGACATCAGACATCAGTTCTCAGACATCAGACATCAGACATCAGTTCTCAGACATCAGTCAGACATCAGAAATCAGACACCAGACATCAGACACCAGACATCTGACATCAGTTCTCAGACAAAAGACATCAGACACCAGACACCAGACACCAGACATCAGACATCAGACACCAGACATCAGTTCTCAGACATCAGTCAGACATCAGACATCAGACATCAGTTCTCAGACATCAGTCAGACATCAGACATCAGACACCAGACATCAGACACCAGGCACCAGACATCAGACATCAGACATCAGTTCTCAGACATCAGACATCAGACATCAGTTCTCAGACATCAGACACCAGACATCAGACATCAGACATGAGACATCAGTTCTCAGACATCAGTCAGACATCAGACACCAGACATCAGACATCAGACATCAGTTATCAGACATAAGACATCAGTCATCAGACATCAGTTATCAGACATCAGACATCAGACATCAGTTCTCAGACATCAGACATCAGTTCTCAGACGTCAGTCAGACACCAGACACCAGACATCAGACACCAGACATCAGTTCTCAGACATCAGACATCAGTTCTCAGACATCAGACACCAGACATCAGACATCAGTTCTCAGACATCAGACATCAGACATCAGACACCAGACATCAGACACCAGACACCAGACATCAGACATCAGTTCTCAGACATCAGACATCAGTTCTCAGACATCAGTTCTCAGACATCAGTTCTCAGACATCAGACATCAGTTCTCAGACACCAGACATCAGACATCAGTTCTCAGACATCAGAAACCAGACATCAGACATCAGTTAGACATCAGACACCAGACATCAGACATCAGTTCTCAGACACCAGTCATCAGACATCAGACATCAGTTCTCAGACATCAGTCAGACATCAGACATCAGACATCAGACACCAGACACCAGACATCAGTTCTCAGACATCAGACACCAGACATCAGACATCAGACACCAGACATCAGACATCAGTTCTCAGACATCAGTCAGACATCAGACATCAGACACCAGACATCAGACATCAGACACCAGGCACCAGACATCAGACATCAGACATCAGACATCAGACATCAGACACCAGACATCAGACATCAGTTCTCAGACATCAGACATCAGTTCTCATACATCAGACATCAGTTCTCAGACATCAGACATCAGTTCTCAGACATCAGACATCAGTTCTCAGACATCAGACATCAGTTCTCAGACATCAGACATCAGTTCTCAGACATCAGAACTCAGACATCAGACATCAGACACCAGACATCAGACACCAGACACCTGACATCAGACATCAGACATCAGTTCTCAGACATCAGACATCAGTTCTCAGACATCAGACATCAGTTCTCAGACATCAGATATCAGTACTCAGACATCAGACATCAGACACCAGACATCACACATCAGTTCTCAGACATCAGACATCAGTTCTCAGACATCAGTTCTCAGACATCAGATACCAGACATCAGACACCAGACATCAGACATCAGTTCTCAGACATCAGACACCAGACATTAGACACCAGACTTCAGACACCAGACATCAGACATCAGTTCTCAGACACCAGACATCAGTTATCAGACATCAGACATCAGACATCAGTTCTCAGACATCAGACATCAGACACCAGACATCACACATCAGTTATCAGACATCAGACATCAGACACCAGACATCAGTTCTCAGACATCAGACATCAGTTCTCAGACATCAGACATCAGTTCTCAGACATCAGACATCAGTTCTCAGACATCAGACATCAGACACCAGAACTCAGACATCAGACATCAGACATCAGACACCAGACACCAGACACCAGACACCTGACAACAGACATCAGACATCAGTTCTCAGACATCAGACATCAGTTCTCAGACATCAGACATCAGTTCTCAGACATCAGATATCAGTACTCAGACATCAGACATCAGACACCAGACATCAGTTATCAGACATCAGACATCAGACATCAGTTCTCAGACATCAGACATCAGACACCAGACATCACACATCAGTTATTAGACATCAGACATCAGACACCAGACATCAGTTCTCAGACATCAGACATCAGTTCTCAGACATCAGACATCAGTTCTCAGACATCAGACATCAGTTCTCAACATCAGACATCAGACACCAGAACTCAGACATCAGACATCAGACATCAGACACCAGACATCAGACACCAGACACCTGACATCAGACATCAGACATCAGTTCTCAGACATCAGACATCAGTTCTCAGACGTCAGATATCAGTACTCAGACATCAGACATCAGACACCAGACATCAGTTATCAGACATCAGACATCAGACATCAGACATCAGTTCTCAGACATCAGACATCAGACACCAGACATCACACATCAGTTATCAGACATCAGACATCAGACTCCAGACATCAGTTCTCAGACATCAGACATCAGTTCTCAGACATCAGACATCAGTTCTCAGACATCAGACATCAGACACCAGACATCAGTTATCAGACATCAGACATCAGACATCAGTTCTCAGACATCAGACATCACACATCACACATCACACATCAGTTATCAGACATCAGACATCAGTTCTCAGACATCAGACATCAGACACCAGACATCAGACACCAGTCATCAGACATCAGTCAGACATCAGACATCAGACACCAGACATCAGACATCAGACATCAGACACCAGACATCAGACATCAGTTATCAGACATCAGACATCAGACATCAGTTCTCAGACATCAGTCAGACATCAGACACCAGACATCAGACATCAGACACCAGACATCAAACATCAGTTATCAGACATCAGACATCAGACACCAGACATCAGACATCAGACACCAGACATCAGACACCAGACACCAGACATCAGACACCAGACACCAGACATCAGACACCAGACACCAGACATCAGTTCTCAGACATCAGACATAAGACACCAGACATCAGACACCAGTCATCAGACATCAGTCAGACATCAGCACCAGACATCAGACATCAGTTATCAGACACCAGACATCAGACATCAGTTATCAGACATCAGACATCAGACACCAGACATCAGACATCAGACACCAGACATCAGACACCAGACATCAGACATCAGACATCAGTTCTCAGACATCAGACATCAGACACCAGACATCAGACATCAGTTCTCAGACATCAGACATCAGACATCAGTTCTCAGACATCAGACATCAGACATCAGACACCAGACATCAGACACCAGACACCAGACATCAGACATCAGACAACAGACACCAGACACCAGACATCAGTTCTCAGACATCAGACATCAGTTCTCAGACATCAGACATCAGTTCTCAGACATCAGACATCAGTTCTCAGACACCAGACATCAGACATCAGTTCTCAGACATCAGACAGACATCAGACACCAGACATTAGACATCAGACACCAGACACCAGACATCAGACATCAGACACCAGACATCAGTTCTCAGACATCAGACCTCAGTTCTCAGGCATCAGACATCAGTTCTCAGACATCAGATATCAGACACCAGACATCAGACACCAGACATCAGACACCAGACATCAGACATCAGTTTTCAGACATCTGACACCAGACATCAGACACCAGACATCAGACACCAGACATCAGACACCAGACATCAGACATCAGTTCTCAGACATCAGACATCAGACATCAGTTCTCAGACATCAGACCTCAGATATCAGACATCAGACATCACTTCTCAGACATCAGACATCAGACACCAGACATCAGACATCAGATATCAGACATCAGACACCAGACACCTGACATCAGACATCAGACATGAGTTCTCAGACATCAGACATCAGACACCAGACATCAGACATCAGTTATCAGACATCAGACATCTGACATCAGACATCAGACATCAGACATCAGACACCAGACATCAGACATCAGACATCAGACATCAGACAGCAGACACCAGACATCAGACATCAGACATCAGACACCAGACATCAGACATCAGACATCAGACATCAGACACCAGACATCAGACATCAGACACCAGACACCAGACATCAGACATCAGACACCAGACATCAGTTCTCAGACATCAGTTCTCAGACATCAGACATCAGTTCTCAGACATCAGATATCAGACACCAGACATCAGACATCAGACACCAGACATCAGTTATCACACATCAGACATCAGACATCAGTTCTCAGATATCAGACATCAGACATCAGTTCTCAGACATCAGACCTCAGATATCAGACGTCAGACATCAGTTCTCAGACATCAGACATCAGACACCAGACATCAGACATCAGATATCAGACATCAGACATCAGACACCAGACACCTGACATCAGACATCAGTTCTCAGACATCAGACATCAGTTCTCAGACATCAGATATCAGTACTCAGACATCAGACATCAGACACCAGACACCAGACATCAGACATCAAACATCAGACATCAGACACCAGACACCAGCCATCAGACATCAGACATCAGACATCAGACGCCAGATATCAGACATCAGACATCAGACATCAGACACCAGACATCAGACATCAGACACCAGACACCAGACATCAGACACCAGACATCAGTTCTCAGACATCAGTTCTCAGACATCAGTTCTCAGACATCAGATATCAGACACCAGACATCAGACATCAGACACCAGACATCAGTTATCACACATCAGACATCAGACATCAGTTCTCAGACATCAGACATCAGACATCAGTTCTCAGACATCAGACCTCAGATATCAGACATCAGACATCAGTTCTCAGACATCAGACATCAGACACCAGACATCAGACATCAGATATCAGACATCAGACATCAGACACCAGACACTTGACATCAGACATCAGACATAAGTTCTCAGACATCAGACATCAGTTCTCAGACATCAGATATCAGTACTCAGACATCAGACATCAGACACCAGACATCAGTTATCAGACATCAGACATCAGTTCTCAGACATCAGACATCAGACACCAGACATCACACATCAGTTATCAGACATCAGACATCAGACACCAGACATCAGTTCTCAGACATCAGACATCAGTTCTCAGACATCAGACATCAGTTCTCAGACATCAGACATCAGTTCTCAGACATCAGACATCAGACACCAGAACTCAAACATCAGACATCAGACATCAGACAACAGACATCAGACACCAGACACCTGACATCAGACATCAGACATCAGACACCAGACACCTGACATCAGACATCAGACATCAGTTCTCAGACATCAGACATCAGTTCTCAGACATCAGACATCAGTTCTCAGACATCAGATATCAGTACTCAGACATCAGACATCATACACCAGACATCAGTTATCCGACATCAGACATCAGACATCAGTTCTCAGACATCAGACATCAGACACCAGACATCACACATCAGTTATCAGACATCAGACATCAGACACCAGACATCAGTTCTCAGACATCAGACATCAGTTCTCAGACATCAGACATCAGTTCTCAGACATCAGACATCAGACATCAGACATCAGTTATCAGACATCAGACATCAGTTCTCAGACATCAGACATCAGACATCAGTTCTCAGACATCAGACATCAGACACCAGACATCAGTTCTCAGACATCAGACATCAGACACCAGACATCAGTCACCAGTCATCAGACATCAGTCAGACATCAGACATCAGACACCAGACATCAGACATCAGTTATCAGACATCAGACATCAGACATCAGTTCTCAGACATCAGTCAGACATCAGACACCAGACATCAGACATCAGACACCAGACATCAAACATCAGTTATCAGACATCAGTCAGACATCATACATCAGACATCAGACACCAGACATCATACATCAGACACCAGCCATCAGACACCAGACATCAGACATCAGTTCTCACACATCAGTCAGACATCAGAAATCAGACATCAGACATCAGTTCTCAGACATCAGACATCAGACATCAGTTCTCAGACATCAGACATCAGACATCAGTTCTCAGACATCAGTCAGACATCAGAAATCAGACACCAGACATCAGACACCAGACATCTGACATCAGTCATCTGACATCAGACATAAGAAACACAAAACATCAGACATCAGACACCAGACATCAGTTCTCAGACATCAGACATCAGACATCATTTATCAGACACCAGACATCAGACATCAGTTATCAGACATCAGACATCAGACACCAGACATCAGACACCAGACATCAGACATCAGACACCAGACATCAGACTCCAGACATCAGACATCAGTTCTCAGACATCAGACATCAGACACCAGACATCAGACATCAGACATCAGACATCAGACATCAGTTCTCAGACATCAGACATCCGTTCTCAGATATCAGACAACAGTTCTCAGACATCAGATATCAGACACCAGATATCAGACATCAGTTCTCAGACATCAGACATCACTTCTCAGACATCAGACACCAGACATCAGACATCAGACATCAGACACCAGACACCAGACATCAGACATCAGACAAGAGACATCAGTTCTCAGACATCAGACATCAGTTCTCAGACATCTGACATCAGACACCAGACATCAGACATCAGACACTAGTCATCAGACATCAGTTCTCAGACATCAGACATCAGTTCTCAGACATCAGACATCAGTTCTCAGACATCAGACATCAGACTCCAGACATCAGACATCAGACATCAGACACCAGACACCAGACATCAGACATCAGACATCAGTTCTCAGACATCAGACATCAGACATCAGTTCTCAGACATCAGTCAGACATCAGACATCAGACATCAGACATCAGTTCTCAGACATCAGACATCAGACGCCAGACACCAGACATCAGACACCAGACATCAGTTCTCAGACATCAGACATCAGTTCTCAGACATCAGACATCAGACATCAGTTCTCAGACATCAGACATCAGACACCAGACATCAGACACCAGACATCAGTTCTCAGACATCAGACACCAGACATCAGACATCAGACATCAGACACCAGTCATCAGACATCAGTCATCAGACATCAGACATCAGTTCTCAGACATCAGACATCAGTTCTCAGACATCAGTTCTCAGACATCAGACATCAGACTCCAGACATCAGACACCAGACACCAGACATCAGACATCAGACATCAGACATCAGACATCAGTTCTCAGACATCAATCAGACATCAGACATCAGACATCAGTTCTCAGACATCAGACATCAGACGCCAGACACCAGACATCAGACACCAGACATCAGTTCTCATACATCAGACATCAGTTCTCAGACATCAGACATCAGACATCAGTTCTCAGACATCAGACATCAGACACCAGACATCAGACACCAGACATCAGTTCTCAGACATCAGACACCAGACATCAGACATCAGACACCAGTCATCAGACATCAGTTCTCAGACATCAGACATCAGTTCTCAGACATCAGTTCTCAGACATCAGACATCAGACTCCAGACATCAGACACCAGACACCAGACATTAGACATCAGACATCAGTTATCAGACATCAGACATCAGTTCTCAGACATCAGACATCAGACATCAGTTCTCAGACATCAGACACCAGACATCAGACACCAGACAATAGACATCAAACATCAGACATCAGACATCAGACATCAGTTCTCAGACATCAGACATCAGACACCAGACATCAGACATCAGACTTCAGACATCAGACACCAGACACCAGACATCAGTTCTCAGACATCAGACATCAGACACCAGACACCAGACACCAGACATCAGACACCAGACATCAGACACCAGACATCAGTTCTCAGACATCAGACATCCGTTCTCAGATATCAGACAACAGTTCTCAGACATCAGATATCAGACACCAGACATCAGACATCAGTTCTCAGACATCAGATATCAGACACCAGACATCAGACATCAGACATCAGTTATCAGACATCAGACATCAGTTCTCAGACATCAGACATCAGACATCAGTTCTCAGACATCAGACACCAGACATCAGACACCAGACAATAGACATCAAACATCAGACATCAGACATCAGACATCAGTTCTCAGACATCAGACATCAGACACCAGACATCAGACATCAGACTTCAGACATCAGACACCAGACACCAGACATCAGTTCTCAGACATCAGACATCCGTTCTCAGATATCAGACAACAGTTCTCAGACATCAGATATCAGACACCAGACATCAGACATCAGTTCTCAGACATCAGACACCAGACATCAGACATCAGACATCAGACACCAGACACCAGACATCAGATATCAGACAAGAGACATCAGTTCTCAGACATCAGACATCAGTTCTCAGACATCTGACATCAGACACCAGACATCAGACATCAGACACCAGTCATCAGACATCAGTTCTCAGACATCAGACATCAGTTCTCAGACATCAGACATCAGTTCTCAGACATCAGACATCAGTTCTCAGACATCAGACATCAGTTCTCAGACATCAGACATCAGACATCAGACACCAGACACCAGACATCAGACATCAGACATCAGTTATCAGACATCAGACATCAGTTCTCAGACATCAGACATCAGACATCAGTTCTCAGACATCAGACATCATACACCAGACATCAGACACCAGACATCAGACATCAAACATCAGTTCTCAGACATCAGTCAGACATCAGAAACCAGACGTCAGACATCAGACACCAGACATCAGACACCAGACATCAGACACCAGACATCAGACATCAGTTCTCAGACATCAGACACCAGACATCAGACATCAGACACCAGACATCAGACATCAGATATCAGTTCGCAGACATCAGACATCAGTTCTCAGACATCAGACATCAGTTACCAGACACCAGTCATCAGACATCAGACATCAGACACCAGACATCAGACATCAGTTAACAGACACCAGACATCAGTCAGACACCAGACATCAGACATCAGTTCTCAGACATCAGTCAGACACCAGACATCAGACATCAGACATCAGACATCAGTTCTCATACATCAGACATCAGACACCAGACATCAGACATCAGTTATAATACATCAGACATCAGACATCAGTTCTCAGACGTCAGTCAGACATCAGACATCAGTTCTTAGCCATCAGATATCAAATATCAGTTCTCAGACATCAGACATCAGACATCAGTTCTCAGACGTCAGTCAGACATCAGACATCAGACATCAGTTCTCAGCCATCAGACATCAGACATCAGTTCTCAGACATCAGTTCTCAGACATCAGACATCAGACATCAGTTCTCAGACATCAGACATCAGACTCCAGACATCAGACACCAGACACCAGACATCAGACATCAGACATCAGACATCAGACATCAGTTCTCAGACATCAATCAGACATCAGACATCAGACATCAGTTCTCAGACATCAGACATCAGACGCCAGACACCAGACATCAGACACCAGACATCAGTTCTCATACATCAGACATCAGTTCTCAGACATCAGACATCAGACATCAGTTCTCAGACATCAGACATCAGACACCAGACATCAGACACCAGACATCAGTTCTCAGACATCAGACACCAGACATCAGACATCAGACACCAGTCATCAGACATCAGTTCTCAGACATCAGACATCAGTTCTCAGACATCAGTTCTCAGACATCAGACATCAGACTCCAGACATCAGACACCAGACACCAGACATTAGACATCAGACATCAGTTATCAGACATCAGACATCAGTTCTCAGACATCAGACATCAGACATCAGTTCTCAGACATCAGACACCAGACATCAGACACCAGACAATAGACATCAAACATCAGACATCAGACATCAGACATCAGTTCTCAGACATCAGACATCAGACACCAGACATCAGACATCAGACTTCAGACATCAGACACCAGACACCAGACATCAGTTCTCAGACATCAGACATCAGACACCAGACACCAGACACCAGACATCAGACACCAGACATCAGACACCAGACATCAGTTCTCAGACATCAGACATCCGTTCTCAGATATCAGACAACAGTTCTCAGACATCAGATATCAGACACCAGACATCAGACATCAGTTCTCAGACATCAGATATCAGACACCAGACATCAGACATCAGACATCAGTTATCAGACATCAGACATCAGTTCTCAGACATCAGACATCAGACATCAGTTCTCAGACATCAGACACCAGACATCAGACACCAGACAATAGACATCAAACATCAGACATCAGACATCAGACATCAGTTCTCAGACATCAGACATCAGACACCAGACATCAGACATCAGACTTCAGACATCAGACACCAGACACCAGACATCAGTTCTCAGACATCAGACATCAGACACCAGACACCAGACACCAGACATCAGACACCAGACATCAGTTCTCAGACATCAGACATCCGTTCTCAGATATCAGACAACAGTTCTCAGACATCAGATATCAGACACCAGACATCAGACATCAGTTCTCAGACATCAGACACCAGACATCAGACATCAGACATCAGACACCAGACACCAGACATCAGATATCAGACAAGAGACATCAGTTCTCAGACATCAGACATCAGTTCTCAGACATCTGACATCAGACACCAGACATCAGACATCAGACACCAGTCATCAGACATCAGTTCTCAGACATCAGACATCAGTTCTCAGACATCAGACATCAGTTCTCAGACATCAGACATCAGTTCTCAGACATCAGACATCAGTTCTCAGACATCAGACATCAGACATCAGACACCAGACACCAGACATCAGACATCAGACATCAGTTATCAGACATCAGACATCAGTTCTCAGACATCAGACATCAGACATCAGTTCTCAGACATCAGACATCATACACCAGACATCAGACACCAGACATCAGACATCAAACATCAGTTCTCAGACATCAGTCAGACATCAGAAACCAGACGTCAGACATCAGACACCAGACATCAGACACCAGACATCAGACACCAGACATCAGACATCAGTTCTCAGACATCAGACACCAGACATCAGACATCAGACACCAGACATCAGACATCAGATATCAGTTCGCAGACATCAGACATCAGTTCTCAGACATCAGACATCAGTTACCAGACACCAGTCATCAGACATCAGACATCAGACACCAGACATCAGACATCAGTTAACAGACACCAGACATCAGTCAGACACCAGACATCAGACATCAGTTCTCAGACATCAGTCAGACACCAGACATCAGACATCAGACATCAGACATCAGTTCTCATACATCAGACATCAGACACCAGACATCAGACATCAGTTATAATACATCAGACATCAGACATCAGTTCTCAGACGTCAGTCAGACATCAGACATCAGTTCTTAGCCATCAGATATCAAATATCAGTTCTCAGACATCAGACATCAGACATCAGTTCTCAGACGTCAGTCAGACATCAGACATCAGACATCAGTTCTCAGCCATCAGACATCAGACATCAGTTCTCAGACATCAGTTCTCAGACATCAGACATCAGACATCAGTTCTCAGACATCAGATATCAGACACCAGACACCAGACATCAGACAACAGACACCAGACATCAGACACCAGACATCAGACACCAGACATCAGACAACAGACAACAGATATCAGACATCAGACATCAGACATCAGTTTTCAGACAGCAGACATCAGTTCTCAGACATCAGACATCAGACACCAGACATCAGACATCAGACACCAGACATCAGACATCAGTTCTCAGACATCAGACATCAGACATCAGTTCTCAGACATCAGACATCAGACATCAGTTCTCAGACATCAGATATCAGACACCAGACACCAGACATCAGACATCAGACACCAGACACCAGACACCAGACATCAGACATCAGACATCAGTTCTCAGACATCTGACATCAGACACCAGACATCAGACATCAGACACCAGACATCAGACACCAGACATCAGTTATCAGACACCAGACATCAGACATCAGACACCAGACATCAGACACCAGACATCAGACACCAGACATCAGACACCAGACATCAGTTCTCAGACATCAGACTTCAGACATAAGTTCTCAGACATCAGTTCTCAGACATCAGTTCTCAGACAGCAGACATCAGACATCAATTCTCAGACATCAGTTCTCAGACACCAGACATCAGACATCAGTACTCAGACATCAGACATCAGACATCAGTTCTCAGACACCAGACATGAGACATCAGACATCAGTTCTCAGACATCAGTCAGACATCAGACATCAGTCACCAGACATCAGACATCAGACATCAGTTCTCAGACATCAGACACCAGACATCAGACATCAGACACCAGACATCAGACATCAGTTCTCAGACATCAGACATCAGACATCAGTTCTCAGACATCAGACACCAGACATCAGACATCAGACATCAGTTCTCAGACATCAGACATCAGACATCAGTTCTCAGACATCAGACATCAGTTCTCATACATCAGGCATTAGACATCAGTTATCAGACATCAGACATCAGTTCTCAGACATCAGACATCAGTTCTCAGACATCAGACATCAGTTCACAGACATCAGACATCAGACATCAGTTCTCAGACATCAGACATCAGTTCTCAGACATCAGACACCAAACATCAGACATCAGACACCTGACATCAGACATCAGACATCAGACATAAGTTCGCAGACATCAGACATCAGTTCTCAGACATCAGACATCAGTTCTCAGACATCAGATATCAGTTCTCAGACATCAGACAACAGACATCAGACACCAGACATCAGTTATCAGACATCAGACATCAGTTCTCAGACATCAGACATCAGACACCAGACAACACACATCAGTTATCAGACATCAGACATCAGACATCAGTTCTCAGACATCAGACACCAGACATCAGACACCAGACACCAGACATCAGTCAGACATCAGACATCAGACACCAGACATCAGACATCAGACACCAGACATCAGACATCAGTTATCAGACATCAGACATCAGTTCTCAGACATCAGTCAGACATCAGACACCAGACATCAGACATCAGACACCAGACATCAGACACCAGACATCAGACATCAGACACCAGACATCAGACACCAGACATCAGACAACAGACATCAGACATCAGACATCAGACATCAGACATCAGACATCAGTTTTCAGACAGCAGACATCAGTTCTCAGACATCAGACATCAGACACCAGACATCAGACATCAGACACCAGACATCAGACATCAGTTCTCAGACATCAGACATCAGACATCAGTTATCAGACATCAGACATCAGGCATCAGTTCTCAGACATCAGACATCAGTTCTTAGACATCAGATATCAGTTCTCAGACATCAGTTCTCAGACATCAGACATCAGACATCAGACATCAGTTATCAGACATCAGACATCAGGCATCAGTTCTCAGACATCAGACATCAGTTCTCAGACATCAGTTCTCAGACATCAGATACCAGACATCAGACACCAGACATCAGACATCAGTTCTCAGACATCAGACACCAGACATTAGACACCAGACTTCAGACACCAGACATCAGACATCAGTTCTCAGACATCAGACATCAGTTCTCAGACATCAAACATCAGACGCCAAACATCAGACATGAGTTCTCAGACATCAGACATCAGACTCCAGACATCAGACACCAGACACCAGACATCAGTTCTCAGACATCAGACACCAGACATCAGTTCTTAGACATCAGACATCAGTTCTCAGACATCAGACATCAGACATCAGTTCTCAGACATCAGACATCAGACACCATTCATCAGACATCAGATATCAGACACCAGACATCAGACATCAGTTCTCAGACATCAGACATCAGTTCTCAGACATCAGACATCAGTTCTCAGACATCAGACATCAGTTCCCAGACACCAGACATCAGACATCAGACACCAGACATCAGACATCAGACATCAGCCACCAGACATCAGACACCAGACACCAGACATCAGACATCAGACACCAGACATCAGACATCAGTTATCAGACACCAGACATCAGACATCAGTTCTCAGACATCAGTCAGACACCAGACATCAGACATCAGTCAGACACCAGACATCAGACACCAGACATCAGACATCAGACATCAGAAATCAGTTCTCAGACATCAGTCAGACATCAGACATCAGACATCAGACACCAGACATCAGACACCAGACATGAGTTCTCAGACATCAAACATCAGACACCAAACATCAGACATGAGTTCTCAGATATCAGACATCAGACACCAGACATCAGTTATCAGACATCAGACATCTGACATCAGTTCTCAGACATCAGACATCAGTTCTCAGACATCAGACATCAGACACCAGACATCTGACACCAGACACCAGACATCAGACATCAGACACCAGACATCAGACACCAGACATCAGACACCAGACATCAGACATCAGACATCAGACATCAGACACCAGACATCAGACATCAGACACCAGACATCAGACATCAGACATCAGTTCTCAGACATCAGACATCAGTTCTCAGACATCAGACATCAGGTCTCAGACATCAGTTATCAGTTCTCAGACATCAGACATCAGACATCACACATCAGTTATCAGACATCAGACATCAGACATCAGTCAGACACCAGACATGAGACATCAGTCAGACACCAGACATCAGACACCAGACATCAGACATCAGACATCAGAAATCAGTTCTCAGACATCAGACATCAGACATCAGTTATCAGACATCAGACATCAGTTATCAGACAATAGTTCTCAGACATCAAACATCAGACACCAAACATCAGACATGAGTTCTCAGATATCAGACATCAGACACCAGACATCAGTTATCAGACATCAGACATCTGACATCAGTTCTCAGACATCAGACATCAGTTCTCAGACATCAGACATCAGACACCAGACATCTGACACCAGACATCAGACATCAGACATCAGACACCAGACATCAGACACCAGACATCAGACATCAGACACCAGACATCAGACATCAGACATCAGACACCAGACATCAGACATCAGACACCAGACATCAGACATCAGACATCAGACATCAGACATCAGTTCTCAGACATCAGACATCAGTTCTCAGACATCAGACATCAGGTCTCAGACATCAGTTATCAGTTCTCAGAAATCAGACATCAGACATCACACATCAGTTATCAGACATCAGACATCAGTTCTCAGACATCAGACATCAGTTCTCAGACATCAGACATCAGACACCAGACATCAGACATCAGACACCAGACATCAGACATCAGTCAGACATCAGACATCAGACACAAGACATCAGACACCAGACATCAGACACCAGACATCAGACATCAGTAAGACATCAGACACCAGACATCAGACATCAGACCTCAGACATCAGTCAGACATCAGACACCAGACATCAGACATCAGACATCAGACATCAGACACCAGACATCAGACACCAGACATCAGACATCAGACACCAGACATCAGACATCAGACATCAGACATCAGACATCAGTTCTCAGACATCAGTCAGACATCAGACATCAGACACCAGACATCAGACATCAGACACCAGACATCAGACACCAGACATCAGACATCAGTTATCAGACATCAGACATCAGTTATCAGACAACAGACATCAGTTCTCAGACATCAGACATCAGTTCTCAGACATCAGACATCAGACACCAGACATCAGACATCAGACATCAGTCAGACATCAGACATCAGTCAGACATCAGACATCAGACACAAGACATCAGACACCAGACATCAGACATCAGTTATCAGACATCAGACATCAGTTATCAGACAACAGACATCAGTTCTCAGACATCAGACATCAGACACCAGACATCAGACATCAGACATCAGTCAGACATCAGACATCAGTCAGACATCAGACATCAGACACAAGACATCAGACACCAGACATCAGACACCAGACATCAGACACCAGACATCAGTCATCAGACACCAGACACCAGACATCAGTCATCAGACACCAGACATCAGACATCAGACCTCAGACATCAGACACCAGACATCAGATATCAGACACCAGACATCAGACATCAGTCAGACATCAGACATCAGACACAAGACATCAGACACCAGACATCAGACACCAGACATCAGACACCAGACATCAGACATCAGTAAGACATCAGACACCAGACATCAGACATCAGACCTCAGACATCAGTCAGACATCAGACACCAGACATCAGACATCAGACATCAGACATCAGACACCAGACATCAGACACCAGACATCAGACACCAGACATCAGACATCAGACATCAGACATCAGACATCAGTTCTCAGACATCAGTCAGACATCAGACATCAGACATCAGACACCAGACATCAGACATCAGACACCAGACATCAGACACCAGACATCAGACATCAGTTATCAGACATCAGACATCAGTTATCAGACAACAGACATCAGTTCTCAGACATCAGACATCAGTTCTCAGACATCAGACATCAGACACCAGACATCAGACATCAGACATCAGTCAGACATCAGACATCAGTCAGACATCAGACATCAGACACAAGACATCAGACACCAGACATCAGACACCAGACATCAGACACCAGACATCAGTCATCAGACACCAGACATCAGACATCAGACCTCAGACATCAGTTATCAGACATCAGACATCAGTTATCAGACAACAGACATCAGTTCTCAGACATCAGACATCAGTTCTCAGACATCAGACATCAGACACCAGACATCAGACATCAGTCAGACATCAGACATCAGTCAGACATCAGACATCAGACACAAGACATCAGACACCAGACATCAGACACCAGACATCAGACACCAGACATCAGTCATCAGACACCAGACATCAGACATCAGACCTCAGACATCAGACACCAGACATCAGACATCAGACACCAGACATCAGACATCAGACACCAGACATCAGACACCAGACATCAGACATCAGACACCAGACTTCAGACACCAGACATCAGACATCAGACATCAGTTCTCAGACATCAGTCAGACATCATACATCAGACATCAGACATCAGACATCAGACACCAGACACCAGACATCAGACACCAGACACCAGACATCAGACATCAGACATCAGACATCAGTCAGACATCAGACATCAGACATCAGACACCAGACTTCAGACATCAGACACCAGATATCAGACATCAGTTCTCAGACATCAGACATCAGTTCTCAGACACCAGACATCAGACATCAGACACCAGACATAAGACATCAGTTCTCAGACATCAGACACCAGACATCAGACATCAGACATCAGTTCTCAGACATCAGACATCAGTTCTCAGACATCAGACATCAGTTCTCAGACATCAGTCAGACATGAGACATCAGACACCAGACATCAGACACCAGACATCAGACACCAGACATCAGACACCAGACATCAGACACCAGACATCTGACATCAGTTCTCAGACATCAGACATCAGACAAGAGACATCAGTTTTCAGTTCTCAGACATCAGACATCAGACACCAGACATCAGACATCAGACATCAGTTCTCAGACATTAGACATCAGACACCAGACATCATATATCAGACATCAGACATCAGTTCTCAGACATCAGTCAGACACCAGACATCAGACATCAGTCAGACACCAGACATCAGACACCAGACATCAGACATCAGACATCAGAAATCAGTTCTCAGACATCAGTCAGACATCAGACATCAGACATCAGACACCAGACATCAGACACCAGACATGAATTCTCAGACATCAGACACCAGACATCAGTTATCAGACATCAGACATCAGACATCAGTTATCAGACAATAGTTCTCAGACATCAAACATCAGACACCAGACATCAGACATTAGTCATCAGTCAGACATCAGACACCAGACATCAGACATCAGACACCAGACATCAGACATCAGTTCTCAGACATCAGACATCAGACATCAGTTATCAGACATCAGACATCAGGCATCAGTTCTCAGACATCAGACACCAGACACCAGACATCAGACATCAGACATCAGACATTAGTCATCAGTCAGACATCAGACACCAGACATCAGACATCAGACACCAGACATCAGACATCAGACATCAGACATCAGACACCAGACATCAGACATCAGACCTCAGACATCAGACACCAGACATCAGACATCAGACATCAGACACCAGACATCAGACATCAGACATCAGACATCAGACATCAGACACCAGACATCAGACATCAGACACCAGACATCAGACATCAGACACCAGACACCAGACATCAGACATCAGACATCAGACACCAGACATCAGACATCAGACATCAGACACCAGACATCAGACATCAGACACCAGACACCAGACATCAGACACCAGACATCAGTTCTCAGACATCAGTTCTCAGACATCAGACATCAGTTCTCAGACATCAGACATCAGAAATCAGACACCAGACATCAGACATCAGTTCTCAGACATCAGACATCAGTTCTCAGACACCAGACATCAGACACCAGACACCAGACACCAGACACCAGACATCAGACACCAGACATCAGACATCAGACATCAGTTCTCAGACATCAGACACCAGACATCAGTTCTCAGACATCAGACATCAGTTCTCAGACATCAGACATCAGACATCAGTTCTCAGACATGAGACATGAGACATCAGACATCAGACATCAGATATCAGACACCAGACATCAGACATCAGTTCTCAGACATCAGACATCAGACATCAGTTCTCAGAAATCAGACATCAGTTCTCAGACATCAGACATCAGTTCCCAGACACCAGACATCAGGCATCAGTCACCAGACATCAGACACCAAACATCAGACATCAGACACAAGACACCAGACATCAGACACCAGACATCAGTTATTAGACACCAGGCATCAGACACCAGACATCAGACATCAGACATCAGACATCAGTCAGACACCAGACATCAGACATCAGTCATACACCAGACATCAGTCACCAGACATCAGACATCAGACATCAGTTCTCAGACATCAGTCAGACATCAGACATCAGACACCAGACATCAGACACCAGACATGAGTTCTCAGACATCAGACATCAGACATCAGTTCTCAGACATCAGACATCAGTTCTCAGACATCAGACATCAGACATCAGTTATCAGATATCAGACATCAGTTCTCAGACATCAGACTTCAGACATCAGACATCAGTTCTCAGACATCAGACATCAGACATCAGTTCTCAGACATCAGACATCAGTTCTCAGACATCAGACATCAGTTCTCAGACATCAGACATCAGTTCTCAGACATCAGACATCAGACATCAGTTCTCAGACATCAGACACCAGACATCAGACATCAGACATCAGTTCTCAGACATCAGACATCAGACATCAGTTCTCAGACATCAGACATCAGTTCTCATACATCAGGCATTAGACATCAGTTATCAGACATCAGACATCAGTTCTCAGACATCAGACATCAGTTCTCAGACATCAGACATCAGTTCTCAGACATCAGACATCAGTTCTCAGACATCAGATATCAGTTCTCAGACATCAGACATCAGACATCAGACACCAGACATCAGTTATCAGACATCAGGCATCAGTTCTCAGACATCAGACATCAGTTCTCAGACATCAGATATCAGTTCTCAGACATCAGACATCAGTTCTCAGACATCAGACATCAGACATCAGTTATCAGACATCAGACATCAGGCATCAGTTCTCAGACATCAGACATCAGTTCTCAGACATCAGTTCTCAGACATCAGATACCAGACATCAGACACCAGACATCAGACATCAGTTCTCAGACATCAGACACCAGACATTAGACACCAGACTTCAGACACCAGACATCAGACATCAGTTCTCAGACATCAGACATCAGTTCTCAGACATCAGACATCAGACATCAGACAATAGTTCTCAGACATCAAACATCAGACGCCAAACATCAGACATGAGTTCTCAGACATCAGATATCAGACACCAGACATCAGTTATCAGACATCAGACATCTGACATCAGTTCTCAGACATCAGACATCAGTTCTCAGACATCAGACTTCAGACATCAGACTCCAGACATCAGACACCAGACACCAGACATCAGTTCTCAGACATCAGACACCAGACATCAGTTCTCAGACATCAGACATCAGTTCTCAGACATCAGACATCAGACATCAGTTCTCAGACATCAGACATCAGACACCATTCATCAGACATCAGATATCAGACACCAGACATCAGACATCAGTTCTCAGACATCAGACATCAGTTCTCAGACATCAGACATCAGTTCTCAGACATCAGACATCAGTTCCCAGACACCAGACATCAGACATCAGACACCAGACATCAGACATCAGACATCAGCCACCAGACATCAGACACCAGACACCAGACATCAGACATCAGACACCAGACATCAGACATCAGACATCAGACACCAGACACCAGACATCAGACATCAGTTATCAGACACCAGACATCAGACATCAGTTCTCAGACATCAGTCAGACACCAGACATCAGACATCAGTCAGACACCAGACATCAGACACCAGACATCAGACATCAGACATCAGAAATCAGTTCTCAGACATCAGTCAGACATCAGACATCAGACATCAGACACCAGACATCAGACACCAGACATGAGTTCTCAGACATCAAACATCAGACACCAAACATCAGACATGAGTTCTCAGATATCAGACATCAGACACCAGACATCAGTTATCAGACATCAGACATCTGACATCAGTTCTCAGACATCAGACATCAATTCTCAGACATCAGACATCAGACACCAGACATCTGACACCAGACATCAGACATCAGACATCAGACACCAGACATCAGACACCAGACATCAGACATCAGACATCAGTTATCAGTCAATAGTTCTCAGACATCAAACATCAGACACCAAACATCAGACATGAGTTCTCAGACATCAGACATCAGACACCAGACATCTGACACCAGACATCAGACATCAGACATCAGACACCAGACACCAGACATCAGACACCAGACATCAGACATCAGACACCAGACATCAGACATCAGACATCAGACACCAGACTTCAGACACCAGATATCAGACATCAGACACCAGATATCAGACATCAGACATCAGACATCAGTTCTCAGACATCAGACATCAGTTCTCAGACATCAGACATCAGGTCTCAGACATCAGTTATCAGTTCTCAGACATCAGACATCAGTTCTCAGACATCAGACATCAGACACCAGACATCAGACATCAGTCAGACATCAGACATCAGACACAAGACATCAGACACCAGACATCAGACACCAGACATCAGACACCAGACATCAGACATCAGTCAGACATCAGACACCAGACATCAGACATCAGACATCAGTCAGACATCAGACACCAGACATCAGACATCAGACATCAGACACCAGACATCAGTTATCAGACATCAGACATCAGACATCAGACATCAGACACCAGACATCAGACACCAGACATCAGACATCAGACATCAGACACCAGACATCAGACACCAGACATCAGACATCAGACACCAGACATCAGACATCAGACATCAGACATCAGTTCTCAGACATCAGTCAGACTCCAGACATCAGATTTCAGACACCAGACATCAGACATCAGACACCAGACATCAGACACCAGACATCAGACATCAGTTATCAGACATCAGACATCAATTATCAGACAACAGACATCAGTTCTCAGACATCAGACATCAGTTCTCAGACATCAGACATCAGACACCAGACATCAGACATCAGACACCAGACATCAGACATTAGTCATCAGTCAGACATCAGACACCAGACATCAGACATCAGACCTCAGACATCAGACACCAGACATCAGACATCAGACACCAGACATCAGACATCAGACACCAGACATCAGACACCAGACATCAGACATCAGACACCAGACTTCAGACATCAGACACCAGACATCAGACTTCAGACACCAGACACCAGACATCAGACATCAGACATCAGTTCTCAGACATCAGTCAGACATCATACATCAGACATCAGACATCAGTTATCAGATATCAGACATCAGTTCTCAGACATCAGACTTCAGACATCAGACATCAGTTCTCAGACATCAGACATCAGACATCAGTTCTCAGACATCAGACATCAGTTCTCAGACATCAGACATCAGTTCTCAGACATCAGACATCAGACATCAGTTCTCAGACATCAGACACCAGACATCAGACATCAGACATCAGTTCTCAGACATCAGACATCAGACATCAGTTCTCAGACATCAGACATCAGTTCTCATACATCAGGCATTAGACATCAGTTATCAGACATCAGACATCAGTTCTCAGACATCAGACATCAGTTCTCAGACATCAGACATCAGTTCTCAGACATCAGACATCAGTTCTCAGACATCAGATATCAGTTCTCAGACATCAGACATCAGACATCAGACACCAGACATCAGTTATCAGACATCAGGCATCAGTTCTCAGACATCAGACATCAGTTCTCAGACATCAGATATCAGTTCTCAGACATCAGACATCAGTTCTCAGACATCAGACATCAGACATCAGTTATCAGACATCAGACATCAGGCATCAGTTCTCAGACATCAGACATCAGTTCTCAGACATCAGTTCTCAGACATCAGATACCAGACATCAGACACCAGACATCAGACATCAGTTCTCAGACATCAGACACCAGACATTAGACACCAGACTTCAGACACCAGACATCAGACATCAGTTCTCAGACATCAGACATCAGTTCTCAGACATCAGACATCAGACATCAGACAATAGTTCTCAGACATCAAACATCAGACGCCAAACATCAGACATGAGTTCTCAGACATCAGATATCAGACACCAGACATCAGTTATCAGACATCAGACATCTGACATCAGTTCTCAGACATCAGACATCAGTTCTCAGACATCAGACATCAGACATCAGACTCCAGACATCAGACACCAGACACCAGACATCAGTTCTCAGACATCAGACACCAGACATCAGTTCTCAGACATCAGACATCAGTTCTCAGACATCAGACATCAGACATCAGTTCTCAGACATCAGACATCAGACACCATTCATCAGACATCAGATATCAGACACCAGACATCAGACATCAGTTCTCAGACATCAGACATCAGTTCTCAGACATCAGACATCAGTTCTCAGACATCAGACATCAGTTCCCAGACACCAGACATCAGACATCAGACACCAGACATCAGACATCAGACATCAGCCACCAGACATCAGACACCAGACACCAGACATCAGACATCAGACACCAGACATCAGACATCAGACATCAGACACCAGACACCAGACATCAGACATCAGTTATCAGACACCAGACATCAGACATCAGTTCTCAGACATCAGTCAGACACCAGACATCAGACATCAGTCAGACACCAGACATCAGACACCAGACATCAGACATCAGACATCAGAAATCAGTTCTCAGACATCAGTCAGACATCAGACATCAGACATCAGACACCAGACATCAGACACCAGACATGAGTTCTCAGACATCAAACATCAGACACCAAACATCAGACATGAGTTCTCAGATATCAGACATCAGACACCAGACATCAGTTATCAGACATCAGACATTTGACATCAGTTCTCAGACATCAGACATCAATTCTCAGACATCAGACATCAGACACCAGACATCTGACACCAGACATCAGACATCAGACATCAGACACCAGACATCAGACACCAGACATCAGACATCAGACATCAGTTATCAGTCAATAGTTCTCAGACATCAAACATCAGACACCAAACATCAGACATGAGTTCTCAGACATCAGACATCAGACACCAGACATCTGACACCAGACATCAGACATCAGACATCAGACACCAGACACCAGACATCAGACACCAGACATCAGACATCAGACACCAGACATCAGACATCAGACATCAGACACCAGACTTCAGACACCAGATATCAGACATCAGACACCAGATATCAGACATCAGACATCAGACATCAGTTCTCAGACATCAGACATCAGTTCTCAGACATCAGACATCAGGTCTCAGACATCAGTTATCAGTTCTCAGACATCAGACATCAGTTCTCAGACATCAGACATCAGACACCAGACATCAGACATCAGTCAGACATCAGACATCAGACACAAGACATCAGACACCAGACATCAGACACCAGACATCAGACACCAGACATCAGACATCAGTCAGACATCAGACACCAGACATCAGACATCAGACATCAGTCAGACATCAGACACCAGACATCAGACATCAGACATCAGACACCAGACATCAGTTATCAGACATCAGACATCAGACATCAGACATCAGACACCAGACATCAGACACCAGACATCAGACATCAGACATCAGACACCAGACATCAGACACCAGACATCAGACATCAGACACCAGACATCAGACATCAGACATCAGACATCAGTTCTCAGACATCAGTCAGACTCCAGACATCAGATTTCAGACACCAGACATCAGACATCAGACACCAGACATCAGACACCAGACATCAGACATCAGTTATCAGACATCAGACATCAATTATCAGACAACAGACATCAGTTCTCAGACATCAGACATCAGTTCTCAGACATCAGACATCAGACACCAGACATCAGACATCAGACACCAGACATCAGACATTAGTCATCAGTCAGACATCAGACACCAGACATCAGACATCAGACCTCAGACATCAGACACCAGACATCAGACATCAGACACCAGACATCAGACATCAGACACCAGACATCAGACACCAGACATCAGACATCAGACACCAGACTTCAGACATCAGACACCAGACATCAGACTTCAGACACCAGACACCAGACATCAGACATCAGACATCAGTTCTCAGACATCAGTCAGACATCATACATCAGACATCAGACATCAGACACCAGACATCAGACATCAGTTCTCAGACATCAGACATCAGTTCTCAGGCATCAGACATCAGACATCAGACATCAGACACCAGACTTCAGACATCAGACACCAGACATCAGACATCAGTTCTCAGACATCAGACATCAGTTCTCAGACACCAGACATCAGACATCAGACACCAGACATAAGACATCAGACATCAGTTCTCAGACATCAGACACCAGACATCAGACATCAGACATCAGTTCTCAGACATCAGACATCAGTTCTCAGACATCAGACATCAGTTCTCAGACATCAGTCAGACATGAGACATCAGACACCAGACATCAGACACCAGACATCAGACACCAGACATCAGACACCAGACATCTGACATCAGTTCTCAGACATCAGACATCAGACAAGAGACATCAGACACCAGACATCAGACATCAGGCACCAGACATCAGTTCTCAGACATCAGTCAGACATCAGATATCAGACACCAGACATCAGACACCAGACATCAGACATCAGTTATCAGTTCTCAGACATCAGACAACAGACATCAGACATCAGACATCAGACATCATATATCAGACATCAGACATCAGTTCTCAGACATCAGACATCAGTTCTCAGACGTCAGTCAGACATCAGACATCAGACATCAGTTTTCAGCCATCAGACATCAGATATCAGTTCTCAGACATCAGACATCAGTTCTCAGACATCAGACATCAGTTCTCAGACACCAGACAACACACATCAGTTATCAGACATCAGACATCAGACATCAGTTCTCAGACATCAGACATCAGACACCAGACATCAGACACCAGACACCAGACATCAGTCAGACATCAGACATCAGACACCAGACATCAGACATCAGACACCAGACATCAGACATCAGTTATCAGACATCAGAAATCAGTTCTCAGACATCAGTCAGACATCAGACATCAGACATCAGACACCAGACATCAGACACCAGACATGAGTTCTCAGACATCAGACACCAGACATCAGTTATCAGACATCAGACATCAGTTATCAGACAATAGTTCTCAGACATCAAACATCAGACACCAAACATCAGACATGAGTTCTCAGACATCAGTCATCAGACACCAGACATCAGTTCTCAGACATCAGACATCAGTTCTCAGACATCAGACATCAGACACCAGACATCTGACACCAGACATCAGACATCAGACATCAGACACCAGACATCAGACACCAGACATCAGACATCAGACATCAGACATCAGACATCAGACACCAGACATCAGACACCAGATATCAGACATCAGACACCAGATATCAGACCTCAGACATCAGACATCAGTTCTCAGACATCAGACATCAGACATCAGTTCTCAGACATCAGACATCAGTTCTCAGACATCAGACATCAGGTCTCAGACATCAGTTATCAGTTCTCAGACATCAGACATCAGTTCTCAGACATCAGTTCTCAGACATCAGACATCAGACACCAGACATCAGACATCAGTCAGACATCAGACATCAGACACAAGACATCAGACACCAGACATCAGACACCAGACACCAGACATCAGACATCAGTCAGACATCAGACACCAGACATCAGACATCAGACCTCAGACATCAGTCAGACATCAGACACCAGACATCAGACATCAGACATCAGACACCAGACATCAGTTATCAGACATCAGACATCAGACATCAGACATCAGACACCAGACATCAGACACCAGACACCAGACATCAGACACCAGACACCAGACATCAGACATCAGACATCAGTTCTCAGACATCAGTCAGACTCCAGACATCAGACATCAGACACCAGACTTCAGACATCAGACACCAGATATCAGACATCAGTTCTCAGACATCAGACATCAGTTCTCAGACACCAGACATCAGACATCAGACACCAGACATAAGACATCAGTTCTCAGACATCAGACACCAGACATCAGACATCAGACATCAGTTCTCAGACATCAGACATCAGTTCTCAGACATCAGACATCAGTACTCAGACATCAGTCAGACATGAGACATCAGACACCAGACATCAGACACCAGACATCAGACACCAGACATCAGACACCAGACATCAGACACCAGACATCTGACATCAGTTCTCAGACATCAGACATCAGACAAGAGACATCAGTTATCAGTTCTCAGACATCAGACATCAGACACCAGACATCAGACATCAGACATCAGTTCTCAGACATTAGACATCAGACACCAGACATCATATATCAGACATCAGACATCAGTTCTCAGACATCAGTCAGACACCAGACATCAGACATCAGTCAGACACCAGACATCAGACACCAGACATCAGACATCAGACATCAGAAATCAGTTCTCAGACATCAGTCAGACATCAGACATCAGACATCAGACACCAGACATCAGACACCAGACATGAATTCTCAGACATCAGACACCAGACATCAGTTATCAGACATCAGACATCAGACATCAGTTATCAGACAATAGTTCTCAGACATCAAACATCAGACACCAAACATCAGACATGAGTTCTCAGACATCAGACATCAAACACCAAACATCAGACATCAGACACCAGACATCAGACATCAGACATCAGACACCAGACATCAGACATCAGACATCAGACACCAGACATCAGACATCAGACACCAGACATCAGTTCTCAGACATCAGTTCTCAGACATCAGACATCAGTTCTCAGACATCAGACATCAGAAATCAGACACCAGACATCAGACATCAGTTCTCAGACATCAGACATCAGTTCTCAGACACCAGACATCAGACACCAGACACCAGACACCAGACACCAGACATCAGACACCAGACATCAGACATCAGACATCAGACATCAGTTCTCAGACATCAGACACCAGACATCAGTTCTCAGACATCAGACATCAGTTCTCAGACATCAGACATCAGACATCAGTTCTCAGACATGAGACATGAGACATCAGACATCAGACATCAGATATCAGACACCAGACATCAGACATCAGTTCTCAGACATCAGACATCAGACATCAGTTCTCAGAAATCAGACATCAGTTCTCAGACATCAGACATCAGTTCCCAGACACCAGACATCAGGCATCAGTCACCAGACATCAGACACCAAACATCAGACATCAGACACAAGACACCAGACATCAGACACCAGACATCAGTTATTAGACACCAGGCATCAGACACCAGACATCAGACATCAGACATCAGACATCAGTCAGACACCAGACATCAGACATCAGTCATACACCAGACATCAGTCACCAGACATCAGACATCAGACATCAGTTCTCAGACATCAGTCAGACATCAGACATCAGACACCAGACATCAGACACCAGACATGAGTTCTCAGACATCAGACATCTGACATCAGTTCTCAGACATCAGACATCAGACATCAGACATCAGTTCTCAGACATCAGACATCAGACATCAGTTATCAGACATCAGACATCAGTTCTCAGACATCAGACTTCAGACATCAGACATCAGTTCTCAGACATCAGACATCAGACATCAGTTCTCAGACATCAGACATCAGTTCTCAGACATCAGACATCAGTTCTCAGACATCAGACATCAGACATCAGTTCTCAGACATCAGACACCAGACATCAGACATCAGACATCAGTTCTCAGACATCAGACATCAGACATCAGTTCTCAGACATCAGACATCAGTTCTCATACATCAGGCATTAGACATCAGTTATCAGACATCAGACATCAGTCACCAGACATCAGTTCTCAGACATCAGACACCAGACATCAGTTCTCAGACATCAGACATCAGTTCTCAGACATCAGACATCAGACATCAGTTCTCAGACATCAGACATCAGACACCATTCATCAGACATCAGATATCAGACACCAGACATCAGACATCAGTTCTCAGACATCAGACATCAGTTCTCAGACATCAGACATCAGTTCTCAGACATCAGACATCAGTTCCCAGACACCAGACATCAGACATCAGACACCAGACATCAGACATCAGACATCAGCCACCAGACATCAGACACCAGACACCAGACATCAGACATCAGACACCAGACATCAGACATCAGACATCAGACACCAGACACCAGACATCAGACATCAGTTATCAGACACCAGACATCAGACATCAGTTCTCAGACATCAGTCAGACACCAGACATCAGACATCAGTCAGACACCAGACATCAGACACCAGACATCAGACATCAGACATCAGAAATCAGTTCTCAGACATCAGTCAGACATCAGACATCAGACATCAGACACCAGACATCAGACACCAGACATGAGTTCTCAGACATCAAACATCAGACACCAAACATCAGACATGAGTTCTCAGATATCAGACATCAGACACCAGACATCAGTTATCAGACATCAGACATCTGACATCAGTTCTCAGACATCAGACATCAGTTCTCAGACATCAGACATCAGACACCAGACATCTGACACCAGACATCAGACATCAGACATCAGACACCAGACATCAGACACCAGACATCAGACATCAGACATCAGTTATCAGTCAATAGTTCTCAGACATCAAACATCAGACACCAAACATCAGACATGAGTTCTCAGACATCAGACATCAGACACCAGACATCTGACACCAGACATCAGACATCAGACATCAGACACCAGACACCAGACACCAGACATCAGACATCAGACACCAGACATCAGACATCAGACATCAGACATCAGACACCAGACTTCAGACACCAGATATCAGACATCAGACACCAGACATCAGACATCAGACATCAGACATCAGACACCAGACTTCAGACACCAGATATCAGACATCAGACACCAGATATCAGACATCAGACATCAGACATCAGTTCTCAGACATCAGACATCAGTTCTCAGACATCAGACATCAGGTCTCAGACATCAGTTATCAGTTCTCAGACATCAGACATCAGACATCAGTTCTCAGACATCAGACATCAGACACCAGACATCAGACATCAGTCAGACATCAGACATCAGACACAAGACATCAGACACCAGACATCAGACACCAGACATCAGACACCAGACATCAGACATCAGTCAGACATCAGACACCAGACATCAGACATCAGACCTCAGACATCAGTCAGACATCAGACACCAGACATCAGACATCAGACATCAGACACCAGACATCAGACATCAGACATCAGACATCAGACATCAGACATCAGACATCAGACACCAGACATCAGACACCAGACATCAGACATCAGACATCAGACACCAGACATCAGACACCAGACATCAGACATCAGACACCAGACATCAGACATCAGACATCAGACATCAGTTCTCAGACATCAGTCAGACTCCAGACATCAGACTTCAGACACCAGACATCAGACATCAGACACCAGACATCAGACACCAGACATCAGACATCAGTTATCAGACATCAGACATCAATTATCAGACAACAGACATCAGTTCTCAGACATCAGACATCAGTTCTCAGACATCAGACATCAGACACCAGACATCAGACATCAGACACCAGACATCAGACATTAGTCATCAGTCAGACATCAGACACCAGACATCAGACATCAGACCTCAGACATCAGACACCAGACATCAGACATCAGACACCAGACATCAGACATCAGACACCAGACATCAGACACCAGACATCAGACATCAGACACCAGACTTCAGACATCAGACACCAGACATCAGACTTCAGACACCAGACACCAGACATCAGACATCAGACATCAGTTCTCAGACATCAGTCAGACATCATACATCAGACATCAGACATCAGACACCAGACATCAGACATCAGTTCTCAGACATCAGACATCAGTTCTCAGGCATCAGACATCAGACACCAGACATCAGACACCAGACTTCAGACATCAGACACCAGACATCAGACATCAGTTCTCAGACATCAGACATCAGTTCTCAGACACCAGACATCAGACATCAGACACCAGACATAAGACATCAGACACCAGACATCAGACATCAGACATCAGTTCTCAGACATCAGACATCAGTTCTCAGACATCAGACATCAGTTCTCAGACATCAGTCAGACATGAGACATCAGACACCAGACATCAGACACCAGACATCAGACACCAGACATCAGACACCAGACATCTGACATCAGTTCTCAGACATCAGACATCAGACAAGAGACATCAGACACCAGACATCAGACATCAGGCACCAGACATCAGTTCTCAGACATCAGTCAGACATCAGATATCAGACACCAGACATCAGACACCAGACATCAGACATCAGTTATCAGTTCTCAGACATCAGACAACAGACATCAGACATCAGACATCAGACATCATATATCAGACATCAGACATCAGACATCAGTTCTCAGACATCAGACATCAGTTCTCAGACGTCAGTCAGACATCAGACATCAGACATCAGTTTTCAGCCATCAGACATCAGATATCAGTTCTCAGACATCAGACATCAGTTCTCAGACATCAGACATCAGTTCTCAGACACCAGACAACACACATCAGTTATCAGACATCAGACATCAGACATCAGTTCTCAGACATCAGACATCAGACACCAGACATCAGACACCAGACACCAGACATCAGTCAGACATCAGACATCAGACACCAGACATCAGACATCAGACACCAGACATCAGACATCAGTTATCAGACATCAGAAATCAGTTCTCAGACATCAGTCAGACATCAGACATCAGACATCAGACACCAGACATCAGACACCAGACATGAGTTCTCAGACATCAGACACCAGACATCAGTTATCAGACATCAGACATCAGTTATCAGACAATAGTTCTCAGACATCAAACATCAGACACCAAACATCAGACATGAGTTCTCAGACATCAGTCATCAGACACCAGACATCAGTTCTCAGACATCAGACATCAGTTCTCAGACATCAGACATCAGACACCAGACATCTGACACCAGACATCAGACATCAGACATCAGACACCAGACATCAGACACCAGACATCAGACATCAGACATCAGACATCAGACATCAGACACCAGACATCAGACACCAGATATCAGACATCAGACACCAGATATCAGACCTCAGACATCAGACATCAGTTCTCAGACATCAGACATCAGACATCAGTTCTCAGACATCAGACATCAGTTCTCAGACATCAGACATCAGGTCTCAGACATCAGTTATCAGTTCTCAGACATCAGACATCAGTTCTCAGACATCAGTTCTCAGACATCAGACATCAGACACCAGACATCAGACATCAGTCAGACATCAGACATCAGACACAAGACATCAGACACCAGACATCAGACACCAGACACCAGACATCAGACATCAGTCAGACATCAGACACCAGACATCAGACATCAGACCTCAGACATCAGTCAGACATCAGACACCAGACATCAGACATCAGACATCAGACACCAGACATCAGTTATCAGACATCAGACATCAGACATCAGACATCAGACACCAGACATCAGACACCAGACACCAGACATCAGACACCAGACACCAGACATCAGACATCAGACATCAGTTCTCAGACATCAGTCAGACTCCAGACATCAGACTTCAGACACCAGACATCAGACATCAGACACCAGACATCAGACACCAGACATCAGACATCAGACATCAGTTCTCAGACAACAGACATCAGTTCTCAGACATCAGACATCAGTTCTCAGACATCAGACATCAGACACCAGACATCAGACATCAGACACCAGACATCAGACATCAGTCAGACATCAGACACAAGACATCAGACACCAGACATCAGACACCAGACATCAGACACCAGACATCAGTCATCAGTCAGACATCAGACACCAGACATCAGACATCAGACCTCAGACATCAGACACCAGACATCAGACATCAGACACCAGACATCAGACATCAGACACCAGACATCAGACATCAGACACCAGACTTCAGACATCAGACACCAGACATCAGACTTCAGACACCAGACATCAGACATCAGACATCAGTTCTCAGACATCAGTCAGACATCAGACACCAGACATCAGACACCAGACATCAGACACCAGACATCAGACATCAGTTCTCAGGCATCAGACATCAGACACCAGACATCAGACACCAGACTTCAGACATCAGTTCTCAGACATCAGACACCAGACATCAGACATCAGACATCAGTTCTCAGACATCAGACATCAGTTCTCAGACATCAGACATCAGTTCTCAGACATCAGTCAGACATGAGACATCAGACACCAGACATCAGACACCAGACATCAGACACCAGACATCAGACACCAGACATCTGACATCAGTTCTCAGACATCAGACATCAGACAAGAGACATCAGACACCAGACATCAGACATCAGGCACCAGACATCAGTTCTCAGACATCAGTCAGACATCAGATATCAGACACCAGACATCAGACACCAGACATCAGACATCAGTTATCAGTTCTCAGACATCAGACATCAGACACCAGACATCAGACATCAGACATCAGACATCAGTTCTCAGACATTAGACATCAGACACCAGACATCATATATCAGACATCAGACATCAGACATCAGTTCTCAGACATCAGACATCAGTTCTCAGACGTCAGTCAACACACATCAGTTATCAGACATCAGACATCAGACATCAGTTCTCAGACATCAGACATCAGACACCAGACATCAGACACCAGACACCAGACATCAGTCAGACATCAGACATCAGACACCAGACATCAGACATCAGACACCAGACATCAGACATCAGTTATCAGACATCAGACATCAGTTCTCAGACATCAGTCAGACATCAGACACCAGACATCAGACATCAGACATCAGACACCAGACATCAGACACCAGACACCAGACATCAGACATCAGACATCAGACATCAGACACCAGACATCAGACACCAGACATCAGACATCAGACACCAGACATCAGACATCAGACATCAGACATCAGTTCTCAGACATCAGACATCAGACATCAGTTCTCAGACATCAGACATCAGACACCAGACATCAGACACCAGACATCAGACATCAGTTCTCAGACATCAGATATCAGACATCAGACACCAGACATAAGTTACCAGACATCAGACATCAGACATCAGTTCTCAGACATCAGACATCAGTTCTCAGACATCAGACATCAGATATCAGACACCAGACACGAGACATCAGACACCAGACACCAGACATCAGACACCAGACATCATACATCAGTTCTCAGACACCAGACATCAGACACCAGACATCAGACATCAGTTCTCAGACATAAGCCATCAGTTCTCAGACATCAGACATCAGACAATAGTTCTCAGACATCAAACATCAGACACCAAACATCAGACATGAGTTCTCAGACATCAGACATCAGACACCAGACATCAGTTATCAAACATCAGACATCTGACATCAGTTCTCAGACATCAGACATCAGTTCTCAGACATCAGACATCAGACATCAGACACCAGACACCAGACATCAGACATCAGACATCAGACACCAGACACCAGACACCAGACATCAGTTCTCAGACAACAGTCAGACACCAGACATCAGACATCAGTCAGACACCAGACATCAGACACCAGACATCAGACATCAGACATCAGTTCTCAGACATCAGTCAGACATCAGACATCAGACATCAGACACCAGACATCAGACATCACACACCAGACATGAGTTCTCAGACATCAGACACCAGATATCAGTTATCAGACATCAGACATCAGACATCAGTTCTCAGACATCAGACATCAGACACCAGACATCAGACATCAGACATCAGACACCAGACATCAGACATCAGTTCTCAGACATCAGACATCAGACGCAAGACAACAGACATCAGACACCAGACATCAGACATCAGTTATCAGACATCAGACATCTGACATCAGACATCATACATCAGACACCAGACACCAGACACCAGACATCAGACACCAGACACCAGACATCAGACATCAGACATCAGTTCTCAGACATCAGTCAGACATCAGACATCAGACATCAGACACCAGACATCAGACATCAGACACTAGACATGAGTTCTCAGACATCAGACACCAGACATCAGTTATCAGACATCAGACATCAGATATCAGACACCAGACATCAGACATCAGTTCTCAGACATCAGACATCAGTTCTCAGACACCAGACATCAGAAATCAGACACCAGACACCAGACATCAGACATCAGTTCTCAGACATCAGACATCAGACATCAGTTCTCAGACATCAGTCAGACATCAGACATCAGACATCAGACACCAGACATGAGTTCTCAGACATCAGACACCAGACATCAGTTATCAGACATCAGACATCAGACATCAGTTCTCTTACATCAGACATCAGACACCAGACATCAGACATCAGACATCAGTTCTCAGACATGAGACATCAGACATCAGACATCAGACATCAGATTTCAGACACCAGACATCAGACATCAGTTCTCAGACATCAGACATCAGTTCTCAGACATCAGACATCAGACGTCAGTTCTCAGACATCAGACATCAGTTCCCAGACACCAGACATCAGGCATCAGACACCAGACATCAGACATCAGACACCAGACATCAGACACCAGACACCAGACATCAGACACCTGACATCAGTTATCAGACACCAGACATCAGACACCAGACATCAGACATCAGACATCAGACATCAGACATCAGACATCAGACATCAGTCAGACACCAGACATCAGACATCAGTCAGACAACAGACATCAGACACCAGACATCAGACATCAGTTCTCAGACATCAGTCAGACATCAGACACCAGACATCAGACACCAGACACCAGACATGAGTTCTCAGACATCAGACATCAGACATCAGACATCAGTTATCAGACAACAGACATCAGTTCTCAGACATCAGACATCAGACATCAGTTCTCAGACATCAGACATCAGTTCTCAGATATCAGACATCAGACATCAGACATCAGTTCTCAGACATCAGACATCAGACACCAGACATGAGACATCAGACATCAGACATCAAACATCAGTTCTCAGACATCAGTCAGACATCATACATCAGACATCAGACACCAGACATCATACATCAGACACCAGCCATCAGACACCAGACATCAGACATCAGTTCTCAGACATCAGTCAGACATCAGAAATCAGACATCAGACATCAGTTCTCAGACATCAGACATCAGACATCAGTTCTCAGACATCAGACATCAGACATCAGTTCTCAGACATCAGTCAGACATCAGAAATCAGACACCAGTCATCAGACACCAGACATCTGACATCAGTTCTCAGACATCAGACATCAGACACCAGACACCAGACACCAGACACCAGACATCAGACACCAGACATCAGTTCTCAGACATCAGTCAGACATCAGACATCAGACATCAGTTCTCAGACATCAGTCAGACATCAGACATCAGACACCAGACATCAGACACCAGGCACCAGACATCAGACATCAGACATCAGTTCTCAGACATCAGACATCAGACATCAGTTCTCAGACATCAGACACCAGACATCAGACATCAGACATGAGACATTAGTTCTCAGACATCAGTCAGACATCAGACACCAGACATCAGACATCAGACATCAGTTATCAGACATAAGACATCAGTCATCAGACATCAGTTATCAGACATCAGACATCAGACATCAGTTCTCAGACATCAGACATCAGTTCTCAGACATCAGACACCATACATCAGTTCTCAGACATCAGACATCAGACATCAGTTCTCATACATCAGACATCAGACATCAGTTCTCAGACATCAGACATCAGACATCAGACATCAGTTATCAGACACCAGACATCATTTCTCAGACATCAGTCAGACACCAGACACCAGACATCAGACACCAGACATCAGTTCTCAGACATCAGACATCAGTTCTCAGACATCAGACACCAGACATCAGACATCAGTTCTCAGACATCAGACATCAGACATCAGACACCAGACATCAGACACCAGACACCAGACATCAGACATCAGTTCTCAGACATCAGACATCAGTTCTCAGACATCAGACATCAGTTCTCAGACATCAGTTCTCAGACATCAGTTCTCAGACATCAGACATCAGTTCTCAGACACCAGACATCAGACATCAGTTCTCAGACATCAGAAACCAGACATCAGACATCAGTTAGACATCAGACACCAGACATCAGACATCAGTTCTCAGACACCAGTCATCAGACATCAGACATCAGTCAGACATCAGACATCAGACATCAGACACCAGACACCAGACATCAGTTCTCAGACATCAGACACCAGACATCAGACATCAGACACCAGACATCAGACATCAGTTCTCAGACATCAGTCAGACATCAGACATCAGACACCAGACATCAGACATCAGACACCAGGCACCAGACATCAGACATCAGACATCAGACATCAGACATCAGACACCAGACATCAGACATCAGTTCTCAGACATCAGACATCAGTTCTCAGACATCAGACATCAGTTCTCATACATCAGACATCAGTTCTCAGACATCAGACATCAGTTCTCAGACATCAGACATCAGTTCTCAGACATCAGACATCAGTTCTCAGACATCAGACATCAGACACCAGAACTCAGACATCAGACATCAGACACCAGACATCAGACACCAGACACCTGACATCAGACACCAGACACCTGACATCAGACACCAGACATCAGTTCTCAGACATCAGACATCAGTTCTCAGACATCAGACATCAGTTCTCAGACATCAGATATCAGTACTCAGACATCAGACATCAGACACCAGACATCACACATCAGTTCTCAGACATCAGACATCAGTTCTCAGACATCAGTTCTCAGACATCAGATACCAGACATCAGACACCAGACATCAGACATCAGTTCTCAGACATCAGACACCAGACATTAGACACCAGACTTCAGACACCAGACATCAGACATCAGTTCTCAGACACCAGACATCAGTTATCAGACATCAGACATCAGACATCAGTTCTCAGACATCAGACATCAGACACCAGACATCACACATCAGTTATCAGACATCAGACATCAGACACCAGACATCAGTTCTCAGACATCAGACATCAGTTCTCAGACATCAGACATCAGTTCTCAGACATCATACATCAGTTCTCAGACATCAGACATCAGACACCAGAAATCAGACATCAGACATCAGACATCAGACACCAGACATCAGACACCAGACACCTGACAACAGACATCAGACATCAGTTCTCAGACATCAGACATCAGTTCTCAGACATCAGACATCAGTTCTCAGACATCAGATATCAGTACTCAGACATCAGACATCAGACACCAGACATCAGTTATCAGACATCAGACATCAGACATCAGTTCTCAGACATCAGACATCAGACACCAGACATCACACATCAGTTATTAGACATCAGACATCAGACACCAGACATCAGTTCTCAGACATCAGACATCAGTTCTCAGACATCAGACATCAGTTCTCAGACATCAGACATCAGTTCTCAACATCAGACATCAGACACCAGAACTCAGACATCAGACAGCAGACATCAGACACCAGACATCAGACACCAGACACCTGACATCAGACATCAGACATCAGTTCTCAGACATCAGACATCAGTTCTCAGACGTCAGATATCAGTACTCAGACATCAGACATCAGACACCAGACATCAGTTATCAGACATCAGACATCAGACATCAGACATCAGTTCTCAGACATCAGACATCAGACACCAGACATCACACATCAGTTATCAGACATCAGACATCAGACACCAGACATCAGTTCTCAGACATCAGACATCAGTTCTCAGACATCAGACATCAGTTCTCAGACATCAGACATCAGACACCAGACATCAGTTATCAGACATCAGACATCAGACATCAGTTCTCAGACATCAGACATCAGACATCACACATCAGTTATCAGACATCAGACATCAGTTCTCAGACATCAGACATCAGACACCAGACATCAGACACCAGTCATCAGACATCAGTCAGACATCAGACATCAGACACCAGACATCAGACATCAGACATCAGACACCAGACATCAGACATCAGTTATCAGACATCAGACATCAGACATCAGTTCTCAGACATCAGTCAGACATCAGACACCAGACATCAGACATCAGACACCAGACATCAGACACCAGACACCAGACATCAGACACCAGACATCAGACACCAGACACCAGACACCAGACATCAGTTCTCAGACATCAGACATCAGACATCAGACACCAGGCACCAGACATCAGACATCAGACATCAGACATCAGACATCAGACACCAGACATCAGACATCAGTTCTCAGACATCAGACATCAGTTCTCAGACATCAGACATCAGTTCTCATACATCAGACATCAGTTCTCAGACATCAGACATCAGTTCTCAGACATCAGACATCAGTTCTCAGACATCAGACATCAGTTCTCAGACATCAGACATCAGACACCAGAACTCAGACATCAGACATCAGACACCAGACATCAGACACCAGACACCTGACATCAGACACCAGACACCTGACATCAGACACCAGACATCAGTTCTCAGACATCAGACATCAGTTCTCAGACATCAGACATCAGTTCTCAGACATCAGATATCAGTACTCAGACATCAGACATCAGACACCAGACATCACACATCAGTTCTCAGACATCAGACATCAGTTCTCAGACATCAGTTCTCAGACATCAGATACCAGACATCAGACACCAGACATCAGACATCAGTTCTCAGACATCAGACACCAGACATTAGACACCAGACTTCAGACACCAGACATCAGACATCAGTTCTCAGACACCAGACATCAGTTATCAGACATCAGACATCAGACATCAGTTCTCAGACATCAGACATCAGACACCAGACATCACACATCAGTTATCAGACATCAGACATCAGACACCAGACATCAGTTCTCAGACATCAGACATCAGTTCTCAGACATCAGACATCAGTTCTCAGACATCATACATCAGTTCTCAGACATCAGACATCAGACACCAGAAATCAGACATCAGACATCAGACATCAGACACCAGACATCAGACACCAGACACCTGACAACAGACATCAGACATCAGTTCTCAGACATCAGACATCAGTTCTCAGACATCAGACATCAGTTCTCAGACATCAGATATCAGTACTCAGACATCAGACATCAGACACCAGACATCAGTTATCAGACATCAGACATCAGACATCAGTTCTCAGACATCAGACATCAGACACCAGACATCACACATCAGTTATTAGACATCAGACATCAGACACCAGACATCAGTTCTCAGACATCAGACATCAGTTCTCAGACATCAGACATCAGTTCTCAGACATCAGACATCAGTTCTCAACATCAGACATCAGACACCAGAACTCAGACATCAGACAGCAGACATCAGACACCAGACATCAGACACCAGACACCTGACATCAGACATCAGACATCAGTTCTCAGACATCAGACATCAGTTCTCAGACGTCAGATATCAGTACTCAGACATCAGACATCAGACACCAGACATCAGTTATCAGACATCAGACATCAGACATCAGACATCAGTTCTCAGACATCAGACATCAGACACCAGACATCACACATCAGTTATCAGACATCAGACATCAGACACCAGACATCAGTTCTCAGACATCAGACATCAGTTCTCAGACATCAGACATCAGTTCTCAGACATCAGACATCAGACACCAGACATCAGTTATCAGACATCAGACATCAGACATCAGTTCTCAGACATCAGACATCAGACATCACACATCAGTTATCAGACATCAGACATCAGTTCTCAGACATCAGACATCAGACACCAGACATCAGACACCAGTCATCAGACATCAGTCAGACATCAGACATCAGACACCAGACATCAGACATCAGACATCAGACACCAGACATCAGACATCAGTTATCAGACATCAGACATCAGACATCAGTTCTCAGACATCAGTCAGACATCAGACACCAGACATCAGACATCAGACACCAGACATCAGACACCAGACACCAGACATCAGACACCAGACATCAGACACCAGACACCAGACACCAGACATCAGTTCTCAGACATCAGACATCAGACACCAGACATCAGACATCAGTTCTCAGACATCAGACATCAGACATCAGTTCTCAGACATCAGACATCAGACATCAGACACCAGACATCAGACACCAGACATCAGACATCAGACACCAGACACCAGACACCAGACATCAGTTCTCAGACATCAGACATCAGTTCTCAGACATCAGACATCAGTTCTCAGACATCAGACATCAGTTCTCAGACACCAGACATCAGACATCAGTTCTCAGACATCAGACAGACATCAGACACCAGACATTAGACATCAGACACCAGACACCAGACATCAGACATCAGACACCAGACATCAGTTCTCAGACATCAGACCTCAGTTCTCAGACATCAGACATCAGTTCTCAGACATCAGATATCAGACACCAGACATCAGACACCAGACATCAGACACCAGACATCAGACATCAGTTTTCAGACATCTGACACCAGACATCAGACACCAGACATCAGACACCAGACATCAGACATCAGTTCTCAGACATCAGACATCAGACATCAGTTCTCAGACATCAGACCTCAGATATCAGACATCAGACATCACTTCTCAGACATCAGACATCAGACACCAGACATCAGACACCAGACATCAGACATCAGACATCAGACATCAGACATGAGTTCTCAGACATCAAACATCAGACACCAGACATCAGACATCAGTTATCAGACATCAGACATCTGACATCAGACATCAGACATCAGACACCAGACATCAGACATCAGACATCAGACAGCAGACACCAGACATCAGACATCAGACATCAGACACCAGACATCAGACATCAGACATCAGACACCAGACATCAGACATCAGACACCAGACACCAGACATCAGACATCAGACACCAGACATCAGTTCTCAGACATCAGTTCTCAGACATCAGACATCAGTTCTCAGACATCAGATATCAGACACCAGACATCAGACATCAGACACCAGACATCAGTTATCAGACATCAGACATCAGTTCTCAGATATCAGACATCAGACATCAGTTCTCAGACATCAGACCTCAGATATCAGACGTCAGACATCAGTTCTCAGACATCAGACATCAGACACCAGACATCAGACATCAGATATCAGTCATCAGACATCAGACACCAGACACCTGACATCAGACATCAGACATCAGTTCTCAGACATCAGACATCAGTTCTCAGACATCAGATATCAGTACTCAGACATCAGACATCAGACACCAGACACCAGAGATCAGACATCAAACATCAGACATCAGACACCAGACACCAGCCATCAGACATCAGACATCAGACATCAGACGCCAGATATCAGACATCAGACATCAGACATCAGACACCAGACATCAGACACCAGACACCAGACATCAGACACCAGACATCAGACATCAGACACCAGACATCAGTTCTCAGACATCAGTTCTCAGACATCAGACATCAGTTCTCAGACATCAGATATCAGACACCAGACATCAGACATCAGACACCAGACATCAGTTATCACACATCAGACATCAGACATCAGTTCTCAGACATCAGACATCAGTTCTCAGACATCAGACCTCAGATATCAGACATCAGACATCAGTTCTCAGACATCAGACATCAGACACCAGACATCAGACATCAGATATCAGACATCAGACATCAGACACCAGACACTTGACATCAGACATCAGACATCAGTTCTCAGACATCAGACATCAGTTCTCAGACATCAGATATCAGTACTCAGACATCAGACATCAGACACCAGACATCAGTTATCAGACATCAGACATCAGTTCTCAGACATCAGACATCAGACACCAGACATCACACATCAGTTATCAGACATCAGACATCAGACACCAGACATCAGTTCTCAGACATCAGACATCAGTTCTCAGACATCAGACATCAGTTCTCAGACATCAGACATCAGTTCTCAAACATCAGACATCAGACACCAGAACTCAAACATCAGACATCAGACATCAGACACCAGACATCAGACACCAGACACCTGACATCAGACATCAGACATCAGTTCTCAGACATCAGACATCAGTTCTCAGACATCAGACATCAGTTCTCAGACATCAGATATCAGTACTCAGACATCAGACATCATACACCAGACATCAGTTATCCGACATCAGACATCAGACATCAGTTCTCAGACATCAGACATCAGACACCAGACATCACACATCAGTTATCAGACATCAGACATCAGACACCAGACATCAGTTCTCAGACATCAGACATCAGTTCTCAGACATCAGACATCAGTTCTCAGACATCAGACATCAGACACCAGACATCAGTTATCAGACATCAGACATCAGACATCAGTTCTCAGACATCAGACATCAGACATCAGTTCTCAGACATCAGACATCAGACACCAGACATCAGTCACCAGTCATCAGACATCAGTCAGACATCAGACATCAGACACCAGACATCAGACATCAGACACCAGACATCAGACATCAGACACCAGACATCAGACATCAGTTATCAGACATCAGACATCAGAAATCAGTTCTCAGACATCAGTAAGACATCAGACACCAGACATCAGACATCAGACACCAGACATCAAACATCAGTTATCAGACATCAGTCAGACATCATACATCAGACATCAGACACCAGACATCATACATCAGACACCAGCCATCAGACACCAGACATCAGACATCAGTTCTCAGACATCAGTCAGACATCAGAAATCAGACATCAGACATCAGTTCTCAGACATCAGACATCAGACATCAGTTCTCAGACATCAGACATCAGACATCAGTTCTCAGACATCAGTCAGACATCAGAAATCAGACACCAGACATCAGACACCAGACATCTGACATCAGTCATCTGACATCAGACATAAGAAACACAAAACATCAGACATCAGACACCAGACACCAGACATCAGTTCTCAGACATCAGACATAAGACACCAGACATCAGACACCAGTCATCAGACATCAGTCAGACATCAGACATCAGACACCAGACATCAGACATCAGACACCAGACATCAGACTCCAGACATCAGACATCAGTTCTCAGACATCAGACATCAGACACCAGACATCAGACATCAGACATCAGACATCAGTTCTCAGACATCAGACATCCGTTCTCAGATATCAGACAACAGTTCTCAGACATCAGATATCAGACACCAGACATCAGACATCAGTTCTCAGACATCAGACATCACTTCTCAGACATCAGACACCAGACATCAGACATCAGACATCAGACACCAGACACCAGACATCAGACATCAGACAAGAGACATCAGTTCTCAGACATCAGACATCAGTTCTCAGACATCTGACATCAGACACCAGACATCAGACATCAGACACTAGTCATCAGACATCAGTTCTCAGACATCAGACATCAGTTCTCAGACATCAGACATCAGTTCTCAGACATCAGACATCAGACTCCAGACATCAGACATCAGACATCAGACACCAGACACCAGTTATCAGACATCAGACATCAGTTCTCAGACATCAGACATCAGACATCAGTTCTCAGACATCAGTCAGACATCAGACATCAGACATCAGACATCAGACATCAGTTCTCAGACATCAGACGCCAGACACCAGACATCAGACACCAGACATCAGTTCTCAGACATCAGACATCAGTTCTCAGACATCAGACATCAGACATCAGTTCTCAGACATCAGACATCAGACACCAGACATCAGACACCAGACATCAGTTCTCAGACATCAGACACCAGACATCAGACATCAGACATCAGACACCAGTCATCAGACATCAGTTCTCAGACATCAGACATCAGTTCTCAGACATCAGACATCAGTTCTCAGACATCAGTTCTCAGACATCAGACATCAGACTCCAGACATCAGACACCAGACACCAGACATCAGACATCAGACATCAGACATCAGACATCAGTTCTCAGACATCAGTCAGACATCAGACATCAGACATCAGACATCAGTTCTCAGCCATCAGACATCAGACGCCAGACACCAGACATCAGACACCAGACATCAGTTCTCATACATCAGACATCAGTTCTCAGACATCAGACATCAGACATCAGTTCTCAGACATCAGACATCAGACACCAGACATCAGACACCAGACATCAGTTCTCAGACATCAGACACCAGACATCAGACATCAGACATCAGACACCAGTCATCAGACATCAGTTCTCAGACATCAGACATCAGTTCTCAGACATCAGACATCAGTTCTCAGACATCAGTTCTCAGACATCAGACATCAGACATCAGTTATCAGACATCAGACATCAGACATCAGTTCTCAGACATCAGACATCAGACATCAGTTCTCAGACATCAGACATCAGACATCAGTTCTCAGACATCAGACACCAGACATCAGACACCAGACAATAGACATCAAACATCAGACATCAGACATCAGACATCAGTTCTCAGACATCAGACATCAGACACCAGACATCAGACATCAGACTTCAGACATCAGACACCAGACACCAGACATCAGTTCTCAGACATCAGACATCAGACACCAGACACCAGACACCAGACATCAGACACCAGACATCAGTTCTCAGACATCAGACATCCGTTCTCAGATATCAGACAACAGTTCTCAGACATCAGATATCAGACACCAGACATCAGACATCAGTTCTCAGACATCAGACACCAGACATCAGACATCAGACATCAGACACCAGACACCAGACAAGAGACATCAGTTCTCAGACATCAGACATCAGTTCTCAGACATCTGACATCAGACACCAGACATCAGACATCAGACACCAGTCATCAGACATCAGTTCTCAGACATCAGACATCAGTTCTCAGACATCAGACATCAGTTCTCAGACATCAGACATCAGTTCTCAGACATCAGACATCAGACTCCAGACATCAGACATCAGACATCAGACACCAGACACCAGACATCAGACATCAGACATCAGTTATCAGACATCAGACATCAGACATCAGTTCTCAGACATCAGACATCAGACATCAGTTCTCAGACATCAGACATCATACACCAGACATCAGACACCAGACATCAGACATCAAACATCAGTTCTCAGACATCAGTCAGACATCAGAAACCAGACGTCAGACATCAGACACCAGACATCAGACACCAGACATCAGACACCAGACATCAGACACCAGACATCAGACATCAGTTCTCAGACATCAGACACCAGACATCAGACATCAGACACCAGACATCAGACATCAGATATCAGTTCGCAGACATCAGACATCAGTTCTCAGACATCAGACATCAGTTACCAGACACCAGTCATCAGACATCAGACATCAGACACCAGACATCAGACATCAGTTAACAGACACCAGACATCAGTCAGACACCAGACATCAGACATCAGTTCTCAGACATCAGTCAGACACCAGACATCAGACATCAGACATCAGACATCAGTTCTCATACATCAGACATCAGACACCAGACATCAGACATCAGTTATAATACATCAGACATCAGTTCTCAGACATCAGACATCAGACATCAGTTCTCAGACGTCAGTCAGACATCAGACATCAGTTCTTAGCCATCAGATATCAAATATCAGTTCTCAGACATCAGACATCAGACATCAGTTCTCAGACGTCAGTCAGACATCAGACATCAGTTCTCAGCCATCAGACATCAGACATCAGTTCTCAGACATCAGTTCTCAGACATCAGACATCAGACATCAGTTCTCAGACATCAGATATCAGACACCAGACACCAGACATCAGACATCAGACACCAGACACCAGACACCAGACACCAGACATCAGACATCAGACATCAGTTCTCAGACATCTGACATCAGACACCAGACATCAGACATCAGACACCAGACATCAGACACCAGACATCAGTTATCAGACACCAGACATCAGACATCAGACACCAGACATCAGACACCAGACATCAGACACCAGACATCAGTTCTCAGACATCAGACTTCAGACATAAGTTCTCAGACATCAGTTCTCAGACATCAGTTCTCAGACAGCAGACATCAGACATCAGTTCTCAGACATCAGTTCTCAGACATCAGTTCTCAGACATCAGTTCTCAGACACCAGACATCAGACATCAGTACTCAGACATCAGACATCAGTCAGACATCAGACATCAGTTCTCAGACACCAGACATGAGACATCAGACATCAGTTCTCAGACATCAGTCAGACATCAGACATCAGTCACCAGACATCAGACATCAGACATCAGTTCTCAGACATCAGACACCAGACATCAGACATCAGACACCAGACATCAGACATCAGTTCTCAGACATCAGACATCAGACATCAGTTCTCAGACATCAGACACCAGACATCAGACATCAGACATCAGTTCTCAGACATCAGACATCAGACATCAGTTCTCAGACATCAGACATCAGTTCTCATACATCAGGCATTAGACATCAGTTATCAGACATCAGACATCAGTTCTCAGACATCAGACATCAGTTCTCAGACATCAGACATCAGTTCACAGACATCAGACATCAGACATCAGTTCTCAGACATCAGACATCAGTTCTCAGACATCAGACACCAAACATCAGACATCAGACACCTGACATCAGACATCAGACATCAGACATAAGTTCGCAGACATCAGACATCAGTTCTCAGACATCAGACATCAGTTCTCAGACATCAGATATCAGTTCTCAGACATCAGACAACAGACATCAGACACCAGACATCAGTTATCAGACATCAGACATCAGTTCTCAGACATCAGACATCAGACACCAGACAACACACATCAGTTATCAGACATCAGACATCAGACATCAGTTCTCAGACATCAGACACCAGACATCAGACACCAGACACCAGACATCAGTCAGACATCAGACATCAGACACCAGACATCAGACATCAGACACCAGACATCAGACATCAGTTATCAGACATCAGACATCAGTTCTCAGACATCAGTCAGACATCAGACACCAGACATCAGACATCAGACACCAGACATCAGACACCAGACATCAGACATCAGACACCAGACATCAGACACCAGACATCAGACACCAGACATCAGACATCAGACATCAGACATCAGACATCAGACATCAGACATCAGTTTTCAGACAGCAGACATCAGTTCTCAGACATCAGACATCAGACACCAGACATCAGACATCAGACACCAGACATCAGACATCAGTTCTCAGACATCAGACATCAGACATCAGTTATCAGACATCAGACATCAGGCATCAGTTCTCAGACATCAGACATCAGTTCTCAGACATCAGATATCAGTTCTCAGACATCAGACATCAGTTCTCAGACATCAGACATCAGACATCAGACATCAGTTCTCAGACATCAGACATCAGGCATCAGTTCTCAGACATCAGACATCAGTTCTCAGACATCAGATATCAGTTCTCAGACATCAGACATCAGTTCTCAGACATCAGACATCAGACATCAGACATCAGTTATCAGACATCAGACATCAGGCATCAGTTCTCAGACATCAGACATCAGTTCTCAGACATCAGTTCTCAGACATCAGATACCAGACATCAGACACCAGACATCAGACATCAGTTCTCAGACATCAGACACCAGACATTAGACACCAGACTTCAGACACCAGACATCAGACATCAGTTCTCAGACATCAGACATCAGTTCTCAGACATCAGACATCAGACACCAGACATCTGACACCAGACATCAGACATCAGACATCAGACACCAGACATCAGACACCAGACATCAGACATCAGACACCAGACATCAGACATCAGACATCAGACATCAGACACCAGACATCAGACATCAGACACCAGACATCAGACATCAGACATCAGACATCAGTTCTCAGACATCAGACATCAGTTCTCAGACATCAGACATCAGGTCTCAGACATCAGTTATCAGTTCTCAGACATCAGACATCAGACATCACACATCAGTTATCAGACATCAGACATCAGACATCAGTCAGACACCAGACATCAGACATCAGTCAGACACCAGACATCAGACACCAGACATCAGACATCAGACATCAGAAATCAGTTCTCAGACATCAGTCAGACATCAGACATCAGACATCAGTTATCAGACATCAGACATCAGTTATCAGACAATAGTTCTCAGACATCAAACATCAGACACCAAACATCAGACATGAGTTCTCAGATATCAGACATCAGACACCAGACATCAGTTATCAGACGTCAGACATCACACATCAGTTATCAGACATCAGACATCAGTTCTCAGACATCAGACATCAGACACCAGACATCAGACATCAGACACCAGACATCAGACATCAGTCAGACATCAGACATCAGACACAAGACATCAGACACCAGATATCAGACACCAGACATCAGACACCAGACATCAGACATCAGTAAGACATCAGACACCAGACATCAGACATCAGACCTCAGACATCAGTCAGACATCAGACACCAGACATCAGACATCAGACATCAGACATCAGACACCAGACATCAGACACCAGACATCAGACATCAGACACCAGACATCAGACATCAGACATCAGACATCAGTTCTCAGACATCAGTCAGACATCAGACATCAGACATCAGACACCAGACATCAGACATCAGACACCAGACATCAGACACCAGACATCAGACATCAGTTATCAGACATCAGACATCAGTTATCAGACAACAGACATCAGTTCTCAGACATCAGACATCAGTTCTCAGACATCAGACATCAGACACCAGACATCAGACATCAGACATCAGTCAGACATCAGACATCAGTCAGACATCAGACATCAGACACAAGACATCAGACACCAGACATCAGACACCAGACATCAGTCATCAGACACCAGACATCAGACATCAGACCTCAGACATCAGACACCAGACATCAGACATCAGACACCAGACATCAGACATCAGACACCAGACATCAGACACCAGACATCAGACATCAGACACCAGACTTCAGACATCAGACACCAGACATCAGACTTCAGACACCAGACATCAGACATCAGACATCAGACATCAGTTCTCAGACATCAGTCAGACATCATACATCAGACATCAGACATCAGACATCAGACACCAGACATCAGACACCAGACATCAGACACCAGACACCAGACATCAGACATCAGACATCAGACATCAGACATCAGTCAGACATCAGACATCAGACATCAGACACCAGACTTCAGACATCAGACACCAGATATCAGACATCAGTTCTCAGACATCAGACATCAGTTCTCAGACACCAGACATCAGACATCAGACACCAGACATAAGACATCAGTTCTCAGACATCAGACACCAGACATCAGACATCAGACATCAGTTCTCAGACATCAGACATCAGTTCTCAGACATCAGACATCAGTTCTCAGACATCAGTCAGACAAGAGACATCAGACACCAGACATCAGACACCAGACATCAGACACCAGACATCAGACACCAGACATCAGACACCAGACATCTGACATCAGTTCTCAGACATCAGACATCAGACAAGAGACATCAGTTATCAGTTCTCAGACATCAGACATCAGACACCAGACATCAGACATCAGACATCAGTTCTCAGACATTAGACATCAGACACCAGACATCATATATCAGACATCAGACATCAGTTCTCAGACATCAGTCAGACACCAGACATCAGACATCAGTCAGACACCAGACATCAGACACCAGACATCAGACATCAGACATCAGAAATCAGTTCTCAGACATCAGTCAGACATCAGACATCAGACATCAGACACCAGACATCAGACACCAGAAATGAATTCTCAGACATCAGACACCAGACATCAGTTATCAGACATCAGACATCAGACATCAGACATCAGACATCAGACATCAGACATCAGTTATCAGACAATAGTTCTCAGACATCAAACATCAGACACCAAACATCAGACACCAGACATCAGACATCAGACATCAGTTCTCAGACATCAGACACCAGACATCAGTTCTCAGACATCAGACATCAGTTCTCAGACATCAGACATCAGACATCAGTTCTCAGACATGAGACATCAGACATCAGACATCAGACATCAGATATCAGACACCAGACATCAGACATCAGTTCTCAGACATCAGACATCAGACATCAGTTCTCAGAAATCAGACATCAGTTCTCAGACATCAGACATCAGTTCCCAGACACCAGACATCAGGCATCAGTCACCAGACATCAGACATCAGACACCAAACATCAGACATCAGACACAAGACACCAGACATCAGACACCAGACATCAGTTCTCAGACATCAGACATCAGGTCTCAGACATCAGTTATCAGTTCTCAGACATCAGACATCAGACATCACACATCAGTTATCAGACATCAGACATCAGACATCAGTCAGACACCAGACATCAGACATCAGTCAGACACCAGACATCAGACACCAGACATCAGACATCAGACATCAGAAATCAGTTCTCAGACATCAGTCAGACATCAGACATCAGACATCAGTTATCAGACATCAGACATCAGTTATCAGACAATAGTTCTCAGACATCAAACATCAGACACCAAACATCAGACATGAGTTCTCAGATATCAGACATCAGACACCAGACATCAGTTATCAGACATCAGACATCAGACATCAGTTCTCAGACATCAGTTCTCAGACATCAGACATCAGACACCAGACATCTGACACCAGACATCAGACATCAGACATCAGACACCAGACATCAGACACCAGACATCAGACATCAGACACCAGACATCAGACATCAGACATCAGACATCAGACACCAGACATCAGACACCAGACATCAGACACCAGACATCAGACATCAGACATCAGACATCAGACATCAGTTCTCAGACATCAGACATCAGGTCTCAGACATCAGTTATCAGTTCTCAGACATCAGACATCAGACATCACACATCAGTTATCAGACATCAGACATCAGTTCTCAGACATCAGACATCAGACACCAGACATCAGACATCAGACACCAGACATCAGACATCAGTCAGACATCAGACATCAGACACAAGACATCAGACACCAGACATCAGACACCAGACATCAGACACCAGACATCAGACATCAGTAAGACATCAGACACCAGACATCAGACATCAGACCTCAGACATCAGTCAGACATCAGACACCAGACATCAGACATCAGACATCAGACATCAGACACCAGACATCAGACACCAGACATCAGACACCAGACATCAGACACCAGACATCAGACATCAGACATCAGTTCTCAGACATCAGTCAGACATCAGACATCAGACATCAGACACCAGACATCAGACATCAGACACCAGACATCAGACACCAGACATCAGACATCAGTTATCAGACATCAGACATCAGTTATCAGACAACAGACATCAGTTCTCAGACATCAGACATCAGTTCTCAGACATCAGACATCAGACACCAGACATCAGACATCAGACATCAGTCAGACATCAGACATCAGTCAGACTTCAGACATCAGACACAAGACATCAGACACCAGACATCAGACACCAGACATCAGACACCAGACATCAGTCATCAGACACCAGACATCAGACATCAGACCTCAGACATCAGACACCAGACATCAGACATCAGACACCAGACATCAGACATCAGACACCAGACATCAGACACCAGACATCAGACATCAGACACCAGACTTCAGACATCAGACACCAGACATCAGACTTCAGACACCAGACATCAGACATCAGTTCTCAGACATCAGTTCTCAGACATCAGTCAGACATCATACATCAGACATCAGACATCAGACATCAGACACCAGACACCAGACACCAGACATCAGACACCAGACACCAGACATCAGACATCAGACATCAGACATCAGACATCAGTCAGACATCAGACATCAGACATCAGACACCAGACTTCAGACATCAGACACCAGATATCAGACATCAGTTCTCAGACATCAGACATCAGTTCTCAGACACCAGACATCAGACATCAGACACCAGACATAAGACATCAGTTCTCAGACATCAGACACCAGACATCAGACATCAGACATCAGTTCTCAGACATCAGACATCAGACATCAGTTCTCAGACATCAGACATCAGTTCTCAGACATCAGTCAGACATGAGACATCAGACACCAGACATCAGACACCAGACATCAGACACCAGACATCAGACACCAGACATCAGACACCAGACATCTGACATCAGTTCTCAGACATCAGACATCAGACAAGAGACATCAGTTATCAGTTCTCAGACATCAGACATCAGACACCAGACATCAGACATCAGACATCAGTTCTCAGACATTAGACATCAGACACCAGACATCATATATCAGACATCAGACATCAGTTCTCAGACATCAGTCAGACACCAGACATCAGACATCAGTCAGACACCAGACATCAGACACCAGACATCAGACATCAGACATCAGAAATCAGTTCTCAGACATCAGTCAGACATCAGACATCAGACATCAGACACCAGACATCAGACACCAGACATGAATTCTCAGACATCAGACACCAGACATCAGTTATCAGACATCAGACATCAGACATCAGTTATCAGACAATAGTTCTCAGACATCAAACATCAGACACCAAACATCAGACATGAGTTCTCAGACATCAGACACCAGACATCAGTTATCAGACATCAGACATCAGACATCAGACATCAGACACCAGACATCAGACATCAGACATCAGACACCAGACATCAGACATCAGACACCAGACACCAGACATCAGACACCAGACATCAGTTCTCAGACATCAGTTCTCAGACATCAGACATCAGTTCTCAGACATCAGACATCAGACACCAGACATCAGACATCAGTTCTCAGACATCAGACATCAGTTCTCAGACACCAGACATCAGACACCAGACACCAGACACCAGACATCAGACACCAGACATCAGACACCAGACATCAGACATCAGACATCAGTTCTCAGACATCAGACACCAGACATCAGTTCTCAGACATCAGACATCAGTTCTCAGACATCAGACATCAGACATCAGTTCTCAGACATGAGACATCAGACATCAGACATCAGACATCAGATATCAGACACCAGACATCAGACATCAGTTCTCAGACATCAGACATCAGACATCAGTTCTCAGAAATCAGACATCAGTTCTCAGACATCAGACATCAGTTCCCAGACACCAGACATCAGGCATCAGTCACCAGACATCAGACATCAGACACCAAACATCAGACATCAGACACAAGACACCAGACATCAGACACCAGACATCAGTTATTAGACACCAGGCATCAGACACCAGACATCAGACATCAGACATCAGTCAGACACCAGACATCAGACATCAGTCATACACCAGACATCAGTCACCAGACATCAGACATCAGACATCAGTTCTCAGACATCAGTCAGACATCAGACATCAGACACCAGACATCAGACACCAGACATGAGTTCTCAGACATCAGACATCAGACATCAGACATCAGTTCTCAGACATCAGACATCAGACATCAGACATCAGTTCTCAGACATCAGACATCAGACATCAGACATCAGTTATCAGACATCAGACATCAGTTCTCAGACATCAGACTTCAGACATCAGACATCAGTTCTCAGACATCAGACATCAGACATCAGTTCTCAGACATCAGACATCAGTTCTCAGACATCAGACATCAGTTCTCAGACATCAGACATCAGACATCAGTTCTCAGACATCAGACACCAGACATCAGACATCAGACATCAGTTCTCAGACATCAGACATCAGTTCTCATACATCAGGCATTAGACATCAGTTATCAGACATCAGACATCAGTTCTCAGACATCAGACATCAGTTCTCAGACATCAGACATCAGTTCACAGACATCAGACATCAGACATAAGTTCTCAGACATCAGACATCAGTTCTCAGACATCAGACACCAAACATCAGACATCAGACACCTGACATCAGACATCAGACATCAGACATAAGTTCGCAGACATCAGACATCAGTTCTCAGACATCAGATATCAGTTCTCAGACATCAGACAACAGACATCAGACACCAGACATCAGTTATCAGACATCAGGCATCAGTTCTCAGACATCAGACATCAGTTCTCAGACATCAGATATCAGTTCTCAGACATCAGACATCAGTTCTCAGACATCAGACATCAGACATCAGACATCAGTTATTAGACATCAGACATCAGGCATCAGTTCTCAGACATCAGACATCAGTTCTCAGACATCAGTTCTCAGACATCAGACACCAGACATTAGACACCAGACATTAGACACCAGACTTCAGACACCAGACATCAGACATCAGTTCTCAGACATCAGACATCAGTTCTCAGACATCAGACATCAGACATCAGACAATAGTTCTCAGACATCAAACATCAGACGCCAAACATCAGACATGAGTTCTCAGACATCAGATATCAGACACCAGACATCAGTTATCAGACATCAGACATCTGACATCAGTTCTCAGACATCAGACATCAGTTCTCAGACATCAGACATCAGACATCAGACTCCAGACATCAGACACCAGACACCAGACATCAGTTCTCAGACATCAGACACCAGACATCAGTTCTCAGACATCAGACATCAGTTCTCAGACATCAGACATCAGACATCAGTTCTCAGACATCAGACATCAGACACCATTCATCAGACATCAGATATCAGACACCAGACATCAGACATCAGTTCTCAGACATCAGACATCAGTTCTCAGACATCAGACATCAGTTCTCAGACATCAGACATCAGTTCCCAGACACCAGACATCAGACATCAGACACCAGACATCAGACATCAGACATCAGCCACCAGACATCAGACACCAGACATCAGACATCAGACATCAGACACCAGACACCAGACATCAGACATCAGTTATCAGACACCAGACATCAGACATCAGTTCTCAGACATCAGTCAGACACCAGACATCAGACATCAGTCAGACACCAGACATCAAACACCAGACATCAGACATCAGACATCAGAAATCAGTTCTCAGACATCAGTCAGACATCAGACATCAGACACCAGACATCAGACACCAGACATGAGTTCTCAGACATCAAACATCAGACACCAAACATCAGACATGAGTTCTCAGATATCAGACATCAGACACCAGACATCAGTTATCAGACATCAGACATCAGACATCAGTTCTCAGACATCAGACATCAGTTCTCAGACATCAGACATCAGACACCAGACATCTGACACCAGACATCAGACATCAGACATCAGACACCAGACATCAGACATCAGACATCAGACACCAGTTCTCAGACATCAGACATCAGACACCAGACATCAAACACCAGACATCAGACATCAAACATCAGACATCAGACATCAGACATCAGTTCTCAGACATCAGACATCAGACACCAGACATCAGACATCAGACTTCAGACATCAGACACCAGAAATCAGTTCTCAGACATCAGACATCAGACACCAGACACCAGACATCAGACACCAGACATCAGTTCTCAGACATCAGACATCCGTTCTCAGATATCAGACAACAGTTCTCAGACATCAGATATCAGACACCAGACATCAGACATCAGTTCTCAGACATCAGACATCACTTCTCAGACATCAGACACCAGACATCAGACATCAGACATCAGACACCAGACATCACTTCTCAGACATCAGACACCAGATATCAGTTATCAGACATCAGATATCAGACACCAGACATCAGACATCACTTCTCAGACATCAGACATCAGTTCTCAGACATCTGACATCAGACACCAGACATCAGACATCAGACACCAGTCATCAGACATCAGTTCTCAGACATCAGACATCAGTTCTCAGACATCAGACATCAGTTCTCAGACATCAGAAATCAGTTCTCAGACATCAGACATCAGACTCCAGACATCAGACATCAGACATCAGACATCAGTTATCAGACATCAGACATCAGTTCTCAGACATCAGACATCAGTTCTCAGACATCAGACATCATACACCAGACATCAGACACCAGACATCAGACATCAAACATCAGTTCTCAGACATCAGTCAGACATCAGACACCAGACGTCAGACATCAGACACCAGACATCAGACACCAGACATCAGACATCAGACACCAGACATCAGACATCAGTTCTCAGACATCAGACACCAGACATCAGACACCAGACATCAGACATTAGACATCAGATATCAGTTCTCAGACATCAGACATCAGTTACCAGACACCAGTAATCAGACATCAGACATCAGACACCAGACATCAGACATCAGTTAACAGAAAACAGACATCAGTCAGACACCAGACATCAGACATCAGTTCTCAGACATCAGTCAGACACCAGACATCAGACATCAGACATCAGTTCTCAGACATCAGACATCAGACACCAGACATCAGACATCAGTTATCAGACATCAGACATCAGTTCTCAGACATCAGACATCAGACATCAGTTCTCAGACGTGAGTCAGACATCAGACATCAGTTCTCAGCCATCAGACATCAGATATCAGTTCTCAGACATCAGACATCAGTTCTCAGACGTCAGTCAGACATCAGACATCAGACATCAGTTCTCAGCCATCAGACATCAGACATCAGTTCTCAGACATCAGATATCAGACACCAGTCACCAGACATCAGACATCAGACACCAGACACCAGACACCAGACACCAGACATCAGACATCAGTTCTCAGACATCTGACATCAGACACCAGACATCAGACATCAGACATCAGACACCAGACATCAGACATCAGACACCAGACATCAGACACCAGACATCAGTTATCAGACACCAGACATCAGACATCAGACACCAGACATCAGACACCAGACATCAGACACCAGACATCAGTTCTCAGACATCAGACTTCAGACATAAGTTCTCAGACATCAGTTCTCAGACATCAGTTCTCAGACATCAGTTCTCAGACATCAGACATCAGACATCAGTTCTCAGACATCAGTTCTCAGACATCAGACATCAGACATCAGTTCTCAGACATCAGTTCTCAGACATCAGTTCTCAGACACCAGACATCAGACATCAGACATCAGTTCTCAGCCATCAGACATCAGACATCAGTTCTCAGATATCAGTTCTCAGACATCAGACATCAGACATCAGTTCTCAGACATCAGATATCAGACACCAGACACCAGACATCAGACATCAGACACCAGACACCAGACATCAGACATCAGTTCTCAGACATCTGACATCAGACACCAGACATCAGACATCAGACACCAGACATCAGACACCAGACATCAGTTATCAGACACCAGACATCAGACATCAGACACCAGACATCAGACACCAGACATCAGACACCAGACATCAGTTCTCAGACATCAGACTTCAGACATAAGTTCTCAGACATCAGTTCTCAGACATCAGTTCTCAGACATCAGACATCAGACATCAGTTCTCAGACATCAGTTCTCAGACATCAGTTCTCAGACACCAGACATCAGACATCAGTACTCAGACTTCAGACATCAGTCAGACATCAGACATCAGACATCAGTTCTCAGACACCAGACATGAGACATCAGACATCAGTTCTCAGACATCAGTCAGACATCAGACATCAGACACCAGACATCAGACATCAGTTCTCAGACATCAGACACCAGACATCAGACATCAGACACCAGACATCAGACATCAGTTCTCAGACATCAGACATCAGTTCTCAGACATCAGACACCAGACTTCAGACATCAGACATCAGTTCTCAGACATCAGACATCAGACATCAGTTCTCAGACATCAGACATCAGTTCTCAGACATCAGGCATTAGACATCAGTTATCAGACATCAGACATCAGTTCTCAGACATCAGACATCAGTTCTCAGACATCAGACATCAGTTCACAGACATCAGACATCAGACATCAGTTCTCAGACATCAGACATCAGTTCTCAGACATCAGACACCAGACATCAGACATCAGACACCTGACATCAGACATCAGACATAAGTTCTCAGACATCAGACATCAGTTCTCAGACATCAGACATCAGTTCTCAGACATCAGATATCAGTTCTCAGACATCAGACAACAGACATCAGACACCAGACATCAGTTATCAGACATCAGACATCAGTTATCAGACATCAGACATCAGACACCAGACAACACACATTAGTTATCAGACATCAGACATCAGACATCAATTCTCAGACATCAGACACCAGACATCAGACACCAGACACCAGACATCAGTTAGACATCAGACATCAGACACCAGACATCAGACATCAGACACCAGACATCAGACATCAGTTATCAGACATCAGACATCAGTTCTCAGACATCAGACACCAGACACCAGACATAAGTTCTCAGACATCAGACATCAGTTCTCAGATATCAGACATCAGTTCTCAGACATAAGACATCAGACATCAGTTCTCAGACATCAGACACCAGACATCAGACATCAGACATCAGTTCTCAGACATCAGACATCAGTTCTCAGACATCAGACATCAGTTCTCAGACATCAGTCAGACATGAGACATTAGACACGAGACATCAGACACCAGACATCAGACACCAGACATCAGACACCAGACATCTGACATCAGTTCTCAGACATCAGACATCAGACACCAGACATCTGACATCAGTTCTCAGACATCAGACATCAGACACCAGACATCAGACATCAGACATCAGACATCAGTTCTCAGACATTAGACAACAGACACCAGACATCATATATCAGACATCAGACATCAGACATCAGTTCTCAGACATCAGACATCAGTTCTCAGACGTCAGTCAGACATCAGACATCAGACATCAGTTTTCAGCCATCAGACATCAGATATCAGTTCTCAGACATCAGACATCAGTTCTCAGACACCAGACAACACACATCAGTTATCAGACATCAGACATCAGACATCAGTTCTCAGACATCAGACATCAGACACCAGACATCAGACACCAGACACCAGACATAAGTCAGACATCAGACACCAGACATCAGACATCAGACACCAGACATCAGACATCAGTTATCAGACATCAGACATCAGTTCTCAGACATCAGACATCAGTTCTCAGACATCAGTCAGACATCAGACACCAGACATCAGACATCAGACATCAGACACCAGACATCAGACACCAGACATCAGACATCAGACACCAGACATCAGACATCAGACATCAGACATCAGACACCAGACATCAGACACCAGACATCAGACATCAGTTCTCAGACATCAGACATCAGTTCTCAGACATCAGACATCAGACATCAGTTCTCAGACATCAGATATCAGACACCAGACACCAGACATCAGACACCAGACACCAGACATCATACATCAGTTCTCAGACATCAGACACCAGACATCAGACACCAGACATCAGACATCAGTTCTCAGACATAAGCCATCAGTCCTCAGACATCAGACATCAGACAATAGTTCTCAGACATCAAACATCAGACACCAAACATCAGACATGAGTTCTCAGACATCAGACATCAGACACCAGACATCAGTTATCAGACATCAGACATCTGACATCAGTTCTCAGACATCAGACATCAGTTCTCAGACACCAGACATCAGTTCTCAGACAACAGTCAGACACCAGACATCAGACATCAGTCAGACACCAGACATCAGACACCAGACATCAGACATCAGACTCCAGACATCAGACATCAGACATCAGACACCAGACACCAGAAATCAGACATCAGACATCAGACATCAGTTATCAGACATCTGACATCAGTTCTCAGACATCAGACATAAGACATCAGTTCTCAGACATCAGACATCAGACATCAGACACCAGACACCAGACATCAGACATCAGACATCAGACACCAGACACCAGACACCAGACATCAGTTCTCAGACAACAGTCAGACACCAGACATCAGACATCAGTCAGACACCAGACATCAGACACCAGACATCAGACATCAGTTCTCAGACATCAGTCAGACATCAGACATCAGACATCAGACACCAGACATCAGACATCAGACACCAGACATGAGTTCTCAGACATCAGACACCAGACATCAGTAATCAGACATCAGACATCAGACATCAGCTCTCAGACATCAGACATCAGACACCAGACATCAGACATCAGACACCAGACATCAGACATCAGTTCTCAGACATCAGACATCAGACGCAAGACAACAGACATCAGACACCAGACATCAGACATCAGTTATCAGACATCAGACATCTGACATCAGACATCAGACATCAGACACCAGACACCAGACACCAGACATTAGACACCAGACACCAGACATCAGACATCAGACATCAGTTCTCAGACATCAGTCAGACATCAGACATCATACATCAGACACCAGACATCAGACATCAGACATCAGACACTAGACATGAGTTCTCAGACATCAGACACCAGACATCAGTTATCAGACATCAGACATCAGATATCATACACCAGACATCAGACATCAGTTCTCAGACATCAGACATCAGTTCTCAGACACCAGACATCAGACATCAGACACCAGACATCAGACATCAGTTCTCAGACATCAGACATCAGACATCAGTTCTCAGACATCAGTCAGACATCAGACATCAGACATCAGACACCAGACATGAGTTCTCAGACATCAGACACCAGACATCAGTTATCAGACATCAGACATCAGACATCAGTTATCAGACATCAGACATCAGTTCTCAGACATCAGACATCAGACACCAGACATCAGACATCAGTTCTCAGACATCAGACTTCAGACGCCAGACAACAGACATCAGACACCAGTCATCAGACATCAGTTCTCAGACATCAGACATCTGACATCAGACATCAGACATCAGACATCAGACATCAGACACCAGACACCAGACATCAGACATCAGACATCAGTTCTCAGACATCAGTCAGACATCAGACATCAGACACCAGACATCAGACATCAGACACTAGACATGAGTTCTCAGACATCAGACACCAGACATCAGTTATCAGACATCAGACATCAGATATCAGACACCAGACATCAGACATCAGTTCTCAGACATAAGCCATCAGTTCTCAGACATCAGACATCAGACAATAGTTCTCAGACATCAAACATCAGACACCAAACATCAGACATGAGTTCTCAGACATCAGACATCAGACACCAGACATCAGTTATCAGACATCAGACATCTGACATCAGTTCTCAGACATCAGACATCAGTTCTCAGACATCAGACATCAGACATCAGACATCAGACACCAGACACCAGACAACAGACATCAGACATCAGACACCAGACACCAGACACCAGACATCAGTTCTCAGACAACAGTCAGACACCAGACATCAGACATCAGTCAGACATCAGACACCAGACATCAGACATCAGACATCAGTTCTCAGACATCAGTCAGACATCAGACATCAGACATCAGACACCAGACATCAATCATCAGACACCAGACATGAGTTCTCAGACATCAGACACCAGACATCAGTTATCAGACATCAGACATCAGACATCAGTTATCAGACATCAGATATCAGTTCTCAGACATCAGACATCAGACACCAGACATCAGACATCAGACATCAGACACCAGACATCAGACATCAGTTCTCAGACATCAGACATCAGACGCCAGACAACAGACATCAGACGCCAGACAACAGACATCAGACACCAGACATCAGACATCAGTTATCAGACATCAGACATCTGACATCAGACATCAGACATCAGACACCAGACACCAGACACCAGACATCAGACATCAGTTCTCAGACATCAGTCAGACATCAGACATCAGACATCACACACCAGACATCAGACATCAGACACTAGACATGAGTTCTCAGACATCAGACACCAGACATCAGTTATCAGACATCAGATATCAGACACCAGACATCAGACATCAGTTCTCAGACATCAGACATCAGTTCTCAGACACCAGACATCAGACATCAGACACCAGACACCAGACATCAGACATCAGTTCTCAGACATCAGACACCAGACATCAGACATCAGACATCAGACATCAGTTCTCAGACATCAGACATCAGACATCAGACATCAGTTCTCAGACATCAGACATCAGACATCAGACATCAGACATCAGACACCAGACATCAGACATCAGACATCAGACATCAGACATCAGACATCAGACACCAGACATCAGACATCAGACATCAGACATCAGACATCAGACAGCAGACATCAGTCATCAGACATCAGACACCAGACATCAGACACCAGACATCAGACACCAGACATCAGACATCAGACATCAGACACCAGACATCAGACATCAGACATCAGACAGCAGACATCAGTTCTCAGACATCAGACATCAGTTCTCAGACATCAGACATCAGACATCAGACATCAGACATCAGACATCAGACACCAGACATCAGACATCAGACATCAGACATCAGACATCAGACACCAGACATCAGACATCAGACATCAGACACCAGATATCAGACACCAGACATTAGAAATCAGACATCAGACATCAGACATCAGTTCTCAGACATCAGACATCAGACACCAGACATCAGACATCAGACACCAGACATCAGTTCTCAGACATCAGACATCAGACATCAGACATTAGACATCAGACACCAGACATCAGACATCAGTTCTCAGACATCAGACATCAGTTCTCAGATATCAGACAACAGTTCTCAGACATCAGACACCAGACACCAGACATCAGACATCAGTTCTCAGACATCAGACATCAGTTCTCAGACATCAGACATCAGACATCAGACACCAGACATCAGACACCAGACATCAGTTCTCAGACATCAGTTCTCAGACACCAGACATCAGACATGAGACATCAGACATCAGACACCAGACACCAGACATCAGTTCTCAGACATCAGACATGAGACATCAGTTCTCAGACATCAGACATCAGTTCTCAGACACCAGACATCAGACACCAGACATCAGAAACCAGACATCAGAAACCAGACATCAGACATCAGACAGCAGACATCAGACATCAAACACCAGACACCAGACATCAGACATCAGACAACAGACATCAGACATCAGACACCAGACATCAGAGATCAGACACCAGACATCAGACATCAGACACCAGACATCAGTTCTCAGACATCAGACATCAGTTCTCAGACATCTGACATCAGACACCAGACATCAGACATCAGACACCAGACATCAGACATCAGTTCTCAGACATCAGACACCAGACATCAGACACGAGACATCAGACATCAGTTCTCAGACATCAGACATCAGTTCTCAGACATCAGACATCAGACATCAGACAATAGTTCTCAGACATCAAACATCAGACACCAGACATCAGACATCAGACATCAGACATCAGACAGCAGACATCAGACAGCAGACATCATTTCTCAGACATCAGTTCTCAGACATCAGACATCAGACACCAGACATCAGACATCAGACACCAGACATCAGACATCAGACATCAGACACCAGACATCAGACATCAGACACCAGACATCAGACACCAGACATTAGAAATCAGACATCAGACATCAGACATCAGACATCAGACATCAGTTCTCAGACATCAGACATCAGACACCAGACATCAGACATCAGACACCAGACATCAGACATCAGTTCTCAGACATCAGACATCAGACATCAGACACCAGACATCAGACATTAGACATCAGACATTAGACACCAGACACCAGACATCAGACACCAGACACCAGACATCAGTTCTCAGACATCAGACATCAGTTCTCAGATATCAGACAACAGTTCTCAGACATCAGACACCAGACACCAGACATCAGACATCAGTTCTCAGACATCAGACATCAGTTCTCAGACATCAGACATCAGACATCAGACATCAGACACCAGACATCAGACATCAGACACCAGACATCAGACACCAGATACCAGACATCAGACATCAGTTCTCAGACATCAGACATCTGGTCTCAGACATCAGTTATCAGTTCTTAGACATCAGACATCAGACATCAGGTCTCAGACATCAGTTATCAGTTCTCAGACATCAGACACGAGACATCACACATCAGTTATCAGACATCAGACATCAGACATCAGTTTTCAGACATCAGACATCAGACACCAGACATCAGACACCAGACATCAGACATCAGTCAGACATCAGACACCAGACATCAGACATCAGACCTCAGACATCAGTCAGACATCAGACACCAGACATCAGACACCAGACATCAGTTGTCAGACATCAGACATCAGACACCAGACATCAGACACCAGACATCAGACACCAGACATCAGACATCAGACACCAGACATCAGACATCAGACACCAGACATCAGACATCAGTTCTCAGACATCAGACATCAGTTCTCAGACATCAGACATCAGACATCAGACATCAGTTCTCAGACATCAGACATCAGACACCAGACATCAGACATCAGACACCAGACACCAGACATCAGTTCTCAGACATCAGACATCAGTTATCAGACATCAGACATCAGACATCAGTTATCAGACAACAGACATCAGTTCTCAGACATCAGACACCAGACATCAGACATCAGACATCAGACATCAGACATCAGACAGCAGACATCAGTCATCAGACATCAGACACCAGACATCAGACACCAGACATCAGACACCAGACATCAGACATCAGACATCAGACACCAGACATCAGACATCAGACATCAGACATCAGACAGCAGACATCAGTTCTCAGACATCAGACATCAGACATCAGACATCAGTTCTCAGACATCAGACATCAGACATCAGACATCAGACATCAGACATCAGACACCAGACATCAGACATCAGACATCAGACATCAGACATCAGACACCAGACATCAGACATCAGACATCAGACACCAGATATCAGACACCAGACATTAGAAATCAGACATCAGACATCAGACATCAGTTCTCAGACATCAGACATCAGACACCAGACATCAGACATCAGACACCAGACATCAGTTCTCAGACATCAGACATCAGACATCAGACATTAGACATCAGACACCAGACATCAGACATCAGACATCAGTTCTCAGACATCAGACATCAGTTCTCAGATATCAGACAACAGTTCTCAGACATCAGACACCAGACACCAGACATCAGACATCAGTTCTCAGACATCAGACATCAGTTCTCAGACATCAGACATCAGACATCAGACACCAGACATCAGACACCAGACATCAGTTCTCAGACATCAGTTCTCAGACACCAGACATCAGACATGAGACATCAGACATCAGACACCAGACACCAGACATCAGTTCTCAGACATCAGACATGAGACATCAGTTCTCAGACATCAGACATCAGTTCTCAGACACCAGACATCAGACACCAGACATCAGAAACCAGACATCAGAAACCAGACATCAGACATCAGACAGCAGACATCAGACATCAAACACCAGACACCAGACACCAGACATCAGACATCAGACAACAGACATCAGACATCAGACACCAGACATCAGAGATCAGACACCAGACATCAGACATCAGACACCAGACATCAGTTCTCAGACATCAGACATCAGTTCTCAGACATCTGACATCAGACACCAGACATCAGACATCAGACACCAGACATCAGACATCAGTTCTCAGACATCAGACACCAGACATCAGACACGAGACATCAGACATCAGTTCTCAGACATCAGACATCAGTTCTCAGACATCAGACATCAGACATCAGACAATAGTTCTCAGACATCAAACATCAGACACCAGACATCAGACATCAGACATCAGACAGCAGACATCAGACAGCAGACATCATTTCTCAGACATCAGTTCTCAGACATCAGACATCAGACACCAGACATCAGACATCAGACACCAGACATCAGACATCAGACATCAGACACCAGACATCAGACATCAGACACCAGACATCAGACACCAGACATTAGAAATCAGACATCAGACATCAGACATCAGACATCAGACATCAGTTCTCAGACATCAGACATCAGACACCAGACATCAGACATCAGACACCAGACATCAGACATCAGTTCTCAGACATCAGACATCAGACATCAGACACCAGACATCAGACATTAGACATCAGACATTAGACACCAGACACCAGACATCAGACACCAGACACCAGACATCAGTTCTCAGACATCAGACATCAGTTCTCAGATATCAGACAACAGTTCTCAGACATCAGACACCAGACACCAGACATCAGACATCAGTTCTCAGACATCAGACATCAGTTCTCAGACATCAGACATCAGACATCAGACATCAGACACCAGACATCAGACATCAGACACCAGACATCAGACACCAGATACCAGACATCAGACATCAGTTCTCAGACATCAGACATCTGGTCTCAGACATCAGTTATCAGTTCTTAGACATCAGACATCAGACATCAGACATCAGACATCAGACATCAGTTCTCAGACATCAGACATCAGACATCAGGTCTCAGACATCAGTTATCAGTTCTCAGACATCAGACACGAGACATCACACATCAGTTATCAGACATCAGACATCAGACATCAGTTTTCAGACATCAGACATCAGACACCAGACATCAGACACCAGACATCAGACATCAGTCAGACATCAGACACCAGACATCAGACATCAGACCTCAGACATCAGTCAGACATCAGACACCAGACATCAGACACCAGACATCAGTTGTCAGACATCAGACATCAGACACCAGACATCAGACATCAGACACCAGACATCAGACACCAGACATCAGACATCAGACACCAGACATCAGACATCAGACACCAGACATCAGACATCAGTTCTCAGACATCAGACATCAGTTCTCAGACATCAGACATCAGACATCAGACACCAGACATCAGACACCAGACATCAGTTCTCAGACATCAGACATCAGTTATCAGACATCAGACATCAGACATCAGTTATCAGACAACAGACATCAGTTCTCAGACATCAGACATCAGACACCAGACATCAGACATCAGACACCAGACATCAGACATCAGTCAGACATCAGACATCAGACACAAGACATCAGACACCAGACATCAGACACCAGACATCAGACACCAGACATCAGTCATCAGTCAGACATCATACACCAGACATCAGACCTCAGACCTCAGACATCAGTCAGACATCAGACACCAGACATCAGACATCAGACATCAGACACCAGACATCAGTTATCAGACATCAGACACCAGACATCAGACACCAGACATCAGACACCAGACATCAGACACCAGACATCAGACATCAGACACCAGACATCAGACATCAGACATCAGACACCAGACATCAGACATCAGACACCAGATATCAGACATCAGACACCAGACATCAGACATCAGTCAGACATCAGACATCAGATAACAGACATCAGAAATCAGACACCAGACATCAGACACCAGACATCAGACATCAGACACCAGACATCAGACATCAGACATCAGTCAGACATCAGACATCAGTCAGACATCAGACATCAAACATCAGACATCAGACATCAGTTCTCAGACATCAGACATCAGACACCAGACATCAGACATCAGACATCAGACACCAGACATCAGACATCAGACACCAGACATCAGACATCAAACATCAGACATCAGACATCATACATCAGACATCAGTTCTCAGACATCAGTCAGACATCAGACATCAGACATCAGACACCAGACACCAGACATCAGACATCAGACACCAGACATCAGACATCAGTTCTCAGACATCAGACATCAGTTCTCAGACATCAGACATCAGGCATCAGACATCAGACATTAGTTCTCAGACATCAAACTTCATACACCAGACATGAGTTCTCAGACATCAGACATCAGACACCAGATATCAGACATCAGACATCAGACACCAGACACCAGACATCAGACATCAGACATCAGTTCTCAGACATCAGACATGAGACACCAGTTCTCAGACACCAGACATCAGACATCAGACACCAGACATCAGTTCTCAGACATCAGTTCTCAGACATCAGACATCAGTTCTCAGACATGAGATATCAGACACCAGACATCAGACACCAGACATCAGTTATCACACATCAGACATCAGACATCAGTTCTCAGACATCAGACATCAGTTCTCAGACATCAGACCTCAGACATCAGATATCAGACATCAGTTCTCAGACATCAGACATCAGACACCAGACATCAGACATCAGACATCAGACATCAGACACCAGACATCAGACATCAGTTCTCAGACATCAGACATCAGACACCAGATATCAGACACCAGACATCAGACACCAGATATCAGACACCAGACATCAGACATCAGACATCAGTTCTCAGACATCAGACACCAGACATCAGTTCTCAGACATCAGACATCAGTTCTCAGATATCAGACATCAGACATCAGTTCTCAGACATGAGACATCAGACATCAGACATCATATATCAGACACCAGACATCAGACATCAGTTCTCAGACATCAGACATCAGACATCAGTTCTCAGACATCAGACATCAGTTCTCAGACATCAGACATCAGTTCCCAGACACCAGACATCAGGCATCAGACACCAGACATCAGACATCAGACACCAGACATCAGATATCAGACACCAAACATCAGACACCAGACACCAGACATCAGACACCAGACATCAGTTATTAGACACCAGACATCAGACACCAGACATCAGACATCAGACACCAGACATGAGTTCTCAGACATCAGACATCAGATATCAGACATCAGACATCAGTTATCAGACATCAGACATCAGTTATCAGACATCAGTTCTCAGACATCAGACATCAGTTCTCAGACATCAGACATCAGTTCTCAGACATCAGACATCAGACCTCAGACATCAGTTCTCAGACATCAGACACCAGACATGAGACATCAGACATCAGACATCAAACATCAGTTCTCAGACATCAGTCAGACATCATACATCAGACATCAGACACCAGACATCAGACATCAGACACCAGCCATCAGACACCAGACATCAGAAATCAGCTCTCAGACATCAGTCAGACATCAGACATCAGACATCAGTTTTCAGACATCAGACATCAGACGCCAGACACCAGACATCAGACACCAGACATCAGTTCTCAGACATCAGACATCAGTTCTCAGACATCAGACATCAGACATCAGTTCTCAGACATCAGACATCAGACACCAGACATCAGACATCAGACACCAGACATCAGTTCTCAGACATCAGACACCAGACATCAGACATCAGACATCAGACACCAGTCATCAGACATCAGTTCTCAGACATCAGACATCAGTTCTCAGACATCAGACATCAGTTCTCAGACATCAGACATCAGACTCCAGACATCAGACACCAGACACCAGACATCAGACATCAGTTCTCAGACATCAGACATCAGTTCTCAGACATCAGACATCAGACATCAGTTCTCAGACATCAGACATCAGACATCAGACACCAGACATCAGACACCAGATACCAGACATCAGACATCAGTTCTCAGACATCAGACATCTGGTCTCAGACATCAGTTATCAGTTCTTAGACATCAGACATCAGACATCAGACATCAGACATCAGACATCAGTTCTCAGACATCAGACATCAGACATCAGGTCTCAGACATCAGTTATCAGTTCTCAGACATCAGACACGAGACATCACACATCAGTTATCAGACATCAGACATCAGACATCAGTTTTCAGACATCAGACATCAGACACCAGACATCAGACACCAGACATCAGACATCAGTCAGACATCAGACACCAGACATCAGACATCAGACCTCAGACATCAGTCAGACATCAGACACCAGACATCAGACACCAGACATCAGTTGTCAGACATCAGACATCAGACACCAGACATCAGACATCAGACACCAGACATCAGACACCAGACATCAGACATCAGACACCAGACATCAGACATCAGACACCAGACATCAGACATCAGTTCTCAGACATCAGACATCAGTTCTCAGACATCAGACATCAGACATCAGACACCAGACATCAGACACCAGACATCAGTTCTCAGACATCAGACATCAGTTATCAGACATCAGACATCAGACATCAGTTATCAGACAACAGACATCAGTTCTCAGACATCAGACATCAGACACCAGACATCAGACATCAGACACCAGACATCAGACATCAGTCAGACATCAGACATCAGACACAAGACATCAGACACCAGACATCAGACACCAGACATCAGACACCAGACATCAGTCATCAGTCAGACATCATACACCAGACATCAGACCTCAGACCTCAGACATCAGTCAGACATCAGACACCAGACATCAGACATCAGACATCAGACACCAGACATCAGTTATCAGACATCAGACATCAGACACCAGACATCAGACACCAGACATCAGACACCAGACATCAGACACCAGACATCAGACATCAGACACCAGACATCAGACATCAGACATCAGACACCAGACATCAGACATCAGACATCAGACACCAGACATCAGACATCAGACACCAGATATCAGACATCAGACACCAGACATCAGTTATCAGACATCAGACATCAGACACCAGACATCAGACACCAGACATCAGACACCAGACATCAGACACCAGACATCAGACATCAGACACCAGACATCAGACATCAGACATCAGACACCAGACATCAGACATCAGACACCAGATATCAGACATCAGACACCAGACATCAGACATCAGTCAGACATCAGACATCAGATAACAGACATCAGAAATCAGACACCAGACATCAGACACCAGACATCAGACATCAGACACCAGACATCAGACATCAGACATCAGTCAGACATCAGACATCAGTCAGACATCAGACATCAAACATCAGACATCAGACATCAGTTCTCAGACATCAGACATCAGACACCAGACATCAGACATCAGACATCAGACACCAGACATCAGACATCAGACACCAGACATCAGACATCAAACATCAGACATCAGACATCATACATCAGACATCAGTTCTCAGACATCAGTCAGACATCAGACATCAGACATCAGACACCAGACACCAGACATCAGACATCAGACACCAGACATCAGACATCAGTTCTCAGACATCAGACATCAGTTCTCAGACATCAGACATCAGGCATCAGACATCAGACATTAGTTCTCAGACATCAAACTTCATACACCAGACATGAGTTCTCAGACATCAGACATCAGACACCAGATATCAGACATCAGACATCAGACACCAGACACCAGACATCAGACATCAGACATCAGTTCTCAGACATCAGACATGAGACACCAGTTCTCAGACACCAGACATCAGACATCAGACACCAGACATCAGTTCTCAGACATCAGTTCTCAGACATCAGACATCAGTTCTCAGACATGAGATATCAGACACCAGACATCAGACACCAGACATCAGTTATCACACATCAGACATCAGACATCAGTTCTCAGACATCAGACATCAGTTCTCAGACATCAGACCTCAGACATCAGATATCAGACATCAGTTCTCAGACATCAGACATCAGACACCAGACATCAGACATCAGACATCAGACATCAGACACCAGACATCAGACATCAGTTCTCAGACATCAGACATCAGACACCAGATATCAGACACCAGACATCAGACACCAGATATCAGACACCAGACATCAGACATCAGACATCAGTTCTCAGACATCAGACACCAGACATCAGTTCTCAGACATCAGACATCAGTTCTCAGATATCAGACATCAGACATCAGTTCTCAGACATGAGACATCAGACATCAGACATCATATATCAGACACCAGACATCAGACATCAGTTCTCAGACATCAGACATCAGACATCAGTTCTCAGACATCAGACATCAGTTCTCAGACATCAGACATCAGTTCCCAGACACCAGACATCAGGCATCAGACACCAGACATCAGACATCAGACACCAGACATCAGATATCAGACACCAAACATCAGACACCAGACACCAGACATCAGACACCAGACATCAGTTATTAGACACCAGACATCAGACACCAGACATCAGACATCAGACACCAGACATGAGTTCTCAGACATCAGACATCAGATATCAGACATCAGACATCAGTTATCAGACATCAGACATCAGTTATCAGACATCAGTTCTCAGACATCAGACATCAGTTCTCAGACATCAGACATCAGTTCTCAGACATCAGACATCAGACCTCAGACATCAGTTCTCAGACATCAGACACCAGACATGAGACATCAGACATCAGTTCTCAGACATCAGTCAGACATCATACATCAGACATCAGACACCAGACATCAGACATCAGACACCAGCCATCAGACACCAGACATCAGAAATCAGCTCTCAGACATCAGTCAGACATCAGACATCAGACATCAGTTTTCAGACATCAGACATCAGACGCCAGACACCAGACATCAGACACCAGACATCAGTTCTCAGACACCAGACATCAGTTCTCAGACATCAGACATCAGTTCTCAGACATCAGACACCAGACATCAGACATCAGACATCAGTTCTCAGACATCAGACTTCAGACATCAGTTCTCAGACATCAGACATCAGTTCTCAGACATCAGGCATTAGACATCAGTTATCAGACATCAGACATCAGTTCTCAGACATCAGACATCAGTTCTCAGACATCAGACATCAGTTCACAGACATCAGACATCAGACATCAGTTCTCAGACATCAGACATCAGTTCTCAGACATCAGACACCAGACATCAGACATCAGACACCTGACATCAGACATCAGACATAAGTTCTCAGACATCAGACATCAGTTCTCAGACATCAGACATCAGTTCTCAGACATCAGATATCAGTTCTCAGACATCAGACAACAGACATCAGACACCAGACATCAGTTATCAGACACCAGACATCAGTTATCAGACATCAGACATCAGACACCAGACAACACACATTAGTTATCAGACATCAGACATCAGACATCAATTCTCAGACATCAGACACCAGACATCAGACACCAGACACCAGACACCAGTTAGACATCAGACATCAGACACCAGACAACACACATCAGTTATCAGACATCAGACATCAGACATCAGTTCTCAGACATCAGACATCAGACACCAGACATCAGACACCAGACACCAGACATCAGACATCAGACACCAGACATCAGACATCAGACACCAGACATCAGACACCAGACATCAGACATCAGTTCTCAGACATCAGACATCAGTTCTCAGACAACAGACATCACACATCAGTTCTCAGACATCAGATATCAGACACCAGACACCAGACATCAGACACCAGACACCAGACATCAGACACCAGACATCATACATCAGTTCTCAGACATCAGACACCAGACATCAGACACCAGACATCAGACATCAGTTCTCAGACATAAGCCATCAGTCCTCAGACATCAGACATCAGACAATAGTTCTCAGACATCAAACATCAGACACCAAACATCAGACATGAGTTCTCAGACATCAGACATCAGACACCAGACATCAGTTATCAGACATCAGACATCTGACATCTGACATCAGTTCTCAGACATCAGACATCAGTTCTCAGACATCAGACATCAGACATCAGACATCAGACACCAGACACCAGACATCAGACATCAGACATCAGACACCAGACACCAGACACCGGACATCAGTTCTCAGACAACAGTCAGACACCAGACATCAGACATCAGTCAGACACCAGACATCAGACACCAGACATCAGACATCAGACATCAGTTCTCAGACATCAGTCAGACATCAGACATGAGACATCAGACACCAGACATCAGACATCAGACACCAGACATGAGTTCTCAGACATCAGACACCAGACATCAGTAATCAGACATCAGACATCAGACATCAGTTATCAGACATCAGACATCAGTTCTCAGACACCAGACATCAGACATCAGACACCAGACATCAGACATCAGTTCTCAGACATCAGACATCAGACATCAGTTCTCAGACATCAGTCAGACATCAGACATCAGACATCAGACACCAGACATGAGTTCTCAGACATCAGACACCAGACATCAGTTATCAGACATAAGACATCAGACATCAGTTATCAGACATCAGACATCAGTTCTCAGACATCAGACATCAGACACCAGACATCAGACATCAGTTCTCAGACATCAGACTTCAGACGCCAGACAACAGACATCAGACACCAGACATCAGACATCAGTTATCAGACATCAGACATCTGACATCAGACATCAGACATCAGACATCAGACATCAGACATCAGACATCAGACATCAGACATCAGACATCAGACATCAGACACCAGACACCAGACACCAGACATCAGACATCAGACATCAGTTCTCAGACATCAGTCAGACATCAGACATCAGACACCAGACATCAGACATCAGACACTAGACATGAGTTCTCAGACATCAGACACCAGACATCAGTTATCAGACATCAGACATCAGATATCAGACACCAGACATCAGACATCAGTTCTCAGACATAAGCCATCAGTTCTCAGACATCAGACATCAGACAATAGTTCTCAGACATCAAACATCAGACACCAAACATCAGACATGTGTTCTCAGACATCAGACATCAGACACCAGACATCAGTTATCAGACATCAGACATCTGACATCAGTTCTCAGACATCAGACATCAGTTCTCAGACATCAGACATCAGACATCAGACATCAGACACCAGACACCAGACATCAGACATCAGACATCAGACACCAGACACCAGACACCAGACATCAGTTCTCAGACAACAGTCAGACACCAGACATCAGACATCAGTCAGACATCAGACATCAGACACCAGACATCAGACATCAGACATCAGACATCAGTTCTCAGACATCAGTCAGACATCAGACATCAGACACCAGACATCAATCATCAGACACCAGACATGAGTTCTCAGACATCAGACACCAGACATCAGTTATCAGACATCAGACATCAGACATCAGTTATCAGACATCAGACATCAGTTCTCAGACATCAGACATCAGACACCAGACATCAGACATCAGACATCAGACACCAGACATCAGACATCAGTTCTCAAACATCAGACATCAGACGCCAGACAACAGACATCAGACGCCAGACAACAGACATCCGACACCAGACATCAGACATCAGTTATCAGACATCAGACATCTGACATCAGACATCAGACATCAGACACCAGACACCAGACATCAGACATCAGACATCAGTTCTCAGACATCAGTCAGACATCAGACATCAGACATCACACACCAGACATCAGACATCAGACACTAGACATGAGTTCTCAGACATCAGACACCAGACATCAGTTATCAGACATCAGATATCAGACATCAGACATCAGACATCAGTTCTCAGACATCAGACATCAGTTCTCAGACACCAGACATCAGACATCAGACACCAGACACCAGACATCAGACATCAGTTTTCAGACATCAGACACCAGACATCAGACATCAGACATCAGACATCAGTTCTCAGACATCAGACATCAGTTCTCAGACACCAGATATCAGACATCAGACACCAGATATCAGACATTAGACATCAGACACCAGACATCAGACACCAGACACCAGACATCAGTTCTCAGACATCAGACATCAGTTCTCAGATATCAGACAACAGTTCTCAGACATCAGACATCAGACACCAGACACCAGACATCAGTTCTCAGACATCAGACATCAGTTCTCAGACATCAGACATCAGTTCTCAGACATCAGACACCAGACATCAGACATCAGTCATCAGTTATCAGACATCAGACATCAGTTCTCAGACATCAGACATCAGACACCAGACATCAGACATCAAACACCAGACACCAGACATCAGTTCTCAGACTTCAGACATCAGACATCAGACACCAGTCAACAGACATTAGACATCAGACATCAGACACCAGACACCAGACATCAGACACCAGACACCAAGCATCAGTTCTCAGACATCAGACATCAGTTCTCAGACATCAGACATCAGTTCTCAGATATCAGACAACAGTTCTCAGACATCAGACACCATACATCAGACATCAGTTCACAGACATCAGACATCAGTTCTCAGACATCAGACACCAGACATCAGACACCAGACACCAGACATCAGACACCAGACACCAGACATCAGACATCAGACACCAGACACCAGACATCAGACATCAGACACCAGACATCAGTTCTCAGACATCAGACATCAGTTCTCAGACATCAGACATCAGTTCTCAGACATCTGACATCAGACACCAGACATCAGACACCAGACATCAGACACGAGACATCAGACATCAGTTCTCAGACATCAGACATCAGTTCTCAGACATCAGACATCAGACATCAGACAATAGTTCTCAGACATCAAACATCAGACACCAGACATCAGACACCAGACATCAGACACGAGACATCAGACATCAGTTCTCAGACATCAGACATCAGTTCTCAGACATCAGACATCAGACATCAGACAATAGTTCTCAGACATCAAACATCAGACACCAGACATCAGACATCAGACATCAGACACCAGACATCAGACATCAGACATCAGACATCAGACATCAGACATCAGACATCAGTTCTCAGACATCAGACATCAGACATCAGACATCAGACATCAGACATCAGACATCAGACATCAGACACCAGACATCAGACATCAGACACCAGACATTAGAAATCAGACATCAGACATCAGACATCAGTTCTCAGACATCAGACATCAGACACCAGACATCAGACATCAGACACCAGACATCAGACATCAGTTCTCAGACATCAGACATCAGACATTAGACATCAGACATTAGACACCAGACACCAGACATCAGACATCAGACATCAGTTCTCAGACATCAGACATCAGTTCTCAGATATCAGACAACAGTTCTCAGACATCAGACACCAGACACCAGACATCAGACATCAGTTCTCAGACATCAGACATCAGTTCTCAGACATCAGACATCAGACATCAGACACCAGACATCAGACATCAGACACCAGACATCAGTTCTCAGACATAAGTTCTCAGACACCAGACATCAGACATGAGACATCAGACATCAGACACCAGACACCAGACATCAGTTCTCAGACATCAGACATGAGACATCAGTTCTCAGACATCAGACATCAGTTCTCAGACACCAGACATCAGACACCAGACATCAGAAACCAGACATCAGACATCAGACAGCAGACATCAGACATCAAACACCAGACACCAGACACCAGACATCAGACATCAGACAACAGACATCAGACATCAGACACCAGACATCAGAGATCAGACACCAGACATCAGACATCAGACACCAGACATCAGTTCTCAGACATCAGTTCTCAGACATCAGACATCAGTTCTCAGACATCTGACATCAGACACCAGACATCAGACATCAGACACCAGACATCAGACACGAGACATCAGACATCAGTTCTCAGACATCAGACATCAGTTCTCAGACATCAGACATCAGACATCAGACAATAGTTCTCAGACATCAAACATCAGACACCAGACATCAGACATCAGACATCAGACAGCAGACATCAGACAGCAGACATCATTTCTCAGACATCAGACATCAGACATCAGACATCAGTTCTCAGACATCAGACATCAGACATCAGACATCAGACACCAGACATCAGACATCAGACATCAGACACCAGACATCAGACATCAGACACCAGACATCAGACACCAGACATTAGAAATCAGACATCAGACATCAGACATCAGTTCCCAGACATCAGACATCAGACATCAGACACCAGACATCAGACATTAGACATCAGACATTTGACACCAGACACCAGACACCAGACACCAGACATCAGTTCTCAGACATCAGACATCAGTTCTCAGATATCAGACAACAGTTCTCAGACATCAGACACCAGACACCAGACATCAGTTCTCAGACATGAGACATCAGTTCTCAGACATCAGACATCAGACATCAGACACCAGACATCAGACATCAGACATCAGACATCAGACATCAGACATCAGACATTAGTTCTCAGACACCAGACATCAGACATGAGACATGAGACATCAGACATCAGACACCAGACATCAGACATCAGACACCAGACATCAGACATCAGACATTAGTTCTCAGACATCAGACATCAGTTCTCAGACACCAGACATCAGACATGAGACATCAGACATCAGACACCAGACACCAGACATCAGTTCTCAGACATCAGACATGAGACATCAGTTCTCAGACATCAGACATCAGTTCTCAGACACCAGACATCAGACACCAGACATCAGAAACCAGACATCAGACATCAGACATCAGACACCAGACACCAGACATCAGACATCAAACACCAGACACCAGACACCAGACATCAGACATCAGACAACAGACATCAGACATCAGACACCAGACATCAGAGATCAGACACCAGACATCAGACATCAGACATCAGTTCTCAGACATCAGACATCAGACACCAGACATCAGACACCAGACATCAGACATCAGACATCAGTTCTCAGATATCAGTCAGACATCAGACATCAGAGATCAGACACCAGACATCAGACATCAGACACCAGGCACCAGAAATCAGACATCAGACATCAGTTCTCAGACATCAGACATCAGTTCTCAGACATCAGACACCATACATCAGACATCAGTTCTCAGACATCAGACATCAGACATCAGTTCTCAGACATCAGACATCAGACATCAGTTCTCATACATCAGACATCAGACATCAGTTCTCAGACATCAGACATCATTTCTCAGACATCAGACATCAGTTCTCATACATCAGACATCAGACACCAGACATCAGACATCAGACATCAGACACCAGACATCAGACATCAGACACCAGACATCAGACACCAGATACCAGACATCAGACATCAGACATCAGTTCTCAGACATCAGACATCTGGTCTCAGACATCAGTTATCAGTTCTTAGACATCAGACATTAGACATCAGACATCAGACATCAGACATCAGACATCAGTTCTCAGACATCAGACATCAGATATCAGACATCAGACATCAGGTCTCAGACATCAGACACGAGACATCACACATCAGTTATCAGACATCAGACATCAGACATCAGTTTTCAGACATCAGACATCAGACACCAGACATCAGACACCAGACATCAGACATCAGTCAGACATCAGACACCAGACATCAGACATCAGACATCAGTCAGACATCAGACACCAGACATCAGACACCAGACATCAGTTGTCAGACATCAGATATCAGACACCAGACATCAGACATCAGACACCAGACATCAGACACCAGACATCAGACATCAGACACCAGACATCAGACATCAGTTCTCAGACATCAGACATCAGTTCTCAGACATCAGACATCAGACATCAGACACCAGACATCAGACATCAGACACCAGACATCAGTTCTCAGACATCAGACATCAGTTATCAGACATCAGACATCAGACATCAGTTATCAGACAACAGACATCAGTTCTCAGACATCAGACATCAGACACCAGACATCAGACATCAGACACCAGACATCAGACATCAGTCAGACATCAGACATCAGACACAAGACATCAGACACCAGACATCAGACACCAGACATCAGACACCAGACATCAGTCATCAGTCAGACATCATACACCAGACATCAGACCTCAGACCTCAGACATCAGTCAGACATCAGACACCAGACATCAGACATCAGACATCAGACACCAGACATCAGTTATCAGACACCAGACATCAGACACCAGACATCAGACACCAGACATCAGACACCAGACATCAGACATCAGACACCAGACATCAGACATCAGACACCAGATATCAGACATCAGACACCAGACATCAGACATCAGACATCAGTCAGACATCAGACATCAGATAACAGACATCAGAAATCAGACACCAGACATCAGACACCAGACATCAGACATCAGACACCAGACATCAGACATCAGTCAGACATCAGACATCAGTCAGACATCAGACATCAAACATCAGACATCAGACATCAGTTCTCAGACATCAGACATCAGACACCAGACATCAGACATCAGACATCAGACACCAGACATCAGACATCAGACACCAGACATCAGACATCAGACATCAGACATCAGTTCTCAGACATCAGTCAGACATCAGACATCAGACATCAGACACCAGACACCAGACATCAGACACCAGACATCAGACATCAGTTCTCAGACATCAGACATCAGTTCTCAGACATCAGACATCAGGCATCAGACATCAGACATTAGTTCTCAGACATCAAACTTCATACACCAGACATCAGACATCAGAAATCAGACATCAGACATCAGTTCTCAGACATCAGATATCAGACACCAGACATCAGACATCAGACACCAGACATCAGTTATCACACATCAGACATCAGACATCAGTTCTCAGACATCAGACATCAGTTCTCAGACATCAGACCTCAGACATCAGACATCAGACATCAGTTCTCAGACATCAGACATCAGACACCAGACATCAGACATCAGACATCAGACATCAGACACCAGACATCAGACATCAGTTCTCAGACATCAGACATCAGACACCAGATATCAGACACCAGACATCAGACACCAGACATCAGACATCAGACATCAGTTCTCAGACACCAGACATCAGTTCTCAGACATCAGACATCAGTTCTCAGATATCAGACATCAGACATCAGTTCTCAGACATGAGACATCAGACATCAGACATCAGACATCAGATATCAGACACCAGACATCAGACATCAGTTCTCAGACATCAGACATCAGACATCAGTTCTCAGACATCAGACATCAGTTCTCAGACATCAGTTCCCAGACACCAGACATCAGGCATCAGACACCAGACATCAGACATCAGACACCAGACATCAGATATCAGACACCAAACATCAGACACCAGACACCAGACATCAGACACCAGACATCAGTTATTAGACACCAGACATCAGACACCAGACATCAGACATCAGACACCAGACATCAGTTATCAGACATCAGACATCAGTTATCAGACATCAGACATCAGTTCTCAGACATCAGACATCAGTTCTCAGACATCAGACATCAGACCTCAGACATCAGTTCTCAGACATCAGACATCAGACACCAGACATGAGACATCAGACATCAGACATCAAACATCAGTTCTCAGACATCAGTCAGACATCATACATCAGACATCAGACACCAGACATCAGACATCAGACACCAGCCATCAGACACCAGACATCAGAAATCAGCTCTCAGACATCAGTCAGACATCAGACATCAGACATCAGTTTTCAGACATCAGACACCAGACATCAGACATCAGACATCAGACATCAGACATCAGACATCAGACATTAGTTCTCAGACACCAGACATCAGACATGAGACATGAGACATCAGACATCAGACACCAGACATCAGACATCAGACACCAGACATCAGACATCAGACATTAGTTCTCAGACATCAGACATCAGTTCTCAGACACCAGACATCAGACATGAGACATCAGACATCAGACACCAGACACCAGACATCAGTTCTCAGACATCAGACATGAGACATCAGTTCTCAGACATCAGACATCAGTTCTCAGACACCAGACATCAGACACCAGACATCAGAAACCAGACATCAGACATCAGACATCAGACACCAGACACCAGACATCAGACATCAAACACCAGACACCAGACACCAGACATCAGACATCAGACATCAGACACCAGACATCAGACACCAGACATCAGAGATCAGACACCAGACATCAGACATCAGACATCAGTTCTCAGACATCAGACATCAGACACCAGACATCAGACACCAGACATCAGACATCAGACATCAGTTCTCAGATATCAGTCAGACATCAGACATCAGAGATCAGACACCAGACATCAGACATCAGACACCAGGCACCAGAAATCAGACATCAGACATCAGTTCTCAGACATCAGACATCAGTTCTCAGACATCAGACACCATACATCAGACATCAGTTCTCAGACATCAGACATCAGACATCAGTTCTCAGACATCAGACATCAGACATCAGTTCTCATACATCAGACATCAGACATCAGTTCTCAGACATCAGACATCATTTCTCAGACATCAGACATCAGTTCTCATACATCAGACATCAGACACCAGACATCAGACATCAGACATCAGACACCAGACATCAGACATCAGACACCAGACATCAGACACCAGATACCAGACATCAGACATCAGTTCTCAGACATCAGACATCTGGTCTCAGACATCAGTTATCAGTTCTTAGACATCAGACATTAGACATCAGACATCAGACATCAGACATCAGACATCAGTTCTCAGACATCAGACATCAGACATCAGACATCAGACATCAGTTCTCAGACATCAGACACGAGACATCACACATCAGTTATCAGACATCAGACATCAGACATCAGTTTTCAGACATCAGACATCAGACACCAGACATCAGACACCAGACATCAGACATCAGTCAGACATCAGACACCAGACATCAGACATCAGACCTCAGACATCAGTCAGACATCAGACACCAGACATCAGACACCAGACATCAGTTGTCAGACATCAGACATCAGACACCAGACATCAGACATCAGACACCAGACATCAGACACCAGACATCAGACATCAGACACCAGACATCAGACATCAGTTCTCAGACATCAGACATCAGTTCTCAGACATCAGACATCAGACATCAGACACCAGACATCAGACATCAGACACCAGACATCAGTTCTCAGACATCAGACATCAGTTATCAGACATCAGACATCAGACATCAGTTATCAGACAACAGACATCAGTTCTCAGACATCAGACATCAGACACCAGACATCAGACATCAGACACCAGACATCAGACATCAGACACCAGACATCAGACATCAGTCAGACATCAGACATCAGACACAAGACATCAGACACCAGACATCAGACACCAGACATCAGTCATCAGTCAGACATCATACACCAGACATCAGACCTCAGACCTCAGACCTCAGTCAGACATCAGACACCAGACATCAGACATCAGACATCAGACACCAGACATCAGTTATCAGACACCAGACATCAGACACCAGACATCAGACACCAGACATCAGACACCAGACATCAGACACCAGACATCAGACATCAGACACCAGACATCAGACATCAGACACCAGATATCAGACATCAGACACCAGACATCAGACATCAGACATCAGTCAGACATCAGACATCAGATAACAGACATCAGAAATCAGACACCAGACATCAGACACCAGACATCAGACATCAGACACCAGACATCAGACATCAGTCAGACATCAGACATCAGTCAGACATCAGACATCAAACATCAGACATCAGACATCAGTTCTCAGACATCAGACATCAGACACCAGACATCAGACATCAGACATCAGACACCAGACATCAGACATCAGACACCAGACATCAGACATCAGACATCAGACATCAGACATCATACATCAGACATCAGTTCTCAGACATCAGTCAGACATCAGACATCAGACATCAGACACCAGACACCAGACATCAGACACCAGACATCAGACATCAGTTCTCAGACATCAGACATCAGTTCTCAGACATCAGACATCAGGCATCAGACATCAGACATTAGTTCTCAGACATCAAACTTCATACACCAGACATCAGACATCAGACATCAGACATCAGACACCAGACATCAGACACCAGACATCAGACATCAGTTCTCAGACATCAGATATCAGACACCAGACATCAGACATCAGACACCAGACATCAGTTATCACACATCAGACATCAGACATCAGTTCTCAGACATCAGACATCAGTTCTCAGACATCAGACCTCAGACATCAGACATCAGACATCAGTTCTCAGACATCAGACATCAGACACCAGACATCAGACATCAGACATCAGACATCAGACACCAGACATCAGACATCAGTTCTCAGACATCAGACATCAGACACCAGATATCAGACACCAGACATCAGACACCAGATATCAGACACGAGACATCAGACATCAGACATCAGTTCTCAGACATCAGACACCAGACATCAGTTCTCAGACATCAGACATCAGTTCTCAGATATCAGACATCAGACATCAGTTCTCAGACATGAGACATCAGACATCAGACATCAGACATCAGATATCAGACACCAGACATCAGACATCAGTTCTCAGACATCAGACATCAGACATCAGTTCTCAGACATCAGACATCAGTTCTCAGACATCAGACATCAGTTCCCAGACACCAGACATCAGGCATCAGACACCAGACATCAGACATCAGACACCAGACATCAGATATCAGACACCAAACATCAGACACCAGACACCAGACATCAGACACCAGACATCAGTTATTAGACACCAGACATCAGACACCAGACATCAGACATCAGACACCAGACATCAGTTATCAGACATCAGACATCAGTTATCAGACATCAGTTCTCAGACATCAGACATCAGTTCTCAGACATCAGACATCAGTTCTCAGACATCAGACATCAGACCTCAGACATCAGTTCTCAGACATCAGACATCAGACACCAGACATGAGACATCAGACATCAGACATCAAATATCAGTTCTCAGACATCAGTCAGACATCATACATCAGACATCAGACACCAGACATCAGACATCAGACACCAGCCATCAGACACCAGACATCAGAAATCAGCTCTCAGACATCAGTCAGACATCAGACATCAGACATCAGTTTTCAGACATCAGACATCAGACGCCAGACACCAGACATCAGACACCAGACATCAGTTCTCAGACATCAGACATCAGTTCTCAGACATCAGACATCAGACATCAGTTCTCAGACATCAGACATCAGACACCAGACATCAGACATCAGACACCAGACATCAGTTCTCAGACATCAGACACCAGACATCAGACATCAGACATCAGACACCAGTCATCAGACATCAGTTCTCAGACATCAGACATCAGTTCTCAGACATCAGACATCAGTTCTCAGACATCAGACATCAGACTCCAGACATCAGACATCAGACATCAGACACCAGACACCAGACATCAGACATCAGACATCAGACATCAGTTCTCAGACATCAGTCATCAGTTCTCAGACACCAGACATCAGACATCAGTTCTCAGACATCAGACATCAGACACCAGACATCAGACATCAGACATCAGAAATCAGACACCAGACACCAGACATCAGTTCTCAGACATCAGACATCAGATATCAGACACCAGACATCAGACATCAGTTCTCAGACATCAGACATCACTTCTCAGACATCAGATATCAGACACCAGACATCAGACATCAGACATCAGACACCAGACACCAGACATCAGACAACAGACAAGAGACATCAGTTCTCAGACATCAGACATCAGTTCTCAGACATCTGACATCAGACACCAGACATCAGACATCAGACACCAGTCATCAGACATCAGTTCTCAGACATCAGACATCAGTTCTCAGACATCAGACATTAGTTCTCAGACATCAGACATCAGACTCCAGACATCAGACATCAGACATCAGACACCAGACACCAGAAATCAGACATCAGACATCAGACATCAGTTATCAGACATCAGACATCAGTTCTCAGACATCAGACATCAGACATCAGTTCTCAGACATCAGACATCAGTTCTCAGACATCAGACATCACTTCTCAGACATCAGATATCAGACACCAGACATCAGACATCAGACATCAGACACCAGACACCAGACAACAGACAAGAGACATCAGTTCTCAGACATCAGACATCAGTTCTCAGACATCTGACATCAGACACCAGACATCAGACACCAGTCATCAGACATCAGTTCTCAGACATCAGACATCAGTTCTCAGACATCAGACATTAGTTCTCAGACATCAGACATCAGACTCCAGACATCAGACATCAGACATCAGACACCAGACACCAGAAATCAGACATCAGACATCAGACATCAGTTATCAGACATCAGACATCAGTTCTCAGACATCAGACATCAGTTCTCAGACATCAGACATCAGACATCAGTTCTCAGACATCAGACATCAGACATCAGTTCTCAGACATCAGACATCAGACACCAGACATCAGACATCAGACACCAGACATCAGTTCTCAGACATCAGACACCAGACATCAGACATCAGACACCAGTCATCAGACATCAGTTCTCAGACATCAGACATCAGTTCTCAGACATCAGACATCAGTTCTCAGACATCAGACATCAGACTCCAGACATCAGACATCAGACATCAGACACCAGACACCAGACATCAGACATCAGACATCAGTTATCAGACATCAGTCATCAGTTCTCAGACACCAGACATCAGACATCAGTTCTCAGACATCAGACATCAGACACCAGACATCAGACATCAGACATCAGAAATCAGACACCAGACACCAGACATCAGTTCTCAGACATCAGACATCATACACCAGACATCAGACACCAGACATCAGACATCAAACATCAGTTCTCAGACATCAGTCAGACATCAGACACCAGACACCAGACATCAGACATCAGACATCAGTTCTCAGACATCAGACATGAGACACCAGTTCTCAGACACCAGACATCAGACATCAGACACCAGACATCAGTTCTCAGACATCAGTTCTCAGACATCAGACATCAGTTCTCAGACATCAGATATCAGACACCAGACATCAGACATCAGACACCAGACATCAGTTATCACACATCAGACATCAGACATCAGTTCTCAGACATCAGACATCAGTTCTCAGACATCAGACCTCAGACATCAGACATCAGACATCAGTTCTCAGACATCAGACATCAGACACCAGACATCAGACATCAGACATCAGACATCAGACACCAGACATCAGACATCAGTTCTCAGACATCAGACATCAGACACCAGATATCAGACACCAGACATCAGACACCAGATATCAGACACCAGACATCAGACATCAGACATCAGTTCTCAGACATCAGACACCAGACATCAGTTCTCAGACATCAGACAACAGTTCTCAGATATCAGACATCAGACATCAGTTCTCAGACATGAGACATCAGACATCAGACATCAGACATCAGATATCAGACACCAGACATCAGACATCAGTTCTCAGACATCAGACATCAGACATCAGTTCTCAGACATCAGACATCAGTTCTCAGACATCAGACATCAGTTCCCAGACACCAGACATCAGGCATCAGACACCAGACATCAGACATCAGACACCAGACATCAGACATCAGACACCAAACATCAGACACCAGACACCAGACATCAGACACCAGACATCAGTTATTAGACACCAGACATCAGACACCAGACATCAGACATCAGACACCAGACATGAGTTCTCAGACATCAGACATCAGATATCAGACATCAGACATCAGTTATCAGACATCAGACATCAGTTATCAGACATCAGTTCTCAGACATCAGACATCAGTTCTCAGACATCAGACATCAGTTCTCAGACATCAGACATCAGACCTCAGACATCAGTTCTCAGACATCAGACATCAGACACCAGACATGAGACATCAGACATCAGACATCAAACATCAGTTCTCAGACATCAGTCAGACATCATACATCAGACATCAGACACCAGACATCAGACACCAGCCATCAGACACCAGACATCAGAAATCAGCTCTCAGACATCAGTCAGACATCAGACATCAGACATCAGTTTTCAGACATCAGACATCAGACGCCAGACACCAGACATCAGACACCAGACATCAGTTCTCAGACATCAGACATCAGTTCTCAGACATCAGACATCAGACATCAGTTCTCAGACATCAGACATCAGACACCAGACATCAGACATCAGACACCAGACATCAGTTCTCAGACATCAGACACCAGACATCAGACATCAGACACCAGTCATCAGACATCAGTTCTCAGACATCAGACATCAGTTCTCAGACATCAGACATCAGTTCTCAGACATCAGACATCAGACTCCAGACATCAGACATCAGACATCAGACACCAGACACCAGACATCAGACATCAGACATCAGACATCAGTTATCAGACATCAGTCATCAGTTCTCAGACACCAGACATCAGACATCAGTTCTCAGACATCAGACATCAGACACCAGACATCAGACATCAGACATCAGAAATCAGACACCAGACACCAGACATCAGTTCTCAGACATCAGACATCAGACACCAGACACCAGACATCAGACACCAGACATCAGTTCTCAGACATCAGACAACAGTTCTCAGACATCAGATATCAGACACCAGACATCAGACATCAGTTCTCAGACATCAGACATCACTTCTCAGACATCAGATATCAGACACCAGACATCAGACATCAGACATCAGACACCAGACACCAGACATCAGACAACAGACAAGAGACATCAGTTCTCAGACATCAGACATCAGTTCTCAGACATCTGACATCAGACACCAGACATCAGACATCAGACACCAGTCATCAGACATCAGTTCTCAGACATCAGACATCAGTTCTCAGACATCAGACATTAGTTCTCAGACATCAGACATCAGACTCCAGACATCAGACATCAGACATCAGACACCAGACACCAGAAATCAGACATCAGACATCAGACATCAGACATCAGTTATCAGACATCAGACATCAGTTCTCAGACATCAGACATCAGACATCAGTTCTCAGACATCAGACATCACTTCTCAGACATCAGATATCAGACACCAGACATCAGACATCAGACATCAGACACCAGACACCAGACAACAGACAAGAGACATCAGTTCTCAGACATCAGACATCAGTTCTCAGACATCTGACATCAGACACCAGACATCAGACATCAGACACCAGTCATCAGACATCAGTTCTCAGACATCAGACATCAGTTCTCAGACATCAGACATTAGTTCTCAGACATCAGACATCAGACTCCAGACATCAGACATCAGACATCAGACACCAGACACCAGAAATCAGACATCAGACATCAGACATCAGTTATCAGACATCAGACATCAGTTCTCAGACATCAGACATCAGACATCAGTTCTCAGACATCAGACATCATACACCAGACATCAGACACCAGACATCAGACATCAAACATCAGTTCTCAGACATCAGTCAGACATCAGACACCAGACATCAGACATCAGACACCAGACACCAGACATCAGACATCAGACACCAGACATCAGACATCAGACACCAGACATCAGACATCAGTTCTCAGAAATCAGACACCAGACATCAGACACCAGACATCAGACATCAGTTCTCAGACGTCAGACATCAGTTCTCAGACATCAGACATCAGTTACCAGACACCAGACATCAGACATCAGACATCAGACACCAGACATCAGACATCAGTTAACAGACACCAGACATCAGACATCAGTTCTCAGACATCAGTCAGACACCAGACATCAGACATCAGTTCTCAGACATAAGACATCAGTTCTCAGACATCAGTCAGACATCAGACATCAGACACCAGACATCAGACACCAGACATCAGACACCAGACATCAGACACCAGACATCTGACATCAGTTCTCAGACATCAGACATCAGACAAGAGACATCAGACACCAGACATCAGACATCAGGCACCAGACATCAGACATCAGTTCTCAGACATCAGTCAGACATCAGATATCAGACACCAGACATCAGACACCAGACATCAGACATCAGTTATCAGTTCTCAGACATCAGATATCAGACACCAGACATCAGACATCAGACATCAGACATCAGTTCTCAGACATTAGACATCAGACACCAGACATCATATATCAGACATCAGACATCAGACATCAGTTCTCAGACATCAGACATCAGTTCTCAGACGTCAGTCAGACATCAGACATCAGACATCAGTTTTCAGCCATCAGATATCAGTTCTCAGACATCAGACATCAGTTCTCAGACATCAGACATCAGTTCTCAGACACCAGACATCAGTTCTCAGATATCAGACATCAGACATCAGTTCTCAGACATGAGACATCAGACATCAGACATCAGATATCAGACACCAGACATCAGACATCAGTTCTCAGACATCAGACATCAGACATCAGTTCTCAGACATCAGACATCAGTTCTCAGACATCAGACATCAGTTCCCAGACACCAGACATCAGGCATCAGACACCAGACATCAGACATCAGACACCAGACATCAGACATCAGACACCAGACATCAGTTATTAGACACCAGACATCAGACACCAGACATCAGACATCAGATATCAGACATCAGACATCAGTTATCAGACATCAGACATCAGTTATCAGACATCAGACATCAGTTCTCAGACATCAGTTCTCAGACATCAGACATCAGACCTCAGACATCAGTTCTCAGACATCAGACATCAGACATCAGTTCTCAGACATCAGACATCAGACACCAGACATGAGACATCAGACATCAAACATCAGTTCTCAGACATCAGTCAGACATCAGACATCAGACACCAGACATCAGACATCAGTTCTCAGACATCAGTCAGACATCAGACATCAGACATCAGTTTTCAGACATCAGACATCAGACGCCAGACACCAGACATCAGACACCAGACATCAGTTCTCAGACATCAGACATCAGTTCTCAGACATCAGACATCAGACATCAGTTCTCAGACATCAGATATCAGACACCAGACATCAGACATCAGACACCAGACATCAGTTCTCAGACATCAGACACCAGACATCAGACATCAGACATCAGATACCAGTCATCAGACATCAGTTCTCAGACATCAGACATCAGTTCTCAGACATCAGACATCAGTTCTCAGACATCAGACATCAGACTCCAGACATCAGACATCAGACATCAGACATCAGACACCAGACACCAGACATCAGACATCAGACATCAGTTATCAGACATCAGTCATCAGTTCTCAGACACCAGACATCAGACATCAGTTCTCAGACATCAGACATCAGACATCAGACATCAGACATCAGACACCAGACACCAGACATCAGTTCTCAGACATCAGACATCAGACACCAGACACCAGACATCAGACACCAGACATCAGACACCAGACATCAGTTCTCAGACATCAGACATCAGTTCTCAGATATCAGACAACAGTTCTCAGACATCAGATATCAGACACCAGACATCAGACATCAGTTCTCAGACATCAGACATCACTTCTCAGACATCAGATATCAGACACCAGACATCAGACATCAGACATCAGACACCAGACACCAGACATCAGACAACAGACAAGAGACATCAGTTCTCAGACATCAGACATCAGTTCTCAGACATCTGACATCAGACACCAGACATCAGACATCAGACACCAGTCATCAGACATCAGTTCTCAGACATCAGACATCAGTTCTCAGACATCAGACATCAGTTCTCAGATATCAGACATCAGACTCCAGACATCAGACATCAGACATCAGACACCAGACACCAGAAATCAGACATCAGACATCAGACATCAGTTATCAGACATCAGACATCAGTTCTCAGACATCAGACATCAGACATCAGTTCTCAGACATCAGACATCATACACCAGACATCAGACACCAGACATCAGACATCAAACATCAGTTCTCAGACATCAGTCAGACATCAGACACCAGACATCAGACATCAGACACCAGACACCAGACATCAGACATCAGACACCAGACATCAGACATCAGACACCAGACATCAGACATCAGTTCTCAGAAATCAGACACCAGACATCAGACACCAGACATCAGACATCAGACATCAGACATCAGACATCAGTTCTCAGACGTCAGACACCAGTTCTCAGACATCAGACATCAGTTACCAGACATCAGACACCAGACATCAGACATCAGACATCAGACACCAGACATCAGACATCAGTTAACAGACACCAGACATCAGACATCAGTTCTCAGACATCAGTCAGACACCAGACATCAGACATCAGTTCTCAGACATCAGTCAGACACCAGACATCAGACATCAGTTTTCAGACATCAGACATCAGACACCAGACATCAGACATGAGTTATCAGACATCAGACATCAGTTCTCAGACATCAGTTCTCAGACATCAGACATCAGACATCACACATCAGTTATCAGACATCAGACATCAGTTCTCAGACATCAGACATCAGACACCAGACATCAGTCAGACATCAGACATCAGACATCAGTCAGACATCAGACATCAGACACAAGACATCAGACACCAGACATCAGACACCAGACATCAGACACCAGACATCAGACATCAGTCAGACATCAGACACCAGACATCAGACATCAGACCTCAGACATCAGTCAGACATCAGACATCAGACAATAGACATCAGACATCAGACACCAGACATCAGTTATCAGACATCAGACATCAGACATCAGACATCAGACACCAGACATCAGACATCAGACACCAGACATCAGACATCAGATATCAGACATCAGACATCAGTTCTCAGACATCAGTCAGACATCAGACATCAGACATCAGACACCAGACATCAGACATCAGACACCAGACATCAGACACCAGACATCAGACATCAGTTATCAGACATCAGACATCAGTTCTCAGACAACAGACATCAGTTCTCAGACATCAGACATCAGTTCTCAGACATCAGACATCAGACATCAGACACCAGACATCAGACATCAGACACCAGACATCAGACATCAGTCAGACATCAGACATCAGACACAAGACATCAGACACCAGACATCAGACACCAGACATCAGTCATCAGTCAGACATCAGACACCAGACATCAGACATCAGACCTCAGACATCAGACATCAGACACCAGCCATCAGACATCAGACACCAGACATCAGACACCAGACATCAGACATCAGACACCAGACTTCAGACACCAGACATCAGACTTCAGACACCAGACATCAGACATCAGACATCAGACATCAGTTCTCAGACATCAGTCAGACATCATACATCAGACATCAGACATCAGACATCAGACACCAGACATCAGACACCAGACATCAGACATCAGACATCAGACATCAGACATCAGTCAGACATCAGACATCAGACATCAGACATCAGTTCTCAGACATCAGACATCAGTTCTCAGACATCAGACATCAGACACCAGACATCAGACACCAGACATCAGACACCAGACATCGGTTCTCAGACATCAGACATCAGTTCTCAGACACAAGACATCAGACATCAGACATCAGTTATAAGACATCAGACATCAGTTCTCAGACATCAGACACCAGACATCAGACATCAGACATCAGTTCTCAGACATCAGACATCAGACATCAGTTCTCAGACATAAGACATCAGTTCTCAGACATCAGTCAGACATCAGACATCAGACACCAGACATCAGACACCAGACATCAGACACCAGACATCAGACACCAGACATCAGACACCAGACATCTGACATCAGTTCTCAGACATCAGACATCAGACAAGAGACATCAGACACCAGACATCAGACATCAGGCACCAGACATCAGACATCAGTTCTCAGACATCAGTCAGACATCAGATATCAGACACCAGACATCAGACACCAGACATCAGACATCAGTTATCAGTTCTCAGACATCAGACATCAGACACCAGACATCAGACATCAGACATCAGACATCAGTTCTCAGACATTAGACATCAGACACCAGACATCATATATCAGACATCAGACATCAGACATCAGTTCTCAGACATCAGACATCAGTTCTCAGACGTCAGTCAGACATCAGACATCATACATCTGTTTTCAGCCATCAGATATCAGTTCTCAGACATCAGACATCAGTTCTCAGACATCAGACATCAGTTCTCAGACACCAGACAACACACATCAGTTATCAGACATCAGACATCAGACATCAGTTCTCAGACATCAGACATCAGACACCAGACATCAGACACCAGACACGAGACATCAGTCAGACATCAGACATCAGACACCAGACATCAGACATCAGACATCAGACATCAGTTCTCAGACATCAGTCAGACATCAGACACCAGACATCAGACATCAGACATCAGAAATCAGACACCAGACATCAGACACCAGACATCAGACATCAGACACCAGACATCAGACATCAGACATCAGACACCAGACACCAGACATCAGACATCAGACACCAGACATCAGACATCAGACATCAGACATCAGTTCTCAGACATCAGACATCAGACATCAGTTCTCAGACATCAGACATCAGACACCAGACATCAGACATCAGACACCAGACATCAGACATCAGTTCTCAGACATCAGATATCAGACATCAGACACCAGACATCAGTTACCAGACATCAGACATCAGTTCTCAGACATCAGACATCAGACATCAGTTCTCAGACATCAGATATCAGACACCAGACATCAGACACCAGACACCAGACATCAGACACCAGACATCATACATCAGTTCTCAGACATCAGACACCAGACATCAGACACCAGACATCAGACATCAGTTCTCAGACATAAGCCATCAGTTCTCAGACATCAGACATCAGACAATAGTTCTCAGACATCAAACATCAGACACCAAACATCAGACATGAGTTCTCAGACATCAGACATCAGACATCTGACATCAGTTCTCAGACATCAGACATCAGTTATCAGACATCAGACATCTGACATCAGTTCTCAGACATCAGACATCAGTTCTCAGACATCAGACATCAGACATCAGACACCAGACACCAGACATCAGACATCAGACATCAGACACCAGACACCAGACACCAGACATCAGTTCTCAGACAACAGTCAGACACCAGACATCAGACATCAGTCAGACACCAGACATCAGACACCAGACATCAGACATCAGACATCAGTTCTCAGACATCAGTCAGACATCAGACATCAGACATCAGACACCAGACATGAGTTCTCAGACATCAGACACCAGACATCAGTTATCAGACATCAGACATCAGTTATCAGACATCAGACATCAGTTCTCAGACATCAGACATCAGACACCAGACATCAGACATCAGACATCAGACACCAGACATCAGACATCAGTTCTCAGACATCAGACATCAGACGCCAGACAACAGACATCAGACACCAGACATCAGACATCAGTTATCAGACATCTGACATCAGACATCAGACATCAGACATCAGACATCAGACACCATACACCAGACATCAGACATCAGACATCATTTCTCAGACATCAGTCAGACATCAGACATCAGACATCAGACACCAGACATCAGACATCAGACATCAGACACTAGACATGAGTTCTCAGACATCAGACACCAGACATCAGTTATCAGACATCAGACATCAGATATCAGACACCAGACATCAGACATCAGTTCTCAGACATCAGACATCAGTTCTCAGACACCAGACATCAGACATCAGACACCAGACACCAGACACCAGACATCAGTTCTCAGACATCAGACATCAGACATCAGTTCTCAGACATCAGTCAGACATCAGACATCAGACACCAGACATGAGTTCTCAGACATCAGACACCAGACACTAGACATGAGTTCTCAGACATCAGACACCAGACATCAGTTATCAGACATCAGACATCAGATATCAGACACCAGACATCAGACATCAGTTCTCAGACATAAGCCATCAGTTCTCAGACATCAGACATCAGACAATAGTTCTCAGACATCAAACATCAGACACCAAACATCAGACACCAGACACCAGACATCTGACATCAGTTCTCACACATCAGACATCAGTTCTCAGACATCAGACATCAGACATCAGACACCAGACATCAGACATCAGACACCAGACACCAGACACCAGACACCAGACATCAGTTCTCAGACAATAGTCAGACACCAGACATCAGTCAGACACCAGACATCAGACACCAGACATCAGACATCAGATATCAGTTCTCAGACATCAGTCAGACATCAGACATCAGACATCAGACACCAGGCATCAGACATCAGACACCAGACATGAGTTCTCAGACATCAGACACCAGACATCAGACATCAGACATCAGTTATCAGACATCAGACATCTGACATCAGACATCAGACATCAGACATCAGACATCAGACATCAGACATCAGACACCAGACACCAGACATCAGACATCAGTTCTCAGACATCAGTCAGACATCAGACATCAGACACCAGACATCAGACATCAGACATCAGACACTAGACATGAGTTCTCAGACATCAGACACCAGACATCAGTTATCAGACATCAGACATCAGATATCAGACACCAGACATCAGACATCAGTTCTCAGACATAAGCCATCAGTTCTCAGACATCAGACATCAGACAATAGTTCTCAGACATCAAACATCAGACACCAAACATCAGACACCAGACATCAGACATCTGACATCAGTTCTCACACATCAGACATCAGTTCTCAGACATCAGACATCAGACACCAGACATCAGACATCAGACATCAGACACCAGACACCAGACACCAGACACCAGACATCAGTTCTCAGACAATAGTCAGACACCAGACATCAGTCAGACACCAGACATCAGACACCAGACATCAGACATCAGATATCAGTTCTCAGACATCAGTCAGACATCAGACATCAGACATCAGACACCAGACATCAGACATCAGACACAAGACATGAGTTCTCAGACATCAGACACCAGACATCAGTTATCAGACATCAGACATCAGACATCAGTTATCAGACATCAGTTCTCAGACATCAGACATCAGACACCAGACATCAGACATCAGACATCAGACATCAGACACCAGACATCAGACATCAGTTCTCAGACATCAGACATCAGACGCCAGACAACAGACATCAGACACCAGACATCAGACATCAGACATCAGACATCAGACATCAGACATCAGACATCAGACATCAGACATCAGACATCAGACACCAGACACCAGACATCAGACATCAGTTCTCAGACATCAGTCAGACATCAGACATCAGACATCAGTCATCAGTTCTCAGACATAAGCCATCAGTTCTCAGACATCAGACATCAGACAATAGTTCTCAGACATCAAACATCAGACACCAAACATCAGACATGAGTTCTCAGACATCAGACATCAGACACCAGACATCAGTTATCAGACATCAGACATCTGACATCAGTTCTCAGACATCAGACATCAGTTCTCAGACATCAGAAATCAGACATCAGACACCAGACACCAGACATCAGACATCAGACATCAGACATCAGACATCAGACACCAGACACCAGACACCAGACATCAGTTCTCAGACAACAGTCAGACACCAGACATCAGACATCAGACATCAGACACTAGACATGAGTTCTCAGACATCAGACACCAGACATCAGTTATCAGACATCAGACATCAGATATCAGACACCAGACATCAGACATCAGTTCTCAGACATCAGACATCAGTTCTCAGACACCAGACATCAAACATCAGACACCAGACATCAGACATCAGTTCTCAGACATCAGACACCAGACATCAGACATCAGACATCAGACATCAGTTCTCAGACATCAGACATCAGACATCAGTTCTCAGACATCAGACATCAGACACCAGATATCAGACATTAGACATCAGACATCAGACACCAGACACCAGACATCAGACATCAGACATCAGACATCAGTTCTCAGACATCAGACATCAGACATCAGTTCTCAGACATCAGACATCAGACATCAGTTCTCAGACATCAGACACCAGATATCAGACATTAGACATCAGACATCAGACACCAGACACCAGACATCAGACATCAGACACCAGACATCAGTTCTCAGACATCAGACATCAGTTCTCAGACATCAGTTCTCAGACATCTGACATCAGACACCAGACATCAGACATCAGACACCAGACATCAGACATCAGTTCTCAGACATCAGACACGAGACATCAGACATCAGTTCTCAGACATCAGACATCAGACATCAGTTCTCAGACATCAGACATCAGACACCAGATATCAGACATTAGACATCAGACATCAGACACCAGACACCAGACATCAGACATCAGACACCAGACATCAGTTCTCAGACATCAGACATCAGTTCTCAGACATCAGACATCAGTTCTCAGACATCTGACATCAGACACCAGACATCAGACATCAGACACCAGACATCAGACATCAGTTCTCAGACATCAGACACGAGACATCATACATCAGTTCTCAGACATCAGACACCAGACATTAGACACCAGACTTCAGACACCAGACATCAGACATCAGTTCTCAGACATCAGACATCAGTTCTCAGACATCAGACATCAGACATCAGACAATAGTTCTCAAACATCAAACATCAGACACCAAACATCAGACATGAGTTCTCAGACATCAGACACCAGACATCAGTTATCAGACATCAGACATCTGACATCAGTTCTCAGACATCAGACATCAGTTCTCAGACATCAGACATCAGACATCAGACTCCAGACATCAGACACCAGACACCAGACATCAGTTCTCAGACATCAGACACCAGACATCAGTTCTCAGACATCAGACATCAGTTCTCAGACATCAGACATCAGACATCAGTTCTCAGACATCAGACATCAGACACCAGTCATCAGACATCAGATATCAGACATCAGTTCTCAGACATCAGACATCAGTTCTCAGATATCAGACAACAGTTCTCAGACATCAGACATCAGACACCAGACACCAGACATCAGTTCTCAGACATCAGACATCAGTTCTCAGACATCAGACTTCAGTTCTCAGACATCAGACACCAGACATCAGACATCAGTCATCAGTTCTCAGACATCAGACATCAGTTCTCAGACATCAGACATCAGACACCAGACATCAGACATCAGACACCAGACACCAGACACCAGACATCAGTTCTCAGACATCAGACATCAGACACCAGTCATCAGACATTAGACATCAGACATCAGACACCAGACACCAGACATCAGACACCAGACACCAAACATCAGTTCTCAGACATCAGACATCAGTTCTCAGACATCAGACATCAGTTCTCAGATATCAGACAACAGTTCTCAGACATCAGACACCAGACATCAGACATCAGTTCACAGACATCAGACATCAGTTCTCAGACATCAGACATCAGACATCAGACACCAGACATCAGACATCAGACACCAGACATCAGACATCAGACACCAGACATCAGACACCAGACATCAGTTCTCAGACATCAGACATCAGTTCTCAGACATCAGACATCAGTTCTCAGACATCTGACATCAGACACCAGACATCAGACATCAGACACCAGACATCAGACATCAGTTCTCAGACATCAGACACCAGACATCAGACACGAGACATCAGACATCAGTTCTCAGACATCAGACACCAGACATTAGACACCAGACTTCAGACACCAGACATCAGACATCAGTTCTCAGACATCAGACATCAGTTCTCAGACATCAGACATCAGACAATAGTTCTCAAACATCAAACATCAGACACCAAACATCAGACATGAGTTCTCAGACATCAGACACCAGACATCAGTTATCAGACATCAGACATCTGACATCAGTTCTCAGACATCAGACATCAGTTCTCAGACATCAGACATCAGACATCAGACTCCAGACATCAGACATCAGACTCCAGACATCAGACACCAGAAACCAGACATCAGTTCTCAGACATCAGACACCAGACATCAGTTCTCAGACATCAGACATCAGTTCTCAGACATCAGACATCAGTTCTCAGACATCAGACATCAGTTCCCAGACAGCAGACATCAGACATCAGACACCAGACATCAGACATCAGCCACCAGACATCAGACATCAGACACCAGACATCAGACATCAGACACCAGACATCAGACATCAGACATCAGACACCAGACACCAGACATCAGACATCAGTTATCAGACACCAGACACCAGACATCAGTTCTCAGACATCAGTCAGACACCAGACATCAGACATGAGTCAGACACCAGACATCAGACACCAGACATCAGACATCAGACATCAGAAATCAGTTCTCAGACATCAGTCAGACATCAGACATCAGACATCAGACACCAGACATCAGACACCAGACATGAGTTCTCAGACATCAGACACCAGACATCAGACATCAGTTATCAGACATCAGACATCTGACATCAGTTCTCAGACATCAGACATCAGTTCTCAGACATCAGACATCAGACACCAGACATCTGACACCAGACACCAGACTTCAGACATCAGACACCAGACATCAGACTTCAGACACCAGACATCATACATCAGACATCAGACATCAGACACCAGACTTCAGACACCAGACATCAGACACCAGACATCAGACATCAGACAGACATCAGTCAGACATCAGACATCAGACCTCAGTTCTCAGACATCAGACATCAGTTCTCAGACATCAGACATCAGACACCAGACATCAGACACCAGACTTCAGACATCAGACACCAGACATCAGACATCAGTTCTCAGACATCAGAAATCAGTTCTCAGACACCAGACATCAGACATCAGACACCAGACATAAGACATCAGACATCAGTTCTCAGACATCAGACACCAGACATCAGACATCAGACATCAGTTCTCAGACATCAGACATCAGACATCAGTTCTCAGACATCAGACATCAGACATCAGTTCACAGACATCAGACATCAGACACCAGACATCAGACACCAGACATCAGACATCAGTTCTCAGACATCAGTCAGACCTCAGACACCAGACATCAGACATCAGACATCAGACATCAGACACCAGACATCAGACACCAGATATCAGACATCAGACACCAGACATCAGACATCAGACACCAGACATCAGACATCAGTTATCAGACATCAGACATCAGTTCTCAGACATCAGTCAGACATCAGACACCAGACATCAGACATCAGACACCAGACATCAGACACCAGACATCAGACATCAGACACCAGACACCAGACATCAGACATCAGACATCAGACACCAGACATCAGACACCAGACATCAGACATCAGTTCTCAGACATCAGACATCAGACATCAGTTCTCAGACATCAGACATCAGACACCAGACATCAGACATCAGACACCAGACATCAGACATCAGTTCTCAGACATCAGATATCAGACATCAGACACCAGACATCAGTTACCAGACATCAGACATCAGACATCAGTTCTCAGACATCAGACATCAGTTCTCAGACATCAGACATCAGACATCAGTTCTCAGACATCAGATATCAGACACCAGACACCAGACATCAGACACCAGACACCAGACATCAGACACCAGACATCATACATCAGTTCTCAGACATCAGACACCAGACATCAGACACCAGACATCAGACATCAATTCTCAGACATAAGCCATCAGTTCTCAGACATCAGACATCAGACAATAGTTCTCAGACATCAAACATCAGACACCAAACATCAGACATGAGTTCTCAGACATCAGACACCAGACATCAGACATCAGTTCTCAGACATCAGACATCAGTTCTCAGACATCAGACATCAGTTCTCAGACATCAGACATCAGACACCAGACATCAGACATCAATTCTCAGACATAAGCCATCAGTTCTCAGACATCAGACATCAGACAATAGTTCTCAGACATCAAACATCAGACACCAAACATCAGACATGAGTTCTCAGACATCAGACATCAGACACCAGACATCAGTTATCAGACATCAGACATCTGACATCAGTTCTCAGACATCAGACATCAGTTCTCAGACATCAGACATCAGACATCAGACATCAGACATCAGACACCAGACACCAGACACCAGACATCAGTTCTCAGACAACAGTCAGACACCAGACATCAGACATCAGTCAGACACCAGACATCAGACACCCGACATCAGACATCAGACATCAGACATCAGTTCTCAGACATCAGTCAGACATCAGACATCAGACATCAGACACCAGACATCAGACATCAGACACCAGACATGAGTTCTCAGACATCAGACACCAGACATCAGTAATCAGACATCAGACATCAGACATCAGTTATCAGACATCAGACATCAGTTCTCAGACATCAGACATCAGACACCAGACATCAGACATCAGACATCAGACATCAGACGCAAGACAACAGACATCAGACACCAGACATCAGACATCAGTTATCAGACATCAGACATCTGACATCAGACATCAGACATCAGACACCAGACACCAGACACCAGACATCAGACACCAGACATCAGACACCAGACACCAGACACCAGACACCAGACACCAGACATCAGACATCAGACATCAGTTCTCAGACATCAGACATCAGACATCAGACACCAGACATCAGACACCAGACATCAGACACCAGACATCAGACATCAGTTCTCAGACATCAGACATCAGTTCTCAGACATCTGACATCAGACACCAGACATCAGACATCAGACACCAGACATCAGACATCAGACATCAGACATCAGACACTAGACATGAGTTCTCAGACATCAGACACCAGACATCAGTTATCAGACATCAGACATCAGATATCATACACCAGACATCAGACATCAGTTCTCAGACATCAGACATCAGTTCTCAGACACCAGACATCAGACATCAGACACCAGACACCAGACATCAGACATCAGTTCTCAGACATCAGACATCAGTTCTCAGACATCAGTCAGACATCAGACATCAGACATCAGACACCAGACATGAGTTCTCAGACATCAGACACCAGACATCAGTTATCAGACATCAGACATCAGTTATCAGACATCAGACATCAGTTCTCAGACATCAGACACCAGACATCAGACATCAGACATCAGACACCAGACATCAGACATCAGTTCTCAGACATCAGACATCAGACGCCAGACAACAGACATCAGACACCAGACATCAGACATCAGTTATCAGACATCAGACATCTGACATCAGACATCAGACATCAGACATCAGACACCAGACACCAGACATCAGACATCAGACATCAGTTCTCAGACATCAGTCAGACATCAGACATCAGACACCAGACATCAGACATCAGACACTAGACATGAGTTCTCAGACATCAGACACCAGACATCAGTTATCAGACATCAGACATCAGATATCAGACACCAGACATCAGAAATCAGTTCTCAGACATAAGCCATCAGTTCTCAGACATCAGACATCAGACAATAGTTCTCAGACATCAAACATCAGACACCAAACATCAGACATGAGTTCTCAGACATCAGACATCAGACACCAGACATCAGTTATCAGACATCAGACATCTGACATCAGTTCTCAGACATCAGACATCAGTTCTCAGACATCAGACATCAGACACCAGACACCAGACATCAGACATCAGACATCAGACACCAGACACCAGACACCAGACATCAGTTCTCAGACAACAGTCAGACACCAGACATCAGTCAGACACCAGACATCAGACACCAGACATCAGACATCAGACATCAGACATCAGTTCTCAGACATCAGTCAGACATCAGACATCAGACATCAGACACCAGACATCAGACATCAGACACCAGACATGAGTTCTCAGACATCAGACACCAGACATCAGTTATCAGACATCAGACATCAGACATCAGTTATCAGACATCAGACATCAGACATCAGTTCTCAGACATCAGACATCAGACACCAGACATCAGACATCAGACATCAGACACCAGACATCAGACATCAGTTCTCAGACATCAGACATCAGACGCCAGACAACAGACATCAGACACCAGACATCAGACATCAGTTATCAGACATCAGACATCTGACATCAGACATCAGTTCTCAGACATCAGTCAGACATCAGACATCAGACACCAGACATCAGACATCAGACACTAGACATGAGTTCTCAGACATCAGACACCAGACATCAGTTATCAGACATCAGATATCAGACACCAGACATCAGACATCAGTTCTCAGACATCAGACATCAGTTCTCAGACACCAGACATCAGACACCAGACACCAGACATCAGACATCAGTTCTCAGACATCAGACACCAGACATCAGACATCAGACATCAGACATCAGACATCAGTTCTCAGACATCAGACATCAGACATCAGTTCTCAGACACCAGATGTCAGACATCAGACACCAGATATCAGACATCAGACATCAGACACCAGACACCAGACACCAGACATCAGTTCTCAGACATCAGACATCAGTTCTCAGATATCAGACAACAGTTCTCAGACATCAGACATCAGACACCAGACACCAGACATCAGTTCTCAGAAATCAGACATCAGTTCTCAGACATCAGACATCAGTTCTCAGACATCAGACACCAGATATCAGACATCAGTCATCAGTTATCAGACATCAGACATCAGTTCTCAGACATCAGACATCAGACACCAGACATCTGACATCAGACATCAGACACCAGACATCAGACATCAGACACCAGACATGAGTTCTCAGACATCAGACACCAGACATCAGTTATCAGACATCAGACATCAGACATCAGACATCAGTTATCAGACATCAGACATCAGTTCTCAGACATCAGACATCAGACACCAGACATCAGACATCAGACATCAGACACCAGACATCAGACATCAGTTCTCAGACATCAGACATCAGACGCCAGACAACAGACATCAGACACCAGACATCAGACATCAGTTATCAGACATCAGACATCTGACATCTGACATCTGACATCAGACACCAGACACCAGACATCAGACATCAGACACCAGACACCAGACATCAGACATCAGACATCAGTTCTCAGACATCAGTCAGACATCAGACATCAGACATCAGACACCAGACATCAGACATCAGACACTAGACATGAGTTCTCAGACATCAGACACCAGACATCAGTTATCAGACATCAGATATCAGACACCAGACATCAGACATCAGTTCTCAGACATCAGACATCAGTTCTCAGACACCAGACATCAGACACCAGACACCAGACATCAGACATCAGTTCTCAGACATCAGACACCAGACATCAGACATCAGACATCAGACATCAGTTCTCAGACATCAGACATCAGACATCAGTTCTCAGACACCAGATGTCAGACATCAGACACCAGATATCAGACATTAGACATCAGACATCAGACACCAGACACCAGACATCAGACACCAGACACCAGACATCAGTTCTCAGACATCAGACATCAGTTCTCAGATATCAGACAACAGTTCTCAGACATCAGACATCAGACACCAGACACCAGACATCAGTTCTCAGACATCAGACATCAGTTCTCAGACATCAGACATCAGTTCTCAGACATCAGACACCAGACATCAGACATCAGTCATCAGTTATCAGACATCAGACATCAGTTCTCAGACATCAGACATCAGACACCAGACATCAGACATCAGACACCAGACACCAGCCACCAGACATCAGTTCTCAGACTTCAGACATCAGACACCAGACATCAGACATCAGACATCAGACACCAGACATCAGACATCAGTTCTCAGACATCAGACATCAGACGCCAGACAACAGACATCAGACACCAGACATCAGACATCAGTTATCAGACATCAGACATCTGACATCAGACACCAGACATCAGACATCAGACACCAGACATCTGACATCAGACACCAGACATCAGACATCAGACACCAGACATCAGACACCAGACACCAGACATCAGACATCAGACATCAGACATCAGTTCTCAGACATCAGTCAGACATCAGACATCAGACATCAGACACCAGACATCAGACATCAGACACTAGACATGAGTTCTCAGACATCAGACACCAGACATCAGTTATCAGACATCAGATATCAGACACCAGACATCAGACATCAGTTCTCAGACATCAGACATCAGTTCTCAGACACCAGACATCAGACACCAGACACCAGACATCAGACATCAGTTCTCAGACATCAGACACCAGACATCAGACATCAGACATCAGTTCTCAGACATCAGACATCAGACATCAGTTCTCAGACACCAGATGTCAGACATCAGACACCAGATATCAGACATTAGACATCAGACATCAGACACCAGACACCAGACATCAGACACCAGACACCAGACATCAGTTCTCAGACATCAGACATCAGTTCTCAGATATCAGACAACAGTTCTCAGACATCAGACATCAGACACCAGACACCAGACATCAGTTCTCAGACATCAGACATCAGTTCTCAGACATCAGACATCAGTTCTCAGACATCAGACACCAGACATCAGACATCAGTCATCAGTTATCAGACATCAGACATCAGTTCTCAGACATCAGACATCAGACACCAGACATCAGACATCAGACACCAGACACCAGCCACCAGACATCAGTTCTCAGACTTCAGACATCAGACATCAGACACCAGTCAACAGACATTAGACATCAGACATCAGACACCAGACACCAGACATCAGACACCAGACACCAAACATTAGTTCTCAGACATCAGACATCAGTTCTCAGACATCAGACATCAGTTCTCAGATATCAGACAACAGTTCTCAGACATCAGACACCAGACATCAGACATCAGTTCACAGACATCAGACATCAGTTCTCAGACATCAGACATCAGACATCAGACACCAGACACCAGACATCAGACATCAGACACCAGACATCAGACATCAGACACCAGACATCAGTTCTCAGACATCAGACATCAGTTCTCAGACATCAGACATCAGTTCTCAGACATCTGACATCAGACACCAGACATCAGACATCAGACACCAGACATCAGACATCAGTTCTCAGACATCAGACACCAGACATCAGACACGAGACATCAGACATCAGTTCTCAGACATCAGACATCAGTTCTCAGACATCAGACATCAGACATCAGACAATAGTTCTCAGACATCAAACATCAGACACCAGACATCAGACATCAGACATCAGACACCAGACATCAGACATCAGACATCAGACAGCAGACAGCAGACATCAGTTCTCAGACATCAGACATCAGACATCAGACATCAGTTCTCAGACATCAGACATCAGACATCAGACATCAGACATCAGACACCAGACATCAGACATCAGACATCAGACATCAGTTCTCAGACATCAGACATCAGACATCAGACATCAGACATCAGACACCAGACATCAGACATCAGACATCAGACATCAGACACCAGACATCAGACATCAGACACCAGACATCAGACACCAGACATTAGAAATCAGACATCAGACATCAGACATCAGTTCTCAGACATCAGACATCAGACACCAGACATCAGACATCAGTTCTCAGACATCAGACATCAGACATCAGACATCAGACATTAGACATTAGACATCAGACATTAGACACCAGACACCAGACATCAGACACCAGACACCAGACATCAGTTCTCAGACATCAGACATCAGTTCTCAGATATCAGACAACAGTTCTCAGACATCAGACACCAGACACCAGACATCAGACATCAGTCACCAGACATCAGACATCAGACACCAGACATCAGACACGAGACATCAGACATCAGTTCTCAGACATCAGACATCAGTTCTCAGACATCAGACATCAGACATCAGACAATAGTTCTCAGACATCAAACATCAGACACCAGACATCAGACATCAGACATCAGACATCAGACATCAGACAGCAGACATCAGACAGCAGACATCATTTCTCAGACATCAGACATCAGACATCAGACATCAGACATCAGTTCTCAGACATCAGACATCAGACATCAGACATCAGACACCAGACATCAGACATCAGACACCAGACATCAGACATCAGACATCAGACATCAGACACCAGACATCAGACATCAGACATCAGACACCAGACATCAGACACCAGACATTAGAAATCAGACATCAGACATCAGACCTCAGACATCAGACATCAGTTCTCAGACATCAGACATCAGACACCAGACATCAGACACCAGACATCAGACATCAGTTCTCAGACATCAGACATCAGACACAAGACATCAGACATTAGACATCAGACATTAGACACCAGACACCAGACATCAGACACCAGACACCAGACATCAGTTCTCAGACATCAGACATCAGTTCTCAGATATCAGACAACAGTTCTCAGACATCAGACACCAGACACCAGACATCAGACATCAGTTCTCAGACATCAGACATCAGTTCTCAGACATCAGACATCAGACATCAGACACCAGACATCAGACATCAGACACCAGACATCAGTTCTCAGACATCAGACATCAGTTCTCAGACACCAGACATCAGACATGAGACATCAGACATCAGACACCAGACACCAGACATCAGTTCTCAGACATCAGACATGAGACATCAGTTCTCAGACACCAGACACCAGACACCAGACATCAGACATCAGACAACAGACATCAGACATCAGAGATCAGACACCAGACATCAGACATCAGACATCAGTTCTCAGACATCAGACATCAGACACCAGACATCAGACACCAGACATCAGACATCAGACATCAGTTCTCAGATATCAGTCAGACATCAGACATCAGACATCAGAGATCAGACACCAGACATCAGACATCAGACACCAGGCACCAGAAATCAGACATCAGACATCAGTTCTCAGACATCAGACATCAGTTCTCAGACATCAGACACCATACATCAGACATCAGTTCTCAGACATCAGACATCAGAGATCAGTTCTCAGACATCAGACATCAGACATCAGTTCTCATACATCAGACATCAGACATCAGTTCTCAGACATCAGACATCATTTCTCAGACATCAGACATCAGTTCTCATACATCAGACATCAGACACCAGACATCACACATCAGACATCAGACACCAGACATCAGACATCAGACACCAGACATCAGACACCAGATACCAGACATCAGACATCAGACATCAGTTCTCAGACATCAGACATCTGGTCTCAGACATCAGTTATCAGTTCTTAGACATCAGACATCAGACATCAGACATCAGACATCAGTTCTCAGACATCAGACATCAGTTCTCAGACATCAGACATCAGGTCTCAGACATCAGTTATCAGTTCTCAGACATCAGACACGAGACATCACACATCAGTTATCAGACCTCAGACCTCAGACATCAGTCAGACATCAGACACCAGACATCAGACATCAGACATCAGACACCAGACATCAGACATCAGACATCAGACATCAGACACCAGACATCAGACACCAGACATCAGACACCAGACATCAGACAACAGACATCAGACAACAGACATCAGACATCAGACACCAGACATCAGACATCAGACACCAGATATCAGACATCAGACATCAGACATCAGACATCAGTCAGACATCAGACATCAGATAACAGACATCAGAAATCAGACACCAGACATCAGACACCAGACATCAGACATCAGACACCAGACATCAGACATCAGTCAGACATCAGACATCAGTTCTCAGACATCAGACATCAGACACCAGACATCAGACATCAGACACCAGACATCAGACATCAGACACCAGACATCAGACATCAGACATCAGACATCAGACATCAGACATCAGTTCTCAGACATCAGTCAGACATCAGACATCAGACATCAGACACCAGACACCAGACATCAGACATCAGACACCAGACATCAGACATCAGTTCTCAGACATCAGACATCAGTTCTCAGACATCAGACATCAGGCATCAGACATCAGACATTAGTTCTCAGACATCAAACTTCAGACACCAGACATGAGTTCTCAGACATCAGACATCAGACACCAGACATCAGACATCAGACATCAGACACCAGACACCAGACATCAGACATCAGACATCAGACATCAGACATCAGTTCTCAGACATCAGACATGAGACACCAGTTCTCAGACACCAGACATCAGACATCAGACACCAGACATCAGTTCTCAGACATCAGTTCTCAGACATCAGACATCAGTTCTCAGACATCAGATATCAGACACCAGACATCAGACATCAGACACCAGACATCAGTTATCACACATCAGACATCAGACATCAGTTCTCAGACATCAGACATCAGACATCAGTTCTCAGACATCAGACATCAGACACCAGACATCAGACATCAGACATCAGTTCTCAGACATCAGACATCAGTTCTCAGATATCAGACATCAGACACCAGATATCAGACACCAGACATCAGACATCAGACATCAGTTCTCAGACATCAGACACCAGACATCAGTTCTCAGACATCAGACATCAGTTCTCAGATATCAGACATCAGACATCAGTTCTCAGATATCAGACATCAGACATCAGTTCTCAGACATGAGACATCAGACATCAGACATCAGACATCAGATATCAGACACCAGACATCAGACATCAGTTCTCAGACATCAGACATCAGACATCAGTTCTCAGACATCAGACATCAGTTCTCAGACATCAGACATCAGTTCTCAGACATCAGGCATCAGACACCAGACATCAGACATCAGACACCAGACACCAGACATCAGACATCAGACACCAGACATCAGACATCAGACACCAGACACCAGACATCAGACACCAGACATCAGTTATTAGACACCAGACATCAGACACCAGACATCAGACATCAGACACCAGACATGAGTTCTCAGACATCAGACATCAGTTATCAGACATCAGACATCAGTTCTCAGACATCCGACATCAGACCTCAGACATCAGTTCTCAGACATCAGACATCAGTTCTCAGACATCAGACATCAGACCTCAGACATCAGTTCTCAGACATCAGACATCAGACATCAGTTCTCAGACATCAGACATCAGACACCAGACATGAGACATCAGACATCAGACATCAAACATCAGTTCTCAGACATCAGTCAGACATCATACATCAGACATCAGACACCAGACATCAGACATCAGACACCAGCCATCAGACACCAGACATCAGACATCAGTTCTCAGACATCAGTCAGACATCAGACATCAGACATCAGTTTTCAGACATCAGACGCCAGACACCAGACATCAGACACCAGACATCAGTTCTCAGACATCAGACATCAGTTCTCAGACATCAGACATCAGACATCAGTTCTCAGACATCAGACATCAGACACCAGACATCAGCCATCAGACACCAGACATCAGTTCTCAGACATCAGACACCAGACATCAGACACCAGTCATCAGACATCAGTTCTCAGACATCAGACATCAGTTCTCAGACATCAGACATCAGTTCTCAGACATCAGACATCAGACTCCAGACATCAGACATCAGACATCAGACACCAGACACCAGACATCAGACATCAGACATCAGACACCAGACACCAGACATCAGTTCTCAGACATCAGTCATCAGTTCTCAGACACCAGACATCAGACATCAGCTCTCAGACATCAGACATCAGGCACCAGACATCAGACATCAGACATCAGACATCAGACACCAGACACCAGACATCAGTTCTCAGACATCAGACATCAGACACCAGACACCAGACATCAGACACCAGACATCAGTTCTCAGACATCAGACATCAGTTCTCAGATATCAGACAACAGTTCTCAGACATCAGATATCAGACACCAGACATCAGACATCAGTTCTCAGACATCAGACATCACTTCTCAGACATCGGATATCAGAAACCAGACATCAGACATCAGACATCAGACACCAGACACCAGACATCAGACAACAGACAAGAGACATCAGTTCTCAGACATCAGACATCAGTTCTCAGACATCTGACATCAGACACCAGACATCAGACATCAGACACCAGTCATCAGACATCAGTTCTCAGACATCAGACATCAGTTCTCAGACATCAGACATCAGTTCTCAGACATCAGACATCAGACTCCAGACATCAGACATCAGACATCAGACACCAGACACCAGAAATCAGACATCAGACATCAGTTATCAGACATCAGACATCAGTTCTCAGACATCAGACATCAGACATCAGTTCTCAGACATCAGACATCATACACCAGACATCAGACACCAGACATCAGACATCAAACATCAGTTCTCAGACATCAGTCAGACATCAGACACCAGACATCAGACATCAGACATCAGACACCAGACACCAGACATCAGACACCAGACATCAGACATCAGACACCAGACATCAGACATCAGTTCTCAGAAATCAGACACCAGACATCAGACACCAGACATCAGACATCAGACATCAGACATCAGTTCTCAGACGTCAGACATCAGTTCTCAGACATCAGACATCAGTTACCAGACACCAGACATCAGACATCAGACATCAGACACCAGACATCAGACATCAGACATCAGTTACCAGACACCAGACATCAGACATCAGACATCAGACACCAGACATCAGACATCAGTTAACAGACACCAGACATCAGACATCAGTTCTCAGACATCAGTCAGACACCAGACATCAGACATCAGTTCTCAGACATCAGTCAGACACCAGACATCAGACATCAGTTCTCAGACATCAGACATCAGACACCAGACATCAGACATGAGTTATCAGACATCAGTTCTCAGACATCAGTTCTCAGACATCAGACATCACACATCAGTTATCAGACATCAGACATCAGACATCAGTTCTCAGACATCAGACATCAGACACCAGACATCAGTCAGACATCAGACATCAGACACCAGACATCAGTTATCAGACATCAGACATCAGACATCAGACATCAGACACCAGACATCAGACACCAGACATCAGACATCAGACACCAGACATCAGACATCAGACATCAGACATCAGACATCAGACATCAGTTCTCAGACATCAGTCAGACATCAGACATCAGACATCAGACACCAGACATCAGACATCAGACATCAGACATCAGTTATCAGACATCAGACATCAGTTATCAGACATCAGACATCAGTTATCAGACAACAGACATCAGTTCTCAGACATCAGACATCAGTTCTCAGACATCAGACATCAGACACCAGACATCAGACATCAGACACCAGACATCAGACACCAGACATCAGACATCAGTTATCAGACATCAGACATCAGTTCTCAGACAACAGACATCAGTTCTCAGACATCAGACATCAGTTCTCAGACATCAGACATCAGACACCAGACATCAGACATCAGACACCAGACATCAGACATCAGTCAGACATCAGACATCAGACACAAGACATCAGACACCAGACATCAGACACCAGACATCAGACACCAGACATCAGTCATCAGTCAGACATCAGACACCAGACATCAGACATCAGACCTCAGACATCAGACATCAGACATCAGACATCAGACATCAGACACCAGACATCAGACATCAGTTATCAGTTCTCAGACATCAGACATCAGACACCAGACATCAGACATCAGACATCAGACATCAGTTCTCAGACATTAGACATCAGACACCAGATATCATATATCAGACATCAGACATCAGTTCTCAGACATCAGACATCAGTTCTCAGACGTCAGTCAGACATCAGACATCAGACATCAGTTTTCAGCCATCAGATATCAGTTCTCAGACATCAGACATCAGTTCTCAGACATCAGACATCAGTTCTCAGACACCAGACAACACACATCAGTTATCAGACATCAGACATCAGACATCAGTTCTCAGACATCAGACATCAGACACCAGACATCAGACACCAGACACGAGACATCAGTCAGACATCAGACATCAGACACCAGACATCAGACATCAGACATCAGACATCAGTTCTCAGACATCAGTCAGACATCAGACACCAGACATCAGACATCAGAAATCAGACACCAGACATCAGACACCAGACATCAGACATCAGACACCAGACATCAGACATCAGACATCAGACACCATACATCAGACACCAGACATCAGACATCAGACACCAGACATCAGACATCAGACATCAGACATCAGTTCTCAGACATCAGACATCAGTTCTCAGACATCAGACATCAGACACCAGACATCAGACATCAGACACCAGACATCAGACATCAGTTCTCAGACATCAGATATCAGACATCAGACACCAGACATCAGTTATCAGACATCAGACATCAGTTCTCAGACATCAGACATCAGTTCTCAGACATCAGACATCAGACATCATTTCTCAGACATCAGATATCAGACACCAGACATCAGACACCAGACATCAGACACCAGACATCATACATCAGTTCTCAGACATCAGACACCAGACATCAGACACCAGACATCAGACATCAGTTCTCAGACATAAGCCATCAGTTCTCAGACATCAGACATCAGACAATAGTTCTCAGACATCAAACATCAGACACCAAACATCAGACATGAGTTCTCAGACATCAGACATCAGACACCAGACATCAGACATGAGTTCTCAGACATCAGACATCAGACATCTGACATCAGTTCTCAGACATCAGACATCAGTTCTCAGACATCAGACATCAGACACCAGACACCAGACATCAGACATCAGACATCAGACACCAGACACCAGACACCAGACATCAGTTCTCAGACAACAGTCAGACACCAGACATCAGACATCAGTCAGACACCAGACATCAGACACCAGACATCAGACATCAGACATCAGACATCAGTTCTCAGACATCAGTCAGACATCAGACATCAGACATCAGACACCAGACATCAGACACCAGACATGAGTTCTCAGACATCAGACACCAGACATCAGTTATCAGACATCAGACATCAGACATCAGTTCTCAGACATCAGACATCAGTTCTCAGACATCAGACATCAGACACCAGACATCAGACATCAGACATCAGACACCAGACATCAGACATCAGTTCTCAGACATCAGACATCAGACGCCAGACAACAGACATCAGACACCAGACATCAGACATCAGTTATCAGACATCAGACATCTGACATCAGACATCAGACATCAGACATCAGACACCAGACATCAGACATCAGACAGCAGACATCAGTTCTCAGACATCAGACACCAAACATCAGACATCAGACACCAGACATCAGACATCAGACATCAGACATCAGACACCAGACATCAGACACCAGACATTAGAAATCAGACATCAGACATCAGACATCAGACATCAGACATCAGTTCTCAGACATCAGACACCAAACATCAGACATCAGACACCAGACATCAGACATCAGTTCTCAGACATCAGACATCAGACATCAGACACCAGACATCAGACATTAGACATCAGACATTAGACACCAGACACCAGACATCAGACACCAGACACCAGACATCAGTTCTCAGACATCAGACATCAGTTCTCAGATATCAGACAACAGTACTCAGACATCAGACACCAGACACCAGACATCAGACATCAGTTCTCAGACATCAGACATCAGTTCTCAGACATCAGACATCAGACACCAGACATCAGACATCAGACACCAGACATCAGTTCTCAGACATCAGACATCAGTTCTCAGACACCAGACATCAGACATGAGACATCAGACATCAGACACCAGACACCAGACATCAGTTCTCAGACATCAGACATCAGTTCTCAGACATCAGACATCAGTTCTCAGACATCAGACACCAGACATCAGACATCAGTCATCAGTTATCAGACATCAGACATCAGTTCTCAGACATCAGACATCAGTTCTCAGACACCAGACATCAGACATCAGACACCAGACACCAGACATCAGTTCTCAGACTTCAGACATCAGACATCAGACACCAGTCAACAGACATTAGACATCAGACACCAGACATCAGACACCAGACACGAAACATCAGTTCTCAGACATCAGACATCAGTTCTCAGACATCAGACATCAGTTCTCAGATATCAGACAACAGTTCTCAGACATCAGACACCAGACATCAGACATCAGTTCACAGACATCAGACATCAGTTCTCAGACATCAGACATCAGACATCAGACACCAGACACCAGTCATCAGACATCAGACACCAGACACCAGACATCAGACATCAGACACCAGACATCAGTTCTCAGACATCAGACATCAGTTCTCAGACATCAGACATCAGTTCTCAGACATCAGACATCAGACATCAGACATCAGACACCAGACATCAGACATCAGACACCAGACATCAGACATCAGACATCAGACATTAGAAATCAGACATCAGACATCAGACATCAGACATCAGACACCAGACATCAGTTCTCAGACATCAGTTCTCAGACATCAGACATCAGTTCTCAGACATCTGACATCAGACACCAGACATCAGACATCAGTTCTCAGACATCAGACACGAGACATCAGACATCAGTTCTCAGACATCAGACATCAGTTCTCAGAAATCAGACATCAGACAATAGTTCTCAGACATCAAACATCAGACACCAGACATCAGACATCAGACACCAGACATCAGACATCAGACATCAGACATCAGACAGCAGACATCATTTCTCAGACATCAGACATCAGACATCAGTTCTCAGACATCAGACATCAGACATCAGACACCAGACATCAGACATCAGACACCAGACACCAGACATCAGACATCAGACATCAGACAAGAGACACCAGACATCAGACATCAGACATCAGACACCAGACATCAGACACCAGACATTAGAAATCAGACATCAGACATCAGTTATCAGACATCAGTTATCAGACATCAGACATCAGTTCTCAGACATCAGTCAGACATCAGACACCAGACATCAGACATCAGAAATCAGACACCAGACATCAGACACCAGACATCAGACATCAGACACCAGACATCAGACATCAGACATCAGACACCAGACATCAGACACCAGACATCAGACATCAGACATCAGACATCAGACATCAGACATCAGTTCTCAGACATCAGACATCAGTTCTCAGACATCAGACATCAGACACCAGACATCAGACATCAGACACCAGACATCAGACATCAGTTCTCAGACATCAGATATCAGACATCAGACACCAGACATCAGTTACCAGACATCAGACATCAGTTCTCAGACATCAGACATCAGTTCTCAGACATCAGACATCAGACATCATTTCTCAGACATCAGATATCAGACACCAGACATCAGACACCAGACACCAGACATCAGACACCAGACATCATACATCAGTTCTCAGACATCAGACACCAGACATCAGACACCAGACATCAGACATCAGTTCTCAGACATAAGCCATCAGTTCTCAGACATCAGACATCAGACAATAGTTCTCAGACATCAAACATCAGACACCAAACATCAGACATGAGTTCTCAGACATCAGACATCAGACACCAGACATCAGACATGAGTTCTCAGACATCAGACATCAGACATCTGACATCAGTTCTCAGACATCAGACATCAGTTCTCAGACATCAGACATCAGACATCAGACACCAGACACCAGACATCAGACATCAGACATCAGACACCAGACACCAGACACCAGACACCAGACACCAGACACCAGACAACAGTCAGACACCAGACATCAGACATCAGTCAGACACCAGACATCAGACACCAGACATCAGACATCAGACATCAGACATCAGTTCTCAGACATCAGTCAGACATCAGACATCAGACATCAGACACCAGACATCAGACACCAGACATGAGTTCTCAGACATCAGACACCAGACATCAGTTATCAGACATCAGACATCAGACATCAGTTCTCAGACATCAGACATCAGTTCTCAGACATCAGACATCAGACACCAGACATCAGACATCAGACATCAGACACCAGACATCAGACATCAGTTCTCAGACATCAGACATCAGACGCCAGACAACAGACATCAGACACCAGACATCAGACATCAGACATCAGACATCAGACATCAGACATCAGACATCAGACATCAGACATCAGACATCAGACACCAGACATCAGACATCAGACAGCAGACATCAGTTCTCAGACATCAGACATCAGACATCAGACACCAGACATCAGACACCAGACATCAGACATCAGACATCAGACACCAGACATCAGACATCAGACATCAGACACCAGACATCATACATCAGACATCAGACATCAGACACCAGACATCAGACACCAGACATTAGAAATCAGACATCAGACATCAGACATCAGACATCAGTTCTCAGACATCAGACACCAAACATCAGACATCAGACACCAGACATCAGACATCAGTTCTCAGACATCAGACATCAGACATCAGACACCAGACATCAGACATTAGACATCAGACATTAGACACCAGACACCAGACACCAGACATCAGTTCTCAGACATCAGACATCAGTTCTCAGATATCAGACAACAGTACTCAGACATCAGACACCAGACACCAGACATCAGACATCAGTTCTCAGACATCAGACATCAGTTCTCAGACATCAGACATCAGACATCAGACACCAGACATCAGACACCAGACATCAGACATCAGACACCAGACATCAGTTCTCAGACATCAGACATCAGTTCTCAGACACCAGACATCAGACATGAGACATCAGACATCAGACACCAGACACCAGACATCAGTTCTCAGACATCAGACATCAGTTCTCAGACATCAGACATCAGTTCTCAGACATCAGACACCAGACATCAGACATCAGTCATCAGTTATCAGACATCAGACATCAGTTCTCAGACATCAGACATCAGACACCAGACATCAGACATCAGACACCAGACACCAGACATCAGTTCTCAGACATCAGACATCAGTTCTCAGACATCAGACACCAGACATCAGACATCAGTCATCAGTTATCAGACATCAGACATCAGTTCTCAGACATCAGACATCAGACACCAGACATCAGACATCAGACACCAGACACCAGACATCAGTTCTCAGACTTCAGACATCAGACATCAGACATCAGACACCAGTCAACAGACATTAGACATCAGACACCAGACATCAGACACCAGACACGAAACATCAGTTCTCAGACATCAGACATCAGTTCTCAGACATCAGACATCAGTTCTCAGATATCAGACAACAGTTCTCAGACATCAGACACCAGACATCAGACATCAGTTCACAGACATCAGACATCAGTTCTCAGACATCAGACATCAGACATCAGACACCAGACACCAGTCATCAGACATCAGACACCAGACACCAGACATCAGACATCAGACACCAGACATCAGTTCTCAGACATCAGACATCAGTTCTCAGACATCAGACATCAGTTCTCAGACATCAGACATCAGACATCAGACATCAGACACCAGACATCAGACATCAGACACCAGACATCAGACATCAGACATCAGACATCAGACATTAGAAATCAGACATCAGACATCAGACATCAGACATCAGACACCAGACATCAGTTCTCAGACATCAGTTCTCAGACATCAGACATCAGTTCTCAGACATCTGACATCAGACACCAGACATCAGACATCAGTTCTCAGACATCAGACACCAGACATCAGACACGAGACATCAGACATCAGTTCTCAGACATCAGACATCAGTTCTCAGAAATCAGACATCAGACAATAGTTCTCAGACATCAAACATCAGACACCAGACATCAGACATCAGACACCAGACATCAGACATCAGACATCAGACATCAGACAGCAGACATCATTTCTCAGACATCAGACATCAGACATCAGACATCAGTTCTCAGACATCAGACATCAGACATCAGACACCAGACATCAGACATCAGACACCAGACATCAGACATCAGACATCAGACATCAGACATCAGACACCAGACATCAGACACCAGACATTAGAAATCAGACATCAGACATCAGACATCAGACATCAGTTCTCAGACATCAGACATCAGACACCAGACACCAGACATCAGACATCAGACACCAGACATCAGACATTAGACATCAGACATTAGACACCAGACACCAGACACCAGACACCAGACACCAGACATCAGTTCTCAGACATCAGACATCAGTTCTCAGATATCAGACAACAGTTCTCAGACATCAGACACCAGACACCAGACATCAGACATCAGTTCTCAGACATCAGACATCAGTTCTCAGACATCAGACATCAGACATCAGACACCAGACATCAGACATCAGACACCAGACATCAGTTCTCAGACATCAGACATCAGTTCTCAGACACCAGACGTCAGACATGAGACATCAGACATCAGACACCAGACACCAGACATCAGTTCTCAGACATCAGACATGAGACATCAGTTCTCAGACATCAGACATCAGTTCTCAGACACCAGACATCAGACACCAGACATCAGAAACCAGACATCAGACATCAGACAGCAGACATCAGACATCAAACACCAGACACCAGACACCAGACATCAGACATCAGACATCAGACATCAGACACCAGACATAAGACATCAGACACCAGACATCAGTTCTCAGATATCAGTCAGACATCAGACATCAGACACCAGAGATCAGACACCAGACATCAGACATCAGACACCAGGCACCAGAAATCAGACATCAGACATCATTTCTCAGACATCAGACATCAGTTCTCAGACATCAGACACCATACATCAGACATCAGTTCTCAGACATCAGACATCAGACATCAGTTCTCAGACATCAGACATCAGACATCAGTTCTCAGACATCAGACATCAGTTCTCAGACACCAGACATCAGACATCAGACACCAGACACCAGACATCAGACATCAGTTCTCAGACATCAGACATCAGTTCTCAGACATCAGACATCAGTTCTCATACATCAGACATCAGACACCAGACATCAGACATCAGACACCAGACATCAGACATCAAACACCAGACATCAGACACCAGACACCAGACATCAGACATCAGACATCAGACACCAGACATCAGACACCAGATACCAGACATCAGACATCAGACATCAGTTCTCAGACATCAGACATCTGGTCTCAGACATCAGTTATCAGTTCTTAGACATCAGACATCAGACATCAGACATCAGACATCAGTTCTCAGACATCAGACATCAGTTCTCAGACATCAGACATCAGGTCTCAGACATCAGTTATCAGTTCTCAGACATCAGACACGAGACATCACACATCAGTTATCAGACATCAGACATCAGACATCAGTTCTCAGACATCAGACATCAGACACCAGACATCAGACATCAGACACCAGACATCAGACACAAGCCATCAGACACCAGACATCAGACATCAGTCAGACATCAGACACCAGACATCAGACATCAGACCTCAGACATCAGTCAGACATCAGACACCAGACATCAGACACCAGACACCAGACATCAGTTGTCAGACATCAGACATCAGACACCAGACATCAGACATCAAACACCAGACATCAGACACCAGACATCAGACATCAGACACCAGACATCAGTTCTCAGACATCAGACATCAGTTCTTAGACATCAGACATCAGACACCAGACATCAGACATCAGACACCAGACATCAGTTCTCAGACATCAGACATCAGTTATCAGACATCAGACATCAGACATCAGTTATCAGACAACAGACATCAGTTCTCAGACATCAGACATCAGACACCAGACATCAGACATCAGACACCAGACATCAGACATCAGTCAGACATCAGACATCAGACACAAGACATCAGACACCAGACATCAGACACCAGACATCAGACACCAGACATCAGTCATCAGACATCAGTTCTCAGACATCAGACACCAGACATCAGTTCTTAGACATCAGACATCAGTTCTCAGATATCAGACATCAGACATCAGTTCTCAGACATGAGACATCAGACATCAGACATCAGACATCAGATATCAGACACCAGACATCAGACATCAGTTCTCAGACATCAGACATCAGTTCTCAGACATCAGACATCAGTTCTCAGACATCAGACATCAGTTCCCAGACACCAGACATCAGGCATCAGACACCAGACATCAGACACCAGACATCAGACATCAGACATCAGACATCAGACACCAGACATCAGACATCAGACATCAGACACCAGACACCAGACATCAGACACCAGACATCAGTTATCAGTCACTAGACATGAGTTCTCAGACATCAGACACCAGACATCAGTTATCAGACATCAGACATCAGATATCAGACACCAGACATCAGACATCAGTTCTCAGACATAAGCCATCAGTTCTCAGACATCAGACATCAGACAATAGTTCTCAGACATCAAACATCAGACACCAAACATCAGACATGAGTTCTCAGACATCAGACATCAGACACCAGACATCAGTTATCAGACATCAGACATCTGACATCAGTTCTCAGACATCAGACATCAGTTCTCAGACATCAGACATCAGACATCAGACACCAGACACTAGACATCAGACATCAGACACCAGACACCAGACATAAGTTCTCAGACATCAGACATCAGACATCAGACACCAGACACTAGACATCAGACATCAGACACCAGACACCAGACATAAGTTCTCAGACATCAGACATCAGTTCTCAGATATCAGACAACAGTTCTCAGACATCAGACATCAGACACCAGACACCAGACATCAGTTCTCAGACATCAGACATCAGTTCTCAGACATCAGACATCAGTTCTCAGACATCAGACACCAGACATCAGACATCAGTCATCAGTTATCAGACATCAGACATCAGTTCTCAGACATCAGACATCAGACACCAGACATCAGACATCAGACACCAGACATCAGTTCTCAGACTTCAGACATCAGACATCAGACACCAGTCAACAGACATTAGACATCAGACACCAGACACCAGACATCAGACACCAGACACCAAACATCAGTTCTCAGACATCAGACATCAGTTCTCAGACATCAGACATCAGTTCTCAGATATCAGACAACAGTTCTCAGACATCAGACACCAGACATCAGACATCAGTTCACAGACATCAGACATCAGTTCTCAGACATCAGACATCAGACATCAGACACCAGACACCAGTCATCAGACATCAGACACCAGACACCAGACATCAGACATCAGACACCAGACATCAGTTCTCAGACATCAGTTCTCAGACATCAGACATCAGTTCTCAGACATCTGACATCAGACACCAGACATCAGACATCAGACACCAGACATCAGACATCAGTTCTCAGACATCAGACACCAGACATCAGACACGAGACATCAGACATCAGTTCTCAGACATCAGACATCAGTTCTCAGACATCAGACATCAGACATCAGACAATAGTTCTCAGACATCAAACATCAGACACCAGACATCAGACATCAGACATCAGACACCAGACATCAGACATCAGACATCAGACAGCAGACATCAGTTCTCAGACATCAGACATCAGTTCTCAGATATCAGACATCAGACATCAGACATCAGACACCAGACATCAGACATCAGACACCAGACATCAGACATCAGACATCAGACATCAGATATCAGACACCAGACATCAGACATCAAACATCAGACACCAGACATCAGACACCAGACATTAGAAATCAGACATCAGACATCAGACATCAGACACCAGACATCAGTTCTCAGACATCAGTTCTCAGACATCAGACATCAGTTCTCAGACATCAGACATCAGACACCAGACATCAGACACCAGACATTAGAAATCAGACATCAGACATCAGACACCAGACATCAGACATCAGTTCTCAGACATCAGACATCAGACATCAGACACCAGACACCAGACATCAGTTCTCAGACATCAGACATCAGACACCAGACACCAGACATCAGACACCAGACATCAGTTCTCAGACATCAGACATCAGTTCTCAGATATCAGACAACAGTTCTCAGACACCAGACATCAGACATCAGTTCTCAGACATCAGACATCAGTTCTCAGACATCAGACATCACTTCTCAGACATCAGATATCAGACACCAGACATCAGACATCTGACATCAGACACCAGACACCAGACATCAGACAACAGACAAGAGACATCAGTTCTCAGACATCAGACATCAGTTGTCAGACATCTGACATCAGACACCAGACATCAGACATCAGACACCAGTCATCAGACATCAGTTCTCAGACATCAGACATCAGTTCTCAGACATCAGACATCAGTTCTCAGACATCAGACATCAGACTCCAGACATCAGACATCAGACATCAGACACCAGACACCAGACATCAGTCATCAGACATCAAACATCAGTTCTCAGACATCAGTCAGACATCAGACACCAGACATCAGACATCAGACACCAGACACCAGACATCAGACACCAGACATCAGACATCAGTTCTCAGAAATCAGACACCAGACATCAGACACCAGACATCAGACATCAGACATCAGTTCTCAGACATCAGACAAAAGTTACCAGACACCAGACATCAGACATCAGACATCAGACACCAGACATCAGACATCAGTTAACAGACACCAGACATCAGACATCAGTTCTCAGACATCAGTCAGACACCAGACATCAGACATCAGTTCTCAGACATCAGTCAGACACCAGACATCAGACATCAGTTCTCAGACATCAGACATCAGACACCAGACATCAGACATGAGTTATCAGACATCAGACATCAGTTCTCAGACATCAGTTCTCAGACATCAGTTCTCAGACATCAGACATCACACATCAGTTATCAGACATCAGACATCAGACATCAGTTCTCAGATATCAGACATCAGACACCAGACATCAGTCAGACATCAGACATCAGACATCAGTCAGACATCAGACATCAGACACAAGACATCAGACACCAGACATCAGACACCAGACATCAGACATCAGTCAGACACCAGACATCAGACATCAGACCTCAGACATCAGTCAGACATCAGACACCAGACATCAGACATCAGACATCAGACACCAGACATCAGTTATCAGACATCAGACATCAGTTCTCAGACATCAGTTCTCAGACATCAGTTCTCAGACATCAGACATCACACATCAGTTATCAGACATCAGACATCAGACATCAGTTCTCAGATATCAGACATCAGACACCAGACATCAGTCAGACATCAGACATCAGACATCAGTCAGACATCAGACATCAGACACAAGACATCAGACACCAGACATCAGACACCAGACATCAGACACCAGACATCAGACATCAGTCAGACATCAGACACCAGACATCAGACATCAGACCTCAGACATCAGTCAGACATCAGACACCAGACATCAGACATCAGACATCAGACACCAGACATCAGTTATCAGACATCAGACATCAGACATCAGACACCAGACATCAGACATCAGACACCAGACATCAGACATCAGACATCAGACAGCAGACATCAGACAATAGTTCTCAGACATCAAACATCAGACACCAGACATCAGACATCAGACATCAGACACCAGACATCAGACATCAGACATCAGACAGGAGACATCAGTTCTCAGACATCAGTCAGACCTCAGACATCAGACATCAGACACCAGACACCAGACATCAAACATCAGACACCAGATATGAGTTCTCAGACATCAGACACCAGACATCAGTTATCAGACATCAGACATCAGACATCAGTTATCAGACATCAGACATCAGTTCTCAGACATCAGACATCAGACACCAGACATCAGACATCAGACACCAGACATCAGACATCAGACACCAGACATCAGACATCAGACACCAGACATCAGACATCAGACATCAGACATCAGTTCTCAGACATCAGTCAGACATCAGATATCAGACATCAGACACCAGACATCAGACATCAGACACCAGACATCAGACACCAGACATCAGACATCAGTTATCAGACATCAGACATCAGTTATCAGACAACAGACATCAGTTCTCAGACATCAGACATCAGTTCTCAGACATCAGACATCAGACACCAGACTTCAGACATCAGGCACCAGACATCAGACATCAGTCAGACATCAGACATCAGACACAAGACATAAGACACCAGACATCAGACACCAGACATCAGACACCAGACATCAGTCATCAGTCTGACATCAGACACCAGACATCAGACATCAGACCTCAGACCTCAGACATCAGACACCAGACATCAGACATCAGACACCAGACATCAGACACCAGACATCAGACATCAGACACCAGACTTCAGACATCAGACACCAGACATCAGACTTCAGACACCAGACATCAGACATCAGTTCTCAGACATCAGTCAGACATCATACATCAGACATCAGACATCAGACACCAGACATCAGACACCAGACATCAGACATCAGACATCAGACATCAGACATCAGTCAGACATCAGACATCAGACATCAGACATCAGACATCAGACATCAGACACCCGACATCAGACACCAGACATCAGACATCAGACACCAGACATCAGACATCAGACATCAGACAGCAGACATCAGACAATAGTTCTCAGACATCAAACATCAGACACCAGACATCAGACATCAGACATCAGACACCAGACATCAGACATCAGACATCAGACAGCAGACATCAGTTCTCAGACATCAGTCAGACCTCAGACATCAGACATCAGACACCAGACACCAGACATCAAACATCAGACACCAGATATGAGTTCTCAGACATCAGACACCAGACATCAGTTATCAGACATCAGACATCAGACATCAGTTATCAGACATCAGACATCAGTTCTCAGACATCAGACATCAGACACCAGACATCAGACATCAGACACCAGACATCAGACATCAGACACCAGACATCAGACATCAGACACCAGACATCAGACATCAGACATCAGACATCAGTTCTCAGACATCAGTCAGACATCAGATATCAGACATCAGACACCAGACATCAGACATCAGACACCAGACATCAGACACCAGACATCAGACATCAGTTATCAGACATCAGACATCAGTTATCAGACAACAGACATCAGTTCTCAGACATCAGACATCAGTTCTCAGACATCAGACATCAGACACCAGACATCAGACATCAGGCACCAGACATCAGACATCAGTCAGACATCAGACATCAGACACAAGACATAAGACACCAGACATCAGACACCAGACATCAGACACCAGACATCAGTCATCAGTCTGACATCAGACACCAGACATCAGACATCAGACCTCAGACCTCAGACATCAGACACCAGACATCAGACATCAGACACCAGACATCAGACACCAGACATCAGACATCAGACACCAGACTTCAGACATCAGACACCAGACATCAGACTTCAGACACCAGACATCAGACATCAGTTCTCAGACATCAGTCAGACATCATACATCAGACATCAGACATCAGACACCAGACATCAGACACCAGACATCAGACATCAGACATCAGACATCAGACATCAGTCAGACATCAGACATCAGACATCAGACATCAGACATCAGACATCAGACATCAGACACCCGACATCAGACACCAGACATCAGACATCAGACACCAGACATCAGACATCAGTTCTCAGACATCACACATCAGTTCTCAGACACCAGACATCAGACATCAGACATCAGTTATAAGACATCAGACATCAGTTCTCAGACATCAGACACCAGACATCAGACATCAGACATCAGTTCTCAGACATCAGACATCAGTTCTCAGACATCAGTCAGACATCAGACATCAGACACCAGACATCAGACACCAGACATCAGACACCAGACATCAGACACCAGACATCAGACACCAGACATCAGACATCAGTTCTCAGACATCAGACATCAGACAAGAGACATCAGACACCAGACATCAGACATCAGGCACCAGACATCAGACATCAGTTCTCAGACATCAGTCAGACATCAGATATCAGACACCAGACATAAGACACCAGACATCAGTTATCAGTTCTCAGACATCAGACATCAGACACCAGACATCAGACATCAGACATCAGACATCAGTTCTCAGACATTAGACATCAGACACCAGACATCATATATCAGACATCAGACATCAGACATCAGTTCTCAGACATCAGACATCAGTTCTCAGACGTCAGTCAGACATCAGACATCAGACATCAGTTTTCAGCCATCAGATATCAGTTCTCAGACATCAGACATCAGTTCTCAGACATCAGACATCAGTTCTCAGACACCAGACAACACACATCAGTTATCAGACATCAGACATCAGACATCAGTTCTCAGACATCAGACATCAGACACCAGACACCAGACACGAGACATCAGTCAGACATCAGACATCAGACACCAGACATCAGACATCAGACATCAGACATCAGTTATCAGACATCAGACATCAGTTCTCAGACATCAGTCAGACATCAGACACCAGACGTCAGACATCAGACATCAGAAATCAGACACCAGACATCAGACACCAGACATCAGACATCAGACACCAGACATCAGACATCAGACATCAGACACCAGACATCAGACATCAGACATCAGACACCAGACATCAGACATCAGACACCAGACATCAGACATCAGACATCAGACATCAGTTCTCAGACATCAGACATCAGACATCAGTTCTCAGACATCAGACATCAGTTCTCAGACATCAGACATCAGACATCAGACACCAGACACCAGACATCAGACATCAGACATCAGACACCATACATCAGACATCAGACATCAGACATCAGACATCAGACATCAGTTCTCAGACATCAGTCAGACATCAGACATCAGACATCAGACACCAGACACCAGACATCAAACATCAGACACCAGACATGAGTTCTCAGACATCAGACATCAGACATCAGTTCTCAGACATCAGACATCAGTTGTCAGACATCAGACATCAGACATCAGACACCAGACACCAGACATCAGACATCAGACATCAGACACCAGACATCAGACATCAGACATCAGTTCTCAGACATCAGTCAGACATCAGACACCAGACATCAAACATCAGACACCAGACATGAGTTCTCAGACATCAGACACCAGACATCAGTTATCAGACATCAGTTATCAGACATCAGACATCAGTTCTCAGACATCAGACATCAGACACCAGACATCAGACATCAGACACCAGACATCAGACATCAGTTCTCAGACATCAGACATCAGACGCCAGACAACAGACATCAGACACCAGACATCAGACATCAGACATCAGACATCAGACATCAGACATCAGACACCAGACACCAGACATCAGACATCAGACATCAGTTCTCAGACATCAGTCAGACATCAGACATCAGACATCAGACACCAGACATCAGACACTAGACATGAGTTCTCAGACATCAGACACCAGACATCAGTTATCAGACATCAGACATCAGACATCAGACATCAGATATCAGACACCAGACATCAGACATCAGTTCTCAGACATCAGACATCAGTTCTCAGACACCAGACATCAGACATCAGACACCAGACACCAGACATCAGACATCAGTTCTCAGACATCAGACATCAGACATCAGTTCTCAGACATCAGTCAGACATCAGACATCAGACATCAGACACCAGACATGAGTTCTCAGACATCAGACACCAGACATCAGTTATCAGACATCAGACATCAGACATCAGTTATCAGACACCAGACATCAGACATCAGACATCAGACACCAGACATCAGACACCAGACATCAGACATCAGACATCAGACATCAGTTCTCAGACATCAGACATCAGACACCAGACATCAGACATCAGACATCAGACACCAGACATCAGACATCAGTTCTCAGACATCAGACATCAGACGCCAGACAACAGACATCAGACACCAGACATCAGACATCAGACATCAGTTATCAGACATCAGACATCAGTTCTCAGACATCAGTCAGACATCAGACATCAGACATCAGACACCAGACATCAGACATCAGACATCAGACACAAGACATGAGTTCTCAGACATCAGACACCAGACATCAGTTATCAGACATCAGACATCAGATATCAGACACCAGACATCAGACATCAGTTCTCAGACATAAGCCATCAGTTCTCAGACATCAGACATCAGTTCTCAGACATAAGCCATCAGTTCTCAGACATCAGACAATAGTTCTCAGACATCAAACATCAGACACCAAACATCAGACATGAGTTCTCAGACATCAGACATCAGACACCAGACATCAGTTATCAGACATCAGACATCTGACATCAGTTCTCAGACATCAGACATCAGTTCTCAGACATCAGACATCAGACATCAGACACCAGACATCAGACATCAGACATCAGACACCAGACATCAGTTCTCAGACAACAGTCAGACACCAGACATCAGACATCAGTCAGACACCAGACATCAGACACCAGACATCATACATCAGACATCAGACATCAGTTCTCAGACATCAGTCAGACATCAGACATCAGACATCAGACACCAGACATCAGACATCAGACACCAGACATGAGTTCTCAGACATCAGACACCAGACATCAGTTATCAGACATCAGTTATCAGACATCAGTTATCAGACATCAGTTCTCAGACACCAGACATCAGACACCAGACATCAGACATCAGACATCAGACACCAGACATCAGACATCAGTTCTCAGACATCAGACATCAGACGCCAGACAACAGACATCAGACACCAGACATCAGACATCTGACATCAGACATCTGACATCAGACATCAGACATCAGACATCAGACACCAGACACCAGACATCAGACATCAGACATCAGTTCTCAGACATCAGTCAGACATCAGACATCAGACACCAGACATCAGACATCAGTTCTCAGACATAAGCCATCAGTTCTCAGACATCAGACATCAGACAATAGTTCTCAGACATCAAACATCAGACACCAAACATCAGACATGAGTTCTCAGACATCAGACATCAGACAACAGACATCAGTTATCAGACATCAGACATCTGACATCAGTTCTCAGACATCAGACATCAGTTCTCAGACATCAGATATCAGACATCAGACACCAGACACCAGACATAAGACATCAGGCATCAGACACCAGACACCAGACACCAGACATCAGTTCTCAGACAACAGTCAGACACCAGACATCAGACATCAGACATCAGACACTAGACATGAGTTCTCAGACATCAGACACCAGACATCAGTTATCAGACATCAGACTTCAGATATCAGACACCAGACATCAGACACCAGACATCAGACATCAGACATCAGACACCAGACATCAGACACCAGACATCAGACATCAGACATCAGACATCAGTTCTCAGACATCAGACATCAGACACCAAACATCAGACATCAGACACCAGACATCAGACATCAGTTCTCAGACATCAGACATCAGACATCAGACACCAGACATCAGACATTAGACATTAGACACCAGACACCAGACACCAGACATCAGTTCTCAGACATCAGACATCAGTTCTCAGATATCAGACAACAGTTCTCAGACATCAGACACCAGACACCAGACATCAGACATCAGTTCTCAGACATCAGACATCGGTTCTCAGACATCAGACATCAGACATCAGACACCAGACATCAGACATCAGACACCAGACATCAGTTCTCAGACATCAGACATCAGTTCTCAGACACCAGACATCAGACATGAGACATCAGACATCAGACACCAGACACCAGACATCAGTTCTCAGACATCAGACATGAGACATCAGTTCTCAGACATCAGACATCAGTTCTCAGACACCAGACATCAGACACCAGACATCAGAAACCAGACATCAGACATCAGACAGCAGACATCAGACATCAAACACCAGACACCAGACACCAGACATCAGACATCAGACAACAGACATCAGACATCAGGCACCAGACATCAGAGATCAGACAAAAGGCATCAGACATCAGACATCAGTTCTCAGACATCAGACATCAGACACCAGACATCAGACACCAGATATCAGACATCAGACATCAGACATCAGTTCTCAGATATCAGTCAGACATCAGACATCAGACATCAGAGATCAGACACCAGACATCAGACATCAGACACCAGGCACCAAACATCAGACATCAGACATCAGTTCTCAGACATCAGACATCAGTTATCAGACACCATACATCAGACATCAGTTCTCAGACATCAGACATCAGACATCAGTTCTCAGACATCAGACATCAGACATCAGTTCTCATACATCAGACATCAGACATCAGTTCTCAGACATCAGACATCATTTCTCAGACTTCAGACATCAGACATCAGTTCTCATACATCAGACATCAGACACCAGACACCAGACATCAGACATCAGACACCAGACATCAGACACCAGACATCAGACACCAGATACCAGACATCAGACATCAGACATCAGTTCTCAGACATCAGACATCAGGTCTCAGACATCAGTTATCAGTTCTTAGACATCAGACATCAGACATCAGACATCAGTTCTCAGACATCAGACATCAGTTCTCAGACATCAGACATCAGGTCTCAGACATCAGTTATCAGTTCTCAGACATCAGACACGAGACATCACACATCAGTTATCAGACATCAGACATCAGACATCAGTTCTCAGACATCAGACATCAGACACCAGACATCAGACATCAGACACCAGACATCAGACACAAGCCATCAGACACCAGACATCAGACATCAGTCAGACATCAGACACCAGACATCAGACATCAGATCTCAGACATCAGTCAGACATCAGACACCAGACATCAGACATCAGACACCAGACATCAGTTGTCAGACATCAGACATCAGACACCAGACATCAGACATCAGACACCAGACATCAGACACCAGACATCAGACATCAGACACCAGACATCAGACATCAGACATCAGACATCAGTTCTCAGACATCAGTTATCAGTTCTCAGACGTCAGTCAGACATCAGACATCAGTTCTCAGACATCAGACATCAGGTCTCAGACATCAGTTATCAGTTCTTAGACATCAGACATCAGACATCAGACATCAGACATCAGTTCTCAGACATCAGACATCAGTTCTCAGACATCAGTTATCAGTTCTTAGACATCAGACATCAGACATCAGTTCTCAGACATCAGACATCAGTTCTCAGACATCAGTTATCAGTTCTTAGACATCAGACATCAGACATCAGACATCAGACATCAGTTCTCAGACATCAGACATCAGTTTTCAGACATCAGACATCAGGTCTCAGACATCAGTTATCAGTTCTCAGACATCAGACACGAGACATCACACATCAGTTCTCAGACATCAGACATCAGACATCAGTTCTCAGACATCAGACATCAGACACCAGACATCAGACACCAGACACCAGACATCAGACATCAGACATCAGACACCAGACACCAGACACCAGACACCAGACACCAGACATCAGTTCTCAGACAACAGTCAGACACCAGACATCAGACATCAGTCAGACACCAGACATCAGACACCAGACATCAGACATCAGACATCAGACATCAGTTCTCAGACATCAGTCAGACATCAGACATCAGACATCAGACACCAGACATCAGACATCAGACACCAGACATGAGTTCTCAGACATCAGACACCAGACATCAGTTATCAGACATCAGACATCAGACATCAGTTATCAGACATCAGACATCAGTTCTCAGACATCAGACACCAGACATCAGACATCAGACATCAGACACCAGACATCAGACATCAGACATCAGACATCAGACATCAGACATCAGACATCAGACATCAGACATCAGTTCTCAGACATCAGACATCAGACGCAAGACAACAGACATCAGACACCAGACATCAGACACCAGTTATCAGACATCAGACATCTGACATCAGACATCAGACATCAGACACCAGACACCAGACACCAGACATCAGACACCAGACACCAGACATCAGACATCAGACATCAGACACTAGACATGAGTTCTCAGACATCAGACACCAGACATCAGTTATCAGACATCAGACATCAGATATCAGACACCAGACATCAGACATCAGTTCTCAGACATCAGACATCAGTTCTCAGACACCAGACATCAGACATCAGACACCAGACACCAGACATCAGACATCAGTTCTCAGACATCAGACATCAGACATCAGTTCTCAGACATCAGTCAGACATCAGACATCAGACATCAGACACCAGACATGAGTTCTCAGACATCAGACACCAGACATCAGTTATCAGACATCAGACATCAGACATCAGTTATCAGACATCAGACATCAGTTCTCAGACATCAGACACCAGACACCAGACATCAGTTCTCAGACAACAGTCAGACACCAGACATCAGACATCAGTCAGACACCAGACATCAGACACCAGACATCAGACATCAGACATCAGACATCAGTTCTCAGACATCAGTCAGACAGCAGACATCAGACATCAGACACCAGACATCAGACATCAGACACCAGACATGAGTTCTCAGACATCAGACACCAGACATCAGTTATCAGACATCAGACATCAGACATCAGTTATCAGACATCAGACATCAGTTCTCAGACATCAGACACCAGACATCAGACATCAGACATCAGACACCAGACATCAGACATCAGACATCAGACACCAGACATCAGACATCAGTTCTCAGACATCAGACGCAAGTCAACAGACATCAGACACCAGACATCAGACATCAGTTATCAGACATCTGACATCAGACATCAGACACCAGACACCAGACACCAGACATCAGACACCAGACACCAGACATCAGACATCAGGCATCAGTTCTCAGACATCAGTCAGACATCAGACATCAGACACCAGACATCAGACACCAGACATCAGACACCAGACATCAGACATCAGACACCAGACACCAGACATCAGACATCAGGCATCAGTTCTCAGACATCAGTCAGACATCAGACATCAGACACCAGACATCAGACACCAGACATCAGACATCAGACACTAGACATGAGTTCTCAGACATCAGACACCAGACATCAGTTATCAGACATCAGACATCAGATATCAGACACCAGACATCAGACATCAGTTCTCAGACATCAGACATCAGTTCTCAGACACCAGACATCAGACATCAGACACCAGACACCAGACATCAGACATCAGTTCTCAGACATCAGACATCAGTTCTCAGACATCAGTCAGACATCAGACATCAGACATCAGACACCAGACATGAGTTCTCAGACATCAGACACCAGACATCAGTTATCAGACATCAGACATCAGACATCAGTTATCAGACATCAGACATCAGACATCAGACATCAGTTATCAGACATCAGACATCAGTTCTCAGACATCAGACATCAGACATCAGACATCAGACACCAGACATCAGTTCTCAGACATCAGACATCAGACGCCAGACAACAGACATCAGACACCAGACATCAGACATCAGTTATCAGACATCAGACATCTGACATCAGACATCAGACATCAGACATCAGACACCAGACACCAGACACCAGACATCAGACATCAGACATCAGTTATCAGACATCTGACATCAGACATCAGACATCAGACATCAGACATCAGACACCAGACATCAGACATCAGACACCAGATATCAGACATCAGACACCAGATATCAGACACCAGACATCAGACACCAGACATCAGTTCTCAGACATCAGACTTCAGACATAAGTTCTCAGACATCAGTTCTCAGACATCAGTTCTCAGACATCAGACATCAGACATCAGTTCTCAGACATCAGTTCTCAGACATCAGTTCTCAGACACCAGACATCAGACATCAGACATCAGTACTCAGACATCAGACATCAGTCAGACATCAGACATCAGACATCAGTTCTCAGACACCAGACATCAGACATCAGTTCTCAGACATCAGTCAGACATCAGACATCAGACATCAGTTCACCAGACACCAGACTTCAGACATCAGTTCTCAGACATCAGACACCAGACATCAGACATCAGACATCAGTTCTCAGACATCAGACATCAGTTCTCAGACATCAGACATCAGACATCAGACACCAGATATCAGACATTAGACATTAGACATCAGACACCAGACACCAGACATCAGACATCAGACACCAGACACCAGACATAAGTTCTCAGACATCAGACATCAGTTCTCAGATATCAGACATCAGTTCTCAGACATCAGACATCAGACATCAGTTCTCAGACATCAGACACCAGACATCAGACATCAGTTCTCAGACATCAGACATCAGACATCAGTTCTCAGACATCAGACATCAGTTCTCAGACATCAGGCATTAGACATCAGTTATCAGACATCAGACATCAGTTCTCAGACATCAGACATCAGTTCTCAGACATCAGACATCAGTTCACAGACATCAGACATCAGACATCAGTTCTCAGACATCAGACATCAGTTCTCAGACATCAGACACCAGACATCAGACATCAGACACCTGACATCAGACATCAGACATAAGTTCTCAGACATCAGACATCAGTTCTCAGACATCAGACATCAGTTCTCAGACATCAGACATCAGACATCAGTTCTCAGACATCAGACATCAGTTCTCAGACATCAGACATCAGTTCTCAGACATCAGACATCAGTTCACAGACATCAGACATCAGACATCAGTTCTCAGACATCAGACATCAGTTCTCAGACATCAGACACCAGACATCAGACATCAGACACCTGACATCAGACATCAGACATAAGTTCTCAGACATCAGACATCAGTTCTCAGACATCAGACATCAGTTCTCAGACATCAGATATCAGTTCTCAGACATCAGACAACAGACATCAGACACCAGACATCAGTTATCAGACATCAGACACCAGACAACACACATCAGTTATCAGACATCAGACATCAGACATCAGTTCTCAGACATCAGACACCAGACATCAGTCAGACATCAGACACCAGACATCAGACATCAGACACCAGACATCAGACATCAGTTATCAGACATCAGACATCAGTTCTCAGACATCAGTCAGACATCAGACATCAGACACCAGACATCAGACACCAGACATCAGACACCAGACATCAGACACCAGACATCAGACACCAGACATCAGACAACAGACAACAGACATCAAACATCAGACATCAGACATCAGTTCTCAGACAGCAGACATCAGTTCTCAGACATCAGACATCAGACACCAGACATCAGACATCAGACACCAGACATCAGACATCAGTTCTCAGACATCAGACATCAGACATCAGACATCAGTTATCAGACATCAGACATCAGGCATCAGTTCTCAGACATCAGACATCAGTTCTCAGACATCAGATATCAGTTCTCAGACATCAGACATCAGTTCTCAGACATCAGACATCAGACATCAGACATCAGTTATCAGACATCAGACATCAGGCATCAGTTCTCAGACATCAGAAATCAGTTCTCAGACATCAGTTCTCAGACATCAGATACCAGACATCAGACACCAGACATCAGACATCAGTTCTCAGACATCAGACACCAGACACCCGACAACACACATCAGTCATCAGACATCAGACATCAGTTCTCAGACATCAGACATCAGTTCTCAGACATCAGACATCAGACATCAGTTCTCAGACATCAGACATCAGACACCAGTCATCAGACATCAGATATCAGACACCAGACATCAGACATCAGTTCTCAGACATCAGACATCAGTTCTCAGACATCAGACATCAGTTCTCAGACATCAGACATCAGTTCCCAGACACCAGACATCAGACATCAGACACCAGACATCAGACATCAGACATCAGCCACCAGACATCAGACACCAGACACCAGACATCAGACATCAGACACCAGACATCAGACACCAGACACCAGACATCAGACATCAGTTATCAGACACCAGACATCAGACATCAGTTCTCAGACATCAGTCAGACACCAGACATCAGACATGAGTCAGACACCAGGCATCAGACACCAGACATCAGACATCAGACATCAGAAATCAGTTCTCAGACATCAGTCAGACATCAGACATCAGACACCAGACATCAGACACCAGACATGAGTTCTCAGACATCAGACACCAGACATCAGTTATCAGACATCAGACATCAGACATCAGTTATCAGACAATAGTTCTCAGACATCAAACATCAGACACCAAACATCAGACATGAGTTCTCAGACATCAGACATCAGACACCAGACATCAGTTATCAGACATCAGACATCTGACATCAGTTCTCAGACATCAGACATCAGTTGTCAGACATCAGACATCAGACACCAGACATCTGACACCAGACATCAGACATCAGACACCAGACATCAGACACCAGACATCAGACATCAGACACCAGACATCAGACACCAGACATCAGACATCAGACATCAGACATCAGACATCAGACACCAGACATCAGACATCAGACACCAGACATCAGACATCAGACATCAGTTCTCAGACATCAGACATCAGTTCTCAGACATCAGACATCAGGTCTCAGACATCAGTTCTCAGACATCAGACATCACACATCAGTTATCAGACATCAGACATCAGACATCAGTTCTCAGACATCAGACATCAGACACCAGACATCAGACATCAGACACCAGACATCAGACATCAGTCAGACATCAGACATCAGACACAAGACATCAGACACCAGACATCAGACACCAGACATCAGACACCAGACATCAGACATCAGTCAGACATCAGACACCAGACATCAGACATCAGACCTCAGACATCAGTCAGACATCAGACACCAGACATCAGACATCAGACATCAGACACCAGACATCAGTTATCAGACATCAGACATCAGACATCAGACATCAGACACCAGACATCAGACACCAGACATCAGACATCAGACACCAGACATCAGACATCAGACATCAGACATCAGTTCTCAGACATCAGACATCAGACATCAGTTCTCAGACATCAGACATCAGACACCAGACATCAGACATCAGACATCAGACATCAGTTCTCAGACATCAGATATCAGACATCAGACACCAGACATCAGTTACCAGACATCAGACATCAGACATCAGTTCTCAGACATCAGACATCAGTTCTCAGACATCAGACATCAGACATCAGTTCTCAGACATCAGATATCAGACACCAGACATCAGACATCAGACATCAGACATCAGACATCAGACATCAGACACCAGACATCAGTTATCAGACATCAGACATCAGTTATCAGACAACAGACATCAGTTCTCAGATATCAGACATCAGTTCTCAGACATCAGACATCAGACATCAGACACCAGACATCAGACATCAGTCAGACATCAGACATCAGACACAAGACATCAGACACCAGACATCAGACACCAGACACCAGACATCAGACACCAGACATCAGACACCAGACATCAGTCATCAGTCAGACATCAGACACCAGACATCAGACATCAGACCTCAGACATCAGACACCAGACATCAGACATCAGACACCAGACATCAGACACCAGACATCAGACATCAGACACCAGACTTCAGACATCAGACACCAGACTTCAGACATCAGACACCAGACATCAGACTTCAGACACCAGACATCAGACATCAGACATCAGACATCAGTTCTCAGACATCAGTCAGACATCATACATCAGACATCAGACATCAGACACCAGACATCAGACACCAGACATCAGACACCAGACATCAGACATGAGACATCAGTCAGACATCAGACATCAGACATCAGTTCTCAGACATCAGACATCAGTTCTCAGACATCAGACATCAGACAACAGACATCAGACACCAGACTTCAGACATCAGACACCAGACATCAGACATCAGTTCTCAGACATCAGACATCAGTTTTCAGACACCAGACATCAGACATCAGACATAAGACATCAGACATCAGTTCTCAGACATCAGACACCAGACATCAGACATCAGACATCAGTTCTCAGAGATCAGACATCAGCCAGTTCTCAGACATCAGACATCAGTTCTCAGACATCAGTCAGACATGAGACATCAGACACCAGACATCAGACACCAGACATCAGACACCAGACATCAGACACCAGACATCAGACACCAGACATCTGACATCAGTTCTCAGACATCAGACATCAGACAAGAGACATCAGACACCAGACATCAGACAACAGGCACCAGACATCAGACATCAGTTCTCAGACATCAGTCAGACATCAGATATCAGACACCAGACATCAGACACCAGACATCAGACATCAGTTATCAGTTCTCAGACATCAGACATCAGACACCAGACATCAGAAATCAGACATCAGACATCAGTTCTCAGACATTAGACATCAGACACCAGACATCATATATCAGACATCAGATATCAGACATCAGTTCTCAGACATCAGACATCAGTTCTCAGACGTCACTCAGACATCAGACATAAGACATCAGTTTTCAGCCATCAGACATCAGATAACAGTTCTCAGACATCAGACATCAGTTCTCAGACATCAGACATCAGTTCTCAGACACCAGACAACACACATCAGTTATCAGACATCAGACATCAGACATCAGTTCTCAGACATCAGACATCAGAAACCAGATATCAGATACCAGACACCAGACATCAGTCAGACATCAGACACCAGACATCAGACATCAGACACCAGACATCAGACATCAGTTCTGAGACATCAGACATCAGTTCTCAGACATCAGACATCAGTTCTCAGACATCTGACATCAGACACCAGACATCAGACATCAGACACCAGACATCAGACATCAGACACCAGACATCAGACATCAGTTCTCAGACATCAGACATCAGTTCTCAGACATCAGACATCAGTTCTCAGACATCAGACATCAGACACCAGACATCAGACATCAGACACCAGACACCAGACATCAGACATCAGTTCTCAGACATCAGACATCAGTTCTCAGACATCAGTCAGACATCAGACACCAGACATCAGACATCAGACATCAGACATCAGACACCAGACATCAGACACCAGACATCAGACACCAGACACCAGACATCAGACATCAGACATCAGACATCAGACACCAGACATCAGACACCAGACATCAGGCATCAGACACCAGACATCAGACATCAGACATCAGACATCAGTTCTCAGACATCAGACATCAGACATCAGTTCTCAGACATAAGACATCAGACACCAGACATCAGACATCAGACACCAGACATCAGTTCTCAGACATCAGATATCAGACATCAGACACCAGACATCAGTTACCAGACATCAGACATCAGACATCAGTTCTCAGACATCAGACATCAGTTCTCAGACATCAGACATCAGACATCAGTTCTCAGACATCAGATATCAGACACCAGACACCAGACATCAGACACCAGACACCAGACATCAGACACCAGACATCATACATCAGTTCTCAGACATCAGACACCAGACATCAGACACCAGACATCAGACATCAGTTCTCAGACATAAGCCATCAGTTCTCAGACATCAGACATCAGGCAATAGTTCTCAGACATCAAACATCAGACACCAAACATCAGACATGAGTTCTCAGACATCAGACATCAGACACCAGACATCAGTTATCAGACATCAGACATCTGACATCAGTTCTCAGACATCAGACATCAGTTCTCAGACATCAGACATCAGACATCAGACACCAGACACCAGACATCAGACATCAGACATCAGACACCAGACACCAGACACCAGACATCAGTTCTCAGACAACAGTCAGACACCAGACATCAGACATCAGTCAGACACCAGACATCAGACACCAGACATCAGACATCAGTTCTCAGACATCAGTCAGACATCAGACATCAGACACCAGACATCAGACATCAGACACCAGACATGAGTTCTCAGACATCAGACACCAGACATCAGTTATCAGACATCAGACATCAGACATCAGTTATCAGACATCAGACATCAGTTCTCAGACATCAGACATCAGACACCAGACATCAGACATCAGACATCAGACACCAGACATCAGACATCAGTTCTCAGACATCAGACATCAGACGCAAGACAACAGACATCAGACACCAGACATCAGACATCAGTTATCAGACATCTGACATCAGACATCAGACATCAGACACCAGACACCAAACATCAGACACCAGACACCAGACATCAGACATCAGACATCAGTTCTCAGACATCAGTCAGACATCAGACATCAGACACTAGACATGAGTTCTCAGACATCAGACACCAGACATCAGTTATCAGACATCAGACATCAGATATCAGACACCAGACATCAGACATCAGTTCTCAGACATCAGACATCAGTTCTCAGACACCAGACATCAGACATCAGACACCAGACACCAGACATCAGTTCTCAGACATCAGACATCAGTTCTCAGACATCAGACATCAGTTCTCATACATCAGACATCAGACACCAGACATCAGACATCAGACACCAGACATCAGACATCAAACACCAGACATCAGACACCAGACACCAGACATCAGACATCAGACACCAGACATCAGACACCAGATACCAGACATCAGACATCAGACATCAGTTCTCAGACATCAGACATCTGGTCTCAGACATCAGTTATCAGTTCTTAGACATCAGACATCAGACATCAGACATCAGACATCAGTTCTCAGACATCAGACATCAGTTCTCAGACATCAGACACCAGACATCAGTTACCAGACATCAGACATCAGACATCAGTTCTCAGACATCAGACATCAGTTCTCAGACATCAGACATCAGACATCAGTTCTCAGACATCAGATATCAGACACCAGACACCAGACATCAGACACCAGACACCAGACATCAGACACCAGACATCATACATCAGTTCTCAGACATCAGACACCAGACATCAGACACCAGACATCAGACATCAGTTCTCAGACATAAGCCATCAGTTCTCAGACATCAGACATCAGGCAATAGTTCTCAGACATCAAACATCAGACACCAAACATCAGACATGAGTTCTCAGACATCAGACATCAGACACCAGACATCAGTTATCAGACATCAGACATCTGACATCAGTTCTCAGACATCAGACATCAGTTCTCAGACATCAGACATCAGACATCAGACACCAGACACCAGACATCAGACATCAGACATCAGACACCAGACACCAGACACCAGACATCAGTTCTCAGACAACAGTCAGACACCAGACATCAGACATCAGTCAGACACCAGACATCAGACACCAGACATCAGACATCAGTTCTCAGACATCAGTCAGACATCAGACATCAGACACCAGACATCAGACATCAGACACCAGACATGAGTTCTCAGACATCAGACACCAGACATCAGTTATCAGACATCAGACATCAGACATCAGTTATCAGACATCAGACATCAGTTCTCAGACATCAGACATCAGACACCAGACATCAGACATCAGACATCAGACACCAGACATCAGACATCAGTTCTCAGACATCAGACATCAGACGCAAGACAACAGACATCAGACACCAGACATCAGACATCAGTTATCAGACATCTGACATCAGACATCAGACATCAGACACCAGACACCAGACACCAAACATCAGACACCAGACACCAGACATCAGACATCAGACATCAGTTCTCAGACATCAGTCAGACATCAGACATCAGACACTAGACATGAGTTCTCAGACATCAGACACCAGACATCAGTTATCAGACATCAGACATCAGATATCAGACACCAGACATCAGACATCAGTTCTCAGACATCAGACATCAGTTCTCAGACACCAGACATCAGACATCAGACACCAGACACCAGACATCAGTTCTCAGACATCAGACATCAGTTCTCAGACATCAGACATCAGTTCTCATACATCAGACATCAGACACCAGACATCAGACATCAGACACCAGACATCAGACATCAAACACCAGACATCAGACACCAGACACCAGACATCAGACATCAGACACCAGACATCAGACACCAGATACCAGACATCAGACATCAGACATCAGTTCTCAGACATCAGACATCTGGTCTCAGACATCAGTTATCAGTTCTTAGACATCAGACATCAGACATCAGACATCAGACATCAGTTCTCAGACATCAGACATCAGTTCTCAGACATCAGACATCAGGTCTCAGACATCAGTTATCAGTTCTCAGACATCATACACGTGACATCACACATCAGTTATCAGACATCAGACATCAGACATCAGTTCTCAGACATCAGACATCAGACACCAGACATCAGACATCAGACACCAGACATCAGACACAAGCCATCAGACACCAGACATCAGACATCAGTCAGACATCAGACACCAGACATCAGACATCAGACCTCAGACATCAGTCAGACATCAGACATCAGACACCAGACATCAGTTGTCAGACATCAGACATCAGACACCAGACATCAGACATCAGACACCAGACATCAGACACCAGACATCAGACATCAGACACCAGACATCAGTTCTCAGACATCAGTTCTTAGACATCAGACATCAGACATCAGACACCAGACATCAGACATCAGACACCAGACATCAGTTCTCAGACATCAGACATCAGTTATCAGACATCAGACATCAGTTATCAGACAACAGACATCAGTTCTCAGACATCAGACATCAGACACCAGACATCAGACATCAGACACCAGACATCAGACATCAGTCAGACATCAGACATCAGACACAAGACATCAGACACCAGACATCAGACACCAGACATCAGACACCAGACATCAGTCATCAGACATCAGTTCTCAGACATCAGACACCAGACATCAGTTCTCAGACATCAGACATCAGTTCTCAGATATCAGACATCAGACATCAGTTCTCAGACATGAGACATGAGACATCAGACATCAGACATCAGATATCAGACACCAGACATCAGACATCAGTTCTCAGACATCAGACATCAGTTCTCAGACATCAGACATCAGTTCTCAGGCATCAGACATCAGTTCCCAGACACCAGACATCAGGCATCAGACACCAGACATCAGACATCAGACACCAGACATCAGACATCAGACACCAGACATCAGACATCAGACACCAGACATCAGACATCAGACACCAGACACCAGACATCAGACACCAGACATCAGTTATTAGACACCAGACATCAGACACCAGACATCAGACATCAGACACTAGACATGAGTTCTCAGACATCAGACACCAGACATCAGTTATCAGACATCAGACATCAGATATCAGACACCAGACATCAGACATCAGTTCTCAGACATAAGCCATCAGTTCTCAGACATCAGACATCAGACAATAGTTCTCAGACATCAAACATCAGACACCAAACATCAGACATGAGTTCTCAGACATCAGACATCAGACACCAGACATCAGTTATCAGACATCAGACATCTGACATCAGTTCTCAGACATCAGACATCAGTTCTCAGACATCAGACATCAGACATCAGACACCAGACACCAGACATCAGACATCAGACATCAGACACCAGACACCAGACACCAGACATCAGTTCTCAGACAACAGTCAGACACCAGACATCAGACATCAGTCAGACACCAGACATCAGACACCAGACATCAGACATCAGACATCAGTTCTCAGACATCAGTCAGACATCAGACATCAGACACCAGACATCAGACATCAGACACCAGACATGAGTTCTCAGACATCAGACACCAGACATCAGTTATCAGACATCAGACATCAGACATCAGTTATCAGACAACAGACATCAGTTCTCAGACATCAGACATCAGACACCAGACATCAGACATCAGACATCAGACACCAGACATCAGACATCAGTTCTCAGACATCAGACATCAGACGCCAGACAACAGACATCAGACACCAGACATCAGACATCAGTTATCAGATATCAGACATCTGACATCAGACATCAGACATCAGACACCAGACACCAGACATCAGACATCAGACATCAGACATCAGACATCAGACACCAGACATCAGACATCAGACATCAGACACTAGACATGAGTTCTCAGACATCAGACACCAGACATCAGTTATCAGACATCAGATATCAGACACCAGACATCAGACATCAGTTCTCAGACATCAGACATCAGACATCAGACACCAGACACCAGACTTCAGACATCAGTTCTCAGACATCAGACATCAGACATCAGACATCAGACATCAGTTCTCAGACATCAGACATCAGTTCTCAGACATCAGACATCAGACACCAGATATCAGACATTAGACATCAGACATCAGACACCAGACACCAGACATCAGACACCAGACACCAGACATAAGTTCTCAGACATCAGACATCAGTTCTCAGATATCAGACAACAGTTCTCAGACATCAGACATCAGACACCAGACACCAGACATCAGTTCTCAGACATCAGACATCAGTTCTCAGACATCAGACATCAGTTCTCAGACATCAGACACCAGACATCAGACATCAGTCATCAGTTATCAGACATCAGACATCAGTTCTCAGACATCAGACATCAGACACCAGACATCAGACATCAGACACCAGACACCAGACACCAGACATCAGTTCTCAGACTTCAGACATCAGACACCAGTCAACAGACATTAGACATCAGACACCAGACATCAGACACCAGACACCAAACATCAGTTCTCAGACATCAGACATCAGTTCTCAGACATCAGACATCAGTTCTCAGATATCAGACAACAGTTCTCAGACATCAGACACCAGACATCAGACATCAGTTCACAGACATCAGACATCAGTTCTCAGACATCAGACATCAGACATCAGTTCTCAGACATCAGACATCAGTTCTTAGGCATCAGACATCAGACATCAGACACCAGACATCAGACATCAGACACCAGACATCAGTTCTCAGACATCAGACATCAGTTATCAGACATCAGACATCAGACATCAGTTATCAGACAACAGACATCAGTTCTCAGACATCAGACATCAGACACCAGACATCAGACATCAGTTCACAGACATCAGACATCAGTTCTCAGACATCAGACATCAGACATGAGACACCAGACACCAGTCATCAGACATCAGACACCAAACACCAGACATCAGACATCAGACACCAGACATCAGTTCTCAGACATCAGACATCAGTTCTCAGACATCAGACATCAGTTCTCAGACATCTGACATCAGACACCAGACATCAGACATCAGACACCAGACATCAGACATCAGTTCTCAGACATCAGACACCAGACATCAGACACGAGACATCAGACATCAGTTCTCAGACATCAGACATCAGTTCTCAGACATCAGACATCAGACATCAGACAATAGTTCTCAGACATCAAACATCAGACACCAGACATCAGACATCAGACATCAGACACCAGACATCAGACATCAGACATCAGACATCAGACAGCAGACAGCAGTTCTCAGACATCAGACATCAGACATCAGTTCTCAGACATCAGACATCAGACATCAGACACCAGACATCAGACATCAGACATCAGACATCAGATATCAGACACCAGACATCAGACATCAAACATCAGACACCAGACATCAGACACCAGACATTAGAAATCAGACATCAGACATCAGACATCAGACACCAGACATCAGTTCTCAGACATCAGTTCTCAGACATCAGACATCAGTTCTCAGACATCTGACATCAGACACCAGACATCAGACATCAGACACCAGACATCAGACATCAGTTCTCAGACATCAGACACCAGACATCAGACACGAGACATCAGACATCAGTTCTCAGACATCAGACATCAGTTCTCAGACATCAGACACCAGACATCAGTTCTCAGACATCAGTTCTCAGACATCAGACATCAGTTCTCAGACATCTGACATCAGACACCAGACATCAGACATCAGACACCAGACATCAGACATCAGACACCAGACATCAGACATCAGACATCAGACAGCAGACATCATTTCTCAGACATCAGACATCAGACATCAGACATCAGACATCAGTTCTCAGACATCAGACATCAGACATCAGACACCAGACAACAGACATCAGACACCAGACATCAGACATCAGACATAAGACATCAGACATCAGACACCAGACATCAGACATCAGACATCAGACACCAGACACCAGACATCAGACACCAGACATTAGAAATCAGACATCAGAAATCAGACATCAGACATCAGTTCTCAGACATCAGACATCAGACACCAGACATCAGACATCAGACACCAGACATCAGACATTAGACATCAGACATTAGACACCAGACACCAGACATCAGACACCAGACACCAGACATCAGTTCTCAGACATCAGACATCAGTTCTCAGATATCAGACAACAGTTCTCAGACATCAGACACCAGACACCAGACATCAGACATCAGTTCTCAGACATCAGACATCAGTTCTCAGACATCAGACATCAGACACCAGACATCAGACATCAGACACCAGACATCAGTTCTCAGACATCAGACATCAGTTCTCAGACACCAGACGTCAGACATGAGACATCAGACATCAGACACCAGACACCAGACATCAGTTCTCAGACATCAGACATGAGACATCAGTTCTCAGACATCAGACATCAGTTCTCAGACACCAGACATCAGACACCAGACATCAGAAACCAGACATCAGACATCAGACAGCAGACATCAGACATCAAACACCAGACACCAGACACCAGACATCAGACATCAGACAACAGACATCAGACATCAGACACCAGACATCAGAGATCAGACACCAGACATCAGACATCAGACACCAGACATCAGTTCTCAGATATCAGTCAGACATCAGACATCAGACATCAGAGATCAGACACCAGACATCAGACATCAGACACCAGGCACCAGAAATCAGACATCAGACATCATTTCTCAGACATCACACATCAGTTCTCAGACATCAGACACCATACATCAGACATCAGTTCTCAGACATCAGACATCAGACATCAGTTCTCAGACATCAGACATCAGACATCAGTTCTCATACATCAGACATCAGACATCAGTTCTCAGACATCAGACATCATTTCTCAGACATCAGACATCAGTTCTCATACATCAGACATCAGACACCAGACATCAGACATCAGACACCAGACTTCAGACATCAGACACCAGACATCAGACACCAGACACCAGACATCAGACATCAGACACCAGACATCAGACACCAGATACCAGACATCAGACATCAGACATCAGACATCAGACATCACTTCTCAGACATCAGACATCTGGTCTCAGACATCAGTTATCAGTTCTTAGACATCAGACATCAGACATCAGACATCAGACATAAGCCATCAGTTCTCAGACATCAGACATCAGTTCTCAGACATCAGACATCAGGTCTTAGACATCAGTTATCAGTTCTCAGACATCAGACACGAGACATCACACATCAGTTATCAGACATCAGACATCAGACATCAGTTCTCAGACATCAGACATCAGACACCAGACATCAGACATCAGACACCAGACATCAGACATCAGTCAGACATCAGACACCAGACATCAGACATCAGACCTCAGACATCAGTCAGACATCAGACACCAGACATCAGACATCAGACACCAGATATCAGTGTCAGACATCAGACATCAGACACCAGACATCAGACATCAGACACCAGACATCAGACACCAGACATCAGACATCAGACACCAGACATCAGTTCTCAGACATCAGACATCAGTTCTTAGACATCAGACATCAGACATCAGACACCAGACATCAGACATCAGACACCAGACATCAGTTCTCAGACATCAGACATCAGTTATCAGACATCAGACATCAGTTATCAGACAACAGAGATCAGTTCTCAGACATCAGACATCAGTTATCAGACATCAGACATCAGGCATCAGACACCAGACATCAGACATCAGACACCAGACATCAGACATCAGACACCAGACATCAGACATCAGACACCAGACATCAGACATCAGACATCAGACATCAGATAACAGACATCAGAAATCAGACACCAGACATCAGACACCAGACATCAGACATCAGACATCAGACATCAGTTCTCAGACATCAGTCAGACATCAGATATCAGACATCAGACATCAGACATCAGACACCAGACATCAGACATCAGACACCAGACATCAGACATCAGACACCAGACATCAGACATCAGTTAGACATCAGACATCAGACACAAGACATCAGACACCAGACATCAGACACCAGAGATCAGACACCAGACATCAGTCATCAGACATCAGTTCTCAGACATCAGACACCAGACATCAGTTCTCAGACATCAGACATCAGTTCTCAGATATCAGACATCAGACATCAGTTCTCAGACATGAGACATCAGACATCAGACATCAGACATCAGATATCAGACACCAGACATCAGACATCAGTTCTCAGACATCAGACATCAGTTCTCAGACATCAGACATCAGTTCCCAGACACCAGACATCAGGCATCAGACACCAGACATCAGACATCAGACACCAGACATCAGACATCAGACACCAGACATCAGACATCAGACACCAGACATCAGACACCAGACATCAGTTACTAGACACCAGACATCAGACACCAGACATCAGACATCAGACACCAGACATGAGTTCTCAGACATCAGACATCAGATATCAGACATCAGACATCAGTTATCAGACATCAGACATCAGTTATCAGACATCAGACATCAGTTCTCAGACATCAGACATCAGACATCAGTTTTCAAACATCAGACATCAGTTCTCAGACATCAGACATCAGACCTCAGACATCAGTTCTCAGACATCAGACATCAGACATCAGTTCTCAGACATCAGACATCAGACACCAGACATCAGACATCAGACATCAGACACCAGACATCAGTTATCAGACATCAGACATCAGACATCAGACATCAGACATCAGACACCAGACATCAGACATCAGACACCAGACATCAGACATCAGACACCAGACATCAGACATCAGACATCAGATAACAGACATCAGAAATCAGACACCAGACATCAGACACCAGACATCAGACATCAGACATCAGACATCAGTTCTCAGACATCAGTCAGACATCAGATATCAGACATCAGACATCAGACATCAGACACCAGACATCAGACATCAGACACCAGACATCAGACATCAGTCAGACATCAGACATCAGATAACAGACATCAGAAATCAGACACCAGACATCAGACACCAGACATCAGACATCAGACACCAGACATCAGACATCAGACATCAGTCAGACATCAGACATCAGTCAGACATCAGACATCAAACATCAGACATCAGACATCAGTTCTCAGACATCAGACATCAGACATCAGAGATCAGACACCAGACATCAGACATCAGACACCAGGCACCAGAAATCAGACATCAGACATCATTTCTCAGACATCAGACATCAGTTCTCAGACATCAGACACCATACATTAGACATCAGTTCTCAGACATCAGACATCAGACATCAGTTCTCAGACATCAGACATCAGTTCTCATACATCAGACATCAGTTCTCAGACATCAGACATCATTTCTCAGACATCAGACATCAGTTCTCATACATCAGACATCAGACACCAGACATCAGACATCAGACACCAGACATCAGACATCAGACACCAGACATCAGACACCAGACACCAGACATCAGACATCAGACACCAGACATCAGACACCAGATACCAGACATCAGACATCAGACATCAGTTCTCAGACATCAGACATCTGGTCTCAGACATCAGTTATCAGTTCTTAGACATCAGACATCAGACATCAGACATCAGTTCTCAGACATCAGACATCAGTTCTCAGACATCAGACATCAGGTCTCAGACATCAGACATCAGACACCAGACATCAGACACAAGCCATCAGACACCAGACATCAGACATCAGACATCAGTTCTCAGACACCAGACATCAGACATCAGACCTCAGACATCAGACACCAGACATCAGACACAAGCCATCAGACACCAGACATCAGACATCAGTCAGACATCAGACACCAGACATCAGACATCAGACCTCAGACATCAGTCAGACATCAGACACCAGACATCAGACATCAGACACCAGACATCAGTGTCAGACATCAGACATCAGACACCAGACATCAGACATCAGACACCAGACATCAGACACCAGACATCAGACATCAGACACCAGACATCAGTTCTCAGACATCAGACATCAGTTCTTAGACATCAGACATCAGACATCAGACACCAGACATCAGACATCAGACACCAGACATCAGACATCAGTTCTCAGACATCAGACATCAGTTATCAGACATCAGACATCAGACATCAGTTATCAGACAACAGACATCAGTTCTCAGACATCAGACATCAGACACCAGACATCAGACATCAGACACCAGACATCAGACATCAGTCAGACATCAGACATCAGACACAAGACATCAGACACCAGACATCAGACACCAGACATCAGACACCAGACATCAGTCATCAGACATCAGTTCTCAGACATCAGACACCAGACATCAGTTCTCAGACATCAGACATCAGTTCTCAGATATCAGACATCAGACATCAGTTCTCAGACATGAGACATCAGACATCAGACATCAGACATCAGTCAGACATCAGACATCAGATAACAGACATCAGAAATCAGACACCAGACATCAGACACCAGACATCAGACATCAGACACCAGACATCAGACATCAGTCAGACATCAGACATCAGTCAGACATCAGACATCAAACATCAGACATCAGACATCAGTTCTCAGACATCAGACATCAGACACCAGACATCAGACATCAGACATCAGACATCAGACACCAGACATCAGACATCAGACATCAGACATCAGACATCAGTTCTCAGACATCAGTCAGACATCAGACATCAGACACCAGACACCAGACATCAGACATCAGACACCAGACATCAGACATCAGACATTAGTTCTCAGACATCAAACATCAGACACCAGACATGAGTTCTCAGACATCAGACACCAGACATCAGACATCAGACATCAGACACCAGACACCAGACATCAGACATCAGACATCAGTTCTCAGACATGAGACATCAGACATCAGACATCAGACATCAGATATCAGACACCAGAAATCAGACATCAGTTCTCAGACATCAGACATCAGTTCTCAGACATCAGACATCAGTTCTCAGACATCAGACATCAGTTCCCAGACACCAGACATCAGGCATCAGACACCAGACATCAGACATCAGACACCAGACATCAGACATCAGACACCAGACATCAGACATCAGACACCAGACACCAGACATCAGACACCAGACATCAGTTATTAGACACCAGACATCAGACACCAGACATCAGACATCAGACACCAGACATGAGTTCTCAGACATCAGACATCAGATATCAGACATCAGACATCAGTTATCAGACATCAGACATCAGTTATCAGACATCAGACATCAGTTCTCAGACATCAGACATCAGACATCAGTTCTCAGACATCAGACATCAGTCAGACATCATACATCAGACATCAGTTTTCAGACATCAGACATCAGACATCAGACGCCAGACACCAGACATCAGACACCAGACATCAGTTCTCAGACATCAGACATCAGTTCTCAGACATCAGACATCAGTTCTCAGACATCAGACATCAGACACCAGACATCAGATACCAGACATCAGACATCAGTTCTCAGACATCAGTCAGACATCAGATATCAGACATCAGTTTTCAGACATCAGACATCAGACATCAGACGCCAGACACCAGACATCAGACACCAGACATCAGTTCTCAGACATCAGACATCAGTTCTCAGACATCAGACATCAGTTCTCAGACATCAGACATCAGACACCAGACATCAGACATCAGACACCAGACATCAGTTCTCAGACATCAGACACCAGACATCAGACATCAGACATCAGACACCAGTCATCAGACATCAGTTCTCAGACATCAGACAACAGTTCTCAGACATCAGTCAGACATCAGATATCAGACATCAGTTTTCAGACATCAGACATCAGACATCAGACGCCAGACACCAGACATCAGACACCAGACATCAGTTCTCAGACATCAGACATCAGTTCTCAGACATCAGACATCAGACTCCAGACATCAGACATCAGACATCAGACACCAGACATCAGACACCAGACACCAGACATCAGACATCAGACATCAGACTCCAGACATCAGACATCAGACATCAGTTATCAGACATCAGTCATCAGTTCTCAGACATCAGACATCAGACATCAGTTCTCAGACATCAGACATCAGACACCAGACATCAGACACCAGACATCAGACATCAGTTCTCAGACATCAGACATCAGACACCAGACATCAGACATCAGACATCAGACACCAGACACCAGACATCAGTTCTCAGACATCAGACATCAGACACCAGACACCAGACATCAGACACCAGACATCAGTTCTCAGACATCAGACATCAGTTCTCAGATATCAGACAACAGTTCTCAGACATCAGATATCAGACACCAGACATCAGACATCAGTTCTCAGACATAAGACATCACTTCTCAGACATCAGATATCAGACACCAGACACCAGACATCAGACATCAGACACCAGACACCAGACAAGAGACATCAGTTCTCAGACATCAGACATCAGTTGTCAGACATCTGACATCAGACACCAGACATCAGACATCAGACACCAGTCATCAGACATCAGTTCTCAGACATCAGACATCAGTTCTCAGACATCAGACATCAGTTCTCAGACATCAGACATCAGACATCAGACATCAGACACCAGACATCAGACATCAGACACCAGACACCAGAAATCAGACATCAGACATCAGTTATCAGACATCAGACATCAGTTCTCAGACATCAGACATCAGACATCAGTTCTCAGACATCAGACATCATACACCAGACATCAGACACCAGACATCAGACATCAAACATCAGTTCTCAGACATCAGTCAGACATCAGACACCAGACATCAGACATCAGACACCAGACACCAGACATCAGACATCAGACACCAGACATCAGACACCAGACATCAGACATCAGTTCTCAGAAATCAGACACCAGACATCAGACACCAGACATCAGACATCAGTTCTCTGACATCAGACATCAGTTACCAGACACCAGACATCAGACATCAGACACCAGACATCAGACATCAGTTAACAGACACCAGACATCAGACATCAGTTCTCAGACATCAGTCAGACACCAGACATCAGACATCAGTTCTCAGACATCAGTCAGACACCAGACATCAGACATCAGTTCTCAGATATCAGACATCAGACACCAGACATCAGACATGAGTTATCAGACATCAGACATCAGACATCAGACATCAGACACCAGACACCAGACACCAGACATCAGACATCAGTTCTCAGACATCAGTCAGACATCAGACATCAGACATCAGACACCAGACATCAGACATCAGACATCAGACACTAGACATGAGTTCTCAGACATCAGACACCAGACATCAGTTATCAGACATCAGACATCAGATATCAGACACCAGACATCAGACATCAGTTCTCAGACATCAGACATCAGTTCTCAGACACCAGACATCAGACATCAGACACCAGACACCAGACATCAGACATCAGTTCTCAGACATCAGACATCAGACATCAGTTCTCAGACATCAGTCAGACATCAGACATCAGACATCAGACACCAGACATCAGACATCAAACACCAGACATCAGACACCAGACACCAGACATCAGACATCAGACACCAGACATCAGACACCAGATACCAGACATCAGACATCAGACATCAGTTCTCAGACATCAGACATCTGGTCTCAGACATCAGTTATCAGTTCTTAGACATCAGACATCAGACATCAGACATCAGACATCAGACATCAGACATCAGACATCAGTTCTCAGACATCAGACATCAGTTCTCAGACATCAGACATCAGTTCTCAGACACCAGACATCAGACATCAGACACCAGACACCAGACATCAGACATCAGTTCTCAGACATCAGACATCAGACATCAGTTCTCAGACATCAGTCAGACATCAGACATCAGACATCAGACACCAGACATGAGTTCTCAGACATCAGACACCAGACATCAGTTATCAGACATCAGACATCAGACATCAGTTATCAGACATCAGACATCAGTTCTCAGACATCAGACATCAGACACCAGACATCAGACATCAGACATCAGACATCAGACATCAGACACCAGACATCAGACATCAGTTCTCAGACATCAGACATCAGACGCCAGACAACAGACATCAGACACCAGACATCAGACATCAGACATCAGTTATCAGACATCAGACATCAGACATCTGACATCAGACATCAGACATCAGACATCAGACATCAGACATCAGACATCAGACACCAGACATCAGACACCAGACACCAGACATCAGACATCAGTTCTCAGACATCAGTCAGACATCAGACATCAGACATCAGACACCAGACATCAGACATCAGACACTAGACATGAGTTCTCAGACATCAGACACCAGACATCAGTTATCAGACATCAGACATCAGATATCAGACACCAGACATCAGACATCAGTTCTCAGACATAAGCCATCAGTTCACAGACATCAGACATCAGACAATAGTTCTCAGACATCAAACATCAGACACCAAACATCAGACATGAGTTCTCAGACATCAGACATCAGACACCAGACATCAGTTATCAGACATCAGACATCTGACATCAGTTCTCAGACATCAGACATCAGTTCTCAGACATCAGACATCAGACATCAGACATCAGACACCAGACATCAGACATCAGACATCAGACACCAGACACCAGACACCAGACATCAGTTCTCAGACAACAGTCAGACACCAGACATCAGACATCAGACATCAGACATCAGTTATCAGACATCAGACATCAGTTATCAGACAACAGACATCAGTTCTCAGATATCAGACATCAGTTCTCAGACATCAGACATCAGACACCAGACATCAGACATCAGTCAGACATCAGACATCAGACACAAGACATCAGACACCAGACATCAGACACCAGACATCAGACACCAGACATCAGACACCAGACATCAGACACCAGACATCAGTCATCAGTCAGACATCAGACACCAGACATCAGACATCAGACCTCAGACATCAGACACCAGACATCAGACATCAGACACCAGACACCAGACATCAGACATCAGACACCAGACAGACACCAGACATCAGACATCAGACACCAGACTTCAGACATCAGACACCAGACATCAGACTTCAGACACCAGACATCAGACATCAGACATCAGTTCTCAGACATCAGTCAGACATCATACATCAGACATCAGACATCAGACACCAGACATCAGACACCAGACATCAGACACCAGACATCAGACATCAGACATCAGACATCAGTTCTCAGACATCAGACATCAGTTCTCAGACATCAGACATCAGACACCAGACATCAGACACCAGACATCAGACATCAGTTCTCAGACATCAGACATCAGTTTTCAGACACCAGACATCAGACATCAGTTATCAGTTCTCAGACATCAGACATCAGACACCAGACATCAGAAATCAGACATCAGACATCAGTTCTCAGACATTAGACATCAGACACCAGACATCATATATCAGACATCAGATACCAGACATCAGTTCTCAGACATCAGACATCAGTTCTCAGACGTCAGTCAGACATCAGACATCAGTTTTCAGCCATCAGACATCAGATATCAGTTCTCAGACATCAGACATCAGTTCTCAGACATCAGACATCAGTTCTCAGACACCAGACAACACACATCAGTTATCAGACATCAGACATCAGACATCAGTTCTCAGACATCAGACACCAGATATCAGACACCAGACACCAGACATCAGTCAGACATCAGACATCAGACACCAGACATCAGACATCAGACACCAAACATCAGACATCAGGTCTCAGACATCAGACATCAGTTCTCAGACATCAGACATCAGTTCTCAGACATCTGACATCAGACACCAGAAATCAGACATCAGACACCAGACATCAGACATCAGTTCTCAGACATCAGACATCAGTTCTCAGACATCAGTCAGACATCAGACACCAGACATCAGACATCAGACATCAGACATCAGACACCAGACATCAGACACCAGACATCAGACATCAGACACCAGACATCAGACATCAGACACCAGACATCAGACATCAGACACCAGACATCAGACACCAGACATCAGACATCAGACACCAGACATCAGACATCAGACATCAGACATCAGTTCTCAGACATCAGACATCAGACATCAGTTCTCAGACATCAGACATCAGACACCAGACATCAGACATCAGACACCAGATATCAGACATTAGACATCAGACATCAGACACCAGACATCAGACATCAGACACCAGACATCAGTTCTCAGACATCAGACATCAGTTCTCAGATATCAGACAACAGTTCTCAGACATCAGACATCAGACACCAGACACCAGACATCAGTTCTCAGACATCAGACATCAGTTCTCAGACATCAGACATCAGTTCTCAGACATCAGACACCAGACATCAGACATCAGTCATCAGTTATCAGACATCAGACATCAGTTCTCAGACATCAGACATCAGACACCAGACATCAGACATCAGACACCAGACACCAGACACCAGACATCAGTTCTCAGACTTCAGACATCAGACACCAGTCAACAGACATTAGACATCAGACACCAGACATCAGACACCAGACACCAAACATCAGTTCTCAGACATCAGACATCAGTTCTCAGACATCAGACATCAGTTCTCAGATATCAGACAACAGTTCTCAGACATCAGACACCAGACATCAGACATCAGTTCACAGACATCAGACATCAGTTCTCAGACATCAGACATCAGACATCAGTTCTCAGACATCAGACATCAGTTCTTAGGCATCAGACATCAGACATCAGACACCAGACATCAGACATCATACACCAGACATCAGTTCTCAGACATCAGACATCAGTTATCAGACATCAGACATCAGACATCAGTTATCAGACAACAGACATCAGTTCTCAGACATCAGACATCAGACACCAGACATCAGACATCAGTTCACAGACATCAGACATCAGTTCTCAGACATCAGACATCAGACATGAGACACCAGTCATCAGACATCAGACACCAAACACCAGACATCAGACATCAGACACCAGACATCAGTTCTCAGACATCAGACATCAGTTCTCAGACATCAGACATCAGTTCTCAGACATCTGACATCAGACACCAGACATCAGACATCAGACACCAGACATCAGACATCAGTTCTCAGACATCAGACACCAGACATCAGACACGAGACATCAGACATCAGTTCTCAGACATCAGACATCAGTTCTCAGACATCAGACATCAGACATCAGACAATAGTTCTCAGACATCAAACATCAGACACCAGACATCAGACATCAGACATCAGACACCAGACATCAGACATCAGACACCAGACATCAGACATCAGACATCAGACAGCAGACATCATTTCTCAGACATCAGACATCAGACATCAGACATCAGACATCAGTTCTCAGACATCAGACATCAGACATCAGACACCAGACAACAGACATCAGACACCAGACATCAGACATCAGACATCAGACATCAGACATCAGACACCAGACATCAGACATCAGACATCAGACACCAGACATCAGACACCAGACATTAGAAATCAGACATCAGACATCAGACATCAGACATCAGTTCTCAGACATCAGACATCAGACACCAGACATCAGACATCAGACACCAGACATCAGACATTAGACATCAGACATTAGACACCAGACACCAGACATCAGACACCAGACACCAGACATCAGTTCTCAGACATCAGACATCAGTTCTCAGATATCAGACAACAGTTCTCAGACATCAGACACCAGACACCAGACATCAGACATCAGTTCTCAGACATCAGACATCAGTTCTCAGACATCAGACATCAGACACCAGACATCAGACATCAGACACCAGACATCAGTTCTCAGACATCAGACATCAGTTCTCAGACACCAGACGTCAGACATGAGACATCAGACATCAGACACCAGACACCAGACATCAGTTCTCAGACATCAGACATGAGACATCAGTTCTCAGACATCAGACATCAGTTCTCAGACACCAGACATCAGACACCAGACATCAGAAACCAGACATCAGACATCAGACAGCAGACATCAGACATCAAACACCAGACACCAGACACCAGACATCAGACATCAGGCAACAGACATCAGACATCAGACACCAGACATCAGAGATCAGACACCAGACATCAGACATCAGACACCAGACATCAGTTCTCAGATATCAGTCAGACATCAGACATCAGACATCAGAGATCAGACACCAGACATCAGACATCAGACACCAGGCACCAGAAATCAGACATCAGACATCATTTCTCAGACATCACACATCAGTTCTCAGACATCAGACACCATACATCAGACATCAGTTCTCAGACATCAGACATCAGACATCAGTTCTCAGACATCAGACATCAGACATCAGTTCTCATACATCAGACATCAGTTCTCAGACATCAGACATCATTTCTCAGACATCAGACATCAGTTCTCATACATCAGACATCAGACACCAGACATCAGACATCAGACACCAGACATCAGACATCAGACACCAGACATCAGACACCAGACACCAGACATCAGACATCAGACACCAGACATCAGACACCAGATACCAGACATCAGACATCAGACATCAGACACCAGATACCAGACATCAGACATCAGACATCAGACACCAGACATCAGACACCAGATACCAGACATCAGACATCAGACATCACTTCTCAGACATCAGACATCTGGTCTCAGACATCAGTTATCAGTTCTTAGACATCAGACATCAGACATCAGACATAAGACATCAGTTCTCAGACATCAGACATCAGTTCTCAGACATCAGGTCTCAGACATCAGTTATCAGTTCTCAGACATCAGACACGAGACATCACACATCAGTTATCAGACATCAGACATCAGACATCAGTTCTCAGACATCAGACATCAGACACCAGACATCAGACATCAGACACCAGACATCAGACACAAGCCATCAGACACCATACATCAGACATCAGTCAGACATCAGACACCAGACATCAGACATCAGACCTCAGACATCAGTCAGACATCAGACACCAGACATCAGACATCAGACACCAGACATCAGTGTCAGACATCAGACATCAGACACCAGACATCAAACATCAGACACCAGACATCAGACACCAGACATCAGACATCAGACACCAGACATCAGTTCTCAGACATCAGACATCAGTTCTTAGACATCAGACATCAGACATCAGACACCAGACATCAGACATCAGACACCAGACATCAGTTCTCAGACATCAGACATCAGTTATCAGACATCAGACATCAGTTATCAGACAACAGACATCAGTTCTCAGACATCAGACACCAGACATCAGACATCAGACACCAGACATCAGACATCAGTTAGACATCAGACATCAGACACAAGACATCAGACACCAGACATCAGACACCAGAGATCAGACACCAGACATCAGTCATCAGACATCAGTTCTCAGACATCAGACACCAGACATCAGTTCTCAGACATCAGACATCAGTTCTCAGATATCAGACATCAGACATCAGTTCTCAGACATGAGACATCAGACATCAGACATCAGACATCAGATATCAGACACCAGACATCAGACATCAGTTCTCAGACATCAGACATCAGTTCTCAGACATCAGACATCAGTTCCCAGACACCAGACATCAGGCATCAGACACCAGACATCAGACATCAGACACCAGACATCAGACATCAGACACCAGACATCAGACATCAGACACCAGACATCAGACACCAGACATCAGTTATTAGACACCAGACATCAGACACCAGACATCAGACATCAGACACCAGACATGAGTTCTCAGACATCAGACATCAGATATCAGACATCAGACATCAGTTATCAGACATCAGACATCAGTTATCAGACATCAGACATCAGTTCTCAGACATCAGACATCAGACATCAGTTCTCAGACATCAGACATCAGTTCTCAGACATCAGACATCAGACCTCAGACATCAGTTCTCAGACATCAGACATCAGACATCAGTTCTCAGACATCAGACATCAGACACCAGACATCAGACATCAGACATCAGACACCAGACATCAGACATCAGACACCAGACATCAGACATCAGACACCAGACATCAGACATCAGACATCAGACATCAGATAACAGACATCAGAAATCAGACACCAGACATCAGACACCAGACATCAGATATCAGACATCAGACATCAGACATCAGACATCAGACACCAGACATCAGACATCAGACATCAGACACCAGACATCAGACATCAGTCAGACATCAGACATCAGATAACAGACATCAGAAATCAGACACCAGACATCAGACACCAGACATCAGACATCAGACACCAGACATCAGACATCAGACATCAGTCAGACATCAGACATCAGTCAGACATCAGACATCAGACATCAAACATCAGACATCAGTTCTCAGACATCAGACATCAGACATCAGAGATCAGACACCAGACATCAGACATCAGACACCAGGCACCAGAAATCAGACATCAGACATCATTTCTCAGACATCAGACATCAGTTCTCAGACATCAGACACCATACATTAGACATCAGTTCTCAGACATCAGACATCAGACATCAGTTCTCAGACATCAGACATCAGACATCAGTTCTCATACATCAGACATCAGACATCAGTTCTCAGACATCAGACATCATTTCTCAGACATCAGACATCAGTTCTCATACATCAGACATCAGACACCAGACATCAGACATCAGACACCAGACATCAGACATCAGACACCAGACATCAGACACCAGACACCAGACATCAGACATCAGACACCAGACATCAGACACCAGATACCAGACATCAGACATCAGACATCAGTTCTCAGACATCAGACATCTGGTCTCAGACATCAGTTATCAGTTCTTAGACATCAGACATCAGACATCAGACATCAGTTCTCAGACATCAGACATCAGTTCTCAGACATCAGACATCAGGTCTCAGACATCAGACATCAGACACCAGACATCAGACACAAGCCATCAGACACCAGACATCAGACATCAGACATCAGTTCTCAGACACCAGACATCAGACATCAGACCTCAGACATCAGACACCAGACATCAGACACAAGCCATCAGACACCAGACATCAGACATCAGTCAGACATCAGACACCAGACATCAGACATCAGACCTCAGACATCAGTCAGACATCAGACACCAGACATCAGACATCAGACACCAGACATCAGTGTCAGACATCAGACATCAGACACCAGACATCAGACATCAGACACCAGACATCAGACACCAGACATCAGACATCAGACACCAGACATCAGTTCTCAGACATCAGACATCAGTTCTTAGACATCAGACATCAGACATCAGACACCAGACATCAGACACCAGACATCAGTTCTCAGACATCAGACATCAGTTATCAGACATCAGACATCAGACATCAGTTATCAGACAACAGACATCAGTTCTCAGACATCAGACATCAGACACCAGACATCAGACATCAGACACCAGACATCAGACATCAGTCAGACATCAGACATCAGACACAAGACATCAGACACCAGACATCAGACACCAGACATCAGACACCAGACATCAGTCATCAGACATCAGTTCTCAGACATCAGACACCAGACATCAGTTCTCAGACATCAGACATCAGTTCTCAGATATCAGACATCAGACATCAGTTCTCAGACATGAGACATCAGACATCAGACATCAGACATCAGACATCAGTCAGACATCAGACATCAGATAACAGACATCAGAAATCAGACACCAGACATCAGACACCAGACATCAGACATCAGACACCAGACATCAGACATCAGACATCAGTCAGACATCAGACATCAGTCAGACATCAGACATCAAACATCAGACATCAGACATCAGTTCTCAGACATCAGACATCAGACACCAGACATCAGACATCAGACATCAGACATCAGACATCAGACACCAGACATCAGACATCAGACATCAGACATCAGACATCAGTTCTCAGACATCAGTCAGACATCAGACATCAGACACCAGACACCAGACATCAGACATCAGACACCAGACATCAGACATCAGTTCTCAGACATCAGACATCAGGCATCAGACATCAGACATTAGTTCTCAGACATCAAACATCAGACACCAGACATGAGTTCTCAGACATCAGACACCAGACATCAGACATCAGACATCAGACACCAGACACCAGACATCAGACATCAGACATCAGTTCTCAGACATGAGACATCAGACATCAGACATCAGACATCAGATATCAGACATCAGACATCAGACATCAGTTCTCAGACATCAGACATCAGTTCTCAGACATCAGACATCAGTTCTCAGACATCAGACATCAGTTCCCAGACACCAGACATCAGGCATCAGACACCAGACATCAGACATCAGACACCAGACATCAGACATCAGACACCAGACATCAGACATCAGACACCAGACACCAGACATCAGACACCAGACATCAGTTATTAGACACCAGACATCAGACACCAGACATCAGACATCAGACACCAGACATGAGTTCTCAGACATCAGACATCAGATATCAGACATCAGACATCAGTTATCAGACATCAGACATCAGTTATCAGACATCAGACATCAGTTCTCAGACATCAGACATCAGACATCAGTTCTCAGACATCAGACATCAGTCAGACATCATACATCAGACATCAGACACCAGACATCAGACATCAGACACCAGCCATCAGATACCAGACATCAGACATCAGTTCTCAGACATCAGTCAGACATCAGATATCAGACATCAGTTTTCAGACATCAGACATCAGACATCAGACGCCAGACACCAGACATCAGACACCAGACATCAGTTCTCAGACATCAGACATCAGTTCTCAGACATCAGACATCAGTTCTCAGACATCAGACATCAGACACCAGACATCAGACATCAGACACCAGACATCAGTTCTCAGACATCAGACACCAGACATCAGACATCAGACATCAGACACCAGTCATCAGACATCAGTTCTCAGACATCAGACAACAGTTCTCAGACATCAGTCAGACATCAGATATCAGACATCAGTTTTCAGACATCAGACATCAGACATCAGATGCCAGACACCAGACATCAGACACCAGACATCAGTTCTCAGACATCAGACATCAGTTCTCAGACATCAGACATCAGACTCCAGACATCAGACATCAGACATCAGACACCAGACACCAGACATCAGACATCAGACATCAGTTATCAGACATCAGTCATCAGTTCTCAGACATCAGACATCAGACATCAGTTCTCAGACATCAGACATCAGACACCAGACATCAGACACCAGACATCAGACATCAGTTCTCAGACATCAGACATCAGACACCAGACATCAGACATCAGACATCAGACACCAGACACCAGACATCAGTTCTCAGACATCAGACATCAGACACCAGACACCAGACATCAGACACCAGACATCAGTTCTCAGACATCAGACATCAGTTCTCAGATATCAGACAACAGTTCTCAGACATCAGATATCAGACACCAGACATGTCTGAGAACTGATGTCTGATGTCTGGTGTCTGATGTCAGATGTCTGACAACTGATGTCTGATGTCTGAGAACTGATGTCTCTTGTCTGGTGTCTGGTGTCTGATGTCTGATGTCTGATGTCTGGTGTCTGATATCTGATGTCTGAGAAGTGATGTCTTATGTCTGAGAACTGATGTCTGATAAGACATCACTTCTCAGACATCAGATATCAGACACCAGACATCAGACATCAGACATCAGACACCAGACACCAGACAAGAGACATCAGTTCTCAGACATCAGACATCAGTTGTCAGACATCTGACATCAGACACCAGACATCAGACATCAGACACCAGTCATCAGACATCAGTTCTCAGACATCAGACATCAGTTCTCAGACATCAGACATCAGTTCTCAGACATCAGACATCAGACATCAGACATCAGACACCAGACATCAGACATCAGACACCAGACACCAGAAATCAGACATCAGACATCAGTTATCAGACATCAGACATCAGTTCTCAGACATCAGACATCAGACATCAGTTCTCAGACATCAGACATCATACACCAGACATCAGACACCAGACATCAGACATCAAACATCAGTTCTCAGACATCAGTCAGACATCAGACACCAGACATCAGACATCAGACACCAGACACCAGACATCAGACATCAGACACCAAACATCAGACACCAGACATCAGACATCAGTTCTCAGAAATCAGACACCAGACATCAGACACCAGACATCAGACATCAGTTCTCTGACATCAGACATCAGTTACCAGACACCAGACATCAGACATCAGACACCAGACATCAGACATCAGTTAACAGACACCAGACATCAGACATCAGTTCTCAGACATCAGTCAGACACCAGACATCAGACATCAGTTCTCAGACATCAGTCAGACACCAGACATCAGACATCAGTTCTCAGACATCAGACATCAGACACCAGACATCAGACATGAGTTATCAGACATCAGACATCAGACATCAGACATCAGACACCAGACACCAGACATCAGACATCAGACATCAGTTCTCAGACATCAGTCAGACATCAGACATCAGACATCAGACACCAGACATCAGACATCAGACATCAGACACTAGACATGAGTTCTCAGACATCAGACACCAGACATCAGACACCAGACATCAGTTATCAGACATCAGACATCAGATATCAGACACCAGACATCAGACATCAGTTCTCAGACATCAGACATCAGTTCTCAGACACCAGACATCAGACATCAGACACCAGACACCAGACATCAGACATCAGTTCTCAGACATCAGACATCAGACATCAGTTCTCAGACATCAGTCAGACATCAGACATCAGACATCAGACACCAGACATCAGACATCAAACACCAGACATCAGACACCAGACACCAGACATCAGACACCAGACACCAGACATCAGACACCAGATACCAGACATCAGACATCAGACATCAGTTCTCAGACATCAGACATCTGGTCTCAGACATCAGTTATCAGTTCTTAGACATCAGACATCAGACATCAGACATCAGACATCAGACATCAGACATCAGACATCAGACATCAGACATCAGACATCAGTTCTCAGACATCAGACATCAGACATCAGTTCTCAGACACCAGACATCAGACATCAGACACCAGACACCAGACATCAGACATCAGTTCTCAGACATCAGACATCAGACATCAGTTCTCAGACATCAGTCAGACATCAGACATCAGACATCAGACACCAGACATGAGTTCTCAGACATCAGACACCAGACATCAGTTATCAGACATCAGACATCAGACATCAGTTATCAGACATCAGACATCAGTTCTCAGACATCAGACATCAGACACCAGACATCAGACATCAGACATCAGACATCAGACATCAGACACCAGACATCAGACATCAGTTCTCAGACATCAGACATCAGACGCCAGACAACAGACATCAGACACCAGACATCAGACATCAGACATCAGACATCAGACATCAGACATCAGACATCAGACATCTGACATCTGACATCAGACATCAGACATCAGACATCAGACATCAGACACCAGACATCAGACACCAGACACCAGACATCAGACATCAGTTCTCAGACATCAGTCAGACATCAGACATCAGACATCAGACACCAGACATCAGACATCAGACATCAGACACTAGACATGAGTTCTCAGACATCAGACACCAGACATCAGACATCAGACATCTGACATCAGACATCAGACATCAGACATCAGACATCAGACACCAGACATCAGACACCAGACACCAGACATCAGACATCAGTTCTCAGACATCAGTCAGACATCAGACATCAGACATCAGACACCAGACATCAGACATCAGACATCAGACACTAGACATGAGTTCTCAGACATCAGACACCAGACATCAGATATCAGACATCAGACATCAGATATCAGACACCAGACATCAGACATCAGTTCTCAGACATAAGCCATCAGTTCACAGACATCAGACATCAGACAATAGTTCTCAGACATCAAACATCAGACACCAAACATCAGACATGAGTTCTCAGACATCAGACATCAGACACCAGACATCAGTTATCAGACATCAGACATCTGACATCAGTTCTCAGACATCAGACATCAGTTCTCAGACATCAGACATCAGACATCAGACACCAGACATCAGACATCAGACATCAGACACCAGACACCAGACACCAGACATCAGTTCTCAGACAACAGTCAGACACCAGACATCAGACATCAGACATCAGTTATCAGACATCAGACATCAGTTATCAGACAACAGACATCAGTTCTCAGATATCAGACATCAGTTCTCAGACATCAGACATCAGACACCAGACATCAGACATCAGTCAGACATCAGACATCAGACACAAGACATCAGACACCAGACATCAGACACCAGACATCAGACACCAGACATCAGACACCAGACATCAGACACCAGACATCAGTCATCAGTCAGACATCAGACACCAGACATCAGACATCAGACCTCAGACATCAGACACCAGACATAAGACATCAGACACCAGACACCAGACATCAGACATCAGACACCAGACAGACACCAGACATCAGACATCAGACACCAGACTTCAGACATCAGACACCAGACATCAGACTTCAGACACCAGACATCAGACATCAGACATCAGACATCAGTTCTCAGACATCAGTCAGACATCATACATCAGACATCAGACATCAGACACCAGACATCAGACACCAGACATCAGACACCAGACATCAGACATCAGACATCAGACATCAGTTCTCAGACATCAGACATCAGTTCTCAGACATCAGACATCAGACACCAGACATCAGACACCAGACATCAGACATCAGTTCTCAGACATCAGACATCAGTTTTCAGACACCAGACATCAGACATCAGTTATCAGTTCTCAGACATCAGACATCAGACATCAGAAATCAGACATCAGACATCAGTTCTCAGACATTAGACATCAGACACCAGACATCATATATCAGACATCAGATACCAGACATCAGTTCTCAGACATCAGACATCAGTTCTCAGACGTCAGTCAGACATCAGACATCAGTTTTCAGCCATCAGACATCAGATATCAGTTCTCAGACATCAGACATCAGTTCTCAGACATCAGACATCAGTTCTCAGACATCAGACATCAGTTCTCAGACACCAGACAACACACATCAGTTATCAGACATCAGACATCAGACATCAGTTCTCAGACATCAGACATCAGACACCAGATATCAGACACCAGACACCAGACATCAGTCAGACATCAGACATCAGACACCAGACATCAGACATCAGACACCAAACATCAGACATCAGGTCTCAGACATCAGACATCAGTTCTCAGACATCAGACATCAGTTCTCAGACATCTGACATCAGACACCAGAAATCAGACATCAGACACCAGACATCAGACATCAGTTCTCAGACATCAGACATCAGTTCTCAGACATCAGTCAGACATCAGACACCAGACATCAGACATCAGACATCAGACATCAGACACCAGACATCAGACACCAGACATCAGACATCAGACACCAGACATCAGACATCAGACATCAGACACCAGACATCAGACATCAGACACCAGACATCAGACACCAGACATCAGACATCAGACACCAGACATCAGACATCAGACATCAGACATCAGTTCTCAGACATCAGACATCAGACATCAGTTCTCAGACATCAGACATCAGACACCAGACATCAGACATCAGACACCAGACATCAGACATCAGACACCAGACATCAGTTACCAGACATCAGACATCAGACATCAGTTCTCAGACATCAGACATCAGTTCTCAGACATCAGACATCAGTTCTCAGACATCAGATATCAGACACCAGACACCAGACATCAGACACCAGACACCAGACATCAGACACCAGACATCATACATCAGTTCTCAGACATCAGACACCAGACATCAGACACCAGACATCAGACATCAGTTCTCAGACATAAGCCATCAGTTCTCAGACATCAGACATCAGACAATAGTTCTCAGACATCAAACATCAGACACCAAACATCAGACATGAGTTCTCAGACATCAGACATCAGACACCAGACATCAGTTATCAGACATCAGACATCTGACATCAGTTCTCAGACATCAGACATCAGTTCTCAGACATCAGACATCAGACATCAGACACCAGACATCAGACATCAGACATCAGACACCAGACACCAGACACCAGACATCAGTTCTCAGACAACAGTCAGACACCAGACATCAGACATCAGTCAGACACCAGACATCAGACACCAGACATCAGACATCAGTTCTCAGACATCAGTCAGACATCAGACATCAGACATCAGACACCAGACATCAGACATCAGACACCAGACATGAGTTCTCAGACATCAGACACCAGACATCAGTTATCAGACATCAGACATCAGACATCAGTTATCAGACATCAGACATCAGTTCTCAGACATCAGACACCAGACATCAGACATCAGACATCAGACACCAGACATCAGACACCAGACATCAGACACCAGACATCAGACATCAGTTATCAGACATCAGACATCTGACATCAGACATCAGACATCAGACACCAGACACCAGACACCAAACATCAGACACCAGACACCAGACATCAGACATCAGACATCAGTTCTCAGACATCAGTCAGACATCAGACATCAGACACTAGACATGAGTTCTCAGACATCAGACACCAGACATCAGTTATCAGACATCAGACATCAGATATCAGACACCAGACATCAGACATCAGTTCTCAGACATCAGACATCAGTTCTCAGACACCAGACACCAGACATCAGACATCAGTTCTCAGACATCAGACATCAGTTCTCAGACATCAGACATCAGTTCTCATACATCAGACATCAAACACCAGACATCAGACATCAGACACCAGACATCAGACATCAAACACCAGACATCAGACACCAGACACCAGACATCAGACATCAGACACCAGACATCAGACACCAGATACCAGACATCAGACATCAGTTCTCAGACATCAGACATCTGGTCTCAGACATCAGTTATCAGTTCTTAGACATCAGACATCAGACATCAGACATCAGACATCAGTTCTCAGACATCAGACATCAGTTCTCAGAAATCAGACATCAGGTCTCAGACATCAGTTATCAGTTCTCAGACATCAGACACGAGACATCACACATCAGTTATCAGACATCAGACATCAGACATCAGTTCTCAGACATCAGACATCAGACACCAGACATCAGACATCAGACACCAGACATCAGACACAAGCCATCAGACACCAGACATCAGACATCAGTCAGACATCAGACACCAGACATCAGACATCAGACCTCAGACATCAGTCAGACATCAGACACCAGACATCAGACATCAGACACCAGACATCAGTTGTCAGACATCAGACATCAGACACCAGACATCAGACATCAGACACCAGACATCAGACACCAGACATCAGACATCAGACACCAGACATCAGTTCTCAGACATCAGACATCAGTTCTTAGACATCAGACATCAGACATCAGACACCAGACATCAGACATCAGACACCAGACATCAGTTCTCAGACATCAGACATCAGTTATCAGACATCAGACATCAGACATCAGTTATCAGACAACAGACATCAGTTCTCAGACATCAGACATCAGACACCAGACATCAGACATCAGACACCAGACATCAAACATCAGTCAGACATCAGACATCAGACACAAGACATCAGACACCAGACATCAGACACCAGACATCAGACACCAGACATCAGTCATCAGACATCAGTTCTCAGACATCAGACACCAGACATCAGTTCTCAGACATCAGACATCAGTTCTCAGATATCAGACATCAGACATCAGTTCTCAGACATGAGACATCAGACATCAGACATCAGACATCAGATATCAGACACCAGACATCAGACATCAGTTCTCAGACATCAGACATCAGTTCTCAGACATCAGACATCAGTTCTCAGACATCAGACATCAGTTCCCAGACACCAGACATCAGGCATCAGACACCAGACATCAGACATCAGACACCAGACATCAGACATCAGACACCAGACATCAGACATCAGACACCAGACATCAGACATCAGACACCAGACACCAGACATCAGACACCAGACATCAGTTATTAGACACCAGACATCAGACACCAGACATCAGACATCAGACACTAGACATGAGTTCTCAGACATCAGACACCAGACATCAGTTATCAGACATCAGACATCAGATATCAGACATCAGACATCAGTTCTCAGACATAAGCCATCAGTTCTCAGACATCAGACATCAGACAATAGTTCTCAGACATCAAACATCAGACACCAAACATCAGACATGAGTTCTCAGACATCAGACATCAGACACCAGACATCAGTTATCAGACATCAGACATCTGACATCAGTTCTCAGACATCAGACATCAGTTCTCAGACATCAGACATCAGACATCAGACACCAGACACCAGACATCAGACATCAGACACCAGACACCAGACACCAGACATCAGTTCTCAGACAACAGTCAGACACAAGACATCAGACATCAGTCAGACACCAGACATCAGACACCAGACATCAGACATCAGACATCAGTTCTCAGACATCAGTCAGACATCAGACATCAGACACCAGACATCAGACATCAGACACCAGACATGAGTTCTCAGACATCAGACACCAGACATCAGTTATCAGACATCAGACATCAGACATCAGTTATCAGACATCAGACATCAGTTCTCAGACATCAGACACCAGACATCAGACAACAGACATCAGACACGAGACACCAGACATTAGAAATCAGACATCAGACACCAGACACCAGACATCAGTTCTCAGACATCAGACATCAGACACCAGACACCAGACATCAGACACCAGACATCAGTTCTCAGACATCAGACATCAGTTCTCAGATATCAGACAACAGTTCTCAGACATCAGATATCAGACACCAGACATCAGACATCAGTTCTCAGACATCAGACATCACTTCTCAGACATCAGATATCAGACACCAGACATCAGACACCAGACATCAGACATCAGACACCAGTCATCAGACATCAGTTCTCAGACATCAGACATCAGTTCTCAGACATCAGACATCAGTTCTCAGACATCAGACATCAGACATCAGACATCAGACACCAGACACCAGAAATCAGACATCAGACATCAGACACCAGACACCAGACATCAGTTCTCAGACAACAGTCAGACACCAGACATCAGACATCAGTCAGACACCAGACATCAGACACCAGACATCAGAAATCAGTTCTCAGACATCAGTCAGACATCAGACATCAGACATCAGACACCAGACATCAGACATGAGTTCTCAGACATCAGACACCAGACATCAGTTATCAGACATCAGACATCAGACACCAGACATCAGACATCAGTTCTCAGACATCAGACATCAGACGCAAGACAACAGACATCAGACACCAGACATCAGACATCAGTTATCAGACATCAGACATCAGACATCTGACATCAGACATCAGACATCAGACATCAGACACCAGACACCAGACACCAAACATCAGACACCAGACACCAGACATCAGACATCAGACATCAGTTCTCAGACATCAGTCAGACATCAGACATCAGACACTAGACATGAGTTCTCAGACATCAGACACCAGACATCAGTTATCAGACATCAGACATCAGATATCAGACACCAGACATCAGACATCAGTTCTCAGACATCAGTTCTCAGACACCAGACATCAGACATCAGACACCAGACACCAGACATCAGACATCAGTTCTCAGACATCAGACATCAGTTCTCAGACATCAGACATCAGTTCTCATACATCAGACATCAGACACCAGACATCAGACATCAGACACCAGACATCAAACACCAGACATCAGACACCAGACACCAGACATCAGACATCAGACACCAGACATCAGACACCAGATACCAGACATCAGACATCAGTTCTCAGACATCAGACATCTGGTCTCAGACATCAGTTATCAGTTCTTAGACATCAGACATCAGACATCAGACATCAGTTCTCAGACATCAGACATCAGTTCTCAGACATCAGACATCAGGTCTCAGACATCAGTTATCAGTTCTCAGACATCAGACACGAGACATCACACATCAGTTATCAGACATCAGACATCAGACATCAGTTCTCAGACATCAGACATCAGACACCAGACATCAGACATCAGACAGCAGACATCAGACACAAGCCATCAGACACCAGACATCAGACATCAGTCAGACATCAGACACCAGACATCAGTCAGACATCAGACACCAGACATCAGACATCAGACACCAGACATCAGTTGTCAGACATCAGACATCAGACACCAGACATCAGACATCAGACACCAGACATCAGACACCAGACATCAGACATCAGACACCAGACATCAGTTCTCAGACATCAGACATCAGTTCTTAGACATCAGACATCAGACATCAGACACCAGACATCAGACATCAGACACCAGACATCAGTTCTCAGACATCAGACATCAGTTATCAGACATCAGACATCAGACATCAGTTATCAGACAACAGACATCAGTTCTCAGACATCAGACATCAGACACCAGACATCAGACATCAGACACCAGACATCAAACATCGGTCAGACATCAGACATCAGACACAAGACATCAGACACCAGACATCAGACACCAGACATCAGACACCAGACATCAGTCATCAGACATCAGTTCTCAGACATCAGACACCAGACATCAGTTCTCAGACATCAGACATCAGTTCTCAGATATCAGACATCAGACATCAGTTCTCAGACATGAGACATCAGACATCAGACATCAGACATCAGATATCAGACACCAGACATCAGACATCAGTTCTCAGACATCAGACATCAGTTCTCAGACATCAGACATCAGTTCTCAGACATCAGACATCAGACATCAGACACCAGACATCAGACATCAGACACCAGACATCAGACATCAGACACCAGACATCAGACATCAGACACCAGACATCAGACATCAGACACCAGACACCAGACATCAGACACCAGACATCAGTTATTAGACACCAGACATCAGACACCAGACATCAGACATCAGACACTAGACATGAGTTCTCAGACATCAGACACCAGACATCAGATATCAGACACCAGACATCAGACATCAGACATCAGACATCAGATATCAGACACCAGACACCAGACAATAGTTCTCAGACATCAAACATCAGACACCAAACATCAGACATGAGTTCTCAGACATCAGACATCAGACACCAGACATCAGTTATCAGACATCAGACATCAGACATCAGTTCTCAGACATCAGACATCAGTTCTCAGACATCAGACATCAGACACCAGACACCAGACATCAGACACCAGACATCAGTTCTCAGAGAACAGTCAGACACCAGACATCAGACATCAGTCAGACACCAGACATCAGACACCAGACATCAGACATCAGACATCAGTTCTCAGACATCAGTCAGACATCAGACATCAGACACCAGACATCAGACATCAGACACCAGACATGAGTTCTCAGACATCAGACACCAGACATCAGTTCTCAGACATCAGACATCAGACACCAGACATCAGACAACAGACATCAGACACCAGACATCAGACATCAGTTCTCAGACATCAGACATCAGACGCCAGACAACAGACATCAGACACTAGACATCAGACATCAGACACCAGACATCAGACACCAGACATCAGACATCAGTTCTCAGACATCAGTCAGACATCAGACATCAGACATCAGACACCAGACATCAGACATCAGACATCAGACACCAGACATCAGTTATCAGACATCAGATATCAGACACCAGACATCAGACATCAGTTCTCAGACATCAGACATCAGACATCAGACACCAGACACCAGACTTCAGACATCAGTTCTCAGACATCAGACACCAGACATCAGACATCAGTTCTCAGACATCAGACATCAGACATCAGTTCTCAGACATCAGACATCAGACATCAGACACCAGATATCAGACATTAGACATCAGACATCAGACACCAGACACCAGACATCAGACACCAGACACCAGACATAAGTTCTCAGACATCAGACATCAGTTCTCAGACATCAGACATCAGTTCTCAGACATCAGACATCAGTTCTCAGACATCAGACATCAGTTCTCAGACATCAGACACCAGACATCAGACATCAGTCATCAGTCATCAGACATCAGACATCAGTTCTCAGACATCAGACATCAGACATCAGACACCAGACACCAGACATCAGTTCTCAGACTTCAGACATCAGACATCAGACACCAGACATCAGACATCAGTTCTCAGACATCAGTCAGACATCAGACATCAGACATCAGACACCAGACATCAGACATCAGACATCAGACACCAGACATCAGTTATCAGACATCAGATATCAGACACCAGACATCAGACATCAGTTCTCAGACATCAGACATCAGACATCAGACACCAGACACCAGACTTCAGACATCAGTTCTCAGACATCAGACACCAGACATCAGACATCAGACATCAGTTCTCAGACATCAGACATCAGACATCAGTTCTCAGACATCAGACATCAGACATCAGACACCAGATATCAGACATTAGACATCAGACATCAGACACCAGACACCAGACATCAGACACCAGACACCAGACATAAGTTCTCAGACATCAGACATCAGTTCTCAGACATCAGACATCAGTTCTCAGACATCAGACATCAGTTCTCAGACATCAGACACCAGACATCAGACATCAGTCATCAGTCATCAGACATCAGACATCAGTTCTCAGACATCAGACATCAGACATCAGACACCAGACACCAGACATCAGTTCTCAGACTTCAGACATCAGACATCAGACACCAGTCAACAGACATTAGACATCAGACACCAGACACCAGACATCAGACACCAGACACCAAACATCAGTTCTCAGACATCAGACATCAGTTCTCAGACATCAGACATCAGTTCTCAGACATCAGACATCAGTTCTCAGATATCAGACAACAGTTCTCAGACATCAGACACCAGACATCAGACATCAGTTCACAGACATCAGACATCAGTTCTCAGACATCAGACATCAGACACCAGTCATCAGACATCAGACACCAGACACCAGACATCAGACATCAGACACCAGACATCAGTTCTCAGACATCAGACATCAGTTCTCAGACATCAGACATCAGTTCTCAGACATCTGACATCAGACACCAGACATCAGACATCAGACACCAGACATCAGACATCAGTTCTCAGACATCAGACACCAGACATCAGACACGAGACATCAGACATCAGTTCTCAGACATCAGACATCAGACAATAGTTCTCAGACATCAAACATCAGACACCAGACATCAGACATCAGACATCAGACACCAGACATCAGACATCAGACAGCAGACAGCAGACATCAGTTCTCAGACATCAGACATCAGTTCTCAGACATCAGACATCAGACAATAGTTCTCAGACATCAAACATCAGACACCAGACACCAGACATCAGACATCAGACATCAGACATCAGACATCAGACACCAGACATCAGACATCAGACATCAGACATCAGACAGCAGACAGCAGACATCAGTTCTCAGACATCAGACATCAGACATCAGTTCTCAGACATCAGACATCAGACATCAGACATCAGACACCAGACATCAGACATCAGACACCAGACATCAGACATCAGACATCAGACATCAGACACCAGACATCAGACACCAGACATCAGACATCAAACATCAGACACCAGACATCAGACACCAGACATTAGAAATCAGACATCAGACATCAGACATCAGACACCAGACATCAGTTCTCAGACATCAGTTCTCAGACATCAGACATCAGTTCTCAGACATCTGACATCAGACACCAGACATCAGACACCAGACATCAGACATCAGTTCTCAGACATCAGACACCAGACATCAGACACGAGACATCAGACATCAGTTCTCAGACATCAGACATCAGTTCTCAGACATCAGACATCAGGCAATAGTTCTCAGACATCAAACATCAGACACCAGACATCAGACATCAGACACCAGACATCAGACATCAGACATCAGACATCAGACAGCAGACATCATTTCTCAGACATCAGACATCAGACATCAGACATCAGACATCAGTTCTCAGACATCAGACACCAGACATAAGACATCAGACATCAGACACCAGACATCAGACATCAGACATCAGACATCAGACATCAGACACCAGACATCAGACATCAGACATCAGACACCAGACATCAGACACCAGACATCAGACACCAGACATCAGACATCAGACATCAGACAGCAGACATCAGACAGCAGACATCATTTCTCAGACATCAGACATCAGACATCAGACATCAGTTCTCAGACATCAGACATCAGACATCAGACACCAGACATCAGACATCAGACATCAGACATCAGACACCAGACATCAGACATCAGACACCAGACATCAGACACCAGACATTAGAAATCAGACATCAGACATCAGACACCAGACATCAGACATCAGTTCTCAGACATCAGACATCAGACACCAGACACCAGACATCAGACACCAGACATCAGTTCTCAGACATCAGACATCAGTTCTCAGATATCAGACAACAGTTCTCAGACATCAGATATCAGACACCAGACATCAGACATCAGTTCTCAGACATCAGACATCACTTCTCAGACATCAGATATCAGACACCAGACATCAGACATCAGACATCAGACACCAGACACCAGACATCAGACAACAGACAAGAGACATCAGTTCTCAGACATCAGACATCAGTTGTCAGACATCTGACATCAGACACCAGACATCAGACATCAGACACCAGTCATCAGACATCAGTTCTCAGACATCAGACATCAGTTCTCAGACATCAGACATCAGTTCTCAGACATCAGACATCAGACTCCAGACATCAGACATCAGACATCAGACATCAGACATCAGTTATCAGACATCAGACATCAGTTATCAGACATCAGACATCAGACATCAGACATCAGTTATCAGACATCAGACATCAGTTCTCAGACATCAGACATCAGTTCTCAGACATCAGACATCTGACATCAGACACCAGACACCAGACATCAGACATCAGACATCAGACACCAGACACCAGACACCAGACATCAGTTCTCAGACAACAGTCAGACACCAGACATCAGACATCAGTCAGACACCAGACATCAGACACCAGACATCAGACACCAGACATCAGACATCAGTTCTCAGACATCAGTCAGACATCAGACATCAGACATCAGACACCAGACATCAGACATCAGACACCAGACATGAGTTCTCAGACATCAGACACCAGACATCAGTTATCAGACATCAGACATCAGACATCAGTTATCAGACATCAGACATCAGTTCTCAGACATCAGACATCAGACACCAGACATCAGACATCAGACATCAGACACCAGACATCAGACATCAGTTCTCAGACATCAGACATCAGACGCAAGACAACAGACATCAGACACCAGACATCAGACATCAGTTATCAGACATCAGACATCTGACATCAGACATCAGTTCTCAGACATCAGACATCAGACACCAAACATCAGACACCAGACACCAGACATCAGACATCAGTTCTCAGACATCAGTCAGACATCAGACATCAGACACTAGACATGAGTTCTCAGACATCAGACACCAGACATCAGTTATCAGACATCAGACATCAGATATCAGACACCAGACATCAGACATCAGTTCTCAGACATCAGACATCAGTTCTCAGACACCAGACATCAGACATCAGACACCAGACACCAGACATCAGACATCAGTTCTCAGACATCAGACATCAGTTCTCAGACATCAGACATCAGTTCTCATACATCAGACATCAGACACCAGACATCAGACATCAGAAACCAGACATCAGACATCAAACACCAGACATCAGACACCAGACACCAGACATCAGACATCAGACACCAGACATCAGACACCAGATACCAGACATCAGACATCAGACATCAGTTCTCAGACATCAGACATCTGGTCTCAGACATCAGTTATCAGTTCTTAGACATCAGACATCAGACATCAGACATCAGTTCTCAGACATCAGACATCAGTTCTCAGACATCAGACATCAGGTCTCAGACATCAGTTATCAGTTCTCAGACATCAGACACGAGACATCACACATCAGTTATCAGACATCAGACATCAGACATCAGTTCTCAGACATCAGACATCAGACACCAGACATCAGACATCAGACACCAGACATCAGACACAAGCCATCAGACACCAGACATCAGACACCAGACATCAGACATCAGACACCAGACATCAGACATCAGACCTCAGACATCAGTCAGACATCAGACACCAGACATCAGACATCAGACACCAGACATCAGTTGTCAGACATCAGACATCAGACACCAGACATCAGACATCAGACACCAGACATCAGACACCAGACATCAGTTCTCAGACATCAGACATCAGTTCTTAGACATCAGACATCAGACATCAGACACCAGACATCAGACATCAGACACCAGACATCAGTTCTCAGACATCAGTTATCAGACATCAGACATCAGACATCAGTTATCAGACAACAGACATCAGTTCTCAGACATCAGACATCAGACACCAGACATCAGACATCAGACACCAGACATCAAACATCAGTCAGACATCAGACATCAGACACAAGACATCAGACACCAGACATCAGACACCAGACATCAGACACCAGACATCAGTCATCAGACATCAGTTCTCAGACATCAGACACCAGACATCAGTTCTCAGACATCAGACATCAGTTCTCAGATATCAGACATCAGTTCTCAGACATGAGACATCAGACATCAGACATCAGACATCAGATATCAGACACCAGACATCAGACATCAGTTCTCAGACATCAGACATCAGTTCTCAGACATCAGACATCAGTTCTCAGACATCAGACATCAGTTCCCAGACACCAGACATCAGGCATCAGACACCAGACATCAGACATCAGACACCAGACATCAGACATCAGACACCAGACATCAGACATCAGACACCAGACATCAGACATCAGACACCAGACATCAGACATCAGACACCAGACACCAGACATCAGACATCAGTTATTAGACACCAGACATCAGACACCAGACATCAGACATCAGACACTAGACATGAGTTCTCAGACATCAGACACCAGACATCAGTTATCAGACATCAGACATCAGATATCAGACACCAGACATCAGACATCAGTTCTCAGACATAAGCCATCAGTTCTCAGACATCAGACATCAGACATCAGACACCAGATATCAGACATTAGACATCAGACACCAGACATAAGTTCTCAGACATCAGACATCAGTTCTCAGATATCAGACAACAGTTCTCAGACATCAGACATCAGACACCAGACACCAGACATCAGTTCTCAGACATCAGACATCAGTTCTCAGACATCAGACATCAGTTCTCAGACATCAGACACCAGACATCAGACATCAGTCATCAGTTATCAGACATCAGACATCAGTTCTCAGACATCAGACATCAGACACCAGACATCAGACATCAGACACCAGACACCAGACACCAGACATCAGTTCTCAGACTTCAGACATCAGACATCAGACACCAGTCAACAGACATTAGACATCAGACACCAGACACCAGACATCAGACACCAGACACCAAACATCACTTCTCAGACATCAGACATCAGTTCTCAGACATCAGACATCAGTTCTCAGATATCAGACAACAGTTCTCAGACATCAGACACCAGACATCAGACATCAGTTCACAGACATCAGACATCAGTTCTCAGACATCAGACATCAGACATCAGACACCAGACACCAGTCATCAGACATCAGACACCAGACATCAGACATCAGACACCAGACATCAGTTCTCAGACATCAGACATCAGTTCTCAGACATCAGACATCAGTTCTCAGACATCTGACATCAGACACCAGACATCAGACATCAGACACCAGACATCAGACATCAGTTCTCAGACATCAGACACCAGACATCAGACACGAGACATCAGACACGAGACATCAGACATCAGTTCTCAGACATCAGACATCAGTTCTCAGACATCAGACATCAGACATCAGACAATAGTTCTCAGACATCAAACATCAGACACCAGACATCAGACATCAGACATCAGACACCATACATCAGACATCAGACATCAGACATCAGACAGCAGACATCAGTTCTCAGACATCAGACATCAGACATCAGTTCTCAGACATCAGACATCAGACATCAGACACCAGACATCAGACATCAGACATCAGACATCAGACATCAGACATCAGACATCAGACACCAGACATCAGACATCAAACATCAGACACCAGACATCAGACACCAGACATTAGAAATCAGACATCAGACATCAGACACCAGACATCAGTTCTCAGACATCAGTTCTCAGACATCAGACATCAGTTCTCAGACATCTGACATCAGACACCAGACATCAGACATCAGACACCAGACACCAGACATCAGACACGAGACATCAGACATCAGTTCTCAGACATCAGACATCAGTTCTCAGACATCAGACATCAGACAATAGTTCTCAGACATCAAACATCAGACACCAGACATCAGACATCAGACACCAGACACCAGACATCAGACATCAGACATCAGACAGCAGACATCATTTCTCAGACATCAGACATCAGACATCAGACATCAGTTCTCAGACATCAGACATCAGACATCAGACACCAGACATAAGACATCAGACACCAGACATCAGACATCAGACATCAGACATCAGACATCAGACACCAGACATCAGACATCAGACATCAGACACCAGACATCAGACACCAGACATTAGAAATCAGACATCAGACATCAGACATCAGACATCAGACAGCAGACATCATTTCTCAGACATCAGACATCAGACATCAGACATCAGTTCTCAGACATCAGACACCAGACATCAGACATCAGACACCAGACATCAGACATCAGACACCAGACATCAGACATCAGACATTAGACATCAGACATCAGACACCAGACATCAGACATCAGACATCAGACACCAGACATCAGACACCAGACATTAGAAATCAGACATCAGACACCAGACATCAGACATCAGTTCTCAGACATCAGACATCAGACACCAGACATCAGACATCAGTTCTCAGATATCAGACAACAGTTCTCAGACATCAGATATCAGACACCAGACATCAGACATCAGTTCTCAGACATCAGACATCACTTCTCAGACATCAGATATCAGACACCAGACATCAGACATCAGACATCAGACACCAGACACCAGACATCAGACAACAGACAAGAGACATCAGTTCTCAGACATCAGACATCAGTTGTCAGACATCTGACATCAGACACCAGACATCAGACATCAGACACCAGTCATCAGACATCAGTTCTCAGACATCAGACATCAGTTCTCAGACATCAGACATCAGTTCTCAGACATCAGACATCAGACTCCAGACATCAGACATCAGACATCAGACACCAGACACCAGAAATCAGACATCAGACATCAGACATCAGTTATCAGACATCAGACATCAGTTCTCAGACATCAGACATCAGACATCAGTTCTCAGACATCAGACATCATACACCAGACATCAGACACCAGACATCAGACATCAAACATCAGTTCTCAGACATCAGTCAGACATCAGACACCAGACATCAGACATCAGACACCAGACACCAGACACCAGACATCAGACACCAGACATCAGACATCAGACACCAGACATCAGACATCAGTTCTCAGAAAATAGGAAACCAGACATCAGACACCAGACATCAGACATCAGACATCAGTTCTCAGACGTCAGACATCAGTTCTCAGACATCAGACATCAGACATCAGACACCAGACATCAGACACCAGACATCAGACATCAGACATCAGACATCAGACATCAGACAGCAGACATCATTTCTCAGACATCAGACATCAGACATCAGACATCAGTTCTCAGACATCAGACATCAGACATCAGACACCAGACATCAGACATCAGACATCAGACATCAGACACCAGACATCAGACATCAGACACCAGACATCAGACACCAGACATTAGAAATCAGACATCAGACATCAGACACCAGACATCAGACATCAGTTCTCAGACATCAGACATCAGACACCAGACACCAGACATCAGACACCAGACATCAGTTCTCAGACATCAGACATCAGTTCTCAGATATCAGACAACAGTTCTCAGACATCAGATATCAGACACCAGACATCAGACATCAGTTCTCAGACATCAGACATCACTTCTCAGACATCAGATATCAGACACCAGACATCAGACATCAGACATCAGACACCAGACACCAGACATCAGACAACAGACAAGAGACATCAGTTCTCAGACATCAGACATCAGTTGTCAGACATCTGACATCAGACACCAGACATCAGACATCAGACACCAGTCATCAGACATCAGTTCTCAGACATCAGACATCAGTTCTCAGACATCAGACATCAGTTCTCAGACATCAGACATCAGACTCCAGACATCAGACATCAGACATCAGACATCAGTTATCAGACATCAGACATCAGACATCAGACATCAGTTATCAGACATCAGACATCAGTTCTCAGACATCAGACATCAGTTCTCAGACATCAGACATCTGACATCAGACACCAGACACCAGACATCAGACACCAGACACCAGACACCAGACACCAGACACCAGACATCAGTTCTCAGACAACAGTCAGACACCAGACATCAGACATCAGTCAGACACCAGACATCAGACACCAGACATCAGACACCAGACATCAGACATCAGTTCTCAGACATCAGTCAGACATCAGACATCAGACATCAGACACCAGACATCAGACATCAGACACCAGACATGAGTTCTCAGACATCAGACACCAGACATCAGTTATCAGACATCAGACATCAGACATCAGTTATCAGACATCAGACATCAGTTCTCAGACATCAGACATCAGACACCAGACATCAGACATCAGACATCAGACACCAGACATCAGACATCAGTTCTCAGACATCAGACATCAGACGCAAGACAACAGACATCAGACACCAGACATCAGACATCAGTTATCAGACATCAGACATCTGACATCAGACATCAGTTCTCAGACATCAGACATCAGACACCAGACACCAGACACCAGACACCAAACATCAGACACCAGACACCAGACATCAGACATCAGTTCTCAGACATCAGTCAGACATCAGACATCAGACACTAGACATGAGTTCTCAGACATCAGACACCAGACATCAGTTATCAGACATCAGACATCAGATATCAGACACCAGACATCAGACATCAGTTCTCAGACATCAGACATCAGTTCTCAGACACCAGACATCAGACATCAGACACCAGACACCAGACATCAGACATCAGTTCTCAGACATCAGACATCAGTTCTCAGACATCAGACATCAGTTCTCATACATCAGACATCAGACACCAGACATCAGACATCAGAAACCAGACATCAGACATCAAACACCAGACATCAGACACCAGACACCAGACATCAGACATCAGACACCAGACATCAGACACCAGATACCAGACATCAGACATCAGACATCAGTTCTCAGACATCAGACATCTGGTCTCAGACATCAGTTATCAGTTCTTAGACATCAGACATCAGACATCAGACATCAGACATCAGTTCTCAGACATCAGACATCAGTTCTCAGACATCAGACATCAGGTCTCAGACATCAGTTATCAGTTCTCAGACATCAGACACGAGACATCACACATCAGTTATCAGACATCAGACATCAGACATCAGTTCTCAGACATCAGACATCAGACACCAGACATCAGACATCAGACACCAGACATCAGACACAAGCCATCAGACACCAGACATCAGACACCAGACATCAGACATCAGACACCAGACATCAGACATCAGACCTCAGACATCAGTCAGACATCAGACACCAGACATCAGACATCAGACACCAGACATCAGTTGTCAGACATCAGACATCAGACACCAGACATCAGACATCAGACACCAGACATCAGACACCAGACATCAGTTCTCAGACATCAGACATCAGTTCTTAGACATCAGACATCAGACATCAGACACCAGACATCAGACATCAGACACCAGACATCAGTTCTCAGACATCAGACATCAGTTATCAGACATCAGACATCAGACATCAGTTATCAGACAACAGACATCAGTTCTCAGACATCAGACATCAGACACCAGACATCAGACATCAGACACCAGACATCAAACATCAGTCAGACATCAGACATCAGACACAAGACATCAGACACCAGACATCAGACACCAGACATCAGACACCAGACATCAGTCATCAGACATCAGTTCTCAGACATCAGACACCAGACATCAGTTCTCAGACATCAGACATCAGTTCTCAGATATCAGACATCAGACATCAGTTCTCAGACATGAGACATCAGACATCAGACATCAGACATCAGATATCAGACACGAGACATCAGACATCAGTTCTCAGACATCAGACATCAGTTCTCAGACATCAGACATCAGTTCTCAGACATCAGACATCAGTTCTCAGACATCAGACATCAGTTCCCAGACACCAGACATCAGGCATCAGACACCAGACATCAGACATCAGACACCAGACATCAGACATCAGACACCAGACATCAGACATCAGACACCAGACATCAGACATCAGACACCAGACATCAGACATCAGACATCAGACACCAGACACCAGACATCAGACATCAGTTATTAGACACCAGACATCAGACACCAGACATCAGACATCAGACACTAGACATGAGTTCTCAGACATCAGACACCAGACATCAGTTATCAGACATCAGACATCAGATATCAGACACCAGACATCAGACATCAGTTCTCAGACATAAGCCATCAGTTCTCAGACATCAGACATCAGACATCAGACACCAGATATCAGACATTAGACATCAGACACCAGACATAAGTTCTCAGACATCAGACATCAGTTCTCAGATATCAGACAACAGTTCTCAGACATCAGACATCAGACACCAGACACCAGACATCAGTTCTCAGACATCAGACATCAGTTCTCAGACATCAGACATCAGTTCTCAGACATCAGACACCAGACATCAGACATCAGTCATCAGTTATCAGACATCAGACATCAGTTCTCAGACATCAGACATCAGACACCAGACATCAGACATCAGACACCAGACACCAGACACCAGACATCAGTTCTCAGACTTCAGACATCAGACATCAGACACCAGTCAACAGACATTAGACATCAGACACCAGACACCAGACATCAGACACCAGACACCAAACATCAGTTCTCAGACATCAGACATCAGTTCTCAGACATCAGACATCAGTTCTCAGATATCAGACAACAGTTCTCAGACATCAGACACCAGACATCAGACATCAGTTCACAGACATCAGACATCAGTTCTCAGACATCAGACATCAGACATCAGACACCAGACACCAGTCATCAGACATCAGACACCAGACATCAGACATCAGACACCAGACATCAGTTCTCAGACATCAGACATCAGTTCTCAGACATCAGACATCAGTTCTCAGACATCTGACATCAGACACCAGACATCAGACATCAGACACCAGACATCAGACATCAGTTCTCAGACATCAGACACCAGACATCAGACACGAGACATCAGACACGAGACATCAGACATCAGTTCTCAGACATCAGACATCAGTTCTCAGACATCAGACATCAGACATCAGACAATAGTTCTCAGACATCAAACATCAGACACCAGACATCAGACATCAGACATCAGACACCATACATCAGACATCAGACATCAGACATCAGTTCTCAGACATCAGACATCAGACATCAGTTCTCAGACATCAGACATCAGACATCAGACACCAGACATCAGACATCAGACATCAGACATCAGACATCAGACATCAGACACCAGACATCAGACATCAAACATCAGACACCAGACACCAGACATTAGAAATCAGACATCAGACATCAGACACCAGACATCAGTTCTCAGACATCAGTTCTCAGACATCAGACATCAGTTCTCAGACATCTGACATCAGACACCAGACATCAGACATCAGACACCAGACACCAGACATCAGACACGAGACATCAGACATCAGTTCTCAGACATCAGACATCAGTTCTCAGACATCAGACATCAGACAATAGTTCTCAGACATCAAACATCAGACACCAGACATCAGACATCAGACACCAGACACCAGACATCAGACATCAGACATCAGACAGCAGACATCATTTCTCAGACATCAGACATCAGACATCAGACATCAGTTCTCAGACATCAGACATCAGACATCAGACACCAGACATAAGACATCAGACACCAGACATCAGACATCAGACATCAGACATCAGACATCAGACATCAGACACCAGACATCAGACACCAGACATCAGACACCAGACATCAGACACCAGACATTAGAAATCAGACATCAGACATCAGACATCAGACATCAGACAGCAGACATCATTTCTCAGACATCAGACATCAGACATCAGTTCTCAGACATCAGACACCAGACATCAGACATCAGACACCAGACATCAGACATCAGACACCAGACATCAGACATCAGACATTAGACATCAGACATCAGACACCAGACATCAGACATCAGACATCAGACACCAGACATCAGACACCAGACATTAGAAATCAGACATCAGACACCAGACATCAGACATCAGTTCTCAGACATCAGACATCAGACACCAGACATCAGACATCAGTTCTCAGATATCAGACAACAGTTCTCAGACATCAGATATCAGACACCAGACATCAGACATCAGTTCTCAGACATCAGACATCACTTCTCAGACATCAGATATCAGACACCAGACATCAGACATCAGACATCAGACACCAGACACCAGACATCAGACAACAGACAAGAGACATCAGTTCTCAGACATCAGACATCAGTTGTCAGACATCTGACATCAGACACCAGACATCAGACATCAGACACCAGTCATCAGACATCAGTTCTCAGACATCAGACATCAGTTCTCAGACATCAGACATCAGTTCTCAGACATCAGACATCAGACTCCAGACATCAGACATCAGACATCAGACACCAGACACCAGAAATCAGACATCAGACATCAGACATCAGTTATCAGACATCAGACATCAGTTCTCAGACATCAGACATCAGACATCAGTTCTCAGACATCAGACATCATACACCAGACATCAGACACCAGACATCAGACATCAAACATCAGTTCTCAGACATCAGTCAGACATCAGACACCAGACATCAGACATCAGACACCAGACACCAGACACCAGACATCAGACACCAGACATCAGACATCAGACACCAGACATCAGACATCAGTTCTCAGAAAATAGGAAACCAGACATCAGACACCAGACATCAGACATCAGACATCAGTTCTCAGACGTCAGACATCAGTTCTCAGACATCAGACATCAGACATCAGACACCAGACATCAGACATCAGTTAACAGACACCAGACATCAGACATCAGTTCTCAGACATCAGTCAGACACCAGACATCAGACATCAGTTCTCAGACATCAGTCAGACACCAGACATCAGACATCAGTTCTCAGACATCAGACATCAGACACCAGACATCAGACATGAGTTATCAGACATCAGACATCAGTTCTCAGACATCAGTTCTCAGACATCAGACATCACACATCAGTTATCAGACATCAGACATCAGACAGACATCAGACAACAGACACAAGACATCAGACACCAGACATCAGACACCAGACATCAGACACCAGACATCAGACATCAGACACCAGACATCAGACATCAGACCTCAGACATCAGTCAGACATCAGACACCAGACATCAGACATCAGACATCAGACACCAGACATCAGTTATCAGACATCAGACATCTGACATCAGACATCAGACACCAGACATCAGACATCAGACACCAGACATCAGACATCAGACACCAGACACCAGACATCAGACACCAGACATCAGACATCAGACACCAGACATCAGACATCAGACACCAGACATCAGACATCAGACATCAGACATCAGACATCAGTTCTCAGACATCAGTCAGACATCAGATATCAGACATCAGACACCAGACATCAGACATCAGACACCAGACATCAGACATCAGTTATCAGACATCAGACATCAGTTATCAGACAACATACATCAGTTCTCAGACATCAGACATCAGACATCAGTTATCAGACAACAGACATCAGTTATCAGACATCAGACATCAGACATCAGTTATCAGACAACAGACATCAGTTCTCAGACATCAGACATCAGTTCTCAGACATCAGACATCAGACACCAGACATCTGACATCAGACACCAGACATCAGACATCAGTCAGACATCAGACATCAGACACAAGACATCAGACACCAGACATCAGACACCAGACATCAGACACCAGACATCAGTCATCAGTCTGACATCAGACACCAGACATCAGACATCAGACCTCAGACATCAGACATCAGACACCAGACATCAGACATCAGACACCAGACATCAGACATCAGACATCAGACACCAGACTTCAGACATCAGACACCAGACATCAGACATCAGACACCAGACATCAGACATCAGTTCTCAGACATCAGTCAGACATCATACATCAGACAACAGACATCAGACACCAGACATCAGACATCAGACACCAGACATCAGACATCAGACACCAGACATCAGACATCAGACACCAGACATCAGACATCAGACACCAGACATCAGACATCAGACACCAGACATCAGACATCAGACATCAGACATCAGACATCAGTTCTCAGACATCAGTCAGACATCAGATATCAGACATCAGACACCAGACATCAGACATCAGACACCAGACATCAGACATCAGTTATCAGACATCAGACATCAGTTATCAGACAACAGACATCAGTTCTCAGACATCAGACATCAGACATCAGTTATCAGACAACAGACATCAGTTATCAGACATCAGACATCAGACATCAGTTATCAGACAACAGACATCAGTTCTCAGACATCAGACATCAGTTCTCAGACATCAGACATCAGACACCAGACATCTGACATCAGACACCAGACATCAGACATCAGTCAGACATCAGACATCAGACACAAGACATCAGACACCAGACATCAGACACCAGACATCAGACACCAGACATCAGTCATCAGTCTGACATCAGACACCAGACATCAGACATCAGACCTCAGACATCAGACATCAGACACCAGACATCAGACACCAGACATCAGACATCAGACATCAGACACCAGACTTCAGACATCAGACACCAGACATCAGACTTCAGACACCAGACATCAGACATCAGTTCTCAGACATCAGTCAGACATCATACATCAGACAACAGACATCAGACATCAGACACCAGACATCAGACATCAGACATCAGACATCAGACATCAGTCAGACATCAGACATCAGACATCAGACATCAGTTCTCAGACATCAGACATCAGTTCTCAGACATCAGACATCAGACACCCGACATCAGACACCAGACATCAGACATCAGACACCAGACATCAGACATCAGTTCTCAGACATCAGACATCAGTTCTCAGACACCAGACATCAGACATCAGACATCAGTTATAAGACATCAGACATCAGTTCTCAGACATCAGACACCAGACATCAGACATCAGACATCAGTTCTCAGACATCAGACATCAGACATCAGTTCTCAGACATCAGTCAGACATCAGACATCAGACACCAGACATCAGACACCAGACATCAGACACCAGACATCAGACACCAGCCATCAGACACCAGACATCTGACATCAGTTCTCAGACATCAGACATCAGACAAGAGACATCAGACACCAGACATCAGACATCAGGCACCAGACATCAGACATCAGTTCTCAGACATCAGTCAGACATCAGATATCAGACACCAGACATCAGACACCAGACATCAGACATCAGTTATCAGTTCTCAGACATCAGACATCAGACACCAGACATCAGACATTAGACATCAGACACCAGACATCATATATCAGACATCAGACATCAGACATCAGTTCTCAGACATCAGACATCAGTTCTCAGACGTCAGTCAGACATCAGACATCAGACATCAGTTTTCAGCCATCAGATATCAGTTCTCAGACATCAGACATCAGTTCTCAGACATCAGACATCAGTTCTCAGACATCAGACATCAGTTCTCAGACACCAGACAACACACATCAGTTATCAGACATCAGACATCAGACATCAGTTCTCAGACATCAGACATCAGACACCAGACATCAGACACCAGACACGAGACATCAGTCAGACATCAGACATCAGACACCAGACATCAGACATCAGACATCAGACATCAGTTATCAGACATCAGACATCAGTTCTCAGACATCAGTCAGACATCAGACACCAGACGTCAGACATCAGACATCAGAAATCAGACACCAGACATCAGACACCAGACATCAGACATCAGACACCAGACATCAGACATCAGACATCAGACACCAGACATCAGACACCAGACATCAGACATCAGACACCAGACATCAGACATCAGACATCAGACATCAGTTCTCAGACATCAGACATCAGACATCAGTTCTCAGACATCAGACATCAGACACCAGACATCAGACATCAGACATCAGTTCTCAGGCATCAGATATCAGACATCAGACACCAGACATCAGTTACCAGACATCAGACATCAGTTCTCAGACATCAGTTCTCAGACATCAGACATCAGACATCAGTTCTCAGACATCAGATATCAGACACCAGACATCAGACACCAGACACCAGACATCAGACACCAGACATCATACATCAGTTCTCAGACATCAGACACCAGACATCAGACACCAGACATCAGACATCAGTTCTCAGACATAAGCCATCAGTTCTCAGACATCAGACATCAGACAATAGTTCTCAGACATCAAACATCAGACACCAAACATCAGACATGAGTTCTCAGACATCAGACATCAGACAACAGACATCAGACATCAGACATCAGACACTAGACATGAGTTCTCAGACATCAGACACCAGACATCAGTTATCAGACATCAGACATCAGATATCAGACACCAGACATCAGACATCAGTTCTCAGACATCAGACATCAGTTCTCAGACACCAGACATCAGACATCAGACACCAGACACCAGACATCAGTTCTCAGACATCAGACATCAGACATCAGTTCTCAGACATCAGTCAGACATCAGACATCAGACACCAGACATGAGTTCTCTGACATCAGACACCAGACATCAGTTATCAGACATCAGACATCAGACATCAGTTATCAGACATCAGACATCAGTTCTCAGACATCAGACATCAGACACCAGACATCAGACATCAGACATCAGACATCAGACATCAGACACCAGACATCAGACATCAGTTCTCAGACATCAGACATCAGACGCCAGACAACAGACATCAGACACCAGACATCAGACATCAGACATCAGTTATCAGACATCAGACATCAGACATCAGACATCAGACACCAGACACCAGACATCAGACACCAGACATCAGTTCTCAGACATCAGTCAGACATCAGACATCAGACATCAGACACCAGACATCAGACATCAGACATCAGACACTAGACATGAGTTCTCAGACATCAGACATCAGTTATCAGACATCAGACATCAGATATCAGACACCAGACATCAGACATCAGTTCTCAGACATAAGCCATCAGTTCTCAGACATCAGACATCAGACAATAGTTCTCAGACATCAAACATCAGACACCAAACATCAGACATGAGTTCTCAGACATCAGACATCAGACACCAGACATCAGTTATCAGACATCAGACATCTGACATCAGTTCTCAGACATCAGACATCAGTTCTCAGACATCAGATATCAGACATCAGACACCAGACACCAGACATGAGTTCTCAGACATCAGACACCAGACATCAGTTATCAGACATCAGACTTCAGATATCAGACACCAGACATCAGACATCAGTTCTCAGACATCAGACATCAGACACCAGACATCAGACATCAGACACCAGACATCAGACACCAGACATTAGAAATCAGACATCAGACATCAGACATCAGACATCAGTTCTCAGACATCAGACACCAAACATCAGACATCAGACACCAGACATCAGACATCAGTTCTCAGACATCAGACATCAGACATCAGACACCAGACATCAGACATTAGACATTAGACACCAGACACCAGACACCAGACATCAGTTCTCAGACATCAGACATCAGTTCTCAGATATCAGACAACAGTTCTCAGACATCAGACACCAGACACCAGACATCAGACATCAGTTCTCAGACATCAGACATCGGTTCTCAGACATCAGACATCAGACATCAGACACCAGACATCAGACATCAGACACCAGACATCAGTTCTCAGACATCAGACATCAGTTCTCAGACACCAGACATCAGACATGAGACATCAGACATCAGACACCAGACACCAGACATCAGTTCTCAGACATCAGACATGAGACATCAGTTCTCAGACATCAGACATCAGTTCTCAGACACCAGACATCAGACACCAGACATCAGAAACCAGACATCAGACATCAGACAGCAGACATCAGACATCAAACACCAGACACCAGACACCAGACATCAGACATCAGACAACAGACATCAGACATCAGGCACCAGACATCAGAGATCAGACAAAAGGCATCAGACATCAGACATCAGTTCTCAGACATCAGACATCAGACACCAGACATCAGACACCAGACATCAGACATCAGACATCAGTTCTCAGATATCAGTCAGACATCAGACATCAGACATCAGAGATCAGACACCAGACATCAGACATCAGACACCAGGCACCAGACATCAGACATCAGACATCAGTTCTCAGACATCAGACATCAGTTCTCAGACATCAGACACCATACATCAGACATCAGTTCTCAGACATCAGACATCAGACATCAGTTCTCAGACATCAGACATCAGACATCAGTTCTCATACATCAGACATCAGACATCAGTTCTCAGACATCAGACATCATTTCTCAGACTTCAGACATCAGAAATCAGTTCTCATACATCAGACATCAGACACCAGACATCAGACACCAGACATCAGACACCAGATACCAGACATCAGACATCAGTTCTCAGACATCAGACATCAGGTCTCAGACATCAGTTATCAGTTCTTAGACATCAGACATCAGACATCAGACATCAGTTCTCAGACATCAGACATCAGTTCTCAGACATCAGACATCAGGTCTCAGACATCAGTTATCAGTTCTCAGACATCAGACACGAGACATCACACATCAGTTATCAGACATCAGACATCAGTTCTCAGACATCAGACATCAGGCACCAGACATCAGACATCAGACACCAGACATCAGACACAAGCCATCAGACACCAGACATCAGACATCAGTCAGACATCAGACACCAGACATCAGACATCAGATCTCAGACATCAGTCAGACATCAGACACCAGACATCAGACATCAGACACCAGACATCAGTTGTCAGACATCAGACATCAGACACCAGACATCAGACACCAGACATCAGACATCAGACACCAGAAATCAGACATCAGTTCTCAGACATCAGTCAGACATCAGACATCAGACATCAGACATCAGACACCAGACATCAGACATCAGACACCAGACATCAGACATCAGACATCAGACATCAGACATCAGACACCAGACATCAGACATCAGTTATCAGACAACAGACATCAGTTCTCAGACATCAGACATCAGACACCAGACATCAGACATCAGACACCAGACATCAGACATCAGTCAGACATCAGATATCAGACACAAGACATCAGACACCAGACATCAGACACCAGACATCAGACACCAGACATCAGTCATCAGTCAGACATCATACACCAGACATCAGACCTCAGACCTCAGACATCAGTCAGACATCAGATACCAGACATCAGACATCAGACATCAGACACCAGACATCAGTTATCAGACATCAGACATCAGACACCAGACATCAGACACCAGACATCAGACACCAGACATCAGACACCAGACATCAGACATCAGACACCAGACATCAGACATCAGACACCAGATATCAGACATCAGACACCAGACATCAGCCATCAGACATCAGTCAGACATCAGACATCAGAAATCAGACACCAGACATCAGACACCAGACATCAGACATCAGACACCAGACATCAGACATCAGACATCAGTCAGACATCAGACACCAGACATCAGACATCAGACATCAGACACCAGACATCAGACATCAGACACCAGACATCAGACATCAGACACCAGACATCAGACATCAGACATCAGACATCAGTTCTCAGACATCAGTCAGACATCAGACATCAGACACCAGACATCAGACATCAGACACCAGACATCAGACATCAGTTCTCAGACATCAGACATCAGTTCTCAGACATCAGACATCAGACATTAGTTCTCAGACATCAAACATCAGACACCAGACATGAGTTCTCAGACATCAGACATCAGACACCAGACATCAGACATCAGACATCAGACACCAGACATCAGACATCAGACATCAGTTCTCAGACATCAGACATGAGACACCAGTTCTCAGACACCAGACATCAGACATCAGACACCAGAAATCAGTTCTCAGACATCAGTTCTCAGACATCAGACATCAGTTCTCAGACATCAGATATCAGACACCAGACATCAGACATCAGACACCAGACATCAGTTATCACACATCAGACATCAGACATCAGACATCAGACATCAGACATCAGACATCAGACATCAGACATCAGACATCAGTTCTCAGACATTAGACATCAGACACCAGACATCAGACATCAGACATCAGTTCTCAGACATCAGACATCAGTTCTCAGATATCAGACATCAGACACCAGATATCAGACACCAGACATCAGACATCAGACATCAGTTCTCAGACATCAGACACCAGACATCAGTTCTCAGACATCAGACATCAGTTATCAGATATCAGACATCAGACATCAGTTCTCAGACATGAGACATCAGACATCAGACATCAGACATCAGATATCAGACACCAGACATCAGACATCAGACATCAGTTCTCAGACATCAGACATCAGTTCTCAGACATCAGACATCAGTTCTCAGACATCAGACATCAGTTCTCAGACATCAGACATCAGTTCCCAGACACCAGACATCAGGCATCAGACACCAGACATCAGACATCAGACACCAGACATCAGACATCAAACACCAGACATCAGACATCAGACACCAGACACCAGACATCAGACACCAGACATCAGTTATTAGACACCAGACATCAGACACCAGACATCAGACATCAGACACCAGACATGAGTTCTCAGACATCAGACATCAGACATCAGACACCAGACATCAGACATCAGACACCAGATATCAGACACCAGACATCAGACACCAGACATCAGACATCAGACACCAGACATCAGACATCAGTTCTCAGACATCAGTCAGACATCAGACATCAGACACCAGACATCAGACACCAGACATCAGACATCAGACACCAGACATTAGACATCAGACACCAGACATCAGACATCAGACACCAGATATCAGTTCTCAGACACCAGACATCAGACATCAGTTATCAGACATCAGACATCAGACATCAGTTATCAGACAAGAGACATCAGTTCTCAGACATCAGACATCAGACACCAGACATAGGACATCAGACACCAGACATCAGACATCAGTCAGACATCAGATATCAGACACAAGACATCAGACACCAGACATCAGACACCAGACATCAGACACCAGACATCAGACACCAGACATCAGTCATCAGTCAGACATCATACACCAGATATCAGACCTCAGACCTCAGACATCAGTCAGACATCAGACACCAGACATCAGACATCAGACATCAGACACCAGACATCAGTTATCAGACATCAGACATCAGACATCAGTTCTCAGACATCAGACATCAGTTCTCAGACATCAGACATCAGTTCTCAGACATCAGACATCAGTTCTCAGACATCAGACATCAGTTCTCAGACATCAGACATCAGTTCTCAGACATCAGACATCAGTTCTCAGACATCAGACATCAGTTCCCAGACACCAGACATCAGGCATCAGACACCAGACATCAGACATCAGACACCAGACATCAGACATCAAACACCAGACATCAGACATCAGACACCAGACACCAGACATCAGACACCAGACATCAGTTATTAGACACCAGACATCAGACACCAGACATCAGACATCAGACATGAGTTCTCAGACATCAGACATCAGACATCAGACACCAGACATCAGACATCAGACACCAGATATCAGACACCAGACATCAGACATCAGACACCAGACATCAGACATCAGTTCTCAGACATCAGTCAGACATCAGACATCAGACACCAGACATCAGACACCAGACATCAGACATCAGACACCAGACATTAGACATCAGACATCAGACATCAGACATCAGACACCAGACATCAGACATCAGACACCAGATATCAGTTCTCAGACACCAGACATCAGACATCAGTTATCAGACATCAGACATCAGACATCGGTTATCAGACAACAGACATCAGTTCTCAGACATCAGACATCAGACACCAGACATCAGACATCAGACACCAGACATCAGACATCAGTCAGACATCAGATATCAGACACAAGACATCAGACACCAGACATCAGACACCAGACATCATACACCAGACATCAGACCTCAGACCTCAGACATCAGTCAGACATCAGACACCAGACATCAGACATCAGACATCAGACACCAGACATCAGTTATCAGACATCAGACATCAGACACCAGACATCAGACACCAGACATCAGACACCAGACACCAGACATCAGACATCAGACATCAGACACCAGACATCAGACATCAGACACCAGATATCAGACATCAGACACCAGACATCAGACATCAGACATCAGTCAGACATCAGACATCAGATAACAGACATCAGAAATCAGACACCAGACATCAGACACCAGACATCAGACACCAGACATCAGACATCAGACATCAGTCAGACATCAGACATCAGTCAGACATCAGACATCAAACATCAGACATCAGACATCAGTTCTCAGACATCAGACATCAGACACCAGACATCAGACATCAGACATCAGACACCAGACATCAGACATCAGACACCAGACATCAGACATCAGACACCAGACATCAGACATCAGACATCAGACACCAGACATCAGACATCAGACACCAGACATCAGACATCAGTTCTCAGACATCAGTTCTCAGACATCAGACATCAGACATTAGTTCTCAGACATCAAACATCAGACACCAGACATGAGTTCTCAGACATCAGACATCAGACACCAGACATCAGACATCAGACATCAGACACCAGACATCAGTTCTCAGACATCAGACATGAGACACCAGTTCTCAGACACCAGACATCAGACATCAGACACCAGAAATCAGTTCTCAGACATCAGTTCTCAGACATCAGACATCAGTTCTCAGACATCAGACATCAGTTCTCAGACATCAGACACCAGACACCAGACATCAGACATCAGACACCAGACATCAGACATCAGTTCTCAGACATCAGACATCAGTTCTCAGACATCAGACATCAGACATTAGTTCTCAGACATCAAACATCAGACACCAGACATGAGTTCTCAGACATCAGACATCAGACACCAGACATCAGACATCAGACATCAGACACCAGACATCAGACATCAGACATCAGTTCTCAGACATCAGACATGAGACACCAGTTCTCAGACACCAGACATCAGACATCAGACACCAGAAATCAGTTCTCAGACATCAGTTCTCAGACATCAGACATCAGTTCTCAGACATCAGATATCAGACACCAGACATCAGACATCAGACACCAGACATCAGTTATCACACATCAGACATCAGACATCAGACATCAGTTCTCAGACATCAGACCTCAGACATCAGACATCAGACATCAGTTCTCAGACATCAGACATCAGACACCAGACATCAGACATCAGACATCAGACATCAGACACCAGACATCAGACATCAGTTCTCAGATATCAGACATCAGACACCAGATATCAGACATCAGACACCAGATATCAGACACCAGACATCAGACATCAGACATCAGTTCTCAGACATCAGACACCAGACATCAGTTCTCAGACATCAGACATCAGTTCTCAGATATCAGACATCAGACATCAGTTCTCAGACATGAGACATCAGACATCAGACATCAGACATCAGATATCAGACACCAGACATCAGACATCAGTTCTCAGACATCAGACATCAGTTCTCAGACATCAGACATCAGTTCTCAGACATCAGACATCAGTTCCCAGACACCAGACATCAGGCATCAGACACCAGACATCAGACATCAGACACTAGACATCAGACATCAAACACCAGACATCAGACATCAGACATCAGACACCAGACATCAGTTATTAGACACCAGACATCAGACACCAGACATCAGACATGAGACACCAGACATGAGTTCTCAGACATCAGACATCAGATATCAGACATCAGACATCAGTTCTCAGACATCAGACATCAGTTCTCAGACATCAGACATCAGTTCTCAGACATCAGACATCAGTTCTCAGACATCAGACATCTGACATCAGTTCTCAGACATCAGACATCAGTTCTCAGACATCAGACATCAGACATCAGACACCAGACACCAGACATCAGACATCAGACATCAGACACCAGACACCAGACATCAGTTCTCAGACAACAGTCAGACACCAGACATCAGACATCAGTCAGACACCAGACATCAGACACCAGACATCAGACATCAGACATCAGACATCAGACATCAGACATCAGTTCTCAGACATCAGACATCAGACATCAGTTCTCAGACATCAGTTCTCAGACATCAGACATCAGTTCTCAGACATCAGACATCATACATCAGACATCAGACACCAGACATCAGACATCAGACACCAGTCATCAGACATCAGTTCTCAGACATCAGACATCAGTTCTCAGACATCAGACATCAGTTCTCAGACATCAGACATCAGACATCAGTTCTCAGACATCAGACATCATACACCAGACATCAGACACCAGACATCAGACATCAAACATCAGTTCTCAGACATCAGTCAGACTTCAGACACCAGACATCAGACATCAGACACCAGACACCAGACATCAGACATCAGACACCAGACATCAGTTAACAGACACCAGACATCAGACATCAGTTCTCAGACATCAGTCAGACACCAGACATCAGACATCAGTTCTCAGACATCAGACATCAGACACCAGACATCAGACATGAGTTATCAGACATCAGACATCAGTTCTCAGACATCAGTTCTCAGACATCAGACATCAGACATCACACATCAGTTATCAGACATCAGACATCAGACATCAGTTCTCAGACATCAGACACCAGACATCAGTCAGACATCAGACATCAGACATCAGTCAGACATCAGACATCAGACACCAGACATCAGACACCAGACATCAGACATCAGTCAGACATCAGACACAAGACATCAGACACCAGACATCAGACACCAGACATCAGACATCAGTTCTCAGACATCAGTCAGACATCAGACACCAGACATCAGTCATCAGACATCAGAAATCAGACACCAGACATCAGACACCAGACATCAGACATCAGACATCAGACACCAGACATCAGACATCAGACACCAGACACCAGACATCAGACATCAGACACCAGACATCAGACATCAGACACCAGACATCAGACATCAGACATCAGTTCTCAGACATCAGTCAGACATCAGACATCAGACATCAGACACCAGACATCAGACATCAGACACCAGACATCAGACATCAGTTATCAGACATCAGACATCAGTTATCAGACAACAGACATCAGTTTTCAGACATCAGACACCAGACATCAGACATCAGACACCAGACATCAGACACCAGACATCAGTCAGACATCAGACATCAGACACAAGACATCAGACACCAGACATCAGACACCAGACATCAGACATCAGTTCTCAGACATCAGTCAGACATCAGACACCAGACATCAGTCATCAGACATCAGAAATCAGACACCAGACATCAGACACCAGACATCAGACACCAGACACCAGACATCAGACATCAGACATCAGACACCAGACATCAGACACCAGACATCAGACATCAGACACCAGACATCAGACATCAGACATCAGACATCAGTTCTCAGACATCAGACATCAGACATCAGTTCTCAGACATCAGACATCAGACACCAGACACCAGACATCAGACACCAGACATCAGTTCTCAGACATCAGATATCAGACATCAGACACCAGACATCAGTTACCAGACATCAGACATCAGACATCAGTTCTCAGACATCAGACATCAGTTCTCAGACATCAGACATCAGACATCAGTTCTCAGACATCAGATATCAGACACCAGACATCAGACACCAGACACCAGACATCAGACACCAGACATCATACATCAGTTCTCAGACATCAGACACCAGACATCAGACACCAGACATCAGACATCAGTTCTCAGACATAAGCCATCAGTTCTCAGACATCAGACATCAGACATGAGTTCTCAGACATCAGACATCAGACACCAGACATCAGTTATCAGACATCAGACATCTGACATCAGTTCTCAGACATCAGACATCAGTTCTCAGACATCAGACATCAGACATCAGACACCAGACACCAGACATCAGACATCAGACATCAGACACCAGACACCAGACACCAGACATCAGTTCTCAGACAACAGTCAGACACCAGACATCAGACATCAGTCAGACACCAGACATCAGACACCAGACATCAGACATCAGACATCAGACATCAGTTCTCAGACATCAGTCAGACATCAGACATCAGACATCAGACATCAGACACCAGACATGAGTTCTCAGACATCAGACATCAGATATCAGACATCAGACATCAGTTCTCAGACATCAGACATCAGTTCTCAGACATCAGACATCAGACATCAGTTCTCAGACATCAGACATCAGACATCAGTTCTCAGACATCAGACATCAGACACCAGACATCAGACATCAGACATCAGACACCAGACATCAGACATCAGTTCTCAGACATCAGACATCAGACGCCAGACAACAGACATCAGACACCAGACATCAGACATCAGACATCTGACATCAGACATCTGACATCAGACATCAGACATCAGACATCAGACATCAGACACCAGACACCAGACACCAGACATCAGACATCAGACATCAGTTCTCAGACATCAGACATCAGACACCAGACATCAGACATCAGACACCAGACATCAGACATCAGTCAGACATCAGATATCAGACACAAGACATCAGACACCAGACATCAGACACCAGACATCAGACACCAGACATCAGTCATCAGTCAGACATCATACACCAGACATCAGACCTCAGACCTCAGACATCAGTCAGACATCAGACACCAGACATCAGACATCAGACATCAGACACCAGACATCAGTTATCAGACATCAGACATCAGACACCAGACATCAGACACCAGACATCAGACACCAGACATCAGACATCAGACACCAGAAATCAGACACCAGAAATCAGACATCAGACACCAGACATCAGACATCAGACACCAGATATCAGACATCAGACACCAGACATCAGACATCAGACATCAGTCAGACATCAGACATCAAACATCAGACATCAGACATCAGTTCTCAGACATCAGACATCAGACACCAGACATCAGACATCAGACACCAGACATCAGACATCAGACACCAGACATCAGACATCAGTTCTCAGACATCAGTCAGACATCAGACATCAGACATCAGACACCAGACACCAGACATCAGACATCAGACACCAGACATCAGACATCAGACACCAGACATCAAACATCAGTTCTCAGACATCAGACATCAGACATTAGTTCTCAGACATCAAACATCAGACACCAGACATGAGTTCTCAGACATCAGACATCAGACACCAGACATCAGACATCAGACATCAGACACCAGACATCAGACATCAGTTCTCAGACATCAGACATGAGACACCAGTTCTCAGACACCAGACATCAGACATCAGACACCAGAAATCAGTTCTCAGACATCAGTTCTCAGACATCAGACATCAGTTCTCAGACATCAGATATCAGACACCAGACATCAGACATCAGACACCAGACATCAGTTATCACACATCAGACATCAGACATCAGTTCTCAGACACCAGACCTCAGACATCAGACATCAGACGTCAGTTCTCAGACATCAGACATCAGACACCAGACATCAGACATCAGACATCAGACATCAGACACCAGACATCAGACATCAGTTCTCAGACATCAGACATCAGTTCTCAGATATCAGACATCAGACACCAGATATCAGACACCAGAAATCAGTTATCAGACATCAGACATGAGACACCAGTTCTCAGACACCAGACATCAGACATCAGACACCAGAAATCAGTTCTCAGACATCAGTTCTCAGACATCAGACACCAGACATCAGTTCTCAGACATCAGACATCAGTTCTCAGATATCAGACATCAGACATCAGTTCTCAGACATGAGACATCAGACATCAGACATCAGACATCAGATATCAGACATCAGACATCAGTTCTCAGACATCAGACATCAGTTCTCAGACATCAGACATCAGTTCTCAGACATCAGACATCAGTTCCCAGACACCAGACATCAGGCATCAGACACCAGACATCAGACATCAGACACCAGACATCAGACATCAAACACCAGACATCAGACATCAGACACCAGACATCAGTTATTAGACACCAGACATCAGACACCAGACATCAGACATGAGACACCAGACATGAGTTCTCAGACATCAGACATCAGATATCAGACATCAGACATCAGTTCTCAGACATCAGACATCAGTTCTCAGACATCAGACATCAGACATCAGTTCTCAGACATCAGACATCAGACATCAGTTCTCATAAATCAGACACCAGACATGAGACATCAGACATCAGACATCAAACATCAGTTCTCAGACATCAGTTCTCAGACATCAGACATCAGTTCTCAGACATCAGACATCAGACACCAGATATCAGTTCTCAGACACCAGACATCAGACATCAGTTATCAGACATCAGACATCAGACATCAGTTATCAGACAACAGACATCAGTTCTCAGACATCAGACATCAGACACCAGACATCAGACATCAGACACCAGACATCAGACATCAGTCAGACATCAGATATCAGACACAAGACATCAGACACCAGACATCAGACACCAGACATCAGACACCAGACATCAGTCATCAGTCAGACATCATACACCAGACATCAGACCTCAGACCTCAGACATCAGTCAGACATCAGACACCAGACATCAGACATCAGACATCAGACACCAGACATCAGACACCAGACATCAGACACCAGACATCAGACATCAGACACCAGACATCAGACATCAGACACCAGACATCAGACATCAGACACCAGATATCAGACATCAGACACCAGACATCAGACATCAGACATCAGTCAGACATCAGACATCAAACATCAGACATCAGACATCAGTTCTCAGACATCAGACATCAGACACCAGACATCAGACATCAGACACCAGACATCAGACATCAGACACCAGACATCAGACATCAGTTCTCAGACATCAGTCAGACATCAGACATCAGACATCAGACACCAGACACCAGACATCAGACATCAGACACCAGACATCAGACATCAGTTCTCAGACATCAGACATCAGTTCTCAGACATCAGACATCAGACATTAGTTCTCAGACATCAAACATCAGACACCAGACATGAGTTCTCAGACATCAGACATCAGACACCAGACATCAGACATCAGACATCAGACACCAGACATCAGACATCAGACATCAGTTCTCAGACATCAGACATGAGACACCAGTTCTCAGACACCAGACATCAGACATCAGACACCAGAAATCAGTTCTCAGACATCAGACATCAGTTCTCAGACATCAGACATCAGTTCTCAGACATCAGACACCAGACACCAGACATCAGACATCAGACACCAGACATCAGACATCAGTTCTCAGACATCAGACATCAGTTCTCAGACATCAGACATCAGACATTAGTTCTCAGACATCAAACATCAGACACCAGACATGAGTTCTCAGACATCAGACATCAGACACCAGACATCAGACATCAGACATCAGACACCAGACATCAGACATCAGTTCTCAGACATCAGACATGAGACACCAGTTCTCAGACACCAGACATCAGACATCAGACACCAGAAATCAGTTCTCAGACATCAGTTCTCAGACATCAGACATCAGTTCTCAGACATCAGATATCAGACACCAGACATCAGACATCAGACACCAGACATCAGTTATCACACATCAGACATCAGACATCAGACATCAGTTCTCAGACATCAGACCTCAGACATCAGACATCAGACATCAGACATCAGACATCAGACATCAGACACCAGACATCAGACATCAGTTCTCAGACATCAGACATCAGTTCTCAGATATCAGACATCAGACACCAGACATCAGACACCAGATATCAGACACCAGACATCAGACACCAGACATCAGTTCTCAGACATCAGACACCAGACATCAGTTCTCAGACATCAGACATCAGTTCTCAGATATCAGACATCAGACATCAGTTCTCAGACATGAGACATCAGACATCAGACATCAGACATCAGATATCAGACACCAGACATCAGACATCAGTTCTCAGACATCAGACATCAGTTCTCAGACATCAGACATCAGTTCTCAGACATCAGACATCAGTTCCCAGACACCAGACATCAGGCATCAGACACCAGACATCAGACATCAGACACCAGACATCAGACATCAAACACCAGACATCAGACATCAGACACCAGACATCAGTTATTAGACACCAGACATCAGACACCAGACATCAGACATGAGACACCAGACATGAGTTCAGACATCAGACATCAGATATCAGACATCAGACATCAGTTCTCAGACATCAGACATCAATTCTCAGACATCAGACATCAGACATCAGTTCTCAGACATCAGACATCAGACATCAGTTCTCAGACATCAGACACCAGACATGAGACATCAGACATCAGACATCAAACATCAGTTCTCAGACATCAGTTCTCAGACATCAGACATCAGTTCTCAGACATCAGACATCAGACATCAGACACCAGACACCAGAAATCAGACATCAGACATCAGACATCAGTTATCAGACATCAGACATCAGACATCAGTTATCAGACATCAGACATCAGTTCTCAGACATCAGACATCAGACATCAGTTCTCAGACATCAGACATCATACACCAGACATCAGACACCAGACATCAGACATCAAACATCAGTTCTCAGACATCAGTCAGACTTCAGACACCAGACATCAGACATCAGACACCAGACACCAGACATCAGACATCAGACACCAGACATCAGTTAACAGACACCAGACATCAGACATCAGTTCTCAGACATCAGTCAGACACCAGACATCAGACATCAGTTCTCAGACATCAGTCAGACACCAGACATCAGACATCAGTTCTCAGACATCAGACATCAGACACCAGACATCAGACATGAGTTATCAGACATCAGACATCAGTTCTCAGACATCAGTTCTCAGACATCAGACATCAGACATCACACATCAGTTATCAGACATCAGACATCAGACATCAGTTCTCAGACATCAGACACCAGACATCAGTCAGACATCAGACATCAGACATCAGTCAGACATCAGACATCAGACATCAGACACCAGACATCAGTCAGACATCAGACACCAGACACCAGACATCAGACCTCAGACATCAGTCAGACATCAGACACCAGACATCAGACATCAGACATCAGACACCAGACATCAGTTATCAGACATCAGACATCAGACATCAGACATCAGACATCAGACATCAGACATCAGACACCAGACATCAGACATCAGACACCAGACATCAGACATCAGACACCAGACATCAGATATCAGACATCAGACATCAGACATCAGTTCTCAGACATCAGTCAGACATCAGACATCAGACATCAGACACCAGACATCAGACATCAGACACCAGACACCAGACATCAGACATCAGTTATCAGACATCAGACATCAGTTATCAGACAACAGACATCAGTTCTCAGACATCAGACATCAGTTCTCAGACATCAGACATCAGACACCAGACATCAGACATCAGACACCAGACATCAGTCAGACATCAGACATCAGACACAAGACATCAGACACCAGACATCAGACACCAGACATCAGACATCAGTTCTCAGACATCAGTCAGACATCAGACACCAGACATCAGTCATCAGACATCAGAAATCAGACACCAGACATCAGACACCAGACATCAGACATCAGACACCAGACATCAGACATCAGACATCAGACACCAGACATCAGACACCAGACATCAGACATCAGACACCAGACATCAGACATCAGACACCAGACATCAGACATCAGACATCAGACATCAGACATCAGTTCTCAGACATCAGTCAGACATCAGACATCAGACATCAGACACCAGACATCAGACATCAGACACCAGACATCAGACACCAGACATCAGACATCAGTTATCAGACATCAGACATCAGTTATCAGACATCAGACATCAGTTATCAGACAACAGACATCAGTTCTCAGACATCAGACATCAGTTCTCAGACATCAGACATCAGACACCAGACATCAGACATCAGACACCAGACATCAGTCAGACATCAGACATCAGACACAAGACATCAGACACCAGACATCAGACACCAGACATCAGACATCAGTTCTCAGACATCAGTCAGACATCAGACACCAGACATCAGTCATCAGACATCAGAAATCAGACACCAGACATCAGACACCAGACATCAGACATCAGACATCAGACATCAGACACCAGACATCAGACACCAGACATCAGACATCAGACACCAGACATCAGACATCAGACACCAGACATCAGACATCAGACATCAGACATCAGTTCTCAGACATCAGTCAGACATCAGACATCAGACATCAGACACCAGACACCAGACATCAGACACCAGACATCAGACACCAGACATCAGACATCAGTTATCAGACATCAGACATCAGTTATCAGACAACAGACATCAGTTTTCAGACATCAGACATCAGTTCTCAGACATCAGACATCAGACACCAGACATCAGACATCAGACACCAGACATCAGTCAGACATCAGACATCAGACACAAGACATCAGACACCAGACATCAGACATCAGTTCTCAGACATCAGTCAGACATCAGACACCAGACATCAGTCATCAGACATCAGAAATCAGACACCAGACATCAGTTATCAGACATCAGACATCAGTTCTCAGACATCAGACATCAGACACCAGACATCAGACATCAGACATCAGTTCTCAGACATCAGACATCAGACGCCAGACAACAGACATCAGACACCAGACATCAGACATCAGACATCTGACATCTGACATCAGACATCTGACATCAGACATCTGACATCAGACATCAGACATCAGACATCAGACATCAGACACCAGACACCAGACATCAGACATCAGACATCAGACATCAGTTCTCAGACATCAGTCAGACATCAGACATCAGACATCAGACACCAGACATCAGACATCAGACATCAGACACTAGACATGAGTTCTCAGACATCAGACACCAGACATCAGTTATCAGACATCAGACATCAGATATCAGACACCAGACATCAGACATCAGTTCTCAGACACCAGACATCAGTTATCAGACATCAGACATCAGTTCTCAGACATCAGACATCAGACACCAGACATCAGACATCAGACATCAGTTCTCAGACATCAGACATCAGACGCCAGACAACAGACATCAGACACCAGACATCAGACATCAGACATCTGACATCTGACATCAGACATCTGACATCAGACATCTGACATCAGACATCAGACATCAGACACCAGACACCAGACATCAGACATCAGTTCTCAGACATCAGTCAGACATCAGACATCAGACATCAGACACCAGACATCAGACATCAGACATCAGACACTAGACATGAGTTCTCAGACATCAGACACCAGACATCAGTTATCAGACATCAGACATCAGATATCAGACACCAGACATCAGACATCAGTTCTCAGACATCAGACATCAGTTCTCAGACACCAGACATCAGACATCAGACACCAGACACCAGACATCAGACATCAGTTCTCAGACATCAGACATCAGACATCAGTTCTCAGACATCAGTCAGACATCAGACATCAGACATCAGACACCAGACATGAGTTCTCAGACATCAGACACCAGACATCAGTTATCAGACATCAGACATCAGACATCAGACACCAGACATCAGACACCAGACATCAGACATCAGTTCTCAGACATCAGACATCAGACGCCAGACAACAGACATCAGACACCAGAAATCAGACATCAGACATCAGACATCAGACATCAGACACCAGACATGAGTTCTCAGACATCAGACATCAGACAGCAGACATCAGACATCAGACATCAGACACCAGACATCAGACACCAGACATCAGACATCAGACATCAGTTCTCAGACATCAGACATCAGACATCAGTTCTCAGACATCAGACATCAGACATCAGTTCTCAGACATCAGTTCTCAGACATCAGACATCAGTTCTCAGACATCAGATATCAGACACCAGACATCAGACACCAGACATCAGTTATCACACATCAGACATCAGACATCAGTTCTCAGACATCAGACCTCAGACATCAGACATCAGACATCAGTTCTCAGACATCAGACACCAGACATCAGACATCAGACATCAGACATCAGACACCAGACATCAGACATCAGTTCTCAGACATCAGACATCAGTTCTCAGATATCAGACATCAGACACCAGATATCAGACACCAGACATCAGACATCAGACATCAGTTCTCAGACATCAGACACCAGACATCAGTTCTCAGACATCAGACATCAGTTCTCAGATATCAGACATCAGACATCAGTTCTCAGACATGAGACATCAGACATCAGACATCAGACATCAGATATCAGACACCAGACATCAGACATCAGTTCTCAGACATCAGACATCAGTTCTCAGACATCAGACATCAGTTCTCAGACATCAGACATCAGTTCCCAGACACCAGACATCAGGCATCAGACACCAGACATCAGACATCAGACACCAGACATCAGACATCAAACACCAGACATCAGACATCAGACACCAGACACCAGACATCAGTTATTAGACACCAGACATCAGACACCAGACATCAGACATCAGACACCAGACATGAGTTCTCAGACATCAGACATCAGATATCAGACATCAGACATCAGTTATCAGACATCAGACATCAGACATCAGTTATCAGACATCAGACATCAGTTCTCAGACATCAGACATCAGACATCAGTTCTCAGACATCAGACATCAGTTCTCAGACATCAGACATCAGACATCAGACACCAGACATGAGACATCAGACATCAGACATCAGACATCAGATATCAGACACCAGACATCAGACATCAGTTCTCAGACATCAGACATCAGACACCAGACATGAGACATCAGACATCAGACATCAAACATCAGTTCTCAGACATCAGTTCTCAGACATCAGACATCAGTTCTCAGACATCAGACATCATACATCAGACATCAGACACCAGACATCAGACATCAGACACCAGTCATCAGACATCAGTTCTCAGACATCAGACATCAGTTCTCAGACATCAGACATCAGTTCTCAGACATCAGACATCAGACTCCAGACATCAGACATCAGACATCAGACACCAGACACCAGAAATCAGACATCAGACATCAGACATCAGTTATCAGACATCAGACATCAGTTCTCAGACATCAGACATCAGACATCAGTTCTCAGACATCAGACATCATACACCAGACATCAGACACCAGACATCAGACATCAAACATCAGTTCTCAGACATCAGTCAGACTTCAGACACCAGACATCAGACATCAGACACCAGACATCAGACATCAGACACCAGACACCAGACATCAGACACCAGACATCAGACATCAGACACCAGACATCAGACATCAGTTCTCAGAAATCAGACACCAGACATCAGACATCAGACATCAGACATCAGACATCAGTTCTCAGACGTCAGACATCAGTTCTCAGACATCAGACATCAGTTACCAGACACCAGACATCAGACATCAGACATCAGACACCAGACATCAGACACCAGACACCAGACATCAGTTCTCAGACATCAGTCAGACACCAGACATCAGACATCAGTTCTCAGACATCAGTCAGACACCAGACATCAGACATCAGTTCTCAGACATCAGACATCAGACACCAGACATCAGACATGAGTTATCAGACATCAGACATCAGTTCTCAGACATCACTTCTCAGACATCAGATATCAGACACCAGACATCAGACATCAGACATCAGACATCAAACACCAGACACCAGACATCAGACATCAGACAAGAGACATCAGTTATCAGACATCAGTTCTCAGACATCTGACATCAGACACCAGACATCAGACATCAGAAACCAGTCATCAGACATCAGTTCTCAGACATCAGACATCAGTTCTCAGACATCAGACATCAGTTCTCAGACATCAGACATCAGTTCTCAGACATCAGACATCAGACTCCAGACATCAGACATCTGACATCATACACCAGACACCAGACACCAGACATCAGACATCAGACATCAGACATCAGACATCAGACATCAGTTCTCAGACATCAAACATCAGACATCAGTTCTCAGACATCAGACATCATACACCAGACATCAGACACCAGACATCAGACATCAAACATCAGTTCTCAGACATCAGTCAGACATCAGACACCAGACATCAGACATCAGACACCAGACATCAAACACCAGACATCAGACATCAGACACCAGACATCAGACATCAGACATCAGACATCAGTTCTCAGACATCAGACACCAGACATCAGACACCAGACATCAGGCATCAGACATCAGACATCAGACATCAGTTCTCAGATGTCAGACATCAGTTCTCAGACATCAGACATCAGTTACCAGACACCAGACATCAGACATCAGACATCAGACACCAGACATCAGACATCAGTTAACAGACACCAGACATCAGACATCAGTTCTCAGACATCAGTCAGACACCAGACATCAGACATCAGTTCTCAGACATCAGTCAGACATCAGACATCAGACATCAGTTCTCAGACATCAGACATCAGACACCAGACATCAGACATGAGTTATCAGACATCAGACATCAGTTCTCAGACAGTAGACATCAGTTCTCAGACATCAGACATCAGACATCAGACATGAGTTCTCAGACATCAGACACCAGACATCAGACACCAGACATCAGACATCAGTTATCAGACATCAGACATCAGACATCAGACATCAGACATCAGTTCTCAGACATCAGACATCAGACATCAGACATCAGACATCAGACATCAGTTCTCAGACATCAGACACCAGACATCAGTCAGACATCAGACATCAGACATCAGTCAGACATCAGACATCAGACACCAGACATCAGACATCAGTCAGACATCAGACACCAGACATCAGACATCAGACCTCAGACATCAGTCAGACATCAGACACCAGACATCAGACATCAGACATCAGACACCAGACATCAGTTATCAGACATCAGACATCAGACATCAGACACCAGACATCAGACATCAGACACCAGACATCAGACATCAGACACCAGACATCAGACATCAGACATCAGACATCAGTTCTCAGACATAAGCCATCAGTTCTCAGACATCAGACATCAGACAATAGTTCTCAGACATCAAACATCAGACACCAAACATCAGACATGATTTCTCAGACATCAGACATCAGACACCAGACATCAGTTATCAGACATCAGACATCTGACTGTCACGGGGGCTTAGTTCAACTAAGGCTGAAATACCCGGGGCCCCTGTGGTGTCCCTTTACTAGGGGAAACCCTGTCTGACCCTCAACCCAGGGTTTTTGCTGAAGGTGCAAATGCCTGAGCCTCCGACCTTTCCTTATCTCCTGCTCAGCCCTGCACTTAACCCTCCACCCTCCACCCAGTGGGAAGTCACCACCAAAGCTCCCACACAAATAATGACAGACAGGGAGAACTTAAACTGCACTGCGCCGCACACACACAGGAATAAACAGTAATGTGAACAGGGCACAACTAAACACAAATATGGGAAGGAGAAAGGATAACGACGGATCATACGACACCAGATATGAATCTCTCTCTCTTGAACACCTCCACTCCAGACCGGAACCACTTGGTATGAAACACAAGCTATAATCGGCGACGCCCATAGGCCAGCATGACTATTTAAAGACCGTGGGCGTGACTAACCATCCAACCTGGTCTCCAGCAGGATTAACCCCCGAGAGCCTGAAGATCAGGCCGGCGCCACTGAGGCTATAGTGGCTGGAGGTGGAACTACCTCTGCCTGCCGGATGCTGTGGTGTGAACAGCGTCCGACATGACAGTACCCCGTCTTCTACGAGGGACCCCAGGGCCCTCAAGACTCATAGGACCCGGCTTGTCCGGATGACGACGGTGAAAAGAACTGACCAGCCGATCCGCATGTATGTCTGAGGCTGGAACCCAAGACCTCTCCTCTGGACCATACCCCCGCCAGTGCACCAAATACTGAAGAGTACGGCGTACTACTCGAGAGTCCACTACCTTGGCGACCTCGAACTCTAACTCGCCATCCACCATGACTGGAGGTGGCATCGGCGTCGTGTCCACCAAGCCTACCACCTTTTTCAATAAAGCCCTGTGAAACACGTTGTGTATCTTGTACACCGCGGGAAGTTCCAACCGATAAGCTACTGGGTTAATGATGGCAGAAATCCTAAAAGGCCCAATAAACCTTGGACCCAGTTTTAAAGAAGGGATTTTGAGGTTTATGTTCTTCGTAGCTAACCACACCCATTCACCCACACACAGGTCCGGACCTGGCACGCGTCTACTGTCAGCCACCCGTTTGTACCTGGCACTCATGCTCAACAAACGCTGTTTCACCCGCCTCCAGACTGATGACAATTGGGCTCCTAGCTGATCCTCCTCCGGGACACCCCCGGAGTCACCCTGACGTAAGGTACAAAACTGAGGATGTTGACCGTACACACAAAAGAATGGAGACTCTCCTGATGACTCTTGGCGGTGATTATTTAATGCGAATTCGGCCAGAGGAAGGAAAGTAGACCACTCCTCCTGGTTGTCGGACACAAAGCATCGTAAATACTGTTCTAGATTTTGGTTCATGCGCTCAGTTTGTCCATTAGACTGTGGATGAAACGCCGATGAATGTGACAACTTGATCCCCAACCTTGAGCAAAAAGCTTTCCAAAACCTCGCCACAAATTGCGTACCCCTATCAGATACTATGTCAGACGGTACTCCGTGGAGTCTGACCACCTCCTTTACAAATACCTGAGCCAACGTCTTAGCATTGGGCAAAGAGGACAACGCCACAAAATGCGCCATCTTTGAAAAACGGTCAACCACCACCAGGATGACCGTGTTCCCTGCCGAGGCTGGCAAGTCAGTGATAAAATCCATGGAGATTTCTGTCCATGGCCTATTGGGTACCCCCAGAGGCTGTAGCGTGCCAGCAGGACGGGTTCGGGGTGACTTAGCCCTAGCGCACGTGATGCAAGCTGCCACGTACGAGACCACGTCCTGCCGGATTTTGGGCCACCAGAAACGACGCGATACCAGCTCTAAGGTGCCCTTCACCCCTGGGTGACCAGCCAGTACCGAATCGTGGTGTTCCTTCAACACCTTAGGCCGAAGATGCAGGGGTACAAATGATTTGTTGGCGGGAAGTCCTGGTGGTACCTCCTCTTGGGCCTCGGCAATCTCCGCCTCTACCTCAGTCGTGAGAGCCGAGACCACTACCCCTTTCTGGAGGATGGGTACCGGCTCTTCCCGAGGTTCTCCCCCCGGAAAACACCTAGACAAAGCATCCGCCTTGGTGTTTTTAGCCCCGGGACGATACGTCACAAGAAAATTGAAACGAGTAAAAAACAATGCCCAGCGAGCCTGCCTAGGAGACAGACGCTTGGCCGACTCCAGGTAGAGCAGATTCTTATGGTCGGTGATAACTGTGACCTGGTGAGCCGCCCCCTCCAAGAAGTGTCGCCATTCCTCAAAAGCCAGTTTGATGGCCAACAACTCCCTGTTGCCGATATCATAATTCCGTTCGGCCGGCGACAACTTCTTGGAGAAGTAGGCGCATGGATGCATCTCGCTCAAGGACGAGCCTTGAGACAGTACTGCCCCCACTCCCACCTCCGACGCATCAACCTCTACCACAAAAGGTTTAGACACGTCTGGTTGCACCAGAATGGGGGCTGAAGCAAAACTATTCTTCAGACGCTCAAATGCACGTATAGCCACCTCAGGCCAGTTCGCCAGATCGGCACCCTTTTTTGTCATGTCCGTGAGCGGTTTGGCGACAGTCGAAAAGTGTTTTATAAATTTCCTATAATAATTCGCAAACCCAAGGAACCGCTGGAGTGCTTTCAGACTCTCCGGCCTCTCCCATTGCAACACCGCTTGCACCTTAGCGGTGTCCATTTTAAAACCAGCTGCGGACACAATATATCCCAAAAAGGGCAACTCCTGGACAAAAAATAAACATTTTTCCAGCTTAGCATAGAGCTGGTTCTCCCGGAGCAACTGTAACACCTGCCTGACATGCTCCAAATGAGTGTCCCGATCGCTAGAATAAATGAGGATATCATCCAGGTATACAATCACAAATCTCCCCAGGACATGAGCAAAGACATCATTAATAAAATGTTGGAAAACGGCAGGCGCGGTGGTCAACCCAAACGGCATAACCAGACTCTCAAAATGACCCTCAGGAGTGTTAAACGCCGTCTTCCACTCATCCCCCTGACGGACCCTTATGAGGTTATACGCCCCCCTGAGGTCCAGCTTGGAAAACCATTTTGCCCCCGCTACCTGGTTGAACAAATCCGGGATCAACGGCATTGGGTAGGGATCACGGATAGTAATCTGGTTTAACTCTCGGAAATCCAGACACGGGCGTAACCCCCCATCTTTCTTCTTAATGAAGAAAAACCCCGCGGCTACAGGCGAGGACGAAGGCCGGATGTGACCTTTGCTCAGACTCTCCGCGATGTAGTCTTTCAGAGCTTGTCTCTCAGGACCAGAAATATTAAACATCCTGGCCTTAGGTAATTTGGCCCCGGGTTTTAACCTAATAGCACAGTCATAGGCTCTATGTGGAGGCAGTTCTGAGCAACCCTTCTCAGAGAAAACATCCGCGAAATCCTGCAAAGCCTCCGGCAGGCTGGGCGTCACGGCGGACACACATGTGGCCAAGCAATTGTCTTGGCAGAAACCACTCCATTGTACTATGTCCTGAGTTTTCCAATCAATTACCGGGTTGTGCCTGGACAGCCATGGAAAACCCAGGACCATTTGAGCTGGGAGATTACGGAGGACCCTACATGTAACCGACTCAGAATGTAGGACCCCAATGTGGAGTTTCACCTCTGCCACAAACTCAGTAATCTCCCCTTGAGGGAGGGGAACAGCATTAATGGTCACCACCTGTATGGGGTGAGGAAGTTTTTCAATCTTAAACCCGGCGGTGTGTGCAAACTCCTCATCTATGAGATTGGTGGCGGAACCGCTATCCACAAACACTGATATAGGTAGCTCTCTGCCGGCGACAATAACCTTGGCAGGGAGCATACATTGAGATACCATCATGGAGGATATGCATACGCTCAGTTGGGTCTCCTCCATACCCTCTGAGCTTAACAGTTTTCCGCCGGTGTGACCCTCTTAGGTAGTACCGGGCAAACGTTAACATAATGACCTCCTTTACCACAGTAGAAACATGCTCCGGACTTCCGGACTCCCGGAGCGCGAGGCTGAACCTGTGCCACGCCAGCAATCTGCATAGGTTCAGGGGACTCATCTACTTCAACCACACCTGCACCTCTGTTTTCCCCCAGAGGTAGCGTCTCCTGTGCCCCCTGATGAAAACGGCGATCAATACGTATCACCAAACTCATGGCAGACTCCAATGATGCCGGAGTCTCATACATTAGGAGGGCTTGTTTCACCCTCCCTGATACCCCATGAATAAACTGGCTCCGCAGTGCTGGGTCATTCCACTGTGTGTCTACAGCCCAGCGGCGAAATTCCGAACAATAGTCTTCTGCCAAGCGCTCCCCCTGGCGGAGGGCGCGGATTTTAGATTCCGCTAGAGCCAGTCGGTCAGGGTCATCGTAAATGAGCCCGAGGGCAGAAAAAACATTATCGACCGAATGAAATGTAGCAGAGTCAGGTGGTAAGGAAAATGCCCATGCTTGGGGGTCACCACTCAGTAATGACAACACCAGCCCTACTCGCTGGGCCTCATTACCTGAGGATATTGGCCGCATGCGGAAGTATAATTTGCAGGCCTCCCGAAATACGACAAATTTGCTGCGATCGCCTGAAAATCGTTCTGGCAGCGGAAACTTCGGCTCTGCACCGATACCTGCAGATGCCGTTTGCACCTTTGCTACTACCAGGCCCTGCTGCTGAACTGCCCCATTCAACTCGGAGACCTGTATGGACAGCGCCGCCAACTGGCGGGTTATGGAATCTAATGGATCCATGGACTCCTGAAAAAATGTGGGCCGATTATAATGTCACGGGGGCTTAGTTCAACTAAGGCTGAAATACCCGGGGCCCCTGTGGTGTCCCTTTACTAGGGGAAACCCTGTCTGACCCTCAACCCAGGGTTTTTGCTGAGGGTGCAAATGCCTGAGCCTCCGACCTTTCCTTATCTCCTGCTCAGCCCTGCACTTAACCCTCCACCCTCCACCCAGTGAGAAGTCACCACCAAAGCTCCCACACAAATAATGACAGACAGGGAGAACTTAAACTGCACTGCGCCGCACACACACAGGAATAAACAGTAATGTGAACAGGGCACAACTAAACACAAATATGGGAAGGAGAAAGGATAACGACGGATCATACGACACCAGATATGAATCTCTCTCTCTTGAACACCTCCACTCCAGACCGGAACCACTTGGTATGAAACACAAGCTATAATCGGCGACGCCCATAGGCCAGCATGACTATTTAAAGACCGTGGGCGTGACTAACCATCCAACCTGGTCTCCAGCAGGATTAACCCCCGAGAGCCTGAAGATCAGGCCGGCGCCACTGAGGCTATAGTGGCTGGAGGTGGAACTACCTCTGCCTGCCGGATGCTGTGGTGTGAACAGCGTCCGACATGACACTGACATCAGTTCTCAGACATCAGACATCAGTTCTCAGACATCAGACATCAGACATCAGACACCAGACACCAGACATCAGACATCAGACATCAGACACCAGACACCAGACACCAGACATCAGTTCTCAGACAACAGTCAGACACCAGACATCAGACATCAGTCAGACACCAGACATCAGACACCAGACATCAGACATCAGACATCAGTTCTCAGACATCAGTCAGACATCAGACATCAGACATCAGACACCAGACATCAGACATCAGACACCAGACATGAGTTCTCAGACATCAGACACCAGACATCAGTTATCAGACATCAGACATCAGACATCAGTTATCAGACATCAGACATCAGTTCTCAGACATCAGACATCAGACACCAGACATCAGACAACAGACATCAGACACCAGACATCAGACATCAGTTCTCAGACATCAGACATCAGACGCCAGACAACAGACATCAGACACCAGACATCAGACATCAGTTATCAGACATCAGACTTCTGACATCAGACATCAGACATCAGACACCAGACACCAGACATCAGACATCAGACATCAGTTCTCAGACATCAGTCAGACATCAGACATCAGACACCAGACATCAGACATCAGACATCAGACACTAGACATGAGTTCTCAGACATCAGACACCAGACATCAGTTATCAGACATCAGATATCAGACACCAGACATCAGACATCAGTTCTCAGACATCAGACATCAGACATCAGACACCAGACACCAGACTTCAGACATCAGTTCTCAGACATCAGACACCAGACATCAGACATCAGACATCAGACATCAGTTCTCAGACATCAGACATCAGACATCAGTTCTCAGACATCAGACATCAGACATCAGACACCAGATATCAGACATTAGACATCAGACATCAGACACCAGACACCAGACATCAGACACCAGACACCAGACATAAGTTCTCAGACATCAGACATCAGTTCTCAGATATCAGACAACAGTTCTCAGACATCAGACATCAGACACCAGACACCAGACATCAGTTCTCAGACATCAGACATCAGTTCTCAGACATCAGACATCAGTTCTCAGACATCAGACACCAGACATCAGACATCAGTCATCAGTTATCAGACATCAGACATCAGTTCTCAGACATCAGACATCAGACACCAGACATCAGACATCAGACACCAGACACCAGACACCAGACATCAGTTCTCAGACTTCAGACATCAGACATCAGACACCAGTCAACAGACATTAGACATCAGACACCAGACACCAGACATCAGACACCAGACACCAAACATCAGTTCTCAGACATCAGACATCAGTTCTCAGACATCAGACATCAGTTCTCAGATATCAGACAACAGTTCTCAGACATCAGACACCAGACATCAGACATCAGTTCACAGACATCAGACATCAGTTCTCAGACATCAGACATCAGACATCAGACACCAGACACCAGTCATCAGACATCAGACACCAGACACCAGACATCAGACATCAGACACCAGACATCAGTTCTCAGACATCAGACATCAGTTCTCAGACATCAGACATCAGTTCTCAGACATCTGACATCAGACACCAGACATCAGACATCAGACACCAGACATCAGACATCAGTTCTCAGACATCAGACACCAGACATCAGACACGAGACATCAGACATCAGTTCTCAGACATCAGACATCAGTTCTCAGACATCAGACATCAGACATCAGACAATAGTTCTCAGACATCAAACATCAGACACCAGACATCAGACATCAGACATCAGACACCAGACATCAGACATCAGACATCAGACATCAGACAGCAGACATCAGTTCTCAGACATCAGACATCAGACATCAGTTCTCAGACATCAGACATCAGACATCAGACACCAGACATCAGACATCAGACACCAGACATCAGACATCAGACATCAGACATCAGACATCAGACACCAGACATCAGACATCAAACATCAGACACCAGACATCAGACACCAGACATTAGAAATCAGACATCAGACATCAGACATCAGACACCAGACATCAGTTCTCAGACATCAGTTCTCAGACATCAGACATCAGTTCTCAGACATCTGACATCAGACACCAGACATCAGACATCAGACACCAGACATCAGACATCAGTTCTCAGACATCAGACACCAGACATCAGACACGAGACATCAGACATCAGTTCTCAGACATCAGACATCAGTTCTCAGACATCAGACATCAGACAATAGTTCTCAGACATCAAACATCAGACACCAGACATCAGACATCAGACACCAGACATCAGACATCAGACATCAGACAGCAGACATCATTTCTCAGACATCAGACATCAGACATCAGACATCAGACATCAGTTCTCAGACATCAGACATCAGACACCAGACATAAGACATCAGACACCAGACATCAGACATCAGACATCAGACATCAGACACCAGACATCAGACATCAGACATCAGACACCAGACATCAGACACCAGACATTAGAAATCAGACATCAGACATCAGACATCAGACATCAGACAGCAGACATCAGACATCAGACAGCAGACATCATTTCTCAGACATCAGACATCAGACATCAGACATCAGTTCTCAGACATCAGACATCAGACACCAGACATCAGACATCAGACACCAGACATCAGACATCAGACATCAGACATCAGACATCAGACACCAGACATCAGACATCAGACATCAGACACCAGACATCAGACACCAGACATTAGAAATCAGACATCAGACATCAGACACCAGACATCAGACATCAGTTCTCAGACATCAGACATCAGACATCAGACACCAGACATCAGACATCAGACATCAGACACCAGACACCAGACATCAGTTCTCAGACATCAGACATCAGACACCAGACACCAGACATCAGACACCAGACATCAGTTCTCAGACATCAGTTCTCAGATATCAGACAACAGTTCTCAGACATCAGATATCAGACACCAGACATCAGACATCAGTTCTCAGACATCAGACATCACTTCTCAGACATCAGATATCAGACACCAGACATCAGACATCAGACATCAGACACCAGACACCAGACATCAGACAACAGACAAGAGACATCAGTTCTCAGACATCAGACATCAGTTGTCAGACATCTGACATCAGACACCAGACATCAGACATCAGACACCAGTCATCAGACATCAGTTCTCAGACATCAGACATCAGTTCTCAGACATCAGACATCAGTTCTCAGACATCAGACATCAGACTCCAGACATCAGACATCAGACATCAGACACCAGACACCAGAAATCAGACATCAGACATCAGACATCAGTTATCAGACATCAGACATCAGTTCTCAGACATCAGACATCAGACATCAGTTCTCAGACATCAGACATCAGACATCAGACACCAGACACCAGACATCAGACATCAGACATCAGACACCAGACACCAGACACCAGACATCAGTTCTCAGACAACAGTCAGACACCAGACATCAGACATCAGTCAGACACCAGACATCAGACACCAGACATCAGACATCAGTTCTCAGACATCAGTCAGACATCAGACATCAGACATCAGACACCAGACATCAGACATCAGACACCAGACATGAGTTCTCAGACATCAGACACCAGACATCAGTTATCAGACATCAGACATCAGACATCAGTTATCAGACATCAGACATCAGTTCTCAGACATCAGACATCAGACACCAGACATCAGACATCAGACATCAGACACCAGACATCAGACATCAGTTCTCAGACATCAGACATCAGACGCAAGACAACAGACATCAGACACCAGACATCAGACATCAGTTATCAGACATCAGACATCTGACATCAGACATCAGACATCAGACACCAGACACCAGACACCAAACATCAGACACCAGACACCAGACATCAGACATCAGACATCAGTTCTCAGACATCAGTCAGACATCAGACATCAGACACTAGACATGAGTTCTCAGACATCAGACACCAGACATCAGTTATCAGACAGCAGACATCAGATATCAGACACCAGACATCAGACATCAGTTCTCAGACATCAGACATCAGTTCTCAGACACCAGACATCAGACATCAGACACCAGACACCAGACATCAGACATCAGTTCTCAGACATCAGACATCAGTTCTCAGACATCAGACATCAGTTCTCATACATCAGACATCAGACACCAGACATCAGACATCAGACACCAGACATCAGACATCAAACACCAGACATCAGACACCAGACACCAGACATCAGACATCAGACACCAGACATCAGACACCAGATACCAGACATCAGACATCAGACATCAGTTCTCAGACATCAGACATCTGGTCTCAGACATCAGTTATCAGTTCTTAGACATCAGACATCAGACATCAGACATCAGACATCAGTTCTCAGACATCAGACATCAGTTCTCAGACATCAGACATCAGGTCTCAGACATCAGTTATCAGTTCTCAGACATCAGACACGAGACATCACACATCAGTTATCAGACATCAGACATCAGACATCAGTTCTCAGACATCAGACATCAGACACCAGACATCAGACATCAGACACCAGACATCAGACACAAGCCATCAGACACCAGACATCAGACATCAGTCAGACATCAGACACCAGACATCAGACATCAGACCTCAGACATCAGTCAGACATCAGACACCAGACATCAGACATCAGACACCAGACATCAGTTGTCAGACATCAGACATCAGACACCAGACATCAGACATCAGACACCAGACATCAGACACCAGACATCAGACATCAGACACCAGACATCAGTTCTCAGACATCAGACATCAGTTCTTAGACATCAGACATCAGACACCAGACATCAGACATCAGACACCAGACATCAGTTCTCAGACATCAGACATCAGTTATCAGACATCAGACATCAGACATCAGTTATCAGACAACAGACATCAGTTCTCAGACATCAGACATCAGACACCAGACATCAGACATCAGACACCAGACATCAAACATCAGTCAGACATCAGACATCAGACACAAGACATCAGACACCAGACATCAGACACCAGACATCAGACACCAGACATCAGTCATCAGACATCAGTTCTCAGACATCAGACATCAGTTGTCAGACATCTGACATCAGACACCAGACATCAGACATCAGACACCAGTCATCAGACATCAGTTCTCAGACATCAGACATCAGTTCTCAGACATCAGACATCAGTTCTCAGACATCAGACATCAGACTCCAGACATCAGACATCAGACATCAGACACCAGACACCAGAAATCAGACATCAGACATCAGACATCAGTTATCAGACATCAGACATCAGTTCTCAGACATCAGACATCAGACATCAGTTCTCAGACATCAGACATCAGACATCAGACACCAGACACCAGACATCAGACATCAGACATCAGACACCAGACACCAGACACCAGACATCAGTTCTCAGACAACAGTCAGACACCAGACATCAGACATCAGTCAGACACCAGACATCAGACACCAGACATCAGACATCAGTTCTCAGACATCAGTCAGACATCAGACATCAGACATCAGACACCAGACATCAGACATCAGACACCAGACATGAGTTCTCAGACATCAGACACCAGACATCAGTTATCAGACATCAGACATCAGACATCAGTTATCAGACATCAGACATCAGTTCTCAGACATCAGACATCAGACACCAGACATCAGACATCAGACATCAGACACCAGACATCAGACATCAGTTCTCAGACATCAGACATCAGACGCAAGACAACAGACATCAGACACCAGACATCAGACATCAGTTATCAGACATCAGACATCTGACATCAGACATCAGACATCAGACACCAGACACCAGACACCAAACATCAGACACCAGACACCAGACATCAGACATCAGACATCAGTTCTCAGACATCAGTCAGACATCAGACATCAGACACTAGACATGAGTTCTCAGACATCAGACACCAGACATCAGTTATCAGACATCAGACATCAGATATCAGACACCAGACATCAGACATCAGTTCTCAGACATCAGACATCAGTTCTCAGACACCAGACATCAGACATCAGACACCAGACACCAGACATCAGACATCAGTTCTCAGACATCAGACATCAGTTCTCAGACATCAGACATCAGTTCTCATACATCAGACATCAGACACCAGACATCAGACATCAGACACCAGACATCAGACATCAAACACCAGACATCAGACACCAGACACCAGACATCAGACATCAGACACCAGACATCAGACACCAGATACCAGACATCAGACATCAGACATCAGTTCTCAGACATCAGACATCTGGTCTCAGACATCAGTTATCAGTTCTTAGACATCAGACATCAGACATCAGACATCAGACATCAGACATCAGTTCTCAGACATCAGACATCAGTTCTCAGACATCAGACATCAGGTCTCAGACATCAGTTATCAGTTCTCAGACATCAGACACGAGACATCACACATCAGTTATCAGACATCAGACATCAGACATCAGTTCTCAGACATCAGACATCAGACACCAGACATCAGACATCAGACACCAGACATCAGACACAAGCCATCAGACACCAGACATCAGACATCAGTCAGACATCAGACACCAGACATCAGACCTCAGACATCAGTCAGACATCAGACACCAGACATCAGACATCAGACACCAGACATCAGTTGTCAGACATCAGACATCAGACACCAGACATCAGACATCAGACACCAGACATCAGACACCAGACATCAGACATCAGACACCAGACATCAGTTCTCAGACATCAGACATCAGTTCTTAGACATCAGACATCAGACATCAGACACCAGACATCAGACATCAGACACCAGACATCAGTTCTCAGACATCAGACATCAGTTATCAGACATCAGACATCAGTTATCAGACAACAGACATCAGTTCTCAGACATCAGACATCAGACACCAGACATCAGACATCAGACACCAGACATCAAACATCAGTCAGACATCAGACATCAGACACAAGACATCAGACACCAGACATCAGACACCAGACATCAGACACCAGACATCAGTCATCAGACATCAGTTCTCAGACATCAGACACCAGACATCAGTTCTCAGACATCAGACATCAGTTCTCAGATATCAGACATCAGACATCAGTTCTCAGACATGAGACATCAGACATCAGACATCAGACATCAGATATCAGACACCAGACATCAGACATCAGTTCTCAGACATCAGACATCAGTTCTCAGACATCAGACATCAGTTCTCAGACATCAGACATCAGTTCCCAGACACCAGATATCAGGCATCAGACACCAGACATCAGACATCAGACACCAGACATCAGACATCAGACACCAGACATCAGACATCAGACACCAGATATCAGACATCAGACACCAGACACCAGACATCAGACACCAGACATCAGTTATTAGACACCAGACATCAGACACCAGACATCAGACATCAGACACTAGACATGAGTTCTCAGACATCAGACACCAGACATCAGTTATCAGACATCAGACATCAGATATCAGACACCAGACATCAGACATCAGTTCTCAGACATAAGCCATCAGTTCTCAGACATCAGACATCAGACAATAGTTCTCAGACATCAAACATCAGACACCAAACATCAGACATGAGTTCTCAGACATCAGACATCAGACACCAGACATCAGTTATCAGACATCAGACATCTGACATCAGTTCTCAGACATCAGACATCAGTTCTCAGACATCAGACATCAGACATCAGACACCAGACACCAGACATCAGACATCAGACATCAGACACCAGACACCAGACACCAGACATCAGTTCTCAGACAACAGTCAGACACCAGACATCAGACATCAGTCAGACACCAGACATCAGACACCAGACATCAGACATCAGACATCAGTTCTCAGACATCAGTCAGACATCAGACATCAGACATCAGACACCAGACATCAGACATCAGACACCAGACATGAGTTCTCAGACATCAGACACCAGACATCAGTTATCAGACATCAGACATCAGTTATCAGACATCAGACATCAGTTCTCAGACATCAGACATCAGACACCAGACATCAGACAACAGACATCAGACACCAGACATCAGACATCAGTTCTCAGACATCAGACATCAGACGCCAGACAACAGACATCAGACACCAGACATCAGACATCAGTTATCAGACATCAGACATCTGACATCAGACATCAGACATCAGACACCAGACACCAGACATCAGACATCAGACATCAGTTCTCAGACATCAGTCAGACATCAGACATCAGACATCAGACACCAGACATCAGACATCAGACACTAGACATGAGTTCTCAGACATCAGACACCAGACATCAGTTATCAGACATCAGATATCAGACACCAGAGATCAGACATCAGTTCTCAGACATCAGACATCAGACATCAGACACCAGACACCAGACTTCAGACATCAGTTCTCAGACATCAGACACCAGACATCAGACATCAGACATCAGACATCAGTTCTCAGACATCAGACATCAGACATCAGTTCTCAGACATCAGACATCAGACATCAGACACCAGATATCAGACATTAGACATCAGACATCAGACACCAGACACCAGACATCAGACACCAGACACCAGACATAAGTTCTCAGACATCAGACATCAGTTCTCAGATATCAGACAACAGTTCTCAGACATCAGACATCAGACACCAGACACCAGACATCAGTTCTCAGACATCAGACATCAGTTCTCAGACATCAGACATCAGTTCTCAGACATCAGACACCAGACATCAGACATCAGTCATCAGTTATCAGACATCAGACATCAGTTCTCAGACATCAGACATCAGACACCAGACATCAGACATCAGACACCAGACACCAGACACCAGACATCAGTTCTCAGACTTCAGACATCAGACATCAGACACCAGTCAACAGACATTAGACATCAGACACCAGACACCAGACATCAGACACCAGACACCAAACATCAGTTCTCAGACATCAGACATCAGTTCTCAGACATCAGACATCAGTTCTCAGATATCAGACAACAGTTCTCAGACATCAGACACCAGACATCAGACATCAGTTCACAGACATCAGACATCAGTTCTCAGACATCAGACATCAGACATCAGACACCAGACACCAGTCATCAGACATCAGACACCAGACACCAGACATCAGACATCAGACACCAGACATCAGTTCTCAGACATCAGACATCAGTTCTCAGACATCAGACATCAGTTCTCAGACATCTGACATCAGACACCAGACATCAGACATCAGACACCAGACATAAGTTCTCAGACATCAGACATCAGTTCTCAGACATCAGACATCAGACACGAGACATCAGACATCAGTTCTCAGACATCAGACATCAGTTCTCAGACATCAGACATCAGACATCAGACAATAGTTCTCAGACATCAAACATCAGACACCAGACATCAGACATCAGACATCAGACACCAGACATCAGACATCAGACATCAGACAGCAGACAGCAGACATCAGTTCTCAGACATCAGACATCAGACATCAGTTCTCAGACATCAGACATCAGACATCAGACATCAGACACCAGACATCAGACATCAGACACCAGACATCAGACATCAGACATCAGACATCAGACACCAGACATCAGACATCAAACATCAGACACCAGACATCAGACACCAGACATCAGACATCAGACATCAGACATCAGACATCAGACATCAGACATCAGACACCAGACATCAGTTCTCAGACATCAGTTCTCAGACATCAGACATCAGTTCTCAGACATCTGATATCAGACACCAGACATCAGACATCAGACACCAGACATCAGACATCAGTTCTCAGACATCAGACACCAGACATCAGAAACGAGACATCAGACATCAGTTCTCAGACATCAGACATCAGTTCTCAGACATCAGACATCAGACAATAGTTCTCAGACATCAAACATCAGACACCAGACATCAGACATCAGACACCAGACATCAGACATAAGACATCAGACATCAGACAGCAGACATCATTTCTCAGACATCAGACATCAGACATCAGACATCAGTTCTCAGACATCAGACATCAGACATCAGACACCAGACATAAGACATCAGACACCAGACATCAGACATCAGACATCAGACATCAGACACCAGACATCAGACATCAGACATCAGACACCAGACATCAGACACCAGACATTAGAAATCAGACATCAGACATCAGACATCAGACATCAGACATCAGACAGCAGACATCAGACATCAGACAGCAGACATCATTTCTCAGACATCAGACATCAGACATCAGACATCAGTTCTCAGACATCAGACATCAGACATCAGACACCAGACATCAGACATCAGACACCAGACATCAGACATCAGACATCAGACATCAGACATCAGACACCAGACATCAGACATCAGACACCAGACATCAGACACCAGACATTAGAAATCAGACATCAGACATCAGACACCAGACATCAGACATCAGTTCTCAGACATCAGACATCAGACACCAGACATCAGACATCAGACATCAGACACCAGACATCAGTTCTCAGACATCAGACACCAGACACCAGACATCAGACACCAGACATCAGTTCTCAGACATCAGACATCAGTTCTCAGATATCAGACAACAGTTCTCAGACATCAGATATCAGACACCAGACATCAGACATCAGTTCTCAGACATCAGACATCACTTCTCAGACATCAGATATCAGACACCAGACATCAGACATCAGACATCAGACACCAGACACCAGACATCAGACAACACACAAGAGACATCAGTTCTCAGACATCAGACATCAGTTGTCAGACATCTGACATCAGACACCAGACATCAGACATCAGACACCAGTCATCAGACATCAGTTCTCAGACATCAGACATCAGTTCTCAGACATCAGACATCAGTTCTCAGACATCAGACATCAGACTCCAGACATCAGACATCAGACACCAGACACCAGAAATCAGACATCAGACATCAGTTATCAGACATCAGTTCTCAGACATCAGACATCAGACATCAGTTCTCAGACATCAGACATCATACACCAGACATCAGACACCAGACATCAGACATCAAACATCAGTTCTCAGACATCAGTCAGACATCAGACACCAGACATCAGACATCAGACACCAGACACCAGACATCAGACATCAGACACCAGACATCAGACATCAGACACCAGACATCAGACATCAGTTCTCAGAAAATAGGAAACCAGACATCAGACACCTGACATCAGACATCAGACATCAGTTCTCAGACGTCAGACATCAGTTCTCAGACATCAGACATCAGTTACCAGACACCAGACATCAGACATCAGACATCAGACACCAGACATCAGACATCAGTTAACAGACACCAGACATCAGACATCAGTTCTCAGACATCAGTCAGACACCAGACATCAGACATCAGTTCTCAGACATCAGTCAGACACCAGACATCAGACATCAGTTCTCAGACATCAGACATCAGACACCAGACATCAGACATGAGTTATCAGACATCAGACATCAGTTCTCAGACATCAGTTCTCAGACATCAGACATCACACATCAGTTATCAGACATCAGACATCAGACATCAGTTCTCAGATATCAGACATCAGACACCAGACATCAGTCAGACATCAGACATCAGACATCAGTCAGACATCAGACATCAGACACAAGACATCAGACACCAGACATCAGACACCAGACATCAGACACCAGACATCAGACATCAGTCAGACATCAGACACCAGACATCAGACATCAGACCTCAGACATCAGTCAGACATCAGACACCAGACATCAGACATCAGACATCAGACACCAGACATCAGTTATCAGACATCAGACATCAGACATCAGACATCAGACACCAGACATCAGACATCAGACACCAGACATCAGACATCAGACACCAGACATCAGACATCAGACATCAGACATCAGACATCAGTTCTCAGACATCAGTCAGACATCAGATATCAGACATCAGACACCAGACATCAGACATCAGACACCAGACATCAGACACCAGACATCAGACATCAGTTATCAGACATCAGACATCAGTTATCAGACAACAGACATCAGTTCTCAGACATCAGACATCAGTTCTCAGACATCAGACATCAGACACCAGACATCAGACATCAGACACCAGACATCAGACATCAGTCAGACATCAGACATCAGACACAAGACATCAGACACCAGACATCAGACACGAGACATCAGACACCAGACATCAGTCATCAGTCTGACATCAGACACCAGACATCAGACATCAGACCTCAGACATCAGACATCAGACACCAGACATCAGACATCAGACACCAGACATCAGACATCAGACATCAGACACCAGACTTCAGACATCAGACACCAGACATCAGACTTCAGACACCAGACATCAGACATCAGTTCTCAGACATCAGTCAGACATAATACATCAGACATCAGACATCAGACATCAGACACCAGACATCAGACACCAGACATCAGACATCAGACATCAGACATCAGTTCTCAGACATCAGACATCAGTTCTCAGACATCAGACATCAGACACCCGACATCAGACACCAGACATCAGACATCAGACACCAGACATCAGACATCAGTTCTCAGACATCAGACATCAGTTCTCAGACACCAGACATCAGACATCAGACATCAGTTATAAGACATCAGACATCAGTTCTCAGACATCAGACACCAGACATCAGACATCAGACATCAGTTCTCAGACATCAGACATCAGACATCAGTTCTCAGACATCAGACATCAGTTCTCAGACATCAGTCAGACATCAGACATCAGACACCAGACATCAGACACCAGACATCAGACACCAGACATCAGACACCAGACATCTGACATCAGTTCTCAGACATCAGACATCAGACAAGAGACATCAGACACCAGACATCAGACATCAGGCACCAGACATCAGACATCAGTTCTCAGACATCAGTCAGACATCAGATATCAGACACCAGACATCAGACACCAGACATCAGACATCAGTTATCAGTTCTCAGACATCAGACATCAGACACCAGACATCAGACATCAGACATCAGACATCAGTTCTCAGACATTAGACATCAGACACCAGACATCATATATCAGACATCAGACATCAGACATCAGTTCTCAGACATCAGACATCAGTTCTCAGACGTCAGTCAGACATCAGACATCAGACATCAGTTTTCAGCCATCAGATATCAGTTCTCAGACATCAGACATCAGTTCTCAGACATCAGACATCAGTTCTCAGACACCAGACAACACACATCAGTTATCAGACATCAAACATCAGACATCAGTTCTCACACATCAGACATCAGACACCAGACATCAGACACCAGACACGAGACATCAGTCAGACATCAGACATCAGACACCAGACATCAGACATCAGACATCAGACATCAGTTATCAGACATCAGACATCAGTTCTCAGACATCAGTCAGACATCAGACACCAGACGTCAGACATCAGACATCAGAAATCAGACACCAGACATCAGACACCAGACATCAGACATCAGACACCAGACATCAGACATCAGACATCAGACACCAGACATCAGACACCAGACATCAGACATCAGACACCAGACATCAGACATCAGACATCAGACATCAGTTCTCAGACATCAGACATCAGACATCAGTTCTCAGACATCAGACATCAGACACCAGACATCAGACATCAGACACCAGACATCAGACATCAGTTCTCAGACATCAGATATCAGACATCAGACACCAGACATCAGTTACCAGACATCAGACATCAGACATCAGTTCTCAGACATCAGACATCAGTTCTCAGACATCAGACATCAGACATCAGTTCTCAGACATCAGATATCAGACACCAGACATCAGACACCAGACACCAGACATCAGACACCAGACATCATACATCAGTTCTCAGACATCAGACACCAGACATCAGACACCAGACATCAGACATCAGTTCTCAGACATAAGCCATCAGTTCTCAGACATCAGACATCAGACAATAGTTCTCAGACATCAAACATCAGACACCAAACATCAGACATGAGTTCTCAGACATCAGACATCAGACACCAGACATCAGTTATCAGACATCAGACATCTGACATCAGTTCTCAGACATCAGACATCAGTTCTCAGACATCAGACATCAGACATCAGACACCAGACACCAGACATCAGACATCAGACATCAGACACCAGACATCAGACATCAGACATCAGACATCAGACATCAGTTCTCAGACATCAGTCAGACATCAGACATCAGACACCAGACACCAGACATCAAACATCAGACACCAGACATGAGTTCTCAGACATCAGACACCAGACATCAGTTATCAGACATCAGACATCAGTTATCAGACATCAGACATCAGTTCTCAGACATCAGACATCAGACACCAGACATCAGACATCAGACACCAGACATCAGACATCAGTTCTCAGACATCAGACATCAGACGCCAGACAACAGACATCAGACACCAGACATCAGACATCAGACATCTGACATCTGACATCAGACATCAGACAACAGACATCTGACACCAGACACCAGACATCAGACATCAGACATCAGTTCTCAGACATCAGTCAGACATCAGACATCAGACATCAGACACCAGACATCAGACATCAGACATCAGACACTAGACATGAGTTCTCAGACATCAGACACCAGACATCAGTTATCAGACATCAGACATCAGATATCAGACACCAGACATCAGACATCAGTTCTCAGACATCAGACATCAGTTCTCAGACACCAGACATCAGACATCAGACACCAGACATCAGACATCAGTTCTCAGACATCAGACATCAGACATCAGTTCTCAGACATCAGTCAGACATCAGACATCAGACACCAGACATGAGTTCTCAGACATCAGACACCAGACATCAGTTATCAGACATCAGACATCAGTTATCAGACATCAGACATCAGTTCTCAGACATCAGACATCAGACACCAGACATCAGACATCAGACATCAGACACCAGACATCAGACATCAGACATCAGTCATTAGAAATCAGACATCATACATCAGACATCAGACATCAGTTCTCAGACATCAGTCAGACATCAGACATCAGACATCAGACACCAGACATCAGATATCAGACACCAGACATGAGTTCTCAGACATCAGACACCAGACATCAGTTATCAGACATCAGTTATCAGACACCAGACATCAGACACCAGACATCAGACATCAGACATCAGACACCAGACATCAGACATCAGTTCTCAGACATCAGACATCAGACGCCAGACAACAGACATCAGACACCAGACATCAGACATCAGACATCAGTTATCAGACATCAGACATCTGACATCAGACATCAGACATCAGACACCAGACATCAGACATCAGTCACCAGACATCAGACATCAGTTCTCAGACATCAGACATCAGACGCCAGACAACAGACATCAGACACCAGACATCAGACATCAGACATCTGACATCTGACATCAGACATCAGACATCAGACATCTGACATCAGACATCAGACATCAGACATCAGACACCAGACACCAGACATCAGACATCAGACATCAGTTCTCAGACATCAGTCAGACATCAGACATCAGACATCAGACACCAGACATCAGACATCAGACATCAGACACTAGACATGAGTTCTCAGACATCAGACACCAGACATCAGTTATCAGACATCAGACATCAGATATCAGACACCAGACATCAGACATCAGTTCTCAGACATCAGACATCAGTTCTCAGACACCAGACATCAGACATCAGACACCAGACACCAGACATCAGACATCAGTTCTCAGACATCAGACATCAGACATCAGTTCTCAGACATCAGTCAGACATCAGACATCAGACATCAGACACCAGACATGAGTTCTCAGACATCAGACACCAGACATCAGTTATCAGACATCAGACATCAGTTATCAGACATCAGACATCAGTTCTCAGACATCAGACATCAGACACCAGACATCAGACATCAGACATCAGACACCAGACATCAGACATCAGACATCAGTCATTAGAAATCAGACATCATACATCAGACATCAGACATCAGTTCTCAGACATCAGTCAGACATCAGACATCAGACATCAGACACCAGACATCAGACATCAGACACCAGACATGAGTTCTCAGACATCAGACACCAGACATCAGTTATCAGACATCAGTTATCAGACATCAGTTATCAGACATCAGTTCTCAGACACCAGACATCAGACACCAGACATCAGACATCAGACATCAGACACCAGACATCAGACATTAGTTCTCAGACATCAGACATCAGACACCAGACAACAGACATCAGACACCAGACATCAGACATCAGACATCAGTTATCAGACATCAGACATCTGACATCAGACATCAGACATCAGACATCAGACACCAGACACCAGACATCAGACATCAGTTCTCAGACATCAGTCAGACATCAGACATCAGACATCAGACACCAGACATCAGACATCAGACATCAGACACTAGACATGAGTTCTCAGACATCAGACACCAGACATCAGTTATCAGACATCAGACATCAGATATCAGACACCAGACATCAGACATCAGTTCTCAGACATAAGCCATCAGTTCTCAGACATCAGACATCAGACAATAGTTCTCAGACATCAAACATCAGACACCAAACATCAGACATGAGTTCTCAGACATCAGACATCAGACACCAGACATCAGTTATCAGACATCAGACATCTGACAACAGTTCTCAGACATCAGACATCAGTTCTCAGACATCAGACATCAGACATCAGACATCAGACACCAGACATCAGACATCAGACATCAGACACCAGACACCAGACACCAGACATCAGTTCTCAGACAACAGTCAGACACCAGACATCAGACATCAGTCAGACACCAGACATCAGACACCAGACATCATACATCAGACATCAGACATCAGTTCTCAGACATCAGTCAGACATCAGACATCAGACATCAGACACCAGACATCAGACATCAGACACCAGACATGAGTTCTCAGACATCAGACACCAGACATCAGTTATCAGACATCAGTTATCAGACATCAGTTATCAGACATCAGTTCTCAGACACCAGACATCAGACACCAGACATCAGACATCAGACATCAGACACCAGACATCAGACATCAGTTCTCAGACATCAGACATCAGACGCCAGACAACAGACATCAGACACCAGACATCAGACATCAGACATCTGACATCAGACATCTGACATCAGACATCAGACATCAGACATCAGACACCAGACACTAGACATCAGACATCAGACATCAGTTCTCAGACATCAGTCAGACATCAGACATCAGACACCAGACATCAGACATCAGTTCTCAGACATAAGCCATCAGTTCTCAGACATCAGACATCAGACAATAGTTCTCAGACATCAAACATCAGACACCAAACATCAGACATGAGTTCTCAGACATCAGACATCAGACAATAGACATCAGTTATCAGACATCAGACATCTGACATCAGTTCTCAGACATCAGACATCAGTTCTCAGACATCAGATATCAGACATCAGACACCAGACACCGGACATAAGACATCAGACATCAGACACCAGACACCAGACACCAGACATCAGTTCTCAGACAACAGTCAGACACCAGACATCAGACATCAGACATCAGACACTAGACATGAGTTCTCAGACATCAGACACCAGACATCAGTTATCAGACATCAGACTTCAGATATCAGACACCAGACATCAGACATCAGTTCTCAGACATCAGACATCAGACACCAGACATCAGACATCAGACATCAGACACCAGACATCAGACACCAGACATTAGAAATCAGACATCAGACATCAGACATCAGACATCAGTTCTCAGACATCAGACATCAGACACCAAACATCAGACATCAGACACCAGACATCAGACATCAGTTCTCAGACATCAGACATCAGACATCAGACACCAGACATCAGACATTAGACATTAGACACCAGACACCAGACACCAGACATCAGTTCTCAGACATCAGACATCAGTTCTCAGATATCAGACAACAGTTCTCAGACATCAGACACCAGACACCAGACATCAGACATCAGTTCTCAGACATCAGACATCGGTTCTCAGACATCAGACATCAGACATCAGACACCAGACATCAGACATCAGACACCAGACATCAGTACTCAGACATCAGACATCAGTTCTCAGACACCAGACATCAGACATGAGACATCAGACATCAGACACCAGACACCAGACATCAGTTCTCAGACATCAGACATGAGACATCAGTTCTCAGACATCAGACATCAGTTCTCAGACACCAGACATCAGACACCAGACATCAGAAACCAGACATCAGACATCAGACAGCAGACATCAGACATCAAACACCAGACACCAGACACCAGGCACCAGACATCAGAGATCAGACAAAAGGCATCAGACATCAGACATCAGTTCTCAGACATCAGACATCAGACACCAGACATCAGACACCAGACATCAGACATCAGACATCAGACATCAGTTCTCAGATATCAGTCAGACATCAGACATCAGACATCAGAGATCAGACACCAGACATCAGACATCAGACACCAGGCACCAGACATCAGACATCAGACATCAGTTCTCAGACATCAGACATCAGTTCTCAGACATCAGACACCATACATCAGACATCAGTTCTCAGACATCAGACATCAGACATCAGTTCTCAGACATCAGACATCAGACATCAGTTCTCATACATCAGACATCAGACATCAGTTCTCAGACATCAGACATCATTTCTCAGACTTCAGACATCAGACATCAGTTCTCATACATCAGACATCAGACACCAGACATCAGACATCAGACACCAGACATCAGACATCAGACACCAGATACCAGACATCAGACATCAGACATCAGTTCTCAGACATCAGACACCAGACATCAGTACTCAGACATCAGACATCAGTTCTCAGACACCAGACATCAGACATGAGACATCAGACATCAGACACCAGACACCAGACATCAGTTCTCAGACATCAGACATGAGACTTCAGTTCTCAGACATCAGACATCAGTTCTCAGACACCAGACATCAGACACCAGACATCAGAAACCAGACATCAGACATCAGACAGCAGACATCAGACATCAAACACCAGACACCAGACACCAGGCACCAGACATCAGAGATCAGACAAAAGGCATCAGACATCAGACATCAGTTCTCAGACATCAGACATCAGACACCAGACATCAGACACCAGACATCAGACATCAGACATCAGACATCAGTTCTCAGATATCAGTCAGACATCAGACATCAGACATCAGAGATCAGACACCAGACATCAGACATCAGACACCAGGCACCAGACATCAGACATCAGACATCAGTTCTCAGACATCAGACATCAGTTCTCAGATATCAGACACCATACATCAGACATCAGTTCTCAGACATCAGACATCAGACATCAGTTCTCAGACATCAGACATCAGACATCAGTTCTCATACATCAGACATCAGACATCAGTTCTCAGACATCAGACATCATTTCTCAGACTTCAGACATCAGACATCAGTTCTCATACATCAGACATCAGACACCAGACATCAGACATCAGACACCAGACATCAGACATCAGACACCAGATACCAGACATCAGACATCAGACATCAGTTCTCAGACATCAGACATCAGGTCTCAGACATCAGTTATCAGTTCTTAGACATCAGACATCAGACATCAGACATCAGACATCAGACATCAGTTCTCAGACATCAGACATCAGTTCTCAGACATCAGACATCAGGTCTCAGACATCAGTTATCAGTTCTCAGACATCAGACACGAGACATCACACATCAGTTATCAGACATCAGACATCAGACATCAGTTCTCAGACATCAGACATCAGACACCAGACATCAGACATCAGACACCAGACATCAGACACAAGCCATCAGACACCAGACATCAGACATCAGTCAGACATCAGACACCAGACATCAGACATCAGATCTCAGACATCAGTCAGACATCAGACACCAGACATCAGACATCAGACACCAGACATCAGTTGTCAGACATCAGACATCAGACACCAGACATCAGACATCAGACACCAGACATCAGACACCAGACATCAGACATCAGACACCAGACATCAGACATCAGTTCTCAGACATCAGTCAGACATCAGACATCAGACATCAGACATCAGACACCAGACATCAGACACCAGACATCAGACATCAGACATCAGACACCAGACATCAGACATCAGTTATCAGACATCAGACATCAGACATCAGTTATCAGACAACAGACATCAGTTCTCAGACATCAGACATCAGACACCAGACATCAGACATCAGACACCAGACATCAGACATCAGTCAGACATCAGATATCAGACACAAGACATCAGACACCAGACATCAGACACCAGACATCAGACACCAGACATCAGTCATCAGTCAGACATCATACACCAGACATCAGACCTCAGACCTCAGACATCAGTCAGACATCAGACACCAGACATCAGACATCAGACATCAGACACCAGACATCAGTTATCAGACATCAGACATCAGACACCAGACATCAGACACCAGACATCAGACACCAGACATCAGACATCAGACACCAGACATCAGACATCAGACACCAGATATCAGACATCAGACACCAGACATCAGACATCAGTCAGACATCAGACATCAGATAACAGACATCAGAAATCAGACACCAGACATCAGACACCAGACATCAGACATCAGACACCAGACATCAGACATCAGTTCTCAGACATCAGACATCAGACACCAGACATCAGACATCAGACATCAGACATCAGACACCAGACATCAGACATCAGTTCTCAGACATCAGACATCAGTTCTCAGATATCAGACATCAGACACCAGATATCAGACACCAGACATCAGACATCAGACATCAGTTCTCAGACATCAGACACCAGACATCAGTTCTCAGACATCAGACATCAGTTCTCAGATATCAGACATCAGACATCAGTTCTCAGACATGAGACATCAGACATCAGACATCAGACATCAGATATCAGACACCAGACATCAGACATCAGTTCTCAGACATCAGACATCAGTTCTCAGACATCAGACATCAGTTCTCAGACATCAGACATCAGTTCCCAGACACCAGACATCAGGCATCAGACACCAGACATCAGACATCAGACACCAGACATCAGACATCAAACACCAGACATCAGACATCAGACACCAGACACCAGACATCAGACACCAGACATCAGTTATTAGACACCAGACATCAGACACCAGACATCAGACATCAGACACCAGACATGAGTTCTCAGACATCAGACATCAGATATCAGACATCAGACATCAGTTATCAGACATCAGACATCAGACATCAGTTATCAGACATCAGACATCAGTTCTCAGACATCAGACATCAGACATCAGTTCTCAGACATCAGACATCAGTTCTCAGACATCAGACATCAGACATCAGTTCTCAGACATCAGACATCAGACATCAGTTCTCAGACATCAGACATCAGACACCAGACATGAGACATCAGACATCAGACATCAAACATCAGTTCTCAGACATCAGTTCTCAGACATCAGACATCAGTTCTCAGACATCAGACATCATACATCAGACATCAGACACCAGACATCAGACATCAGACACCAGTCATCAGACATCAGTTCTCAGACATCAGACATCAGTTCTCAGACATCAGACATCAGTTCTCAGACATCAGACATCAGACTCCAGACATCAGACATCAGACATCAGACACCAGACACCAGAAATCAGACATCAGACATCAGACATCAGTTATCAGACATCAGTTCTCAGACATCAGACATCAGACATCAGTTCTCAGACATCAGACATCATACACCAGACATCAGACACCAGACATCAGACATCAAACATCAGTTCTCAGACATCAGTCAGACTTCAGACACCAGACATCAGACATCAGACACCAGACACCAGACATCAGACACCAGACATCAGACATCAGACACCAGACATCAGACATCAGTTCTCAGAAATCAGACACCAGACATCAGACATCAGACATCAGACATCAGACATCAGTTCTCAGACGTCAGACATCAGTTCTCAGACATCAGACATCAGTTACCAGACACCAGACATCAGACATCAGACATCAGACACCAGACATCAGACATCAGTTAACAGACACCAGACATCAGACATCAGTTCTCAGACATCAGTCAGACACCAGACATCAGACATCAGTTCTCAGACATCAGTCAGACACCAGACATCAGACATCAGTTCTCAGACATCAGACATCAGACACCAGACATCAGACATGAGTTATCAGACATCAGACATCAGTTCTCAGACATCAGTTCTCAGACATCAGACATCACACATCACACATAAGTTATCAGACATCAGACATCAGACATCAGTTCTCAGACATCAGACACCAGACATCAGTCAGACATCAGACATCAGACATCAGTCAGACATCAGACATCAGACACCAGACATCAGACACCAGACATCAGACATCAGTCAGACATCAGACACCAGACATCAGACATCAGACCTCAGACATCAGTCAGACATCAGACACCAGACATCAGACATCAGACATCAGACACCAGACATCAGTTATCAGACATCAGACATCAGACATCAGACATCAGACACCAGACATCAGACATCAGACACCAGACATCAGACATCAGACACCAGACATCAGACATCAGACATCAGACATCAGACATCAGACATCAGTCAGATATCAGACATCAGACATCAGACACCAGACATCAGACATCAGACACCAGACATCAGACACCAGACATCAGACATCAGTTACCAGACATCAGACATCAGTTATCAGACAACAGACATCAGTTCTCAGACATCAGACATCAGTTCTCAGACATCAGACATCAGACACCAGACATCAGACATCAGACACCAGACATCAGTCAGACATCAGACATCAGACACAAGACATCAGACACCAGACATCAGACACCAGACATCAGACATCAGTTCTCAGACATCAGTCAGACATCAGACACCAGACATCAGTCATCAGACATCAGAAATCAGACACCAGACATCAGACACCAGACATCAGACATCAGACACCAGACATCAGACATCAGACATCAGACACCAGACATCAGACACCAGACATCAGACATCAGACACCAGACATCAGACATCAGACACCAGACATCAGACATCAGACATCAGACATCAGTTCTCAGACATCAGTCAGACATCAGACATCAGACATCAGACACCAGACATCAGACATCAGACACCAGACATCAGACACCAGACATCAGACATCAGTTATCAGACATCAGACATCAGTTATCAGACAACAGACATCAGTTCTCAGACATCAGACATCAGTTCTCAGACATCAGACATCAGACACCAGACATCAGACATCAGACACCAGACATCAGTCAGACATCAGACATCAGACACAAGACATCAGACACCAGACATCAGACACCAGACATCAGACATCAGTTCTCAGACATCAGTCAGACATCAGACACCAGACATCAGTCATCAGACATCAGAAATCAGACACCAGACATCAGACACCAGACATCAGACATCAGACACCAGACATCAGACATCAGACATCAGACACCAGACATCAGACACCAGACATCAGACATCAGACACCAGACATCAGACATCAGACATCAGACATCAGACATCAGTTCTCAGACATCAGACATCAGACATCAGTTCTCAGACATCAGACATCAGACACCAGACACCAGACATCAGACACCAAACATCAGACATCAGTTCTCAGACATCAGATATCAGACATCAGACACCAGACATCAGTTACCAAACATCAGACATCAGACATCAGTTCTCAGACATCAGACATCAGTTCTCAGACATCAGACATCAGACATCAGTTCTCAGACATCAGATATCAGACACCAGACATCAGACACCAGACACCAGACATCAGACACCAGACATCAGACACCAGACATCAGACATCAGTTCTCAGACATAAGCCATCAGTTCTCAGACATCAGACATCAGACATGAGTTCTCAGACATCAGACACCAGACATCAGTTATCAGACGTCAGACATCTGACATCAGTTCTCAGACATCAGACATCAGACATCAGACACCAGACACCAGACATCAGACATCAGGCATCAGACATCAGACACCAGACACCATCAGACATCAGACATCAGACACCAGACACCAGACATCAGTTCTCAGACAACAGTCAGACACCAGACATCAGACATCAGTCAGACACCAGACATCAGACACCAGACATCAGACATCAGACATCAGACATCAGTTCTCAGACATCAGTCAGACATCAGACATCAGACATCAGACACCAGACATCAGACATCAGACACCAGACATGAGTTCTCAGACATCAGACATCAGTTATCAGACACCAGACATCAGTTATCAGACATCAGACATCAGTTATCAGACATCAGACATCAGTTCTCAGACATCAGACATCAGACACCAGACATCAGACATCAGACATCAGACACCAGACATCAGACATCAGTTCTCAGACATCAGACATCAGACGCCAGACAACAGACATCAGACACCAGATATCAGACATCAGTTATCAGACATCAGACATCTGACATCAGACATCAGACATCAGACATCAGACACCAGACACCAGACATCAGACATCAGACATCAGTTCTCAGACATCAGTCAGACATCAGACATCAGACATCAGACACCAGACATCAGACATCAGACATCAGACACTAGACATGAGTTCTCAGACATCAGACACCAGACATCAGTTATCAGACATCAGACATCAGATATCAGACACCAGACATCAGACATCAGTTCTCAGACATCAGACATCAGTTCTCAGACACCAGACATCAGACATCAGACACCAGACACCAGACATCAGACATCAGTTCTCAGACATCAGACATCAGACATCAGTTCTCAGACATCAGTCAGACATCAGACATCAGACATCAGACACCAGACATGAGTTCTCAGACATCAGACACCAGACATCAGTTATCAGACATCAGACATCAGACATCAGTTATCAGACATCAGTTCTCAGACATCAGACATCAGACACCAGACATCAGACATCAGACATCAGACACCAGACATCAGACATCAGTTCTCAGACATCAGACATCAGACGCCAGACAACAGACATCAGACACCAGAAATCAGACATCAGACATCAGTTATCAGACATCAGACATCAGACATCAGACATCAGTTCTCAGACATCAGTCAGACATCAGACATCAGACATCAGACACCAGACATCAGACATCAGACACTAGACATGAGATCTCAGACATCAGACACCAGACATCAGACACCAGACATCAGACATCAGTTCTCAGACATAAGACATCAGTTCTCAGACATCAGACATCAGACAATAGTTCTCAGACATCAAACATCAGACACCAAACATCAGACATGAGTTCTCAGACATCAGACATCAGACACCAGACATCAGTTATCAGACATCAGACATCTGACATCAGTTCTCAGACATCAGACATCAGTTCTCAGACATCAGACATCAGACATCAGACATCAGACACCAGACATCAGACATCAGACATCAGACACCAGACACCAGACACCAGACATCAGTTCTCAGACAACAGTCAGACACCAGACATCAGACATCAGTCAGACACCAGACATCAGACACCAGACATCAGACATCAGACATCAGACATCAGTTCTCAGACATCAGTCAGACATCAGACATCAGACATCAGACACCAGACATCAGACATCAGACACCAGACATCAGACATCAGACATCAGACATCAGTTCTCAGACATCAGTCAGACATCAGACATCAGACATCAGACACCAGACATCAGACATCAGACACCAGACATGAGTTCTCAGACATCAGACACCAGACATCAGTTATCAGACATCAGACATCAGTTCTCAGACATCAGACATCAGACGCCAGACAACAGACATCAGACATCAGACACCAGACATCAGACATCAGACATCAGACACCAGACATCAGACATCAGTTCTCAGACATCAGACATCAGACGCCAGACAACAGACATCAGACACCAGACATCATACATCAGTTATCAGACATCAGACATCTGACATCAGACATCAAACATCAGACATCAGACACCAGACACCAGACATCAGACATCAGACATCAGTTCTCAGACATCAGTCAGACATCAGACATCAGACACCAGACATCAGACATCAGTTCTCAGACATAAGCCATCAGTTCTCAGACATCAGACATCAGACAATAGTTCTCAGACATCAAACATCAGACACCAAACATCAGACATGAGTTCTCAGACATCAGACATCAGACACCAGACATCAGACACCAGACATCAGACATCAGACATCAGACACCAGACACCAGACACCAGACATCAGTTCTCAGACAACAGTCAGACACCAGACATCAGACATCAGTCAGACACCAGACATCAGACACCAGACATCAGACATCAGACATCAGACATCAGTTCTCAGACATCAGTCAGACATCAGACATCAGATATCAGACACCAGACATCAGACATCAGACACCAGACATGAGTTCTCAGACATCAGACACCAGACATGAGTTCTCAGACATCAGACACCAGACATCAGTTATCAGACATCAGACATCAGACATCAGTTATCAGACATCAGACATCAGTTCTCAGACATCAGACATCAGACACCAGACATCAGACATCAGACATCAGACACCAGACATCAGACATCAGTTCTCAGACATCAGACATCAGACGCCAGACAACAGACATCAGACACCAGACATCAGACATCAGTTATCAGACATCAGACATCTGACATCAGACATCAGACATCAGACATCAGACACCAGACACCAGACATCAGACATCAGACATCAGTTCTCAGACATCAGTCAGACATCAGACATCAGACATCAGACACGAGACATCAGACATCAGTTCTCAGACATAAGCCATCAGTTCTCAGACATCAGACATCAGACAATAGTTCTCAGACATCAAACATCAGACACCAAACATCAGACATGAGTTCTCAGACATCAGACACCAGACATCAGTTATCAGACATCAGACATCTGACATCAGTTCTCAGACATCAGACATCAGTTCTCAGACATCAGACATCAGACATCAGACACCAGACACCAGACATCAGACATCAGACATCAGACACCAGACACCAGACACCAGACATCAGTTCTCAGACAACAGTCAGACACCAGACATCAGACATCAGACATCAGACACTAGACATGAGTTCTCAGACATCAGACACCAGACATCAGTTATCAGACATCAGACATCAGATATCAGACACCAGACATCAGACATCAGTTCTCAGACATCAGACATCAGTTCTCAGACACCAGACATCAAACATCAGACACCAGACACCAGACATCAGACATCAGTTCTCAGACATCAGACACCAGACATCAGACATCAGACATCAGTTCTCAGACATCAGACATCAGACATCAGTTCTCAGACATCAGACATCAGACATCAGACACCAGATATCAGACATTAGACATCAGACATCAGACACCAGACACCAGACATCAGACACCAGACACCAGACATCAGTTCTCAGACATCAGACATCAGTTCTCAGATATCAGACAACAGTTCTCAGACATCAGACATCAGACACCAGACACCAGACATCAGTTCTCAGACATCAGACATCAGTTCTCAGACATCAGACATCAGTTCTCAGACATCAGACACCAGACATCAGACATCAGTCATCAGTTATCAGACATCAGACATCAGTTCTCAGACATCAGACATCAGACACCAGACATCAGACATCAGACACCAGACACCAGACACCAGACATCAGTTCTCAGACATCAGACATCAGACACCAGTCATCAGACATTAGACATCAGACATCAGACACCAGACACCAGACATCAGACACCAGACACCAAACATCAGTTCTCAGACATCAGACATCAGTTCTCAGACATCATACATCAGTTCTCAGATATCAGATAACAGTTCTCAGACATCAGACACCAGACATTAGACATCAGTTCACAGACATCAGACATCAGTTCTCAGACATCAGACATCAGACATCAGACACCAGACATCAGACATCAGACACCAGACATCAGACATCAGACACCAGACATCAGTTCTCAGACATCAGTTCTCAGACATCAGACATCAGTTCTCAGACATCTGACATCAGACACCAGACATCAGACATCAGACACCAGACATCAGACATCAGTTCTCAGACATCAGACACCAGACATCAGACACGAGACATCAGACATCAGTTCTCAGACATCAGACATCAGTTCTCAGACATCAGACATCAGACATCAGACAATAGTTCTCAGACATCAAACATCAGACACCAGAAACCAGACATCAGACATCAGACACCAGACATCAGACATCAGACATCAGACATCAGACAGCAGACATCAGTTCTCAGACATCAGACATCAGACATCAGTTCTCAGACATCAGACATCAGACATCAGACATCAGACACCAGACATCAGACATCAGACACCAGACATCAGACATCAGACATCAGACATCAGACATCAGACACCAGACATCAGACATCAGACATCAGACACCAGACATCAGACACCAGACATTAGAAATCAGACATCAGACATCAGACATCAGACATCAGACATCAGTTCTCAGACATCATGTGATGTACAATATCTGCAAGATATGTTTTCTGTTGCAATGTGCTAACAAATCCTCCATCCTAGGACATTGTAAACTGTCAGTAGTAGGAATTCCTTCCCCCCAGGTTTTACCAACCCTGCCACTTCCTCTGGAAGAGCAGGAATGTTAATTAGCTAGACCATCTTCCTCACACCATTTGGCTTCTCTCAGCTGAAAGAAAAATGCGGGAAAAAGGTCTTTGTTTGAAATAAAACTTTAAGAGCCTGCCCTGCGAAAACCGTACCAAGTAGAGATATGAAAATCATATTTTTGTAACCTGAGCGGTCCCAGCTTCGAGACCGCGTATGTTTCGAAGTTCTACCCTGTCCAGAACATGAGATAGGATTTGCGCCCAAATGGATGGTCATATCGCATAGATGTTTGATGTTTTCTTGATAGGCTCATTACGCTGGGAAACATGATACCACTGATGAGTCCATACCAGCTTCTCCCATAAAGTTATAGCTAATCTAAGTTTTGTAGCCAAAACATAACTTGGATAAGAGAGGTGGGATCAACCCAGAATGCACCTCTCTGTGATGTCACATAGGAAAGTCTATAAGGCATTTCCTGGGCAAACCAGCTCAGAACAGCTGCAGAATCCGTGCTGACAAGAACTCAGATGAGCGGAGAAGTGCAGCTCTGCCTCCACCCACCTTAGCCGCATGGTCTGCCTAAGGAACAATATGGAACTGTGAGTGTAATCTCTTTGTTTTCTCCACTTTTATTTTATACCTGTACTGTACATATTTTATGTCTCAATTTTATAGCAACTTTTATCTGTAATCACTGTCCTCTTTCGGAAAAAAAATGAAATAATTATTTAGATCTGTCTCTATGCTCTAAGACTCGAACTATACGCCTTTGATAGATAATCGCTACTAATTCAAGGGGTTTGCCACAGACCCTCTTAATTTAACACTGTGAATTAAGTAACCGTGACTGGTGGCAGCGCGTTGGGTACGGCTATTACGGCTTGCTGGCAGTACAGAAGGGTCTTATATTGCTGAATAAGGGTCTGCGGCCACAGCATTGATAATTCCCTTACTGCAGAAGCCTAATTGCCGGTTCACAACAGGCAGCCCGTCCGGCGACCAATTATCCTAGGTGCAGTTCCCTGACTGACCTGAGGGTAAGGGGGGCGCCGGAGAGCTGCGAGTTCCAAGGTGGAACTGAGAAAGTGGGATATACACAAATCCCCGCAGTACTTGGGAGATTGATAGCAGTGGTGGGGCATCCAAATTAAACTCCCCCTGCGGCAAATTGTAGAGCGAGATTAGCTTGCTGGATATTTTTGTCACATGGTGCCAGTGGTGGGATAACTAAGATAAGCCCCACTGCGCCTGTGATAGCCGTGTGCCGGCATTGTGTCACGTCCCTCCGTCCGCTGATACACCGGTGTCAGTGGTGGGATTGTGACATAGTGGTGACACAGGGTCCGCTGTCCGTCGCGTATTGGTGGCAGCGGGACCCCCGTTAGTCGTCGCCCGTAAGTGGACGAACGGCCGTGGGCTGTTCGTCACATATTGGTGGCAGAGCGGTGGGATAATCCTAGAGCATTAGTGATTTGGTTTGAGCAATCGTTCCTCTCACTAAAGACCTGCACGGTTCCTGCGGGAATCCTGCATCATAGGTTTTGGAGAACAGACTCAGTGGTTACTAGTCCTGAGACATTAGTGTGTACTTGCAAGTATCCCCCTCCCGTTTCTTCGTTTTTCTTTTTCTATCTTTTATTTGGCAACCATGGCGGCGATGACAGTGGAGTGGTATCAGAAGCAGAAAAAGGACACCCTTGCTGGGTTATGCACGTACCGAGGCATAGACGCCGCAGGCGGAACCAAAGATCAAATGATCGCGGCTCTAGTGCAGCTGGACAACGACCAGAATCCAGCGAGCGCAGAAGTTGGCCCAAGTTGCCATGGGGCTGCAGCAGAGGCTCCACTCTTGAGCGCTGGCCCCACATTCAACCAGAACGGGGTGGACCCCTATCTGCAAATGGCCTTGGACGAACTCCCCGCCGAAGACAGGGATGGGCGGGTGAGGCTGATCCAGCAATATCGGCAGGAGGCCCAAGCCGAACGTGAGCGCCAAGCTGAGGCTGAGAGAGCCGAGCGCCAGGCGCAGAGGGCCCATGAACTGGAGGTACTCCAGCGGGGTGGGAATGCCCCCACAGCCCGAAGCAGTGAGCCCAGCAGCGTCCAGACTCCTAAACCCCGGCCAGAGCATTTTCCCGTGATGGAAAAGGATGGGGACTTGGACACATTTCTGCGAGCCTTTGAGAAAGCCTGCAGACAGTACCAGCTGCCTAGAGACCAATGGGCAAGGTACTTGACCCCAGGGCTAAAAGGCAAAGCCCTGGAGGCATTTGCTTCTCTTCCGCCAGAAGCCGATGACGACTATGACGCCATAAAGCAGGCGCTGATCGCCAAATACCGGCTGACACCTGAGGTATACCGAAAGAAGTTCCGGCACCTCCAACGTGGCCCACATGATAGCTACAGTGATGTGGTGCAAGGACTCAGGACCCACTTTGACCAGTGGATCCATGGACTGTCCGTTGAAACCTTTGAGCAGCTACGGGACCTGATGATCAAAGACCAGTTCCTGCATCTCTGCCCAGCTGAGGTCCGACAGTTCATCCTGGACCGCGAACCAACGAACGCGGACAAAGCGGCGCAGATCGCCAACAACCACGAGGCCAACCGGAAGCCCGAGACGCGGAGGCCAGTCGCCACCAGCTGGAAAGGGGGTAAGCCAGCAACCAACCCCAATGCCCCAGCTAGCCGTCCCTCCGGAGGCCCTGTCCCTGTTGCCAACAACAGGCCGGCTACTGACAGTCGCCTGTGTCACCACTGCAAGCGGCCTGGTCACTTCTCTTACACCTGTCCGGATAGGCCGAAGAACCCCCCAGCCAAGGCCCCCGGGCCCAACGCCTCTGTTCTTTTGGTGGGAGGTGTGGTTGGGAGGGCTGACGACAACGTTCAACCTGTTCAGGTGGGGGCCCGTCTTGCTACAGGCCTCAAGGACACCGGGGCTGAACGAACCCTCATCCGTCCTGGACTGGCGGCCCCTGAAGAGTTTGTTGAGGGGAAAACCCTGACTGTCACCGGGATTGGAGGCACCCATTGTCCCTTGCCAGTGGCACGAGTTTTTCTTGATTGGGGTGCCGGGAGCGGGTTGAGGGAGGTGGGAGTGTCTGAAAACCTGCCCACTGATGTTTTATTGGGGACTGACTTGGGGCGGATGGTTGCATACTACGTCCCTGACACCCTTCCCCAAACTGATAATAAGGGTAACGTTAACCCTGATGATGATGATGATGATGACGGGAAACTGAATGTGTTACCTGCTAATGCCTTGATGAGTAATGATGCAACTAACAACCATTCTTTCCCCAGGTATGATGCTGATGCTGATGTGAATGTACCAAAGCAAACTGATAACCATTCTTTTCCTAGGAATGATGATGTATCTGTGCCGACTGAACCCGTTAACCCTTTCTTTGAAACGGTAGATGTGTCCACAGGTACCGAGGTGCTCAGCCCCGTCACTCTGCGGAGTGAGACGGCTGAGGAACCCCTGGCAGGAGCAAGCAACGGTGCTCAAGAGAATGGGGAGGTGCATGGGGACCATGAGGAAGGTAATGCCATGCAGCTGACCAGTGCGACCGAGGAAGGTAACTGGCCCATAAGTAGCACTGCTCCTAAAGTGTTGGGGGTGGATGGGGAGGGAGAGCCCAGGGCAGCACCGGCTGGTGGGTCTGTAGAAATCCCCAGGGAGACAGCATACATAGCAGCTGTCACACGCAGTCAGAGTGCCCAGATCGCAGGTAACGCACTGTCTTCTGGACCCTCTGCTGCTACAGGAGAGACTGAACCAGAGGTGAACCCAGAGCCGGTTCCAGAGGGTCCCAGTAAAGGAGGTACCCTGACGTCACTTCTGGCAGCCTCCAGCATGGAGTTCCAGGCTGCTCTGCACTCAGATGCCAGCCTGGAGAAATTGAGAGGTCTCGCCGAGACGCCCACCTCCAAGCCTGATAAGGAGAGGGTGTTCTGGGAACGAGGAAGGTTGTACCGGGAGACAGTACCCGGAGATCCTAAAAAGGAGTGGTTGAGGGAAAGACAGCTGGTCGTCCCCTATCAGTTCAGAAGCGAGTTGTTGCGGATTGCCCATGAGATTCCACTCGCTGGACACTTGGGGATCAGCAAAACAAAGGCACGGCTGTCTCAACACTTCTATTGGCCCAAGATGGGGACAGATGTAACACACTACTGCCGCTCCTGCACCACCTGTCAAAAAGTGGGTAAGGCGGGGCCTGCTCTTAAGGCTCCCCTTATTCCTTTGCCGGTGATAGAGGAGCCTTTCCAGAGAATCGCGGTGGACATTGTAGGACCGCTGTCCGTCCCCAGCAGCTCCGGAAAGCGATACATTCTCACCGTGGTAGACTACGCTACCCGGTACCCAGAGGCAGTAGCTCTGTCTTCAACCAGGGCAGATAAGGTGGCTGACGCACTGGTGACCATCTTTTCAAGAGTAGGATTTCCCAGGGAGATGCTTACCGATCAAGGGCCCCAATTCATGTCTCGCCTAATGGAGGCTCTCTGTGAGAAAATGCAGGTGACGCAGCTGGTATCGAGTCCGTATCACCCACAGACTAATGGTTTGTGTGAACGTTTCAACGGTACCCTCAAACAGATGCTCCGCATACTGGTTGAGACCCAAGGGCGCGACTGGGAGCGGTACCTCCCACACCTGCTGTTCGCTTACAGAGAAGTTCCGCAGGCCTCGACCGGGTTCTCCCCCTTCGAGCTCCTGTATGGCAGGCGAGTCCGGGGACCCCTTGGGTTGATAAGAGAATCCTGGGAAGATGAGCCAAACCCCACAGAAGTGTCCATCGTGGATTATGTCATGCGCTTCCGTGACAAGATGCAGACCTTGACGCAGTTGGTGCATGACAACATGACGCAGGCTCAGGCTGACCAGAAGCACTGGTACGACCAGAACGCCCGGGAGCGGACCTACCAGGTGGGTCAAAAGGTGTGGGTGTTGGTCCCTGTACCAACGGATAAGCTTCAGGCAGCCTGGGAAGGCCCGTACGTCGTCCACCAACAGCTCAACCCGGTCACCTACGTGGTCACACTTGACCATGCTCGGGGTAGGCGCAAGGCCTTTCACGTCAACATGCTGAAGGCGCACTACGAACGTGAAGCTTGCGTCCTACCGGTCTGCAATCTGCCAGAGGATGGGGAGGAAGATTCCCTCCTGGACATGCTGGCCCAGGCCAAGGCCAATGGGTCCATTGAGGACATGGAGATAAGTGGTTTGCTCACCGTGTCCCAGCGGTTGCAGTTGATGGCCACCCTGAAACTCTTCCGGCCCGTGTTCACCAACCGTCCTGGGAGGACGGAGTTAGCGGTTCATGAGGTGGACACCGGGAATCACGCCCCATTACGGCGAACACCCTATCGGATCTCTGAAACGGTGCAACAAGTCATGCGCCAAGAGGTCGATGAGATGTTAAGGCTGGGAGTGATTCGACGGTCAAAAGGTGCGTGGGCTTCACCTGTAGTCCTCGTGCCTAAAAAGGATCGAACCACCCGGTTCTGCGTGGACTACAGGGGGCTCAACGCCATCACAACCTCTGATGCCCACCCAATGCCGCGCATCGAGGATCTGCTCGAGCGGTTGACAAACGCCAACTACATATCCATCATGGATTTGAGTCGGGGATACTGGCAGATTCCCCTGAGCCCTGAGGCGCAGGAGAAATCCGCCTTTATCACCCCCTTTGGACTGTACGAGTCCACGGTCATGCCCTTCGGCATGAAGAATGCCCCTGCCACTTTCCAGCGGATGGTCAACCACCTGCTTCGGGGACTGGAGGAGTACGCGGTGGCGTACTTAGACGATATTGCCATCTTCAGTTCCACCTGGGAGGAACACCTTCAGCACCTCCAGGAGGTGCTCAAGCGTCTTCACCAGGCAGGCCTGACCATCAAGCCGGGGAAGTGCCAGATAGGCATGCGCAAGGTCCACTACCTGGGGCACCGGGTAGGCGGGGGTTCCATGAGTCCGGAGCCAGAAAAAGTGGACGCCATCGTGTCCTGGCCCACCCCCAGGACCAAGAAACAGGTGAAGTCCTTCTTGGGCACTGCAGGGTACTATAGGCGGTTCGTACAGGACTATAGCGCCCTAGCCAAACCCTTGACTGACCTCACCAAGCAGAGGCTACCCCAAACAGTCAACTGGACAGATGACTGTGAGGCGGCTTTCCAAGCTTTGAAAGCAGCCCTGTGCAACTCTCCAGTGTTGAGAGCAGTCGACAGCAGTCGCCCGCTTCTGGTACAGACCGACGCCAGCGAGTTTGGCCTCGGTGCTGTGCTTAGCCAGGTCGACTCGGGAGACCAAGAACACCCCGTGCTGTACCTAAGCCGGAAACTTTTGCCGAGGGAAGTGGCATACTCGACCATCGAGAAGGAGTGTCTGGCCATGGTGTGGGCACTGCAACGTTTGCAGCCCTACCTGTACGGGCGCGCCTTCACGGTGGTAACTGACCACAACCCTCTGAGCTGGTTGCACACAGTGTCGGGAACCAATGGAAGATTGCTCCGCTGGAGCCTTGCCCTTCAACAGTACGATTTTACTGTAAAACACAGGAAGGGCAGTGAAAACGGCAATGCCGATGGGTTGTCCCGCCGGGGCGAACCCGCTGAGGTGCGCATGGCCGATTACCGAGAGGTAATGCCTCCTTAGCGCCCTCTTAAGGGGGGAGGTGTGATGTACAATATCTGCAAGATATGTTTTCTGTTGCAATGTGCTAACAAATCCTCCATCCTAGGACATTGTAAACTGTCAGTAGTAGGAATTCCTTCCCCCCAGGTTTTACCAACCCTGCCACTTCCTCTGGAAGAGCAGGAATGTTAATTAGCTAGACCATCTTCCTCACACCATTTGGCTTCTCTCAGCTGAAAGAAAAATGCGGGAAAAAGGTCTTTGTTTGAAATAAAACTTTAAGAGCCTGCCCTGCGAAAACCGTACCAAGTAGAGATATGAAAATCATATTTTTGTAACCTGAGCGGTCCCAGCTTCGAGACCGCGTATGTTTCGAAGTTCTACCCTGTCCAGAACATAAGATAGGATTTGCGCCCAAATGGATGGTCATATCGCATAGATGTTTGATGTTTTCTTGATAGGCTCATTACGCTGGGAAACATGATACCACTGATGAGTCCATACCAGCTTCTCCCATAAAGTTATAGCTAATCTAAGTTTTGTAGCCAAAACATAACTTGGATAAGAGAGGTGGGATCAACCCAGAATGCACCTCTCTGTGATGTCACATAGGAAAGTCTATAAGGCATTTCCTGGGTAAACCAGCTCAGAACAGCTGCAGAATCCGTGCTGACAAGAACTCAGATGAGCGGAGAAGTGCAGCTCCGCCTCCACCCACCTTAGCCGCATGGTCTGCCTAAGGAACAATATGGAACTGTGAGTGTAATCTCTTTGTTTTCTCCACTTTTATTTTATACCTGTACTGTACATATTTTATGTCTCAATTTTATAGCAACTTTTATCTGTAATCACTGTCCTCTTTCGGAAAATAAATGAAATAATTATTTAGATCTGTCTCTATGCTCTAAGACTCGAACTATAAGCCTTTGATAGATAATCGCTACTAATTTAAGGGGTTTGCCACGGACCCTCTTAATTTAACACTGTGAATTAAGTAACCGTGACTGGTGGCAGCGCGTTGGGTACGGCTATTACGGCTTGCTGGCAGTACAGAAGGGTCTTATATTGCTGAATAAGGGTCTGCGGCCACAGCATTGATAATTCCCTTACTGCAGAAGCCTAATTGCCGGTTCACAACAGGCAGCCTGTCCGGCGACCAATTATCCTAGGTGCAGTTCCCTGACTGACCTGAGGGTAAGGGGGGCGCCGGAGAGCTGCGAGTTCCAAGGTGGAACTGAGAAAGTGGGATATACACAAATCCCCGCAGTACTTGGAAGATTCATAGCAGTGGTGGGGCATCCAAATTAAACTCCCCCTGCGGCAAATTGTAGAGCGAGATTAGCTTGCTGGATATTTTTGTCACATGGTGCCAGTGGTGGGATAACTAAGATAAGCCCCACTGCGCCTGTGATAGCCGTGTGCCGGCATTGTGTCACGTCCCTCCGTCCGCTGATACACCGGTGTCAGTGGTGGGATTGTGACATAGTGGTGACACAGGGTCCGCTGTCCGTCGCGTATTGGTGGCAGCGGGACCCCCGTTAGTCGTCGCCCGTAAGTGGACGAACGGCCGTGGGCTGTTCGTCACACATCAGACATCAGACACCAGACATCAGACATCAGACACCAGACATCAGACATCAGTTCTCAGACATCAGACATCAGACATCAGACACCAGACATCAGACATTAGACATCAGACATTAGACACCAGACACCAGACATCAGACACCAGACACCAGACATCAGTTCTCAGACATCAGACATCAGTTCTCAGATATCAGACAACAGTTCTCAGACATCAGACACCAGACACCAGACATCAGACATCAGTTGTCAGACATCAGACATCAGTTCTCAGACATCAGACATCAGACATCAGACACCAGACATCAGACATCAGACACCAGACATCAGTTCTCAGACATCAGACATCAGTTCTCAGACACCAGACATCAGACATGAGACATCAGACATCAGACACCAGACATCAGTTCTCAGACATCAGACATGAGACATCAGTTCTCAGACATCAGACATCAGTTCTCAGACACCAGACATCAGACACCAGACATCAGAAACCAGACATCAGACAGCAGACATCAGACATCAAACACCAGACACCAGACACCAGACATCAGACATCAGACAACAGACATCAGACATCAGACACCAGACATCAGAGATCAGACACCAGACATCAGACATCAGACACCAGACATCAGTTCTCAGACATCAGACATCAGTTCTCAGACATCAGACATCAGTTCTCAGACATCTGACATCAGACACCAGACATCAGACATCAGACATCAGTTCTCAGACATCAGACACCAGACATCAGACACGAGACATCAGACATCAGTTCTCAGACATCAGTTCTCAGACATCAGACATCAGACAATAGTTCTCAGACATCAAACATCAGACACCAGACATCAGACATCAGACATCAGACACCAGACATCAGACATCAGACATCAGACATCAGACAGCAGACATCAGTTCTCAGACATCAGACATCAGACATCAGACATCAGTTCTCAGACATCAGACATCAGACATCAGACATCAGACACCAGACATCAGACACCAGACATCAGACATCAGACATCAGACATCAGACACCAGACATCAGACATCAGACATCAGACACCAGACATCAGACACCAGACATTACAAATCAGACATCAGACATCAGTTCTCAGACATCAGACATCAGACACCAGACATCAGACATCAGACACCAGACATCAGACATCAGTTCTCAGACATCAGACATCAGACATCAGACATTAGATATTAGACACCAGACACCAGACATCAGACACCAGACACCAGACATCAGTTCTCAGACATCAGACATCAGTTCTCAGATATCAGACAACAGTTCTCAGACATCAGACACCAGACACCAGACATCAGACATCAGTTCTCAGACATCAGACATCAGTTCTCAGACATCAGACATCAGACATCAGACACCAGACATCAGACATCAGACACCAGACATCAGTTCTCAGACATCAGACATCAGTTCTCAGACACCAGACATCAGACATGAGACATCAGACATCAGACACCAGACACCAGACATCAGTTCTCAGACATCAGACATGAGACATCAGTTCTCAGACATCAGACATCAGTTCTCAGACACCAGACATCAGACACCAGACATCAGAAACCAGACATCAGACATCAGACAGCAGACATCAGACATCAAACACCAGACACCAGACACCAGACATCAGACATCAGACACCAGACATCAGAGATCAGACACCAGACATCAGACATCAGACATCAGTTCTCAGACATCAGACATCAGACACCAGACATCAGAAACCAGACATCAGACATCAGACATCAGACATCAGTTCTCAGATATCAGTCAGACATCAGACATCAGACATCAGAGATCAGACACCAGACATCAGACATCAGACACCAGGCACCAGACATCAGACATCAGACATCAGTTCTCAGACATCAGACATCAGTTCTCAGACATCAGACACCATACATCAGACATCAGTTCTCAGATATCAGACATCAGACATCAGTTCTCAGACATCAGACATCAGACATCAGTTCTCATACATCAGACATCAGACATCAGTTCTCAGACATCAGACATCATTTCTCAGACTTCAGACATCAGACATCAGTTCTCATACATCAGACATCAGACACCAGACATCAGACATCAGACATCAGACACCAGACATCAGACACCAGACATCAGACACCAGATACCAGACATCAGACATCAGTTCTCAGACATCAGACATCAGGTCTCAGACATCAGTTATCAGTTCTTAGACATCAGACATCAGACATCAGACATCAGACATCAGTTCTCAGACATCAGACATCAGTTCTCAGACATCAGACATCACGTCTCAGACATCAGTTATCAGTTCTCAGACATCAGACACGAGACATCACACATCAGTTATCAGACATCAGACATCAGACATCAGTTCTCAGACATCAGACATCAGACACCAGACATCAGACACCAGACATCAGACACAAGCCATCAGACACCAGACATCAGACATCAGTCAGACATCAGACACCAGACATCAGACATCAGACCTCAGACATCAGTCAGACATCAGACACCAGACATCAGACATCAGACACCAGACATCAGTTTTCAGACATCAGACATCAGACACCAGACATCAGACATCAGACACCAGACATCAGACACCAGACATCAGACATCAGACACCAGACATCAGACATCAGTTCTCAGACATCAGTCAGACATCAGACATCAGACATCAGACATCAGACACCAGACATCAGACATCAGACACCAGACATCAGACATCAGACACCAGACATCAGACATCAGTTATCAGACATCAGACATCAGTTATCAGACAACAGACATCAGTTCTCAGACATCAGACATCAGACACCAGACATCAGACATCAGACACCAGACATCAGACATCAGTCAGACATCAGACATCAGACACAAGACATCAGACACCAGACATCAGACACCAGACATCAGTCATCAGTCAGACATCATACACCAGACATCAGACCTCAGACCTCAGACATCAGTCAGACATCAGACACCAGACATCAGACATCAGACATCAGACACCAGACATCAGTTATCAGACATCAGACATCAGACATCAGACATCAGACACCAGACATCAGACACCAGACATCAGACACCAGACATCAGACATCAGACACCAGACATCAGACATCAGACACCAGACATGAGTTCTCAGACATCAGACACCAGACATCAGTTATCAGACATCAGACATCAGACATCAGACATCAGACACCAGACATCAGACATCAGACACCAGACATCAGACATCAGACACAAGACATCAGACATCAGACATCAGACATTAGACATCAGTTCTCAGACATCAGTCAGACATCAGACATCAGACACCAGACATCAGACATCAGACACCAGATATCAGACATCAGACACCAGACATCAGACATCAGACATCAGTCAGACATAAGACATCAGATAACAGACATCAGAAATCAGACACCAGACATCAGACACCAGACATCAGACACCAGACATCAGGCACCAGACATCAGACATCAGACATCAGTCAGACATCAGACATCAGTCAGACATCAGACATCAAACATCAGACATCAGACATCAGTTCTCAGACATCAGACATCAGACACCAGACATCAGACATCAGACATCAGACACCAGACATCAGACATCAGACACCAGACATCAGACATCAGACACCAGACATCAGACATCAGACATCAGACATCAGTTCTCAGACATCAGTAAGACATCAGACATCAGACATCAGACACCAGACACCAAACATCAGACATCAGACACCAGACATCAGACATCAGTTCTCAGACATCAGACATCAGTTCTCAGACATCAGACATCAGACATTAGTTCTCAGACATCAAACATCAGACACCAGACATGAGTTCTCAGACATCAGACACCAGACATCAGACATCAGACATCAGACACCAGACATCAGACATCAGACATCAGTTCTCAGACATCAGACATGAGACACCAGTTCTCAGACACCAGACATCAGACATCAGACACCAGACATCAGTTCTCAGACATCAGTTCTCAGACATCAGACATCAGTTCTCAGACATCAGACCTCAGACATCAGACATCAGTTCTCAGACATCAGACATCAGACACCAGACATCAGACATCAGACATCAGACATCAGACACAGACACCAGACATCAGACATCAGTTCTCAGACATCAGACATCAGTTCTCAGATATCAGACATCAGACACCAGATATCAGACACCAGATATCAGACATCAGACATCAGTTCTCAGACATCAGACACCAGACATCAGTTCTCAGACATCAGACATCAGTTCTCAGATATCAGACATCAGACATCAGTTCTCAGACATGAGACATCAGACATCAGACATCAGACATCAGATATCAGACACCAGACATCAGACATCAGTTCTCAGACATCAGACATCAGTTCTCAGACATCAGACATCAGTTCTCAGACATCAGACATCAGTTCCCAGACACCAGACATCAGGCATCAGACACCAGACATCAGACATCAGACACCAGACATCAGACATCAAACACCAGACATCAGACATCAGACACCAGACACCAGACATCAGTTATTAGACACCAGACATCAGACACCAGACATCAGACATCAGACACCAGACATGAGTTCTCAGACATCAGACATCAGATATCAGACATCAGACATCAGTTATCAGACATCAGACATCAGACATCAGTTCTCAGACATCAGACATCAGTTCTCAGACATCAGACATCAGACATCAGACATCAGTTCTCAGACATCAGACATCAGTTCTCAGACATCAGACATCAGACATCAGACATCAGTTCTCAGACATCAGACATCAGACATCAGTTCTCAGACATCAGACATCAGACACCAGACATGAGACATCAGACATCAGACATCAAACATCAGTTCTCAGACATCAGTCAGACATCATACATCAGACATCAGACACCAGACATCAGACATCAGACACCAGTCATCAGACATCAGTTCTCAGACATCAGACATCAGTTCTCAGACATCAGACATCAGTTCTCAGACATCAGACATCAGACTCCAGACATCAGACATCAGACATCAGACACCAGACACCAGAAATCAGACATCAGACATCAGTTATCAGACATCAGACATCAGTTCTCAGACATCAGACATCAGACATCAGTTCTCAGACATCAGACATCATACACCAGACATCAGACACCAGACATCAGACATCAAACATCAGTTCTCAGACATCAGTCAGACATCAGACACCAGACATCAGACATCAGACACCAGACACCAGACATCAGACATCAGACACCAGACATCAGACATCAGACACCAGACATCAGACATCAGTTCTCAGAAATCAGACACCAGACATCAGACACCAGACATCAGACATCAGACATCAGACATCAGTTCTCAGACGTCAGACATCAGTTCTCAGACATCAGACATCAGTTACCAGACACCAGACATCAGACACCAGACATCAGACATCAGTTAACAGACACCAGACATCAGACATCAGTTCTCAGACATCAGTCAGACACCAGACATCAGACATCAGTTCTCAGACATCAGTCAGACATCAGACATCAGTTCTCAGACATCAGACATCAGACACCAGACATCAGACATGAGTTATCAGACATCAGACATCAGTTCTCAGACATCAGTTCTCAGACATCAGACATCAGTCAGACATCAGACATCACACATCAGTTATCAGACATCAGACATCAGACATCATTTCTCAGACATCAGACATCAGACACCAGACATCAGTCAGACATCAGACATCAGACATCAGTCAGACATCAGACATCAGACACCAGACATCAGACACCAGACATCAGACACCAGACATCAGACACCAGACATCAGACATCAGTCAGACATCAGACATCAGACCTCAGACATCAGTCAGACATCAGACACCAGACATCAGACATCAGACATCAGACACCAGACATCAGTTATCAGACATCAGACATCAGACACCAGACATCAGACATCAGACATCAGACATCAGACACCAGACATCAGACATCAGACATTAGACATCAGTTCTCAGACATCAGTCAGACATCAGACATCAGACATCAGACACCAGACATCAGACATCAGACACCAGACATCAGACACCAGACATCAGACATCAGTTATCAGACATCAGACATCAGTTATCAGACAACAGACATCAGTTCTCAGACATCAGACATCAGTTCTCAGACATCAGACATCAGACACCAGACATCAGACATCAGACACCAGACATGAGACATCAGTCAGACATCAGACATCAGACACAAGACATCAGACACCAGACACCAGACATCAGACACCAGACATCAGACACCAGACATCAGTCATCAGTCAGACATCAGACACCAGACATCAGACATCAGACCTCAGACATCAGACATCAGACACCAGACATCAAACATCAGACACCAGACATCAGACACCAGACTTCAGACACCAGACATCAGACATCAGACATCAGTTCTCAGACATCAGTCAGACATCATACATCAGACATCAGACATCAGACATCAGACACCAGACATCAGACACCAGACATCAGACATCAGACATCAGACATCAGACATCAGTCAGACATCAGACATCAGACATCAGTTCTCAGACATCAGACATCAGTTCTCAGACATCAGACATCAGACACCAGACATCAGACACCAGACATCTGACATCAGACACCAGACATCAGACATCAGTTCTCAGACATCAGACATCAGTTCTCAGACACCAGACATCAGACATCAGACATCAGTTATAAGACATCAGACATCAGTTCTCAGACATCAGACACCAGACATCAGACATCAGACATCAGTTCTCAGACATCAGACATCAGACATCAGTTCTCAGACATCAGACATCAGTTCTCAGACATCAGTCAGACATCAGACATCAGACATCAGACACCAGACATCAGACACCAGACATCAGACACCAGACATCAGACACCAGACATCTGACATCAGTTCTCAGACATCAGACATCAGACAAGACACATCAGACACCAGACATCAGACATCAGGCACCAGACATCAGACATCAGTTCTCAGACATCAGTCAGACATCAGATATCAGACACCAGACATCAGACACCAGACATCTGACATCAGTTCTCAGACATCAGACATCAGACAAGAGACATCAGACACCAGACATCAGACATCAGGCACCAGACATCAGACATCAGTTCTCAGACATCAGTCAGACATCAGACATCAGACACTAGACATGAGTTCTCAGACATCAGACACCAGACATCAGTTATCAGACATCAGACATCAGATATCAGACACCAGACATCAGACATCAGTTCTCAGACATCAGACATCAGTTCTCAGACATCAGACATCAGTTCTCATACATCAGACATCAGACACCAGACATCAGACATCAGACACCAGACATCAGACATCAAACACCAGACATCAGACACCAGACACCAGACATCAGACATCAGACACCAGACATCAGACACCAGATACCAGACATCAGACATCAGTTCTCAGACATCAGACATCTGGTCTCAGACATCAGTTATCAGTTCTTAGACATCAGACATCAGACATCAGACATCAGACATCAGTTCTCAGACATCAGACATCAGTTCTCAGACATCAGACATCAGGTCTCAGACATCAGTTATCAGTTCTCAGACATCAGACGCGAGACATCACACATCAGTTATCAGACATCAGACATCAGACATCAGTTCTCAGACATCAGACATCAGACACCAGACATCAGACATCAGACACCAGACATCAGACACAAGCCATCAGACACCAGACATCAGACATCAGTCAGACATCAGACACCAGACATCAGACATCAGACCTCAGACATCAGTCAGACATCAGACACCAGACATCAGACATCAGACACCAGACATCAGTTGTCAGACATCAGACATCAGACATCAGACACCAGACATCAGACATCAGACACCAGACATCAGACACCAGACATCAGACATCAGACACCAGACATCAGTTCTCAGACATCAGACATCAGTTCTTAGACATCAGACATCAGACATCAGACACCAGACATCAGACATCAGACACCAGACATCAGTTCTCAGACATCAGACATCAGTTATCAGACATCAGACATCAGACATCAGTTATCAGACAACAGACATCAGTTCTCAGACATCAGACATCAGACACCAGACATCAGACACCAGACATCAAACATCAGTCAGACATCAGACATCAGACACAAGACATCAGACACCAGACATCAGACACCAGACATCAGACACCAGACATCAGTCATCAGACATCAGTTCTCAGACATCAGACACCAGACATCAGTTCTCAGACATCAGACATCAGTTCTCAGATATCAGACATCAGACATCAGTTCTCAGACATGAGACATCAGACATCAGACATCAGACATCAGATATCAGACACCAGACATCAGACATCAGTTCTCAGACATCAGACATCAGTTCTCAGACATCAGACATCAGTTCCCAGACACCAGACATCAGCCATCAGACACCAGACATCAGACATCAGACACCAGACATCAGACATCAGACACCAGACATCAGACATCAGACACCAGACATCAGACATCAGACACCAGACACCAGACATCAGACACCAGACATCAGTTATTAGACACCAGACATCAGACACCAGACATCAGACATCAGACACTAGACATGAGTTCTCAGACATCAGACACCAGACATCAGTTATCAGACATCAGACATCAGATATCAGACACCAGACATCAGACATCAGTTCTCAGACATAAGCCATCAGTTCTCAGACATCAGACATCAGACAATAGTTCTCAGACATCAAACATCAGACACCAAACATCAGACATGAGTTCTCAGACATCAGACATCAGACACCAGACATCAGTTATCAGACATCAGACATCTGACATCAGTTCTCAGACATCAGACATCAGTTCTCAGACATCAGACATCAGACATCAGACACCAGACACCAGACATCAGACACCAGACACCAGACACCAGACATCAGTTCTCAGACAACAGTCAGACACCAGACATCAGACATCAGTCAGACACCAGACATCAGACACCAGACATCAGACATCAGACATCAGTTCTCAGACATCAGTCAGACATCAGACATCAGACATCAGACACCAGACATCAGACATCAGACACCAGACATGAGTTCTCAGACATCAGACACCAGACATCAGTTATCAGACATCAGACATCAGACATCAGTTATCAGACATCAGACATCAGTTCTCAGACATCAGACATCAGACACCAGACATCAGACAACAGACATCAGACACCAGACATCAGACATCAGTTCTCAGACATCAGACATCAGACGCCAGACAACAGACATCAGACACCAGACATCAGACATCTGACATCAGACATCAGACATCAGACACCAGACACCAGACATCAGACATCAGACATCAGTTCTCAGACATCAGTCAGACATCAGACATCAGACATCAGACACCAGACATCAGACATCAGACATCAGACACTAGACATGAGTTCTCAGACATCAGACACCAGACATCAGTTATCAGACATCAGATATCAGACACCAGACATCAGACATCAGTTCTCAGACATCAGACATCAGACATCAGACACCAGACACCAGACTTCAGACATCAGTTCTCAGACATCAGACACCAGACATCAGACATCAGACATCAGACATCAGTTCTCAGACATCAGACATCAGATATCAGTTCTCAGACATCAGACATCAGACATCAGACACCAGATATCAGACATTAGACATCAGACATCAGACACCAGACACCAGACATCAGACACCAGACACCAGACATAAGTTCTCAGACATCAGACATCAGTTCTCAGATATCAGACAACAGTTCTCAGACATCAGACATCAGACACCAGACACCAGACATCAGTTCTCAGACATCAGACATCAGTTCTCAGACATCAGACATCAGTTCTCAGACATCAGACACCAGACATCAGACATCAGTCATCAGTTATCAGACATCAGACATCAGTTCTCAGACATCAGACACCAGACATCAGACATCAGACACCAGACACCAGAAAACAGACATCAGTTCTCAGACTTCAGACATCAGACATCAGACACCAGTCAACAGACATTAGACATCAGACACCAGACACCAGACATCAGACACCAGACACCAAACATCAGTTCTCAGACATCAGACATCAGTTCTCAGACATCAGACATCAGTTCTCAGATATCAGACAACAGTTCTCAGACATCAGACACCAGACATCAGACATCAGTTCACAGACATCAGACATCAGTTCTCAGACATCAGACATCAGACATCAGACACCAGACACCAGTCATCAGACATCAGACACCAGACACCAGACATCAGACATCAGACACCAGACATCAGTTCTCAGACATCAGACATCAGTTCTCAGACATCAGACATCAGTTCTCAGACATCTGACATCAGACACCAGACATCAGACATCAGACACCAGACATCAGACATCAGTTCTCAGACATCAGACACCAGACATCAGACACGAGACATCAGACATCAGTTCTCAGACATCAGACATCTGTTCTCAGACATCAGACATCAGACAATAGTTCTCAGACATCAAACATCAGACACCAGACATCAGACATCAGACATCAGACACCAGACATCAGACATCAGACATCAGACAGCAGACAGCAGACATCAGTTCTCAGACATCAGACATCAGACATCAGTTCTCAGACATCAGACATCAGACATCAGACACCAGACATCAGACATCAGACACCAGACATCAGACATCAGACATCAGACATCAGACATCAGACACCAGACATCAGACATCAAACATCAGACACCAGACATCAGACATCAGTTCTCAGACATCAGACATCAGACGCCAGACAACAGACATCAGACACCAGACATCAGACATCTGACATCAGACATCAGACATCAGACACCAGACACCAGACATCAGACATCAGACATCAGTTCTCAGACATCAGTCAGACATCAGACATCAGACATCAGACACCAGACATCAGACATCAGACATCAGACACTAGACATGAGTTCTCAGACATCAGACACCAGACATCAGTTATCAGACATCAGATATCAGACACCAGACATCAGACATCAGTTCTCAGACATCAGACATCAGACATCAGACACCAGACACCAGACTTCAGACATCAGTTCTCAGACATCAGACACCAGACATCAGACATCAGACATCAGACATCAGTTCTCAGACATCAGACATCAGATATCAGTTCTCAGACATCAGACATCAGACATCAGACACCAGATATCAGACATTAGACATCAGACATCAGACACCAGACACCAGACATCAGACACCAGACACCAGACATAAGTTCTCAGACATCAGACATCAGTTCTCAGATATCAGACAACAGTTCTCAGACATCAGACATCAGACACCAGACACCAGACATCAGTTCTCAGACATCAGACATCAGTTCTCAGACATCAGACATCAGTTCTCAGACATCAGACACCAGACATCAGACATCAGTCATCAGTTATCAGACATCAGACATCAGTTCTCAGACATCAGACACCAGACATCAGACATCAGACACCAGACACCAGAAAACAGACATCAGTTCTCAGACTTCAGACATCAGACATCAGACACCAGTCAACAGACATTAGACATCAGACACCAGACACCAGACATCAGACACCAGACACCAAACATCAGTTCTCAGACATCAGACATCAGTTCTCAGACATCAGACATCAGTTCTCAGATATCAGACAACAGTTCTCAGACATCAGACACCAGACATCAGACATCAGTTCACAGACATCAGACATCAGTTCTCAGACATCAGACATCAGACATCAGACACCAGACACCAGTCATCAGACATCAGACACCAGACACCAGACATCAGACATCAGACACCAGACATCAGTTCTCAGACATCAGACATCAGTTCTCAGACATCAGACATCAGTTCTCAGACATCAGACATCAGTTCTCAGACATCTGACATCAGACACCAGACATCAGACATCAGACACCAGACATCAGACATCAGTTCTCAGACATCAGACACCAGACATCAGACACGAGACATCAGACATCAGTTCTCAGACATCAGACATCTGTTCTCAGACATCAGACATCAGACAATAGTTCTCAGACATCAAACATCAGACACCAGACATCAGACATCAGACATCAGACACCAGACATCAGACATCAGACATCAGACAGCAGACAGCAGACATCAGTTCTCAGACATCAGACATCAGACATCAGTTCTCAGACATCAGACATCAGACATCAGACACCAGACATCAGACATCAGACACCAGACATCAGACATCAGACATCAGACATCAGACATCAGACACCAGACATCAGACATCAAACATCAGACACCAGACATCAGACACCAGACATTAGAAATCAGACATCAGACATCAGACATCAGACACCAGACATCAGTTCTCAGACATCAGTTCTCAGACATCAGACATCAGTTCTCAGACATCTGACATCAGACACCAGACATCAGACATCAGACACCAGACATCAGACATCAGTTCTCAGACATCAGACACCAGACATCAGACACGAGACATCAGACATCAGTTCTCAGACATCAGACATCAGTTCTCAGACATCAGACATCAGACAATAGTTCTCAGACATCAAACATCAGACACCAGACATCAGACATCAGACACCAGACATCAGACATCAGACACCAGACATCATTTCTCAGACATCAGACATCAGACATCAGACATCAGACATCAGTTATCAGACATCAGACATCAGACATCAGACACCAGACATAAGACATCAGACACCAGACATCAGACATCAGACATCAGACATCAGACATCAGACACCAGACATCAGACATCAGACATCAGACACCAGACATCAGACACCAGACATTAGAAATCAGACATCAGACATCAGACATCAGACATCAGACATCAGACATCAGTCATCAGACAGCAGACATCATTTCTCAGACATCAGACATCAGACATCAGTTCTCAGACATCAGACATCAGACATCAGACACCAGACATCAGACATCAGACACCAGACATCAGACATCAGACATCAGACATCAGACATCAGACACCAGACATCAGACATCAGACATCAGACACCAGACATCAGACACCAGACATTAGAAATCAGACATCAGACATCAGACACCAGACATCAGACATCAGTTCTCAGACATCAGACATCAGACACCAGACATCAGACATCAGACATCAGACACCAGACACCAGACATCAGTTCTCAGACATCAGACATCAGACACCAGACACCAGACATCAGACACCAGACATCAGTTCTCAGACATCAGACATCAGTTCTCAGATATCAGACAACAGTTCTCAGACATCAGATATCAGACACCAGACATCAGACATCAGTTCTCAGACATCAGACATCACTTCTCAGACATCAGATATCAGACACCAGACATCAGACATCAGACATCAGACACCAGACACCAGACATCAGACAACAGACAAGAGACATCAGTTCTCAGACATCAGACATCAGTTGTCAGACATCTGACATCAGACACCAGACATCAGACATCAGACACCAGTCATCAGACATCAGTTCTCAGACATCAGACATCAGTTCTCAGACATCAGACATCAGTTCTCAGACATCAGACATCAGACTCCAGACATCAGACATCAGACATCAGACACCAGACACCAGAAATCAGACATCAGACATCAGACATCAGTTATCAGACATCAGACATCAGTTCTCAGACATCAGACATCAGACATCAGTTCTCAGACATCAGACATCAGACATCAGACACCAGACACCAGACATCAGACATCAGACATCAGACACCAGACACCAGACACCAGACATCAGTTCTCAGACAACAGTCAGACACCAGACATCAGACATCAGTCAGACACCAGACATCAGACACCAGACATCAGACATCAGTTCTCAGACATCAGTCAGACATCAGACATCAGACATCAGACACCAGACATCAGACATCAGACACCAGACATGAGTTCTCAGACATCAGACACCAGACATCAGTTATCAGACATCAGACATCAGACATCAGTTTTCAGACATCAGACATCAGTTCTCAGACATCAGACATCAGACACCAGACATCAGACATCAGACATCAGACACCAGACATCAGACATCAGTTCTCAGACATCAGACATCAGACGCAAGACAACAGACATCAGACACCAGACATCAGACATCAGTTATCAGACATCAGACATCTGACATCAGACATCAGACATCAGACACCAGACACCAGACACCAAACATCAGACACCAGACACCAGACATCAGACATCAGACATCAGTTCTCAGACATCAGTCAGACATCAGACATCAGACACTAGACATGAGTTCTCAGACATCAGACACCAGACATCAGTTATCAGACATCAGACATCAGATATCAGACACCAGACATCAGACATCAGTTCTCAGACATCAGACATCAGGTCTCAGACACCAGACATCAGACATCAGACACCAGACACCAGACATCAGACATTAGTTCTCAGACATCAGACATCAGTTCTCAGACATCAGACATCAGTTCTCATACATCAGACATCAGACACCAGACATCAGACATCAGACACCAGACATCAGACATCAAACACCAGACATCAGACACCAGACACCAGACATCAGACATCAGACACCAGACATCAGACACCAGATACCAGACATCAGACATCAGACATCAGTTCTCAGACATCAGACATCTGGTCTCAGACATCAGTTATCAGTTCTTAGACATCAGACATCAGACATCAGACATCAGACATCAGACATCAGTTCTCAGACATCAGACATCAGTTCTCAGACATCAGACATCAGGTCTCAGACATCAGTTATCAGTTCTCAGACATCAGACACGAGACATCACACATCAGTTATCAGACATCAGACATCAGACATCAGTTCTCAGACATCAGACATCAGACACCAGACATCAGACATCAGACACCAGACATCAGACACAAGCCATCAGACACCAGACATCAGACATCAGTCAGACATCAGACACCAGACATCAGACATCAGACCTCAGACATCAGTCAGACATCAGACACCAGACATCAGACATCAGACACCAGACATCAGTTGTCAGACATCAGACATCAGACACCAGACATCAGACATCAGACACCAGACATCAGACACCAGACATCAGTTCTCAGACATCAGACATCAGTTCTTAGACATCAGACATCAGACATCAGACACCAGACATCAGACATCAGACACCAGACATCAGTTCTCAGACATCAGACATCAGTTATCAGACATCAGACATCAGTTATCAGACAACAGACATCAGTTCTCAGACATCAGACATCAGACACCAGACATCAGACATCAGACACCAGACATCAGACATCAGTCAGACATCAGACATCAGACACAAGACATCAGACACCAGACATCAGACACCAGACATCAGACACCAGACATCAGTCATCAGACATCAGTTCTCAGACATCAGACACCAGACATCAGTTCTCAGACATCAGACATCAGTTCTCAGATATCAGACATCAGACATCAGTTCTCAGACATGAGACATCAGACATCAGACATCAGACATCAGATATCAGACACCAGACATCAGACATCAGTTCTCAGACATCAGACATCAGTTCTCAGACATCAGACATCAGTTCTCAGACATCAGACATCAGTTCCCAGACACCAGACATCAGGCATCAGACACCAGACATCAGACATCAGACACCAGACATCAGACATCAGACACCAGACATCAGACATCAGACACCAGACATCAGACATCAGACACCAGACACCAGACATCAGACACCAGACATCAGTTATTAGACACCAGACATCAGACACCAGACATCAGACATCAGACACTAGACATGAGTTCTCAGACATCAGACACCAGACATCAGTTATCAGACATCAGACATCAGATATCAGACACCAGACATCAGACATCAGTTCTCAGACATAAGCCATCAGTTCTCAGACATCAGAAAATAGTTCTCAGACATCAAACATCAGACACCAAACATCAGACATGAGTTCTCAGACATCAGACATCAGACACCAGACATCAGTTATCAGACATCAGACATCTGACATCAGTTCTCAGACATCAGACATCAGTTCTCAGACATCAGACATCAGACACCAGACACCAGACATCAGACATCAGACATCAGACACCAGACACCAGACACCTGACATCAGTTCTCAGACAACAGTCAGACAACAGACATCAGACATCAGTCAGACACCAGACATCAGACACCAGACATCAGACATCAGACATCAGTTCTCAGACATCAGTCAGACATCAGACATCAGACATCAGACACCAGACATCAGACATCAGACACCAGACATGAGTTCTCAGACATCAGACACCAGACATCAGTTATCAGACATCAGACATCAGACATCAGTTATCAGACATCAGACATCAGTTCTCAGACATCAGACATCAGACACCAGACATCAGACAACAGACATCAGACACCAGACATCAGACATCAGTTCTCAGACATCAGACATCAGACGCCAGACAACAGACATCAGACACCAGACATCAGACATCAGTTATCAGACATCAGACATCTGACATCAGACATCAGACATCAGACACCAGACACCAGACATCAGACATCAGACATCAGTTCTCAGACATCAGTCAGACATCAGACATCAGACATCAGACACCAGACATCAGACATCAGACATCAGACACTAGACATGAGTTCTCAGACATCAGACACCAGACATCAGTTATCAGACATCAGATATCAGACACCAGACATCAGACATCAGTTCTCAGACATCAGACATCAGACATCAGACACCAGACACCAGACTTCAGACATCAGTTCTCAGACATCAGACACCAGACATCAGACATCAGACATCAGACATCAGTTCTCAGACATCAGACATCAGACACCAGATATCAGACATTAGACATCAGACATCAGACACCAGACACCAGACATCAGACACCAGACACCAGACATAAGTTCTCAGACATCAGACATCAGTTCTCAGATATCAGACAACAGTTCTCAGACATCAGACATCAGACACCAGACACCAGACATCAGTTCTCAGACATCAGACATCAGTTCTCAGACATCAGTTCTCAGACATCAGACACCAGACATCAGACATCAGTCATCAGTTATCAGACATCAGACATCAGTTCTCAGACATCAGACATCAGACACCAGACATCAGACATCAGACACCAGACACCAGACACCAGACATCAGTTCTCAGACTTCAGACATCAGACATCAGACACCAGTCAACAGACATTAGACATCAGACACCAGACACCAGACATCAGACACCAGACACCAAACATCAGTTCTCAGACATCAGACATCAGTTCTCAGACATCAGACATCAGTTCTCAGATATCAGACAACAGTTCTCAGACATCAGACACCAGACATCAGACATCAGTTCACAGACATCAGACATCAGTTCTCAGACATCAGACATCAGACATCATACACCAGACACCAGTCATCAGACATCAGACACCAGACACCAGACATCAGACATCAGACACCAGACATCAGTTCTCAGACATCAGACATCAGTTCTCAGACATCAGACATCAGTTCTCAGACATCTGACATCAGACACCAGACATCAGACATCAGACACCAGACATCAGACATCAGTTCTCAGACATCAGACACCAGACATCAGACACGAGACATCAGACATCAGTTCTCAGACATCAGACATCAGTTCTCAGACATCAGACATCAGACATCAGACAATAGTTCTCAGACATCAAACATCAGACACCAGACATCAGACATCAGACATCAGACACCAGACATCAGACATCAGACATCAGACAGCAGACAGCAGACATCAGTTCTCAGACATCAGACATCAGACATCAGTTCTCAGACATCAGACATCAGACATCAGACACCAGACATCAGACATCAGACACCAGACATCAGACATCAGATATCAGACATCAGACATCAGACACCAGACATCAGACATCAAACATCAGACACCAGACATCAGACACCAGACATTAGAAATCAGACATCAGACATCAGACACCAGACATCAGTTCTCAGACATCAGTTCTCAGACATCAGACATCAGTTCTCAGACATCTGACATCAGACACCAGACATCAGACATCAGACACCAGACATCAGACATCAGTTCTCAGACATCAGACACCAGACATCAGACACGAGACATCAGACATCAGTTCTCAGACATCAGACATCAGTTCTCAGACATCAGACATCAGACAATAGTTCTCAGACATCAAACATCAGACAGCAGACATCAGACATCAGACACCAGACATCAGACATCAGACATCAGACATCAGACAGCAGACATCATTTCTCAGACATCAGACATCAGACATCAGACATCAGACATCAGTTCTCAGACATCAGACATCAGACATCAGACACCAGACATAAGACATCAGACACCAGACATCAGACATCAGACATCAGACATCAGACACCAGACATCAGACATCAGACATCAGACACCAGACATCAGACACCAGACATTAGAAATCAGACATCAGACATCAGACATCAGACATCAGACATCAGACATCAGACAGCAGACATCAGACATCAGACAGCAGACATCATTTCTCAGACATCAGACATCAGACATCAGACATCAGACATCAGTTCTCAGACATCAGACACCAGACATCAGACATCAGACACCAGACATAAGACATCAGACACCAGACATCAGACATCAGACATCAGACATCAGACATCAGACACCAGACATCAGACATCAGACATCAGACACCAGACATCAGACACCAGACATTAGAAATCAGACATCAGACATCAGACACCAGACATCAGACATCAGTTCTCAGACATCAGACATCAGACACCAGACATCAGACATCAGACATCAGACACCAGACACCAGACATCAGTTCTCAGACATCAGACATCAGACACCAGACACCAGACATCAGTTCTCAGACATCAGACATCAGTTCTCAGATATCAGACAACAGTTCTCAGACATCAGATATCAGACACCAGACATCAGACATCAGTTCTCAGACATCAGACATCACTTCTCAGACATCAGATATCAGACACCAGACATCAGACATCAGACATCAGACACCAGACACCAGACATCAGACAACAGACAAGAGACATCAGTTCTCAGACATCAGACATCAGTTGTCAGACATCTGACATCAGACACCAGACATCAGACATCAGACACCAGTCATCAGACATCAGTTCTCAGACATCAGACATCAGTTCTCAGACATCAGACATCAGTTCTCAGACATCAGACATCAGACTCCAGACATCAGACATCAGACATCAGACACCAGACACCAGAAATCAGACATCAGACATCAGACATCAGTTATCAGACATCAGACATCAGTTCTCAGACATCAGACATCAGACATCAGTTCTCAGACATCAGACATCATACACCAGACATCAGACACCAGACATCAGACATCAAACATCAGTTCTCAGACATCAGTCAGACATCAGACACCAGACATCAGACATCAGACACCAGACACCAGACATCAGACATCAGACACCAGACATCAGACATCAGACATCAGACATCAGACATCAGTTCTCAGACGTCAGACATCAGTTCTCAGACATCAGACATCAGTTACCAGACATCAGACATCAGACATCAGACACCAGACATCAGACATCAGTTAACAGACACCAGACATCAGACATCAGTTCTCAGACATCAGTCAGACACCAGACATCAGACATCAGTTCTCAGACATCAGTCAGACACCAGACATCAGACATCAGTTCTCAGACATCAGACATCAGACACCAGACATCAGACATGAGTTATCAGACATCAGACATCAGTTCTCAGACATCAGTTCTCAGACATCAGACATCACACATCAGTTATCAGACATCAGACATCAGACATCAGTTCTCAGACATCAGATATCAGACACCAGACATCAGACATCAGTTCTCAGACATCAGACATCACTTCTCAGACATCAGATATCAGACACCAGACATCAGACATCAGACATCAGACACCAGACACCAGACATCAGACAACAGACAAGAGACATCAGTTCTCAGACATCAGACATCAGTTGTCAGACATCTGACATCAGACACCAGACATCAGACATCAGACACCAGTCATCAGACATCAGTTCTCAGACATCAGACATCAGTTCTCAGACATCAGACATCAGTTCTCAGACATCAGACATCAGACTCCAGACATCAGACATCAGACATCAGACACCAGACACCAGAAATCAGACATCAGACATCAGACATCAGTTATCAGACATCAGACATCAGTTCTCAGACATCAGACATCAGACATCAGTTCTCAGACATCAGACATCATACACCAGACATCAGACACCAGACATCAGACATCAAACATCAGTTCTCAGACATCAGTCAGACATCAGACACCAGACATCAGACATCAGACACCAGACACCAGACATCAGACATCAGACATCAGACATCAGACATCAGACATCAGACATCAGACATCAGTTCTCAGACATCAGACATCAGTTCTCAGACATCAGACATCAGTTACCAGACATCAGACATCAGACATCAGACACCAGACATCAGACATCAGTTAACAGACACCAGACATCAGACATCAGTTCTCAGACATCAGTCAGACACCAGACATCAGACATCAGTTCTCAGACATCAGTCAGACACCAGACATCAGACATCAGTTCTCAGACATCAGACATCAGACACCAGACATCAGACATGAGTTATCAGACATCAGACATCAGTTCTCAGACATCAGTTCTCAGACATCAGACATCACACATCAGTTATCAGACATCAGACATCAGACATCAGTTCTCAGATATCAGACATCAGACACCAGACATCAGTCAGACATCAGACATCAGACATCAGTCAGACATCAGACAACAGACACAAGACATCAGACACCAGACATCAGACACCAGACATCAGACACCAGACATCAGACATCAGTCAGACATCAGACACCAGACATCAGACATCAGACCTCAGACATCAGTCAGACATCAGACACCAGACATCAGACATCAGACATCAGACACCAGACATCAGTTATCAGACATCAGACATCAGACATCAGACATCAGACACCAGACATCAGACATCAGACACCAGACATCAGACATCAGACACCAGACATCAGACATCAGACATCAGACATCAGACATCAGTTCTCAGACATCAGTCAGACATCAGATATCAGACATCAGACACCAGACATCAGACATCAGACACCAGACATCAGACACCAGACATCAGACATCAGTTATCAGACATCAGACATCAGTTATCAGACAACAGACATCAGTTCTCAGACATCAGACATCAGTTCTCAGACATCAGACATCAGACACCAGACATCAGACATCAGACACCAGACATCAGACATCAGTCAGACATCAGACATCAGACACAAGACATCAGACACCAGACATCAGACACCAGACATCAGACACCAGACATCAGTCATCAGTCTGACATCAGACACCAGACATCAGACATCAGACCTCAGACATCAGACATCAGACACCAGACATCAGACATCAGACACCAGACATCAGACATCAGACATCAGACACCAGACTTCAGACATCAGACACCAGACATCAGACTTCAGACACCAGACATCAGACATCAGTTCTCAGACATCAGTCAGACATCATACATCAGACATCAGACATCAGACATCAGACACCAGACATCAGACACCAGACATCAGACATCAGACATCAGACATCAGACATCAGTCAGACATCAGACATCAGACATCAGACATCAGTTCTCAGACATCAGACATCAGTTCTCAGACATCAGACATCAGACACCCGACATCAGACACCAGACATCAGACATCAGACACCAGACATCAGACATCAGTTCTCAGACATCAGACATCAGTTCTCAGACACCAGACATCAGACATCAGACATCAGTTATAAGACATCAGACATCAGTTCTCAGACATCAGACACCAGACATCAGACATCAGACATCAGTTCTCAGACATCAGACATCAGACATCAGTTCTCAGACATCAGACATCAGTTCTCAGACATCAGTCAGACATCAGACATCAGACACCAGACATCAGACACCAGACATCAGACACCAGACATCTGACATGAGTTCTCAGACATCAGACATCAGACAAGAGACATCAGACACCAGACATCAGACATCAGGCACCAGACATCAGACATCAGTTCTCAGACATCAGTCAGACATCAGATATCAGACACCAGACATCAGACACCAGACATCAGACATCAGTTATCAGTTCTCAGACATCAGACATCAGACACCAGACATCAGACATCAGACATCAGACATCAGTTCTCAGACATTAGACATCAGACACCAGACATCATATATCAGACATCAGACATCAGACATCAGTTCTCAGACATCAGACATCAGTTCTCAGACGTCAGTCAGACATCAGACATCAGACATCAGTTATCAGCCATCAGATATCAGTTCTCAGACATCAGACATCAGTTCTCAGACATCAGACATCAGTTCTCAGACACCAGACAACACACATCAGTTATCAGACATCAGACATCAGACATCAGTTCTCAGACATCAGACATCAGACACCAGACATCAGACACCAGACACGAGACATCAGTCAGACATCAGACATCAGACACCAGACATCAGACATCAGACATCAGACATCAGTTATCAGACATCAGACATCAGTTCTCAGACATGAGTCAGACATCAGACACCAGACGTCAGACATCAGACATCAGAAATCAGACACCAGACATCAGACACCAGACATCAGACATCAGACACCAGACATCAGACATCAGACATCAGACACCAGACATCAGACACCAGACATCAGACATCAGACACCAGACATCAGACATCAGACATCAGACATCAGACATCAGACATCAGTTCTCAGACATCAGACATCAGACATCAGTTCTCAGACATCAGACATCAGACACCAGACATCAGACATCAGACACCAGACATCAGACATCAGTTCTCAGGCATCAGATATCAGACATCAGACACCAGACATCAGTTACCAGACATCAGACATCAGACATCAGTTCTCAGACATCAGTTCTCAGACATCAGACATCAGACATCAGTTCTCAGACATCAGATATCAGACACCAGACATCAGACACCAGACACCAGACATCAGACACCAGACATCATACATCAGTTCTCAGACATCAGACACCAGACACCAGACATCAGACATCAGTTTTCAGACATAAGCCATCAGTTCTCAGACATCAGACATCAGACAATAGTTCTCAGACATCAAACATCAGACACCAAACATCAGACATGAGTTCTCAGACATCAGACATCAGACACCAGACATCAGTTATCAGACATCAGACATCTGACATCAGTTCTCAGACATCAGACATCAGTTCTCAGACATCAGACATCAGACATCAGACACCAGACACCAGACATCAGACACCAGACATCAGACATCAGACACCAGACATCAGACATCAGACATCAGACATCAGACATCAGACATCAGACATCAGTTCTCAGACATCAGTCAGACATCAGACATCAGACATCAGACACCAGACACCAGACATCAAACATCAGACACCAGACATGAGTTCTCAGACATCAGACACCAGACATCAGTTATCAGACATCAGACATCAGACATCAGTTATCAGACATCAGACATCAGTTCTCAGACATCAGACATCAGATACCAGACATCAGACATCAGACACCAGACATCAGACATCAGTTCTCAGACATCAGACATCAGACGCCAGACAACAGACATCAGACACCAGACATCAGACATCAGACATCTGACATCAGACATCAGACATCAGACATCAGACATCTGACATCAGACATCAGACATCAGACATCAGACACCAGACACCAGACATCAGACATCAGACATCAGTTCTCAGACATCAGTCAGACATCAGACATCAGACATCAGACACCAGACATCAGACATCAGACATCAGACACTAGACATGAGTTCTCAGACATCAGACACCAGACATCAGTTATCAGACATCAGACATCAGATATCAGACACCAGACATCAGACATCAGTTCTCAGACATCAGACATCAGTTCTCAGACACCAGACATCAGACATCAGACACCAGACACCAGACATCAGACATCAGTTCTCAGACATCAGACATCAGACATCAGTTCTCAGACATCAGTCAGACATCAGACATCAGACATCAGACACCAGACATGAGTTCTCAGACATCAGACACCAGACATCAGTTATCAGACATCAGACATCAGACATCAGTTATCAGACATCAGACATCAGTTCTCAGACATCAGACATCAGACACCAGACATCAGACATCAGACATCAGACACCAGACATCAGACATCAGTTCTCAGACATCAGACATCAGACGCCAGACAACAGACATCAGACACCAGACATCAGACATCAGACATCAGTTATCAGACATCAGACATCTGACATCAGACATCAGACATCAGACATCAGACACCAGACACCAGACATCAGACATCAGTTCTCAGACATCAGTCAGACATCAGACATCAGACATCAGACACCAGACATCAGACATCAGACATCAGACACTAGACATGAGTTCTCAGACATCAGACACCAGACATCAGTTATCAGACATCAGACATCAGATATCAGACACCAGACATCAGACATCAGTTCTCAGACATAAGCCATCAGTTCTCAGACATCAGACATCAGACAATAGTTCTCAGACATCAAACATCAGACACCAAACATCAGACATGAGTTCTCAGACATCAGACATCAGACACCAGACATCAGTTATCAGACATCAGACATCTGACATCAGTTCTCAGACATCAGACATCAGTTCTCAGACATCAGACATCAGACATCAGACATCAGACACCAGACATCAGACATCAGACATCAGACACCAGACACCAGACACCAGACATCAGTTCTCAGACAACAGTCAGACACCAGACATCAGACATCAGTCAGACACCAGACATCAGACACCAGACATCATACATCAGACATCAGACATCAGTTCTCAGACATCAGTCAGACATCAGACATCAGACATCAGACACCAGACATCAGACATCAGACACCAGACATGAGTTCTCAGACATCAGACATCAGACATCAGTTATCAGACATCAGTTATCAGACATCAGTTCTCAGACACCAGACATCAGACACCAGACATCAGACATCAGACACCAGACATCAGACATCAGTTCTCAGACATCAGACATCAGACGCCAGACAACAGACATCAGACACCAGACATCAGACATCAGACATCTGACATCAGACATCTGACATCAGACATCAGACATCAGACATCAGACACCAGACACCAGACATCAGACATCAGACATCAGTTCTCAGACATCAGTCAGACATCAGACATCAGACACCAGACATCAGACATCAGTTGTCAGACATAAGCCATCAGTTCTCAGACATCAGACATCAGACAATAGTTCTCAGACATCAAACATCAGACACCAAACATCAGACATGAGTTCTCAGACATCAGACATCAGACAACAGACATCAGTTATCAGACATCAGACATCTGACATCAGTTCTCAGACATCAGACATCAGTTCTCAGACATCAGATATCAGACATCAGACACCAGACACCAGACATAAGACATCAGACATCAGACACCAGACACCAGACACCAGACATCAGTTCTCAGACAACTGTCAGACACCAGACATCAGACATCAGACATCAGACACTAGACATGAGTTCTCAGACATCAGACACCAGACATCAGTTATCAGACATCAGACTTCAGATATCAGACACCAGACATCAGACATCAGTTCTCAGACATCAGACATCAGACACCAGACATCAGACATCAGACATCAGACACCAGACATCAGACACCAGACATTAGAAATCAGACATCAGACATCAGACATCAGTTCTCAGACATCAGACACCAAACATCAGACATCAGACACCAGACATCAGACATCAGTTCTCAGACATCAGACATCAGACATCAGACACCAGACATCAGACATTAGACATTAGACACCAGACACCAGACACCAGACATCAGTTCTCAGACATCAGACATCAGTTCTCAGATATCAGACAACAGTTCTCAGACATCAGACACCAGACACCAGACATCAGACATCAGTTCTCAGACATCAGACATCGGTTCTCAGACATCAGACATCAGACATCAGACACCAGACATCAGACATCAGACACCAGACATCAGTTCTCAGACATCAGACATCAGTTCTCAGACACCAGACATCAGACATGAGACATCAGACATCAGACACCAGACACCAGACATCAGTTCTCAGACATCAGACATGAGACATCAGTTCTCAGACATCAGACATCAGTTCTCAGACACCAGACATCAGACACCAGACATCAGAAACCAGACATCAGACATCAGACAGCAGACATCAGACATCAAACACCAGACACCAGACACCAGACATCAGACATCAGACAACAGACATCAGACATCAGGCACCAGACATCAGAGATCAGACAAAAGGCATCAGACTTCAGACATCAGTTCTCAGACATCAGACATCAGACACCAGACATCAGACACCAGACATCAGACATCAGACATCAGTTCTCAGATATCAGTCAGACATCAGACATCAGACATCAGAGATCAGACACCAGACATCAGACATCAGACACCAGGCACCAGACATCAGACATCAGACATCAGTTCTCAGACATCAGACATCAGTTCTCAGACATCAGACACCATACATCAGACATCAGTTCTCAGACATCAGACATCAGACATCAGTTCTCAGACATCAGACATCAGACATCAGTTCTCATACATCAGACATCAGACATCAGTTCTCAGACATCAGACATCATTTCTCAGACACCAGACATCAGACATCAGACATCAGACACCAGACATCAGACACCAGACATCAGACACCAGATACCAGACATCAGACATCAGACATCAGTTCTCAGACATCAGACATCAGGTCTCAGACATCAGTTATCAGTTCTTAGACATCAGACATCAGACATCAGACATCAGACATCAGTTCTCAGACATCAGACATCAGTTCTCAGACATCAGACATCAGGTCTCAGACATCAGTTATCAGTTCTCAGACATCAGACACGAGACATCACACATCAGTTATCAGACATCAGACATCAGTTCTCAGACATCAGACATCAGACACCAGACATCAGACATCAGACACCAGACATCAGACACAAGCCATCAGACACCAGACATCAGACATCAGTCAGACATCAGACACCAGACATCAGACATCAGATCTCAGACATCAGTCAGACATCAGACACCAGACATCAGACATCAGACACCAGACATCAGTTGTCAGACATCAGACATCAGACACCAGACATCAGACATCAGACACCAGACATCAGACACCAGACATCAGACATCAGACACCAGACATCAGACATCAGTTCTCAGACATCAGTCAGACATCAGACATCAGACATCAGACATCAGACACCAGACATCAGACATCAGACACCAGACATCAGACATCAGACATCAGACACCAGACATCAGACATCAGTTATCAGACATCAGACATCAGACATCAGTTATCAGACAACAGACATCAGTTCTCAGACATCAGACATCAGACACCAGACATCAGACATCAGACACCAGACATCAGACATCAGTCAGACATCAGATATCAGACACAAGACATCAGACACCAGACATCAGACACCAGACATCAGACACCAGACATCAGTCATCAGTCAGACATCATACACCAGACATCAGACCTCAGACCTCAGACATCAGTCAGACATCAGACACCAGACATCAGACATCAGACATCAGACACCAGACATCAGTTATCAGACATCAGACATCAGACACCAGACATCAGACACCAGACATCAGACACCAGACATCAGACATCAGACACCAGACATCAGACATCAGACACCAGATATCAGACATCAGACACCAGACATCAGCCATCAGACATCAGTCAGACATCAGACATCAGATAACAGACATCAGGAATCAGACACCAGACATCAGACACCAGACATCAGACATCAGACACCAGACATCAGACATCAGACATCAGTCAGACATCAGACATCAGTCAGACATCAGACATCAAACATCAGACATCAGACATCAGTTCTCAGACATCAAACATCAGACACCAGACATCAGACATCAGACATCAGACACCAGACATCAGACATCAGACACCAGACATCAGACATCAGACACCAGACATCAGACATCAGACATCAGACATCAGTTCTCAGACATCAGTCAGACATCAGACATCAGACATCAGACACCAGACACCAGACATCAGACATCAGACACCAGACATCAGACATCAGTTCTCAGACATCAGACATCAGTTCTCAGACATCAGACATCAGACATTAGTTCTCAGACATCAAACATCAGACACCAGACATGAGTTCTCAGACATCAGACATCAGACACCAGACATCAGACATCAGACATCAGACACCAGACATCAGACATCAGACATCAGTTCTCAGACATCAGACATGAGACATCAGACATCAGACACCAGACATCAGACATCAGACACCAGAAATCAGTTCTCAGACATCAGATATCAGACACCAGACATCAGACATCAGACACCAGACAACAGTTATCACACATCAGACATCAGACATCAGACATCAGTTCTCAGACATCAGACCTCAGACATCAGACATCAGACATCAGTTCTCAGACATCAGACATCAGTTCTCAGACATCAGATATCAGACACCAGACATCAGACATCAGACACCAGACAACAGTTATCACACATCAGACATCAGACATCAGACATCAGTTCTCAGACATCAGACCTCAGACATCAGACATCAGACATCAGTTCTCAGACATCAGACATCAGACACCAGACATCAGACATCAGACATCAGACATCAGACACCAGACATCAGACATCAGTTCTCAGACATCAGACATCAGTTCTCAGATATCAGACATCAGACACCAGATATCAGACACCAGACATCAGACATCAGACATCAGTTCTCAGACATCAGACACCAGACATCAGTTCTCAGACATCAGACATCAGTTCTCAGATATCAGACATCAGACATCAGTTCTCAGACATGAGACATCAGACATCAGACATCAGACATCAGATATCAGACACCAGACATCAGACATCAGTTCTCAGACATCAGACATCAGTTCTCAGACATCAGACATCAGTTCTCAGACATCAGACATCAGTTCCCAGACACCAGACATCAGGAATCAGACACCAGACATCAGACATCAGACACCAGACATCAGACATCAAACACCAGACATCAGACATCAGACACCAGACACCAGACATCAGACACCAGACTTCAGTTATTAGACACCAGACATCAGACACCAGATATCAGACATCAGACACCAGACATGAGTTCTCAGACATCAGACATCAGACATCAGACACCAGACATCAGACATCAGACACCAGACATCAGACACCAGACATCAGACATCAGACACCAGACATCAGACATCAGTTCTCAGACATCAGTCAGACATCAGACATCAGACACCAGACATCAGACACCAGACATCAGACATCAGACACCAGACATCAGACATCAGACATCAGACACCAGACATCAGACATCAGTTATCAGACATCAGACATCAGTTATCAGACAACAGACATCAGTTCTCAGACATCAGACATCAGACACCAGACATCAGACATCAGACATCAGTTCTCAGACATCAGACATCAGTTCTCAGACATCAGACATCAGACATCAGTTCTCAGACATCAGACATCAGTTCTCAGACATCAGACATCAGACATCAGACATCAGTTCTCAGACATCAGACATCAGACATCAGTTCTCAGACATCAGACATCAGACACCAGACATGAGACATCAGACATCAGACATCAAACATCAGTTCTCAGACATCAGTTCTCAGACATCAGACATCAGTTCTCAGACATCAGATATCATACATCAGACATCAGACACCAGACATCAGACATCAGACACCAGTCATCAGACATCAGTTCTCAGACATCAGACATCAGTTCTCAGACATCAGACATCAGACTCCAGACATCAGACATCAGACATCAGACACCAGACACCAGAAATCAGACATCAGACATCAGACATCAGTTATCAGACATCAGACATCAGACATCAGACATCAGTTCTCAGACATCAGACATCATACACCAGACATCAGACACCAGACATCAGACATCAAACATCAGTTCTCAGACATCAGTCAGACTTCAGACACCAGACATCAGACATCAGACACCAGACATCAGACATCAGACACCAGACATCAGACATCAGTTCTCAGAAATCAGACACCAGACATCAGCCATCAGACATCAGACATCAGACATCAGTTCTCAGACGTCAGACATCAGTTCTCAGACATCAGACATCAGTTACCAGACACCAGACATCAGACATCAGACACCAGACATCAGACATCAGTTAACAGACACCAGACATCAGACATCAGTTCTCAGACATCAGTCAGACACCAGACATCAGACATCAGTTCTCAGACATCAGTCAGACACCAGACATCAGACATCAGTTCTCAGACATCAGACATCAGACACCAGACATCAGACATGAGTTATCAGACATCAGACATCAGTTCTCAGACATCAGTTCTCAGACATCAGACATCACACATCAGTTATCAGACATCAGACATCAGACATCAGTTCTCAGACATCAGACACCAGACATCAGTCAGACATCAGACATCAGACATCAGTCAGACATCAGACATCAGACACCAGACATCAGAGACCAGACATCAGACATCAGTCAGACATCAGACACCAGACATCAGACATCAGACCTCAGACATCAGTCAGACATCAGACACCAGACATCAGACATCAGACATCAGACACCAGACATCAGTTATCAGACATCAGACATCAGACATCAGACATCAGACACCAGACATCAGACATCAGACACCAGACATCAGACATCAGACACCAGACATCAGACATCAGACATCAGACATCAGACATCAGTTCTCAGACATCAGTCAGACATCAGACATCAGACATCAGACACCAGACATCAGACATCAGACACCAGACATCAGACACCAGACATCAGACATCAGTTATCAGACATCAGACATCAGTTATCAGACAACAGACATCAGTTCTCAGACATCAGACATCAGTTCTCAGACATCAGACATCAGACACCAGACATCAGACATCAGACACCAGACATCAGTCAGACATCAGACATCAGACACAAGACATCAGACACCAGACATCAGACACCAGACATCAGACATCAGTTCTCAGACATCAGTCAGACATCAGACACCAGACATCAGTCATCAGACATCAGAAATCAGACACCAGACATCAGACACCAGACATCAGACATCAGACACCAGACATCAGACATCAGACATCAGACACCAGACATCAGACACCAGACATCAGACACCAGACATCAGACATCAGACACCAGACATCAGACATCAGACATCAGACATCAGTTCTCAGACATCAGTCAGACATCAGACATCAGACATCAGACACCAGACATCAGACATCAGACACCAGACATCAGACACCAGACATCAGACATCAGTTATCAGACATCAGACATCAGTTATCAGACAACAGACATCAGTTCTCAGACATCAGACATCAGTTCTCAGACATCAGACATCAGACACCAGACATCAGACATCAGACACCAGACATCAGTCAGACATCAGACATCAGACACAAGACATCAGACACCAGACATCAGACACCAGACATCAGACATCAGTTCTCAGACATCAGTCAGACATCAGACACCAGACATCAGTCATCAGACATCAGAAATCAGACACCAGACATCAGACACCAGACATCAGACATCAGACACCAGACATCAGACATCAGACATCAGACACCAGACATCAGACACCAGACATCAGACATCAGACACCAGACATCAGACATCAGACATCAGTTCTCAGACATCAGACATCAGACATCAGTTCTCAGACATCAGACATCAGACACCAGACACCAGACATCAGACACCAAACATCAGACATCAGTTCTCAGACATCAGATATCAGACATCAGACACCAGACATCAGTTACCAGACATCAGACATCAGACATCAGTTCTCAGACATCAGACATCAGTTCTCAGACATCAGACATCAGACATCAGTGCTCAGACATCAGATATCAGACACCAGACATCAGACACCAGACACCAGACATCAGACACCAGACATCATACATCAGTTCTCAGACATCAGACACCAGACATCAGACACCAGACATCAGACATCAGTTCTCAGACATAAGCCATCAGTTCTCAGACATCAGACATCAGACATGAGTTCTCAGACATCAGACATCAGACACCAGACATCAGTTATCAGACATCAGACATCTGACATCAGTTCTCAGACATCAGACATCAGTTCTCAGACATCAGACATCAGACATCAGACACCAGACACCAGACATCAGACATCAGACATCAGACACCAGACACCAGACATCAGTTCTCAGACAACAGTCAGACACCAGACATCAGACATCAGTCAGACACCAGACATCAGACACCAGACATCAGACATCAGACATCAGTTCTCAGACATCAGTCAGACATCAGACATCAGACATCAGACATCAGACACCAGACATGAGTTCTCAGACATCAGACATCAGTTATCAGACACCAGACATCAGTTATCAGACATCAGACATCAGTTATCAGACATCAGACATCAGTTCTCAGACATCAGACATCAGACACCAGACATCAGACATCAGACATCAGACACCAGACATCAGACATCAGTTCTCAGACATCAGACATCAGACGCCAGACAACAGACATCAGACACCAGACATCAGACATCAGTTATCAGACATCAGACATCTGACATCAGACATCAGACATCAGACATCAGACACCAGACACCCGACATCAGACATCAGACATCAGTTCTCAGACATCAGTCAGACATCAGACATCAGACATCAGACACCAGACATCAGACATCAGACATCAGACACTAGACATGAGTTCTCAGACATCAGACACCAGACATCAGTTATCAGACATCAGACATCAGATATCAGACACCAGACATCAGACATCAGTTCTCAGACATCAGACATCAGTTCTCAGACACCAGACATCAGACATCAGACACCAGACACCAGACATCAGACATCAGTTCTCAGACATCAGACATCAGACATCAGTTCTCAGACATCAGTCAGACATCAGACATCAGACATCAGACACCAGACATGAGTTCTCAGACATCAGACACCAGACATCAGTTATCAGACATCAGACATCAGACATCAGTTATCAGACATCAGTTCTCAGACATCAGACATCAGACACCAGACATCAGACATCAGACATCAGACACCAGACATCAGACATCAGTTCTCAGACATCAGACATCAGACGCCAGACAACAGACATCAGACACCAGACACCAGACATCAGACATCAGTTATCAGACATCAGACATCAGACATCAGACACCAGACATCAGACATCAGACATCAGACACTAGACATGAGTTCTCAGACATCAGACACCAGACATCAGACACCAGACATCAGACATCAGTTCTCAGACATAAGACATCAGTTCTAAGACATCAGACATCAGACAATAGTTCTCAGACATCAAACATCAGACACCAAACATCAGACATGAGTTCTCAGACATCAGACATCAGACACCAGACATCAGTTATCAGACACCAGACATCTGACATCAGTTCTCAGACATCAGACATCAGTTCTCAGACATCAGACATCAGACATCAGACATCAGACACCAGACATCAGACATCAGACACCAGACACCAGACACCATGTGATGTACAATGTCTGTGAGGTATGGGGTTTTGTCTACAAAATATGATGTTTTCTGTTGTAACTTTCCAGAAAAATCCAGCCCTCTATGCCAATGCAGGCTGTCAGCTCATGCAGCACCTTCCCCCCTCCTCTTTTCGCCCATGGCTCACTCACACACTGACCAGTGCCCCCTGCCTGGGCTAGCTCTGAAACCTTAAACCAACTTCCTCTCGAAGAGCAGGGGGAAGGGATCCCTTTGTTCGGAAAAACACAGGCTGTATGCCGGTATATGGGAAACATAAAAGTCATATTACGAAAACCATACCCAGTAGAGATATAAAAATCATATTTCTGCGATCCGAGCAGACCCAGCTTCGCTGTGGTGCCTGTTGCAAAACTCTCGGATGTCCAGAACATGAGATATGATTTGCGCCCAAATGGACGGTCATATCGCATAGATGTTTGATGTTTTCTTGATGGGCTCATTACGCTGGGAAACATGATACCACTGATGAGTCCATACCAGCTTCTCCCATAAAGTTATAGCTAATCTAAGTTTTGTAGCCAAAACATAACTTGGATAAGAGAGGTGGGATCAACCCAGAATGCACCTCTCCGTGATGTCACATAGGAAAGTCTATAAGGCATTCCCTGGCAGAACCAGCTCAGAACAGCTGCAGAGTCCGTGCTGACAAGAACTCCAGATGAATGGAGACGTGTGGCTCCTCCTCCCTTAAAGCCGCATGGTTTGCCTAAGGAACAATATGGAACTGTGAGTGTAATCTCTTTGTTTTCTCCACTTTTATTTTATACCTGTACTGTACATATTTTATGTCTCAATTTTATAGCAACTTTTATCTGTAATCACTGTCCTCTTTCGGAAAATAAATGAAATTATTTAGATCTGTCTCCATGCTCTAAGAATCGAACTATACGCCTTTGATAGATAATCGCTACTAATTCAAGGGGTTTGCCACGGACCCTCTTAATTTAACACTGTGAATTAAGTAACCGTGACTGGTGGCAGCGCGTTGTGTATGGCTATTACGGCTTGCTGGCAGTCTAGAAGGGTCTTATATTGCTGAGTAAGGGGCTTCAGCCACAGCATTGATAATTCCCTTACTGCAGAAGCCTAATTGCCGGTTCACAACAGGCAGCCCGTCCGGCGACTAATTATCCTAGGTGCAGTTCCCTGACTGACCTGAGGGTAAGGGGGGCGCCGGAGAGCTGCGAGTTCCAAAGTGGAACTGAGAAAGTGGGATATACATAAATCCCCGCAGAACTTGGAAGATTGATAGCAGTGGTGGGGCATCCAAATTAAACTCCCCCTGCGGCAAATTGTAGAGCGAGATTAGCTTGCTGGATATTTTTGGTCACATGGTGCCAGTGTTGGGATAACTAAGATAAGCCCCACTGCGCCTGTGAATGCCGTGTGCCGGCATTGTGTCACGCCCCTCCGTCCGCTGATACACCCGTGTCAGTGGTGGGACTGTGACATAGTGGTGACACAGGGTCCGCTGTCCGTCGCGTTTTGGTGGCAGCGGGACTCCCGTTAGTGTCGCCCGTAAGTGGACGAACGGCGGTGGGCTGTTCGTCACATATTGGTGGCAGCGCGGTGGGATAATCCTAGAGCATTAGTGATTTGGTTTGAGCAATCATTCCTCTCACTAAAGACCTGCACGGTTCCTGCGGGAATCCTGCATCATAGGTTTTGGAGAACAGACTCAGTGGTTACTAGTCCTGAGACATTAGTGTGTACTTGCAAGTATCCCCCTCCCGTTTCTTCGTTTTTCTTTTTCTATCTTTTATTTGGCAACCATGGCGGCGATGACAGTGGAGTGGTATCAGAAGCAGAAAAAGGACACCCTTGCTGGGTTATGCACGTACCGAGGCATAGACGCCGCAGGAGGAACCAAAGATCAAATGATCGCGGCTCTAGTGCAGCTGGACAACGGCCAGAATCCAGCGAGCGCAGAAGTTGGCCCAAGTTGCCATGGGGCTGCAGCAGAGGCTCCACTCCTGAGCGCTGGCCCCACATTCAACCAGAACGGGGTGGACCCCTATCTGCAAATGGCCTTGGACGAACTCCCCGCCGAAGACAGGGATGGGCGGGTGAGGCTGATCCAGCAATATCGGCAGGAGGCCCAAGCCGAACGTGAGCGCCAAGCTGAAGCTCAGAGGGCCCATGAGCTGGAGATGCTCCAGCGGGGGTGGAATGCCCCCACAGCCCGAAGCCGTGAGCCCAGCAGCGTCCAGACTCCTAAACCCCGGCCAGAGCATTTTCCCGTGATGGAAAAGGATGGGGACTTGGACACGTTCCTGCGAGCCTTTGAGAAAGCCTGCAGACAGTACCAGCTGCCTAGAGACCAATGGGCAAGGTACTTGACCCCAGGGCTAAAAGGCAAAGCCCTGGAGGCATTTGCTTCTCTTCCGCCAGAAGCCGATGACGACTATGACGCCATAAAGCAGGCGCTGATCGCCAAATACCGGCTGACACCTGAGGTATACCGAAAGAAGTTCCGACACCTCCAACGTGGCCCACACGATAGCTACAGTGATGTGGTGCAAGGACTCAGGACCCACTTTGACCAGTGGATCCATGGACTGTCCGTTGAAACCTTTGAGCAGCTACGGGACCTGATGATCAAAGACCAGTTCCTGCATCTCTGCCCAGCTGAGGTCCGACAGTTCATCCTGGACCGCGAACCAACGAACGCGGACAAAGCGGCGCAGATCGCCGACAACCACGAGGCCAACCGGAAGCCCGAGACGCGGAGGCCAGTCACCACCAGCTGGAAAGGGGGTAAGCCAGCAACCAACCCCAATGCCCCAGCTGGCCATCCCTCCGGAGGCCCTGTCCCTGTTGCCAACAACAGGCCGGCTACTGACAGTCGCCTGTGTCACCACTGCCAGCGGCCTGGTCACTTCTCTTACACCTGTCCGAATAGGCCGAAGAACCCCCCAGCCAAGGCCCCCGGGCCCAACGCCTCTGTTCTTTTGGTGGGAGGTGTGGTTGGGAGGGCTGACGACAACGTTCAACCTGTTCAGGTGGGGGCCCGTCTTGCTACAGGCCTCAAGGACACCGGGGCTGAGCGAACCCTCATCCGTCCTGGACTGGCGGCCCCTGAAGAGTTTGTTGAGGGGAAAACCCTGACTGTCACCGGGATTGGAGGCACCCGTTGTCCCTTGCCAGTGGCACGAGTTTTTCTTGATTGGGGTGCCGGGAGCGGGTTGAGGGAGGTGGGAGTGTCTGAAAATTTGCCCACTGATGTTTTATTGGGGACTGACTTGGGGAGGATGGTTGCATACTATGTCCCTGACACCCTTCCCCAAACTGATAATAAGGGTAACGTTAACCCTGATGATGTTGATGATGGGAAACTGAATGTGTTACCTGCTAATGCCTTGATGAGTAATGATGCAACTAACAACCATTCTTTCCCAAGGTATGATGCTGATGTGATTGTACCAAAGCAAACTGATAACCATTCTTTTCCTAGGAATGATGATGTATCTGTGCCGACTGAACCCGTTAACCCTTTCTTTGAAACGGTAGATGTGTCCACAGGTACCGAGGTGCTCAGCCCCGTCACTCTGCGGAGTGAGACGGCTGAGGAACCCCTGGCAGGAGCAAGCAACGGTGCTCAAGGAAATGGGGAGGTGCATGGGGACCATGAGGAAGGTAATGCCATGCAGCTGACCAGTGCCACCGAGGAAGGTAACTGGCCCATAAGTAGCACTGCTCCTAAAGTGTTGGGGGTGGATGGGGAGGTAGAGCCCAGGGCAGCACCAGCTGGTGGGTCTGCAGAAATCCCCAGGGAGACAGCATACATAGCAGCTGTCACACGCAGTCAGAGTGCCCAGATCGCAGGTAACGCACTGTCTTCTGGACCCTCTGCTGCTACAGGAGAGACTGAACCAGAGGTGAACCCAGAGCCGGTTCCAGAGGGTCCCAGTAAAGAGGGGACCCTGACGTCACTTCTGGCAGCCTCCAGCATGGAGTTCCAGGCTGCTCTGCACTCAGATGCCAGCCTGGAGAAATTGAGAGGTCTCGCCGAGACGCCCACCTCCAAGTCTGATAAGGAGAGGGTGTTCTGGGAACGAGGAAGGTTGTACCGGGAGACAGTACCCGGAGATCCTAAAAAGGAGTGGTTGAGGGAAAGACAGCTGGTCGTCCCCTATCAGTTCAGAACTGAGTTGTTGTGGATTGCCCATGAGATTCCACTCGCTGGACACTTGGGGATCAGCAAAACAAAGGCACGGCTGTCTCAACACTTCTATTGGCCCAAGATGGGGACAGATGTAACACACTACTGCCGCTCCTGTGCCACCTGTCAAAAAGTGGGTAAGGCGGGGCCTGCTCTTAAGGCTCCCCTTATTCCTTTGCCGGTGATAGAGGAGCCTTTCCAGAGAATCGCGGTGGACATTGTAGGACCGCTGTCCGTCCCCAGCAGCTCCGGAAAGCGATACATTCTCACCATGGTAGACTACGCTACCCGGTACCCAGAGGCAGTAGCTCTGTCTTCAACCAGGGCAGATAAGGTGGCGGACGCACTGGTGACCATCTTTTCAAGGGTAGGATTTCCCAGGGAGATGCTTACCGATCAAGGGCCCCAATTCATGTCTCGCCTAATGGAGGCTCTCTGTGAGAAAATGCAGGTGACGCACCTGGTATCGAGTCCGTATCACCCACAGACTAATGGTTTGTGTGAACGCTTCAACGGTACCCTCAAACAGATGCTCCGCATACTGGTTGAGACCCAAGGGCGCGACTGGGAGCGGTACCTCCCACACCTGCTGTTCGCTTACAGAGAAGTTCCGCAGGCCTCGACCGGGTTCTCCCCCTTCGAGCTCCTGTATGGCAGGCGAGTCCGGGGACCCCTTGGGTTGATAAGAGAATCCTGGGAAGATGAGCCAAACCCCACAGAAGTGTCCATCGTGGATTATGTCATGCGCTTCCGTGACAAGATGCAGACCTTGACGCAGTTGGTGCATGACAACATGACGCAGGCTCAGGCTGACCAGAAGCACTGGTACGACCAGAACGCCCGGGAGCGGACCTACCAGGTGGGTCAAAAGGTGTGGGCGCTGGTCCCTGTACCAACGGATAAGCTTCAGGCAGCCTGGGAAGGCCCATACGTCGTCCACCAACAGCTCAACCCGGTCACCTACGTGGTCACGCTTGACCATGCTCGGGGTAGGCGCAAGGCCTTTCACGTCAACATGCTGAAGGCGCACTACGAACGTGAAGCTTGCGTCCTACCGGTCTGCAATCTGCCAGAGGATGGGGAGGAAGATTCCCTCCTGGACATGCTGGCCCAGGCCAAGGCCAATGGGTCCATTGAGGACATGGAGATAAGTGGTTCGCTCACCGTGTCCCAGCGGTTGCAGTTGATGGCCACCCTGGAACTCTTCCGGCCCGTGTTCACCAACCGTCCTGGGAGGACGGAGTTAGCGGTTCATGAGGTGGACACCGGGAATCATGCCCCATTACGGCGAACACCTTATCGGATCTCTGAAACGGTGCAACAAGTCATGCGCCAAGAGATCGATGAGATGTTAAGGCTGGGGGTGATTCGACGGTCAAAAGGTGCGTGGGCTTCACCTGTAGTCCTCGTGCCTAAAAAGGATCGAACCACCCGGTTCTGCGTGGACTACAGGGGGCTCAACGCCATCACAACCTCTGATGCCCACCCGATGCCGCGCATCGAGGATCTGCTCGAGCGGTTGACAAACGCCAACTACATATCCATCATGGATTTGAGTCGGGGATACTGGCAGATTCCCCTGAGCCCTGAGGCGCAGGAGAAATCCGCCTTTATCACCCCCTTTGGACTGTACGAGTCCACGGTCATGCCCTTCGGCATGAAGAATGCCCCTGCCACTTTCCAGCGGATGGTCAACCACCTGCTTCGGGGACTGGAGGAGTACGCCGTGGCATACTTAGACGATATTGCCGTCTTCAGTTCCACCTGGGAGGAACACCTTCAGCACCTCCAGGAGGTGCTCAAGCGTCTTCACCAGGCAGGCCTGACCATCAAGCCGGGGAAGTGCCAGATAGGCATGCGCAAGGTCCACTACCTGGGGCACCGGGTAGGCGGGGGTTCCATGAGTCCGGAGCCAGAAAAAGTGGACGCAATCGTGTCCTGGCCCACCCCCAGGACCAAGAAACAGGTGAAGTCCTTCTTGGGCACTGCAGGGTACTATAGGCGGTTCGTACAGGACTATAGCGCCCTTGCCAAACCCTTGACTGACCTCACCAAGCAGAGGCTACCCCAAACAGTCAACTGGACAGATGACTGTGAGGCGGCTTTCCAAGCTTTGAAAGCAGCCCTGTGCAACTCTCCAGTGTTGAGAGCAGTCGACAGCAGTCGCCCGTTTCTGGTACAGACCGACGCCAGCGAGTTTGGCCTCGGTGCTGTGCTTAGCCAGGTCGACTCGGGGGACCAAGAGCACCCCGTGTTGTACCTGAGCCGGAAACTTTTGCTGAGGGAAGTGGCATACTCGACCATCGAGAAGGAGTGTCTGGCCATGGTGTGGGCACTGCAGCGTTTGCAGCCCTACCTGTATGGGCGCGCCTTCACGGTGGTAACCGACCACAACCCTCTGAGCTGGTTGCACACAGTGTCCGGAACCAATGGAAGGTTGCTCCGCTGGAGCCTTGCCCTTCAACAGTACGACTTCACTGTAAAACACAGGAAGGGCAGCGAAAACGGCAATGCCGATGGGTTGTCCCGCCGGGGCGAACCCGCTGAGGTGCGCATGGCCGATTACCGAGAGGTAATGCCTCCTTAGCGCCCTCTTAAAGGGGGGAGGTGTGATGTACAATGTCTGTGAGGTATGGGGTTTTGTCTACAAAATATGATGTTTTCTGTTGTAACTTTCCAGAAAAATCCAGCCCTCTATGCCAATGCAGGCTGTCAGCTCATGCAGCACCTTCCCCCCTCCTCTTTTCGCCCATGGCTCACTCACACACTGACCAGTGCCCCCTGCCTGGGCTAGCTCTGAAACCTTAAACCAACTTCCTCTCGAAGAGCAGGGGGAAGGGATCCCTTTGTTCGGAAAAACACAGGCTGTATGCCGGTATATGGGAAACATAAAAGTCATATTACGAAAACCATACCCAGTAGAGATATAAAAATCATATTTCTGCGATCCGAGCAGACCCAGCTTCGCTGTGGTGCCTGTTGCAAAACTCTCGGATGTCCAGAACCTGAGATATGATTTGCGCCCAAATGGACGGTCATATCGCATAGATGTTTGATGTTTTCTTGATGGGCTCATTACGCTGGGAAACATGATACCACTGATGAGTCCATACCAGCTTCTCCCATAAAGTTATAGCTAATCTAAGTTTTGTAGCCAAAACATAACTTGGATAAGAGAGGTGGGATCAACCCAGAATGCACCTCTCCGTGATGTCACATAGGAAAGTCTATAAGGCATTCCCTGGCAGAACCAGCTCAGAACAGCTGCAGAGTCCGTGCTGACAAGAACTCCAGATGAATGGAGACGTGTGGCTCCTCCTCCCTTAAAGCCGCATGGTTTGCCTAAGGAACAATATGGAACTGTGAGTGTAATCTCTTTGTTTTCTCCACTTTTATTTTATACCTGTACTGTACATATTTTATGTCTCAATTTTATAGCAACTTTTATCTGTAATCACTGTCCTCTTTCGGAAAATAAATGAAATTATTTAGATCTGTCTCCATGCTCTAAGAATCGAACTATACGCCTTTGATAGATAATCGCTACTAATTCAAGGGGTTTGCCACGGACCCTCTTAATTTAACACTGTGAATTAAGTAACCGTTGTGATGTACAATGTCTGTGAGGTATGGGGTTTTGTCTACAAAATATGATGTTTTCTGTTGTAACTTTCCAGAAAGATCCGGCACATATGACAATCCAGGCTGCTAGCTCTGCAGCTTCACCCCTCCTCCCTTCACACACACACAGAGCAGTGCCACCCCCCTCCTCTACAGCCTGTGTTCGCACTAGTAATAGGAGACCCCCTGCTGTTACAACCATTTGTTTCCTCTCCACAGCTGAGAGAAAAAAGTGCGGGATGGTTCTTTGTTTGAAACAAAGAGGTTTGAATAAAACTATAAGAGCCTGCCCTGCGAAAACCGTACCAAGCAGAGATATAAAAATCATATTTCTGCGATCCGAGCAGACCCAGCTTCGCTGTGGTGCCTGTTGCAAAACTCTCGGATGTCCAGAACATGAGATATGATTTGCGCCCAAATGGACGGTCATATCGCATAGATGTTTGATGTTTTCTTGATGGGCTCATTACGCTGGGAAACATGATACCACTGATGAGTCCATACCAGCTTCTCCCATAAAGTTATAGCTAATCTAGGTTTTGTAGCCAAAACATAACTTGGATAAGAGAGGTGGGATCAACCCAGAATGCACCTCTCCGTGATGTCACATAGGAAAGTCTATAAGGCATTTCCTGGGCAAACCAGCTCAGAACAGCTGCAGAGTCGGTGCTGACAAGAACTCCAGATGAATGGAGACGTGTGGCTCCTCCCCCCTTAAAGCCGCATGGTCTGCCTAAGGAACAATATGGAACTGTGAGTGTAATCTCTTTGTTTTCTCCACTTTTATTTTATACCTGTACTGTACATATTTTATGTCTCAATTTTATAGCAACTTTTATCTGTAATCACTGTCCTCTTTCGGAAAATAAATGAAATAATTATTTAGATCTGTCTCCATGCTCTAAGAATCGAACTATACGCCTTTGATAGATAATCGCTACTAATTCAAGGGGTTTGCCACGGACCCACTTAATTTAACACTGTGAATTAAGTAACCGTGACTGGTGGCAGCGCGTTGTGTACGGCTATTACGGCTTGCTGGCAGTCTAGAAGGGTCTTATATTGCTGAGTAAGGGGCTTCAGCCACAGCATTGATAATTCCCTTACTGCAGAAGCCTAATTGCCGGTTCACAACAGGCAGCCCGTCCGGCGACTAATTATCCTAGGTGCAGTTCCCTGACTGACCTGAGGGTAAGGGGGGCGCCGGAGAGCTGCGAGTTCCAAAGTGGAACTGGGAAAGTGGGATATACATAAATCCCCGCAGTACTTGGAAGATTGATAGCAGTGGTGGGGCATCCAAATTAAACTCCCCCTGCGGCAAATTGTAGAGCGAGATTAGCTTGCTGGATATTTTTGTCACATGGTGCCGGTGGTGGGATAACTAAGATAAGCCCCAACGGTGCCTGTGATAGCCGTGTGCCGGCATTGTGTCACATCCCTCCGTCCGCTGATACACCCGGGTCAGTGGTGGGATTGTGACATAGTGGTGACACAGGGTCCGCTGTCCGTCGCGTTTTGGTGGCAGCGGGACTCCCGTTAGTGTCGCCCGTAAGTGGACGAACGGCGGTGGGCTGTTCGTCACATATTGGTGGCAGCGCGGTGGGATAATCCTAGAGCATTAGTGATTTGGTTTGAGCAATCATTCCTCTCACTAAAGACCTGCACGGTTCCTGCGGGAATCCTGCATCATAGGTTTTGGAGAACAGACTCAGTGGTTACTAGTCCTGAGACATTAGTGTGTACTTGCAAGTATCCCCCTCCCGTTTCTTCGTTTTTCTTTTTCTATCTTTTATTTGGCAACCATGGCGGCGATGACAGTGGAGTGGTATCAGAAGCAGAAAAAGGACACCCTTGCTGGGTTATGCACGTACCGAGGCATAGACGCCGCAGGAGGAACCAAAGATCAAATGATCGCGGCTCTAGTGCAGCTGGACAACGGCCAGAATCCAGCGAGCGCAGAAGTTGGCCCAAGTTGCCATGGGGCTGCAGCAGAGGCTCCACTCCTGAGCGCTGGCCCCACATTCAACCAGAACGGGGTGGACCCCTATCTGCAAATGGCCTTGGACGAACTCCCCGCCGAAGACAGGGATGGGCGGGTGAGGCTGATCCAGCAATATCGGCAGGAGGCCCAAGCCGAACGTGAGCGCCATGCAGAAGCTCAGAGGGCCCATGAGCTGGAGATGCTCCAGCGGGGGTGGAATGCCCCCACAGCCCGAAGCCGTGAGCCCAGCAGCGTCCAGACTCCTAAACCCCGGCCAGAGCATTTTCCCGTGATGGAAAAGGATGGGGACTTGGACACGTTCCTGCGAGCCTTTGAGAAAGCCTGCAGACAGTACCAGCTGCCTAGAGACCAATGGGCAAGGTACTTGACCCCAGGGCTAAAAGGCAAAGCCCTGGAGGCATTTGCTTCTCTTCCGCCAGAAGCCGATGACGACTATGACGCCATAAAGCAGGCGCTGATCGCCAAATACCGGCTGACACCTGAGGTATACCGAAAGAAGTTCCGGCACCTCCAACGTGGCCCACATGATAGCTACAGTGATGTGGTGCAAGGACTCAGGACCCACTTTGACCAGTGGATCCATGGACTGTCCGTTGAAACCTTTGAGCAGCTACGGGACCTGATGATCAAAGACCAGTTCCTGCATCTCTGCCCAGCTGAGGTCCGACAGTTCATCCTGGACCGCGAACCAACGAACGCGGACAAAGCGGCGCAGATCGCCGACAACCACGAGGCCAACCGGAAGCCCGAGACGCGGAGGCCAGTCGCCACCAGCTGGAAAGGGGGTAAGCCAGCAACCAACCCCAATGCCCCAGCTAGCCGTCCCTCCGGAGGCCCTGTCCCTGTTGCCAACAACAGGCCGGCTACTGACAGTCGCCTGTGTCACCACTGCCAGCGGCCTGGTCACTTCTCTTACACCTGTCCGAATAGGCCGAAGAACCCCCCAGCCAAGGCCCCCGGGCCCAACGCCTCTGTTCTTTTGGTGGGAGGTGTGGTTGGGAGGGCTGACGACAACGTTCAACCTGTTCAGGTGGGGGCCCGTCTTGCTACAGGCCTCAAGGACACCGGGGCTGAACGAACCCTCATCCGTCCTGGACTGGCGGCCCCTGAAGAGTTTGTTGAGGGGAAAACCCTGACTGTCACCGGGATTGGAGGCACCCGTTGTCCCTTGCCAGTGGCACGAGTTTTTCTTGACTGGGGTGCCGGGAGCGGGTTGAGGGAGGTGGGAGTGTCTGAAAATTTGCCCACTGATGTTTTATTGGGGACGGACTTGGGGAGGATGGTTGCATACTATGTCCCTGACACCCTTCCCCAAACTGATAATAAGGGTAACGTTAACCCTGATGATGTTGATGATGGGAAACTGAATGTGTTACCTGCTAATGCCTTGATGAGTAATGATGCAACTAACAACCATTCTTTCCCCAGGTACGATGCTGATGCTGATGTGAATGTACCAAAGCAAACTGATAACCATTCTTTTCCTAGGAATGTTGATGTATCTGTGCCGACTGAACCCGTTAACCCTTTCTTTGAAGCGGTAGATGTGTCCACAGGTACCGAAGTGCTCAGCCCCGTCACTCTGCGGAGTGAGACGGCTGAGGAACCCCTGGCAGGAGTAAGCAACGGTGCTCAAGGAAATGGGGAGGTGCATGGGGACCATGAGGAAGGTAATGCCATGCAGCTGACCAGTGCCACCGAGGAAGGTAACTGGCCCATAAGTAGCACTGCTCCTGAAGTGTTGGGGGTGGATGGGGAGGTAGAGCCCAGGGCAGCACCAGCTGGTGGGTCTGAAGAAATCCCCAGGGAGACAGCATACATAGCAGCTGTCACACGCAGTCAGAGTGCCCAGATCGCAGGTAACGCACTGTCTTCTGGACCCTCTGCTGCTACAGGAGAGACTGAACCAGAGGTGAACCCAGAGCCGGTTCCAGAGGGTCCCAGTAAAGAGGGGACCCTGACGTCACTTCTGGCAGCCTCCAGCATGGAGTTCCAGGCTGCTCTGCACTCAGATGCCAGCCTGGAGAAATTGAGAGGTCTCGCCGAGACGCCCACCTCCAAGTCTGATAAGGAGAGGGTGTTCTGGGAACGAGGAAGGTTGTACCGGGAGACAGTACCCGGAGATCCTAAAAAGGAGTGGTTGAGGGAAAGACAGCTGGTCGTCCCCTATCAGTTCAGAACTGAGTTGTTGCGGATTGCCCATGAGATTCCACTCGCTGGACACTTGGGGATCAGCAAAACAAAGGCACGGCTGTCTCAACACTTCTATTGGCCCAAGATGGGGACAGATGTAACACACTACTGCCGCTCCTGTGCCACCTGTCAAAAAGTGGGTAAGGCGGGGCCTGCTCTTAAGGCTCCCCTTATTCCTTTGCCGGTGATAGAGGAGCCTTTCCAGAGAATCGCGGTGGACATTGTAGGACCGCTGTCCGTCCCCAGCAGCTCCGGAAAGCGATACATTCTCACCGTGGTAGACTACGCTACCCGGTACCCAGAGGCAGTAGCTCTGTCTTCAACCAGGGCAGATAAGGTGGCTGACGCACTGGTGACCATCTTTTCAAGGGTAGGATTTCCCAGGGAGATGCTTACCGATCAAGGGCCCCAATTCATGTCTCGCCTAATGGAGGCTCTCTGTGAGAAAATGCAGGTGACGCACCTGGTATCGAGTCCGTATCACCCACAGACTAACGGTTTGTGTGAACGTTTCAACGGTACCCTCAAACAGATGCTCCGCATACTGGTTGAGACCCAAGGGCGCGACTGGGAGCGGTACCTCCCACACCTGCTGTTCGCTTACAGAGAAGTTCCGCAGGCTTCGACCGGGTTCTCCCCCTTCGAGCTCCTGTATGGCAGGCGAGTCCGGGGACCCCTTGGGTTGATAAGAGAATCCTGGGAAGATGAGCCAAACCCCACAGAAGTGTCCATCGTGGATTATGTCATGCGCTTCCGTGACAAGATGCAGACCTTGACACAGTTGGTGCATGACAACATGACGCAGGCTCAGGCTGACCAGAAGCACTGGTACGACCAGAACGCCCGGGAGCGGACCTACCAGGTGGGTCAAAAGGTGTGGGCGCTGGTCCCTGTACCAACGGATAAGCTTCAGGCAGCCTGGGAAGGCCCGTACGTCGTCCACCAACAGCTCAACCCGGTCACCTACGTGGTCACGCTTGACCATGCTCGGGGTAGGCGCAAGGCCTTTCACGTCAACATGCTGAAGGCGCACTACGAACGTGAAGCTTGCGTCCTACCGGTCTGCAATCTGCCAGAGGATGGGGAGGAAGATTCCCTCCTGGACATGCTGGCCCAGGCCAAGGCCAATGGGTCCATTGAGGACATGGAGATAAGTGGTTCGCTCACCGTGTCCCAGCGGTTGCAGTTGATGGCCACCCTGGAACTCTTCCGGCCCGTGTTCACCAACCGTCCTGGGAGGACGGAGTTAGCGGTTCATGAGGTGGACACCGGGAATCATGCCCCATTACGGCGAACACCTTATCGGATCTCTGAAACGGTGCAACAAGTCATGCGCCAAGAGGTCGATGAGATGTTAAGGCTGGGAGTGATTCGACGGTCAAAAGGTGCGTGGGCTTCACCTGTAGTCCTCGTGCCTAAAAAGGATCGAACCACCCGGTTCTGCGTGGACTACAGGGGGCTCAACGCCATCACAACCTCTGATGCCCACCCGATGCCGCGCATCGAGGATCTGCTCGAGCGGTTGACAAACGCCAACTACATATCCATCATGGATTTGAGTCGGGGATACTGGCAGATTCCCCTGAGCCCTGAGGTGCAGGAGAAATCCGCCTTTATCACCCCCTTTGGACTGTACGAGTCCACGGTCATGCCCTTCGGCATGAAGAATGCCCCTGCCACTTTCCAGCGGATGGTCAACCACCTGCTTCGGGGACTGGAGGAGTACGCAGTGGCGTACTTAGACGATATTGCCGTCTTCAGTTCCACCTGGGAGGAACACCTTCAGCACCTCCAGGAGGTGCTCAAGCGTCTTCACCAGGCAGGCCTGACCATCAAGCCGGGGAAGTGCCAGATAGGCATGCGCAAGGTCCACTACCTGGGGCACCGGGTAGGCGGGGGTTCCATGAGTCCGGAGCCAGGAAAAGTGGACGCAATCGTGTCCTGGCCCACCCCCAGGACCAAGAAACAGGTGAAGTCCTTCTTGGGCACTGCAGGGTACTATAGGCGGTTCGTACAGGACTATAGCGCCCTTGCCAAACCCTTGACTGACCTCACCAAGCAGAGGCTACCCCAAACAGTCAACTGGACAGATGACTGTGAGGCGGCTTTCCAAGCTTTGAAAGCAGCCCTGTGCAACTCTCCAGTGTTGAGAGCAGTCGACAGCAGTCGCCCGTTTCTGGTACAGACCGACGCCAGCGAGTTTGGCCTCGGTGCTGTGCTTAGCCAGGTCGACTCGGGGGACCAAGAGCACCCCGTGTTGTACCTGAGCCGGAAACTTTTGCCGAGGGAAGTGGCATACTCGACCATCGAGAAGGAGTGTCTGGCCATGGTGTGGGCACTGCAGCGTTTGCAGCCCTACCTGTATGGGCGCGCCTTCACGGTGGTAACCGACCACAACCCTCTGAGCTGGTTGCACACAGTGTCCGGAACCAATGGAAGGTTGCTCCGCTGGAGCCTTGCCCTTCAACAGTACGACTTCACTGTAAAACACAGGAAGGGCAGCGAAAACGGCAATGCCGATGGGTTGTCCCGCCGGGGCGAACCCGCTGAGGTGCGCATGGCCGATTACCGAGAGGTAATGCCTCCTTAGCGCCCTCTTAAGGGGGGAGGTGTGATGTACAATGTCTGTGAGGTATGGGGTTTTGTCTACAAAATATGATGTTTTCTGTTGTAACTTTCCAGAAAGATCCGGCACATATGACAATCCAGGCTGCTAGCTCTGCAGCTTCACCCCTCCTCCCTTCACACACACACAGAGCAGTGCCACCCCCCTCCTCTACAGCCTGTGTTCGCACTAGTAATAGGAGACCCCCTGCTGTTACAACCATTTGTTTCCTCTCCACAGCTGAGAGAAAAAAGTGCGGGATGGTTCTTTGTTTGAAACAAAGAGGTTTGAATAAAACTATAAGAGCCTGCCCTGCGAAAACCGTACCAAGCAGAGATATAAAAATCATATTTCTGCGATCCGAGCAGACCCAGCTTCGCTGTGGTGCCTGTTGCAAAACTCTCGGATGTCCAGAACATGAGATATGATTTGCGCCCAAATGGACGGTCATATCGCATAGATGTTTGATGTTTTCTTGATGGGCTCATTACGCTGGGAAACATGATACCACTGATGAGTCCATACCAGCTTCTCCCATAAAGTTATAGCTAATCTAGGTTTTGTAGCCAAAACATAACTTGGATAAGAGAGGTGGGATCAACCCAGAATGCACCTCTCCGTGATGTCACATAGGAAAGTCTATAAGGCATTTCCTGGGCAAACCAGCTCAGAACAGCTGCAGAGTCGGTGCTGACAAGAACTCCAGATGAATGGAGACGTGTGGCTCCTCCCCCCTTAAAGCCGCATGGTCTGCCTAAGGAACAATATGGAACTGTGAGTGTAATCTCTTTGTTTTCTCCACTTTTATTTTATACCTGTACTGTACATATTTTATGTCTCAATTTTATAGCAACTTTTATCTGTAATCACTGTCCTCTTTCGGAAAATAAATGAAATAATTATTTAGATCTGTCTCCATGCTCTAAGAATCGAACTATACGCCTTTGATAGATAATCGCTACTAATTCAAGGGGTTTGCCACGGACCCACTTAATTTAACACTGTGAATTAAGTAACCGTGACTGGTGGCAGCGCGTTGTGTACGGCTATTACGGCTTGCTGGCAGTCTAGAAGGGTCTTATATTGCTGAGTAAGGGGCTTCAGCCACAGCATTGATAATTCCCTTACTGCAGAAGCCTAATTGCCGGTTCACAACAGGCAGCCCGTCCGGCGACTAATTATCCTAGGTGCAGTTCCCTGACTGACCTGAGGGTAAGGGGGGCGCCGGAGAGCTGCGAGTTCCAAAGTGGAACTGGGAAAGTGGGATATACATAAATCCCCGCAGTACTTGGAAGATTGATAGCAGTGGTGGGGCATCCAAATTAAACTCCCCCTGCGGCAAATTGTAGAGCGAGATTAGCTTGCTGGATATTTTTGTCACATGGTGCCGGTGGTGGGATAACTAAGATAAGCCCCAACGGTGCCTGTGATAGCCGTGTGCCGGCATTGTGTCACGTCCCTCCGTCCGCTGATACACCCGGGTCAGTGGTGGGATTGTGACATAGTGGTGACACAGGGTCCGCTGTCCGTCGCGTTTTGGTGGCAGCGGGACTCCCGTTAGTGTCGCCCGTAAGTGGACGAACGGCGGTGGGCTGTTCGTCACAACCGTGACTGGTGGCAGCGCGTTGTGTATGGCTATTACGGCTTGCTGGCAGTCTAGAAGGGTCTTATATTGCTGAGTAAGGGGCTTCAGCCACAGCATTGATAATTCCCTTACTGCAGAAGCCTAATTGCCGGTTCACAACAGGCAGCCCGTCCGGCGACTAATTATCCTAGGTGCAGTTCCCTGACTGACCTGAGGGTAAGGGGGGCGCCGGAGAGCTGCGAGTTCCAAAGTGGAACTGAGAAAGTGGGATATACATAAATCCCCGCAGAACTTGGAAGATTGATAGCAGTGGTGGGGCATCCAAATTAAACTCCCCCTGCGGCAAATTGTAGAGCGAGATTAGCTTGCTGGATATTTTTGGTCACATGGTGCCAGTGTTGGGATAACTAAGATAAGCCCCACTGCGCCTGTGAATGCCGTGTGCCGGCATTGTGTCACGCCCCTCCGTCCGCTGATACACCCGTGTCAGTGGTGGGACTGTGACATAGTGGTGACACAGGGTCCGCTGTCCGTCGCGTTTTGGTGGCAGCGGGACTCCCGTTAGTGTCGCCCGTAAGTGGACGAACGGCGGTGGGCTGTTCGTCACACACCAGACATCAGTTCTCAGACAACAGTCAGACACCAGACATCAGACATCAGTCAGACACCAGACATCAGACACCAGACATCAGACATCAGACATCAGACATCAGTTCTCAGACATCAGTCAGACATCAGACATCAGACATCAGACACCAGACATCAGACATCAGACACCAGACATGAGTTCTCAGACATCAGACATCAGACAGCAGACATCAGACATCAGACATCAGACACCAGACATCAGACATCAGACATCAATTCTCAGACATCAGACATCAGACACCAGACATCAGACATCAGACATCAGACACCAGACATCAGACATCAGTTCTCAGACATCAGTTCTCAGACATCAGACATCAGTTCTCAGACATCAGATATCAGACACCAGACATCAGACATCAGACACCAGACATCAGTTATCACACATCAGACATCAGACATCAGTTCTCAGACATCAGACCTCAGACATCAGACATCAGACATCAGTTCTCAGACATCAGACACCAGACATCAGACATCAGTTCTCAGACATCAGACATCAGTTCTCAGATATCAGACATCAGACACCAGATATCAGACACCAGACATCAGACATCAGACATCAGTTCTCAGACATCAGACACCAGACATCAGTTCTCAGACATCAGACATCAGTTCTCAGATATCAGACATCAGACATCAGTTCTCAGACATGAGACATCAGGCATCAGACATCAGACATCAGATATCAGACACCAGACATCAGACATCAGTTCTCAGACATCAGACATCAGTTCTCAGACATCAGACATCAGTTCTCAGACATCAGACATCAGTTCCCAGACACCAGACATCAGGCATCAGACACCAGACATCAGACATCAGACACCAGACATCAGACATCAAACACCAGACATCAGACATCAGACACCAGACACCAGACATCAGACACCAGACATCAGTTATTAGACACCAGACATCAGACACCAGACATCAGACATCAGACACCAGACATGAGTTCTCAGACATCAGACATCAGATATCAGACATCAGACATCAGTTATCAGACATCAAACATCAGACATCAGTTATCAGACATCAGACATCAGTTCTCAGACATCAGACATCAGACATCAGTTCTCAGACATCAGACATCAGTTCTCAGACATCAGACATCAGACATCAGACACCAGACATGAGACATCAGACATCAGACACCAGACATCAGATATCAGACACCAGACATCAGACATCAGTTCTCAGACATCAGACATCAGACACCAGACATGAGACATCAGACATCAGACATCAAACATCAGTTCTCAGACATCAGTTCTCAGACATCAGACATCAGTTCTCAGACATCAGACATCATACATCAGACATCAGACACCAGACATCAGACATCAGACACCAGTCATCAGACATCAGTTCTCAGACATCAGACATCAGTTCTCAGACATCAGACATCAGTTCTCAGACATCAGACATCAGACTCCAGACATCAGACATCAGACATCAGACACCAGACACCAGAAATCAGACATCAGACATCAGACATCAGTTATCAGACATCAGACATCAGTTCTCAGACATCAGACATCAGACATCAGTTCTCAGACATCAGACATCATTCACCAGACATCAGACACCAGACATCAGACATCAAACACCAGTTCTCAGACATCAGTCAGACTTCAGACACCAGACATCAGACATCAGACACCAGACACCAGACATCAGACATCAGACACCAGACATCAGACATCAGACACCAGACATCAGACATCAGTTCTCAGAAATCAGACACCAGACATCAGACATCAGACATCAGACATCAGACATCAGTTCTCAGACGTCAGACATCAGTTCTCAGACATCAGACATCAGTTACCAGACACCAGATATCAGACATCAGACATCAGACACCAGACATCAGACATCAGTTAACAGACACCAGACATCAGTTCTCAGACATCAGTCAGACACCAGACATCAGACATCAGTTCTCAGACATCAGTCAGACACCAGACATCAGACATCAGTTCTCAGACATCAGACATCAGACACCAGACATCAGACATGAGTTATCAGACATCAGACATCAGTTCTCAGACATCAGTTCTCAGACATCAGACATCAGACATCACACATCAGTTATCAGACATCAGACATCAGACATCAGTTCTCAGACATCAGACACCAGACATCAGTCAGACATCAGACATCAGACATCAGTCAGACATCAGACATCAGACACCAGACATCAGACACCAGACATCAGACATCAGTCAGACATCAGACACCAGACATCAGACATCAGACCTCAGACATCAGTCAGACATCAGACACCAGACATCAGACATCAGACATCAGACACCAGACATCAGTTATCAGACATCAGACATCAGACATCAGACATCAGACACCAGACATCAGACATCAGACACCAGACATCAGACACCAGACACCAGACATCAGACATCAGACATCAGACATCAGACATCAGTTCTCAGACATAAGCCATCAGTTCTCAGACATCAGACATCAGACAATAGTTCTCAGACATCAAACATCAGACACCAAACATCAGACATGAGTTCTCAGACATCAGACATCAGACACCAGACATCAGTTATCAGACATCAGACATCTGACATCAGTTCTCAGACATCAGACATCAGTTCTCAGACATCAGACATCAGACATCAGACACCAGACACCAGACATCAGACATCAGACATCAGACACCAGACACCAGACACCAGACATCAGTTCTCAGACAACAGTCAGACACCAGACATCAGACATCAGTCAGACACCAGACATCAGACACCAGACATCAGACATCAGACATCAGTTCTCAGACATCAGTCAGACATCAGACATCAGACATCAGACACCAGACATCAGACATCAGACACCAGACATGAGTTCTCAGACATCAGACACCAGACATCAGTTATCAGACATCAGACATCAGTTATCAGACATCAGACATCAGTTCTCAGACATCAGACATCAGACACCAGACATCAGACAACAGACATCAGACATCAGACATCAGACGCCAGACAACAGACATCAGACACCAGACATCAGACATCAGTTATCAGACATCAGACATCTGACATCAGACATCAGACATCAGACATCAGACACCAGACACCAGACATCAGACATCAGACATCAGTTCTCAGACATCAGTCAGACATCAGACATCAGACACCAGACATCAGACATCAGACATCAGACACTAGACATGAGTTCTCAGACATCAGACACCAGACATCAGTTATCAGACATCAGATATCAGACACCAGACATCAGACATCAGTTCTCAGACATCAGACATCAGACATCAGACACCAGACACCAGACTTCAGACATCAGTTCTCAGACATCAGACACCAGACATCAGACATCAGACATCAGTTCTCAGACATCAGACACCAGACATCAGACATCAGACATCAGACACCAGATATCAGACACCAGATATCAGACATTAGACATCAGACATCAGACACCAGACATAAGTTCTCAGACATCAGACATCAGTTCTCAGATATCAGACAACAGTTCTCAGACATCAGACATCAGTTCTCAGATATCAGACAACAGTTCTCAGACATCAGACATCAGACACCAGACACCAGACATCAGTTCTCAGACATCAGACATCAGTTCTCAGACATCAGACATCAGTTCTCAGACATCAGACACCAGACATCAGACATCAGTCATCAGTTATCAGACATCAGACATCAGTTCTCAGACATCAGACATCAGACACCAGACATCAGACATCAGACACCAGACACCAGACATCAGTTCTCAGACTTCAGACATCAGACATCAGACACCAGTCAACAGACATTAGACATCAGACACCAGACACCAGACATCAGACACCAGACACCAAACATCAGTTCTCAGACATCAGACATCAGTTCTCAGACATCAGACATCAGTTCTCAGATATCAGACAACAGTTCTCAGACATCAGACACCAGACATCAGACATCAGTTCACAGACATCAGACATCAGTTCTCAGACATCAGACATCAGACACCAGACACCAGTCATCAGACATCAGACACCAGACACCAGACATCAGACATCAGACACCAGACATCAGTTCTCAGACATCAGACATCAGTTCTCAGACATCAGACATCAGTTCTCAGACATCTGACATCAGACACCAGACATCAGACATCAGACACCAGACATCAGACATCAGTTCTCAGACATCAGACACCAGACATCAGACACGAGACATCAGACATCAGTTCTCAGACATCAGACATCAGTTCTCAGACATCAGACATCAGACATCAGACAATAGTTCTCAGACATCAAACATCAGACACCAGACATCAGACATCAGACATCAGACACCAGACATCAGACATCAGACATCAGACATCAGACAGCAGACATCAGTTCTCAGACATCAGACATCAGACATCAGTTCTCAGACATCAGACATCAGACATCAGACATCAGACACCAGACATCAGACATCAGACACCAGACATCAGACATCAGACACCAGACATCAGACATCAAACATCAGACACCAGACATCAGACACCAGACATTAGAAATCAGACATCAGACATCAGACATCAGACATCAGACATCAGACACCAGACATCAGACATCAAACATCAGACACCAGACATCAGACACCAGACATTAGAAATCAGACATCAGACATCAGACACCAGACATCAGTTCTCAGACATCAGTTCTCAGACATCAGACATCAGTTCTCAGACATCTGACATCAGACACCAGACATCAGACATCAGACACCAGACATCAGACATCAGTTCTCAGACATCAGACACCAGACATCAGACACGAGACATCAGACATCAGTTCTCAGACATCAGTTCTCAGACATCAGACATCAGACAATAGTTCTCAGACATCAAACATCAGACACCAGACATCAGACACCAGACATCAGACATCAGACATCAGACATCAGACAGCAGACATCATTTCTCAGACATCAGACATCAGACATCAGACATCAGACATCAGTTCTCAGACATCAGACATCAGACACCAGACATAAGACATCAGACACCAGACATCAGACATCAGACATCAGACATCAGACACCAGACATCAGACATCAGACATCAGACACCAGACATTAGAAATCAGACATCAGACATCAGACATCAGACATCAGACATCAGACATCAGACATCAGACATCAGACATCAGACAGCAGACATCAGACATCAGACAGCAGACATCATTTCTCAGACATCAGACATCAGACATCAGACATCAGTTCTCAGACATCAGACATCAGACACCAGACATCAGACACCAGACATCAGACATCAGACATCAGACATCAGACATCAGACACCAGACATCAGACATCAGACATCAGACACCAGACATCAGACACCAGACATTAGAAATCAGACATCAGACATCAGACACCAGACATCAGACATCAGTTCTCAGACATCAGACATCAGACATCAGACACCAGACATCAGACATCAGACATCAGACACCAGACACCAGACATCAGTTCTCAGACATCAGACATCAGACACCAGACACCAGACATCAGACACCAGACATCAGTTCTCAGACATCAGACATCAGTTCTCAGATATCAGACAACAGTTCTCAGACATCAGATATCAGACACCAGACATCAGACATCAGTTCTCAGACATCAGACATCACTTCTCAGACATCAGATATCAGACACCAGACATCAGACATCAGACATCAGACACCAGACACCAGACATCAGACAACAGACAAGAGACATCAGTTCTCAGACATCAGACATCAGTTGTCAGACATCTGACATCAGACACCAGACATCAGACATCAGACACCAGTCATCAGACATCAGTTCTCAGACATCAGACATCAGTTCTCAGACATCAGACATCAGTTCTCAGACATCAGACATCAGACTCCAGACATCAGACATCAGACATCAGACACCAGACACCAGAAATCAGACATCAGACATCAGACATCAGTTATCAGACATCAGACATCAGTTCTCAGACATCAGACATCAGACATCAGTTCTCAGACATCAGACATCAGACATCAGACACCAGACACCAGACATCAGACATCAGACATCAGACACCAGACACCAGACACCAGACATCAGTTCTCAGACAACAGTCAGACACCAGACATCAGACATCAGTCAGACACCAGACATCAGACACCAGACATCAGACATCAGTTCTCAGACATCAGTCAGACATCAGACATCAGACATCAGACACCAGACATCAGACATCAGACACCAGACATGAGTTCTCAGACATCAGACACCAGACATCAGTTATCAGACATCAGACATCAGACATCAGTTATCAGACATCAGACATCAGTTCTCAGACATCAGACATCAGACACCAGACATCAGACATCAGACATCAGACACCAGACATCAGACATCAGTTCTCAGACATCAGACATCAGACGCAAGACAACAGACATCAGACACCAGACATCAGACATCAGTTATCAGACATCAGACATCTGACATCAGACATCAGACATCAGACACCAGACACCAGACACCAAACATCAGACACCAGACACCAGACATCAGACATCAGACATCAGTTCTCAGACATCAGTCAGACATCAGACATCAGACACTAGACATGAGTTCTCAGACATCAGACACCAGACATCAGTTATCAGACATCAGACATCAGATATCAGACACCAGACATCAGACATCAGTTCTCAGACATCAGACATCAGTTCTCAGACACCAGACATCAGACATCAGACACCAGACACCAGACATCAGACATCAGTTCTCAGACATCAGACATCAGTTCTCAGACATCAGACATCAGTTCTCATACATCAGACATCAGACACCAGACATCAGACATCAGACACCAGACATCAGACATCAAACACCAGACATCAGACACCAGACACCAGACATCAGACATCAGACACCAGACATCAGACACCAGATACCAGACATCAGACATCAGACATCAGTTCTCAGACATCAGACATCTGGTCTCAGACATCAGTTATCAGTTCTTAGACATCAGACATCAGACATCAGACATCAGACATCAGACATCAGTTCTCAGACATCAGACATCAGTTCTCAGACATCAGACATCAGGTCTCAGACATCAGTTATCAGTTCTCAGACATCAGACACGAGACATCACACATCAGTTATCAGACATCAGACATCAGTTCTCAGACATCAGACATCAGACACCAGACATCAGACATCAGACACCAGACATCAGACACAAGCCATCAGACACCAGACATCAGACATCAGTCAGACATCAGACACCAGACATCAGACATCAGACCTCAGACATCAGTCAGACATCAGACACCAGACATCAGACATCAGACACCAGACATCAGTTGTCAGACATCAGACATCAGACACCAGACATCAGACATCAGACACCAGACATCAGACACCAGACATCAGACATCAGACACCAGACATCAGTTCTCAGACATCAGACATCAGTTCTTAGACATCAGACATCAGACATCAGACACCAGACATCAGACATCAGACACCAGACATCAGTTCTCAGACATCAGACATCAGTTATCAGACATCAGACATCAGACATCAGTTATCAGACAACAGACATCAGTTCTCAGACATCAGACTTCAGACACCAGACATCAGACATCAGACACCAGACATCAAACATCAGTCAGACATCAGACATCAGACACAAGACATCAGACACCAGACATCAGACACCAGACATCAGACACCAGACATCAGACATCAGTTCTCAGACATCAGACACCAGACATCAGTTCTCAGACATCAGACATCAGTTCTCAGATATCAGACATCAGACATCAGTTCTCAGACATGAGACATCAGACATCAGACATCAGACATCAGATATCAGACACCAGACATCAGACATCAGTTCTCAGACATCAGACATCAGTTCTCAGACATCAGACATCAGTTCTCAGACATCAGACATCAGTTCCCAGACACCAGACATCAGGCATCAGACACCAGACATCAGACATCAGACACCAGACATCAGACATCAGACACCAGACATCAGACATCAGACACCAGACATCAGACATCAGACACCAGACACCAGACATCAGACACCAGACATCAGTTATTAGACACCAGACATCAGACACCAGACATCAGACATCAGACACTAGACATGAGTTCTCAGACATCAGACACCAGACATCAGTTATCAGACATCAGACATCAGATATCAGACACCAGACATCAGACATCAGTTCTCAGACATAAGCCATCAGTTCTCAGACATCAGACATCAGACAATAGTTCTCAGACATCAAACATCAGACACCAAACATCAGACATGAGTTCTCAGACATCAGACATCAGACACCAGACATCAGTTATCAGACATCAGACATCTGACATCAGTTCTCAGACATCAGACATCAGTTCTCAGACATCAGACATCAGACATCAGACACCAGACACCAGACATCAGACATCAGACATCAGACACCAGACACCAGACACCAGACATCAGTTCTCAGACAACAGTCAGACACCAGACATCAGACATCAGTCAGACACGAGACATCAGACACCAGACATCAGACATCAGACATCAGTTCTCAGACATCAGTCAGACATCAGACATCAGACATCAGACACCAGACATCAGACATCAGACACCAGACATGAGTTCTCAGACATCAGACACCAGACATCAGTTATCAGACATCAGACATCAGACATCAGTTATCAGACATCAGACATCAGTTCTCAGACATCAGACATCAGACACCAGACATCAGACAACAGACATCAGACACCAGACATCAGACATCAGTTCTCAGACATCAGACATCAGACGCCAGACAACAGACATCAGACACCAGACATCAGACATCAGTTATCAGACATCAGACATCTGACATCAGACATCAGACATCAGACACCAGACACCAGACATCAGACATCAGACATCAGTTCTCAGACATCAGTCAGACATCAGACATCAGACATCAGACACCAGACATCAGACATCAGACACTAGACATGAGTTCTCAGACATCAGACACCAGACATCAGTTATCAGACATCAGATATCAGACACCAGACATCAGACATCAGTTCTCAGACATCAGACATCAGACATCAGACACCAGACACCAGACTTCAGACATCAGTTCTCAGACATCAGACACCAGACATCAGACATCAGACATCAGACATCAGTTCTCAGACATCAGACATCAGACATCAGTTCTCAGACATCAGACATCAGACATCAGACACCAGATATCAGACATTAGACATCAGACATCAGACACCAGACACCAGACATCAGACACCAGACACCAGACATAAGTTCTCAGACATCAGACATCAGTTCTCAGATATCAGACAACAGTTCTCAGACATCAGACATCAGACACCAGACACCAGACATCAGTTCTCAGACATCAGACATCAGTTCTCAGACATCAGACATCAGTTCTCAGACATCAGACACCAGACATCAGACATCAGTCATCAGTTATCAGACATCAGACATCAGTTCTCAGACATCAGACATCAGACACCAGACATCAGACATCAGACACCAGACACCAGACACCAGACATCAGTTCTCAGACTTCAGACATCAGACATCAGACACCAGTCAACAGACATTAGACATCAGACACCAGACACCAGACATCAGACACCAGACACCAAACATCAGTTCTCAGACATCAGACATCAGTTCTCAGACATCAGACATCAGTTCTCAGATATCAGACAACAGTTCTCAGACATCAGACACCAGACATCAGACATCAGTTCACAGACATCAGACATCAGTTCTCAGACATCAGACATCAGACATCAGACACCAGACACCAGTCATCAGACATCAGACATCAGACACCAGACATCAGACATCAGACACCAGACATCAGTTCTCAGACATCAGACATCAGTTCTCAGACATCAGACATCAGTTCTCAGACATCTGACATCAGACACCAGACATCAGACATCAGACACCAGACATCAGACATCAGTTCTCAGACATCAGACATCAGACACGAGACATCAGACATCAGTTCTCAGACATCAGACTTCAGTTCTCAGACATCAGACATCAGACATCAGACAATAGTTCTCAGACATCAAACATCAGACACCAGACATCAGACATCAGACATCAGACACCAGACATCAGACATCAGACATCAGACAGCAGACATCAGTTCTCAGACATCAGACATCAGACATCAGTTCTCAGACATCAGACATCAGACATCAGACATCAGACACCAGACATCAGACATCAGACACCAGACATCAGACATCAGACATCAGACATCAGACATCAGACACCAGACATCAGACATCAAACATCAGACACCAGACATCAGACACCAGACATTAGAAATCAGACATCAGACATCAGACATCAGACACCAGACATCAGTTCTCAGACATCAGTTCTCAGACATCAGACATCAGTTCTCAGACATCTGATATCAGACACCAGACATCAGACATCAGACACCAGACATCAGACATCAGTTCTCAGACATCAGACACCAGACATCAGACACGAGACATCAGACATCAGTTCTCAGACATCAGACATCAGTTCTCAGACATCAGACATCAGACAATAGTTCTCAGACATCAAACATCAGACACCAGACATCAGACATCAGACACCAGACATCAGACATAAGACATCAGACATCAGACAGCAGACATCATTTCTCAGACATCAGACATCAGACATCAGACATCAGTTCTCAGACATCAGACATCAGACATCAGACACCAGACATAAGACATCAGACACCAGACATCAGACATCAGACATCAGACATCAGACACCAGACATCAGACATCAGACATCAGACACCAGACATCAGACACCAGACATTAGAAATCAGACATCAGACATCAGACATCAGACATCAGACATCAGACATCAGACATCAGTTCTCAGACATCAGACATCAGTTCTCAGACATCAGACATCAGGTCTCAGACATCAGTTATCAGTTCTCAGACATCAGACACGAGACATCACACATCAGTTATCAGACATCAGACATCAGACATCAGTTCTCAGACATCAGACATCAGACACCAGACATCAGACATCAGACACCAGACATCAGACACAAGCCATCAGACACCAGACATCAGACATCAGTCAGACATCAGACACCAGACATCAGACATCAGACCTCAGACATCAGTCAGACATCAGACACCAGACATCAGACATCAGACACCAGACATCAGTTGTCAGACATCAGACATCAGACACCAGACATCAGACATCAGACACCAGACATCAGACACCAGACATCAGACATCAGACACCAGACATCAGTTCTCAGACATCAGACATCAGTTCTTAGACATCAGACATCAGACATCAGACACCAGACATCAGACATCAGACACCAGACATCAGTTCTCAGACATCAGACATCAGTTATCAGACATCAGACATCAGACATCAGTTATCAGACAACAGACATCAGTTCTCAGACATCAGACTTCAGACACCAGACATCAGACATCAGACACCAGACATCAAACATCAGTCAGACATCAGACATCAGACACAAGACATCAGACACCAGACATCAGACACCAGACATCAGACACCAGACATCAGACATCAGTTCTCAGACATCAGACACCAGACATCAGTTCTCAGACATCAGACATCAGTTCTCAGATATCAGACATCAGACATCAGTTCTCAGACATGAGACATCAGACATCAGACATCAGACATCAGATATCAGACACCAGACATCAGACATCAGTTCTCAGACATCAGACATCAGTTCTCAGACATCAGACATCAGTTCTCAGACATCAGACATCAGTTCCCAGACACCAGACATCAGGCATCAGACACCAGACATCAGACATCAGACACCAGACATCAGACATCAGACACCAGACATCAGACATCAGACACCAGACATCAGACATCAGACACCAGACACCAGACATCAGACACCAGACATCAGTTATTAGACACCAGACATCAGACACCAGACATCAGACATCAGACACTAGACATGAGTTCTCAGACATCAGACACCAGACATCAGTTATCAGACATCAGACATCAGATATCAGACACCAGACATCAGACATCAGTTCTCAGACATAAGCCATCAGTTCTCAGACATCAGACATCAGACAATAGTTCTCAGACATCAAACATCAGACACCAAACATCAGACATGAGTTCTCAGACATCAGACATCAGACACCAGACATCAGTTATCAGACATCAGACATCTGACATCAGTTCTCAGACATCAGACATCAGTTCTCAGACATCAGACATCAGACATCAGACACCAGACACCAGACATCAGACATCAGACATCAGACACCAGACACCAGACACCAGACATCAGTTCTCAGACAACAGTCAGACACCAGACATCAGACATCAGTCAGACACGAGACATCAGACACCAGACATCAGACATCAGACATCAGTTCTCAGACATCAGTCAGACATCAGACATCAGACATCAGACACCAGACATCAGACATCAGACACCAGACATGAGTTCTCAGACATCAGACACCAGACATCAGTTATCAGACATCAGACATCAGACATCAGTTATCAGACATCAGACATCAGTTCTCAGACATCAGACATCAGACACCAGACATCAGACAACAGACATCAGACACCAGACATCAGACATCAGTTCTCAGACATCAGACATCAGACGCCAGACAACAGACATCAGACACCAGACATCAGACATCAGTTATCAGACATCAGACATCTGACATCAGACATCAGACATCAGACACCAGACACCAGACATCAGACATCAGACATCAGTTCTCAGACATCAGTCAGACATCAGACATCAGACATCAGACACCAGACATCAGACATCAGACACTAGACATGAGTTCTCAGACATCAGACACCAGACATCAGTTATCAGACATCAGATATCAGACACCAGACATCAGACATCAGTTCTCAGACATCAGACATCAGACATCAGACACCAGACACCAGACTTCAGACATCAGTTCTCAGACATCAGACACCAGACATCAGACATCAGACATCAGACATCAGTTCTCAGACATCAGACATCAGACATCAGTTCTCAGACATCAGACATCAGACATCAGACACCAGATATCAGACATTAGACATCAGACATCAGACACCAGACACCAGACATCAGACACCAGACACCAGACATAAGTTCTCAGACATCAGACATCAGTTCTCAGATATCAGACAACAGTTCTCAGACATCAGACATCAGACACCAGACACCAGACATCAGTTCTCAGACATCAGACATCAGTTCTCAGACATCAGACATCAGTTCTCAGACATCAGACACCAGACATCAGACATCAGTCATCAGTTATCAGACATCAGACATCAGTTCTCAGACATCAGACATCAGACACCAGACATCAGACATCAGACACCAGACACCAGACACCAGACATCAGTTCTCAGACTTCAGACATCAGACATCAGACACCAGTCAACAGACATTAGACATCAGACACCAGACACCAGACATCAGACACCAGACACCAAACATCAGTTCTCAGACATCAGACATCAGTTCTCAGACATCAGACATCAGTTCTCAGATATCAGACAACAGTTCTCAGACATCAGACACCAGACATCAGACATCAGTTCACAGACATCAGACATCAGTTCTCAGACATCAGACATCAGACATCAGACACCAGACACCAGTCATCAGACATCAGACATCAGACACCAGACATCAGACATCAGACACCAGACATCAGTTCTCAGACATCAGACATCAGTTCTCAGACATCAGACATCAGTTCTCAGACATCTGACATCAGACACCAGACATCAGACATCAGACACCAGACATCAGACATCAGTTCTCAGACATCAGACATCAGACACGAGACATCAGACATCAGTTCTCAGACATCAGACTTCAGTTCTCAGACATCAGACATCAGACATCAGACAATAGTTCTCAGACATCAAACATCAGACACCAGACATCAGACATCAGACATCAGACACCAGACATCAGACATCAGACATCAGACAGCAGACATCAGTTCTCAGACATCAGACATCAGACATCAGTTCTCAGACATCAGACATCAGACATCAGACATCAGACACCAGACATCAGACATCAGACACCAGACATCAGACATCAGACATCAGACATCAGACATCAGACACCAGACATCAGACATCAAACATCAGACACCAGACATCAGACACCAGACATTAGAAATCAGACATCAGACATCAGACATCAGACACCAGACATCAGTTCTCAGACATCAGTTCTCAGACATCAGACATCAGTTCTCAGACATCTGATATCAGACACCAGACATCAGACATCAGACACCAGACATCAGACATCAGTTCTCAGACATCAGACACCAGACATCAGACACGAGACATCAGACATCAGTTCTCAGACATCAGACATCAGTTCTCAGACATCAGACATCAGACAATAGTTCTCAGACATCAAACATCAGACACCAGACATCAGACATCAGACACCAGACATCAGACATAAGACATCAGACATCAGACAGCAGACATCATTTCTCAGACATCAGACATCAGACATCAGACATCAGTTCTCAGACATCAGACATCAGACATCAGACACCAGACATAAGACATCAGACACCAGACATCAGACATCAGACATCAGACATCAGACACCAGACATCAGACATCAGACATCAGACACCAGACATCAGACACCAGACATTAGAAATCAGACATCAGACATCAGACATCAGACAGCAGACATCAGACATCAGACAGCAGACATCATTTCTCAGACATCAGACATCAGACATCAGACATCAGTTCTCAGACATCAGACATCAGACATCAGACACCAGACATCAGACACCAGACATCAGACATCAGACATCAGACATCAGACACCAGACATCAGACATCAGACATCAGACACCAGACATCAGACACCAGACATTAGAAATCAGACATCAGACATCAGACACCAGACATCAGACATCAGTTCTCAGACATCAGACATCAGACACCAGACATCAGACATCAGACATCAGACACCAGACACCAGACATCAGTTCTCAGACATCATACATCAGACACCAGACACCAGACATCAGACACCAGACATCAGTTCTCAGACATCAGACATCAGTTCTCAGATATCAGACAACAGTTCTCAGACATCAGATATCAGACACCAGACATCAGACATCAGTTCTCAGACATCAGACATCACTTCTCAGGCATCAGATATCAGACACCAGACATCAGACATCAGACATCAGACACCAGACACCAGACATCAGACAACAGACAAGAGACATCAGTTCTCAGACATCAGACATCAGTTGTCAGACATCTGACATCAGACACCAGACATCAGACATCAGACACCAGTCATCAGACATCAGTTCTCAGACATCAGACATCAGTTCTCAGACATCAGACATCAGTTCTCAGACATCAGACATCAGACTCCAGACATCAGACATCAGACATCAGACACCAGACACCAGAAATCAGACATCAGACATCAGACATCAGTTATCAGACATCAGTTCTCAGACATCAGACATCAGACATCAGTTCTCAGACATCAGACATCATACACCAGACATCAGACACCAGACATCAGACATCAAACATCTGTTCTCAGACATCAGTCAGACATCAGACACCAGACATCAGACATCAGACACCAGACACCAGACATCAGACATCAGACACCAGACATCAGACATCAGACACCAGACATCAGACATCAGTTCTCAGAAAATAGGAAACCAGACATCAGACACCAGACATCAGACATCAGACATCAGTTCTCAGACGTCAGACATCAGTTCTCAGACATCAGACATCAGTTACCAGACACCAGACATCAGACATCAGACATCAGACACCAGACATCAGACATCAGTTAACAGACACCAGACATCAGACATCAGTTCTCAGACATCAGTCAGACACCAGACATCAGACATCAGTTCTCAGACATCAGTCAGACACCAGACATCAGACATCAGTTCTCAGACATCAGACATCAGACACCAGACATCAGACATGAGTTATCAGACATCAGACATCAGTTCTCAGACATCAGTTCTCAGACATCAGACATCACACATCAGTTATCAGACATCAGACATCAGACATCAGTTCTCAGATATCAGACATCAGACACCAGACATCAGTCAGACATCAGACATCAGACATCAGTCAGACATCAGACATCAGACACAAGACATCAGACACCAGACATCAGACACCAGACATCAGACACCAGACATCAGACATCAGTCAGACATCAGACACCAGACATCAGACATCAGACCTCAGACATCAGTCAGACATCAGACACCAGACATCAGACATCAGACATCAGACACCAGACATCAGTTATCAGACATCAGACATCAGACATCAGACATCAGACACCAGACATCAGACATCAGACACCAGACATCAGACATCAGACACCAGACATCAGACATCAGACATCAGACATCAGACATCAGTTCTCAGACATCAGTCAGACATCAGATATCAGACATCAGACACCAGACATCAGACATCAGACACCAGACATCAGACACCAGACATCAGACATCAGTTATCAGACATCAGACATCAGTTATCAGACAACAGACATCAGTTCTCAGACATCAGACATCAGTTCTCAGACATCAGACATCAGACACCAGACATCAGACATCAGACACCAGACATCAGACATCAGTCAGACATCAGACATCAGACACAAGACATCAGACACCAGACATCAGACACCAGACATCAGACACCAGACATCAGTCATCAGTCTGACATCAGACACCAGACATCAGACATCAGACCTCAGACATCAGACATCAGACACCAGACATCAGACATCAGACACCAGACATCAGACATCAGACATCAGACACCAGACTTCAGACATCAGACACCAGACATCAGACAATAGTTCTCAGACATTAAACATCAGACACCAAACATCAGACATGAGTTCTCAGACATCAGACATCAGACACCAGACATCAGTTATCAGACATCAGACATCTGACATCAGTTCTCAGACATCAGACATCAGTTCTCAGACATCAGACATCAGACATCAGACACCAGACACCAGACATCAGACACCAGACATCAGACACCAGACATCAGACATCAGACACCAGACATCAGACATCAGACATCAGACATCAGACATCAGACATCAGTTCTCAGACATCAGTCAGACATCAGACATCAGACATCAGACACCAGACACCAGACATCAAACATCAGACACCAGACATGAGTTCTCAGACATCAGACACCAGACATCAGTTATCAGACATCAGACATCAGACATCAGTTATCAGACATCAGACATCAGTTCTAAGACATCAGACATCAGACACCAGACATCAGACATCAGACACCAGACATCAGACATCAGTTCTCAGACATCAGACATCAGACGCCAGACAACAGACATCAGACACCAGACATCAGACATCAGACATCTGACATCTGACATCAGACATCAGACAACAGACATCTGACATCAGACATCAGACATCAGACATCAGACACCAGACACCAGACATCAGACATCAGACATCAGTTCTCAGACATCAGTCAGACATCAGACATCAGACATCAGACACCAGACATCAGACATCAGACATCAGACACTAGACATGAGTTCTCAGACATCAGACACCAGACATCAGTTATCAGACATCAGACATCAGACATCAGACACAAGACATCAGACACCAGACATCAGACACCAGACATCAGACACCAGACATCAGTCATCAGTCTGACATCAGACACCAGACATCAGACATCAGACCTCAGACATCAGACATCAGACACCAGACATCAGACATCAGACACCAGACATCAGACATCAGACATCAGACACCAGACTTCAGACATCAGACACCAGACATCAGACTTCAGACACCAGACATCAGACATCAGTTCTCAGACATCAGTCAGACATCATACATCAGACATCAGACATCAGACATCAGACACCAGACATCAGACACCAGACATCAGACATCAGACATCAGACATCAGACATCAGTTCTCAGACATCAGACATCAGTTCTCAGACATCAGACATCAGACACCCGACATCAGACACCAGACATCAGACATCAGACACCAGACATCAGACATCAGTTCTCAGACATCAGACATCAGTTCTCAGACACCAGACATCAGACATCAGACATCAGTTATAAGACATCAGACATCAGTTCTCAGACATCAGACACCAGACATCAGACATCAGACATCAGTTCTCAGACATCAGACATCAGACATCAGTTCTCAGACATCAGACATCAGTTCTCAGACATCAGTCAGACATCAGACATCAGACACCAGACATCAGACACCAGACATCAGACACCAGACATCAGACACCAGACATCAGACACCAGACATCTGACATCAGTTCTCAGACATCAGACATCAGACAAGAGACATCAGACACCAAACATCAGAAATCAGGCACCAGACATCAGACATCAGTTCTCAGACATCAGTCAGACATCAGATATCAGACACCAGACATCAGACACCAGACATCAGACATCAGTTATCAGTTCTCAGACATCAGACATCAGACACCAGACATCAGACATCAGACATCAGACATCAGTTCTCAGACATTAGACATCAGACACCAGACATCATATATCAGACATCAGACATCAGACATCAGTTCTCAGACATCAGACATCAGTTCTCAGACGTCAGTCAGACATCAGACATCAGACATCAGTTTTCAGCCATCAGATATCAGTTCTCAGACATCAGACATCAGTTCTCAGACATCAGACATCAGTTCTCAGACACCAGACAACACACATCAGTTATCAGACATCAGACATCAGACATCAGTTCTCAGACATCAGACATCAGACACCAGACATCAGACACCAGACACGAGACATCAGTCAGACATCAGACATCAGACACCAGACATCAGACATCAGACATCAGACATCAGTTATCAGACATCAGACATCAGTTCTCAGACATCAGTCAGACATCAGACACCAGACGTCAGACATCAGACATCAGAAATCAGACACCAGACATCAGACACCAGACATCAGACATCAGACACCAGACATCAGACATCAGACATCAGACACCAGACATCAGACACCAGACATCAGACATCAGACACCAGACATCAGACATCAGACATCAGACATCAGTTCTCAGACATCAGACATCAGACATCAGTTCTCAGACATCAGACATCAGACACCAGACATCAGACATCAGACACCAGACATCAGACATCAGTTCTCAGACATCAGATATCAGACATCAGACACCAGACATCAGTTACCATTCATCAGACATCATACATCAGTTCTCAGACATCAGACATCAGTTCTCAGACATCAGACATCAGACATCAGTTCTCAGACATCAGATATCAGACACCAGACATCAGACACCAGACACCAGACATCAGACACCAGACATCATACATCAGTTCTCAGACATCAGACACCAGACATCAGACACCAGACATCAGACATCAGTTCTCAGACATAAGCCATCAGTTCTCAGACATCAGACATCAGACAATAGTTCTCAGACATCAAACATCAGACACCAAACATCAGACATGAGTTCTCAGACATCAGACATCAGACACCCGACATCAGTTATCAGACATCAGACATCTGACATCAGTTCTCAGACATCAGACATCAGCTCTCAGACATCAGACATCAGACATCAGACACCAGACACCAGACATCAGACATCAGACACCAGACATCAGACACCAGACATCAGACATCAGACATCAGACATCAGACATCAGACATCAGACATCAGACATCAGTTCTCAGACATCAGTCAGACATCAGACATCAGACATCAGACACCAGACACCAGACATCAAACATCAGACACCAGACATGAGTTCTCAGACATCAGACACCAGACATCAGTTATCAGACATCAGACATCAGACATCAGTTATCAGACATCAGACATCAGACACGAGACATCAGACATCAGTTCTCAGACATCAGACATCAGTTCTCAGACATCAGACATCAGACAATAGTTCTCAGACATCAAACATCAGACACCAGACATCAGACATCAGACATCAGACACCAGACATCAGACATCAGACATCAGACAGCAGACATCAGTTCTCAGACATCAGACATCAGACATCAGTTCTCAGACATCAGACATCAGACATCAGACATCAGACACCAGACATCAGACATCAGACACCAGACATCAGACATCAGACATCAGACATCAGACATCAGACACCAGACATCAGACATCAAACATCAGACACCAGACATCAGACACCAGACATTAGAAATCAGACATCAGACATCAGACATCAGACACCAGACATCAGTTCTCAGACATCAGTTCTCAGACATCAGACATCAGTTCTCAGACATCTGATATCAGACACCAGACATCAGACATCAGACACCAGACATCAGACATCAGTTCTCAGACATCAGACACCAGACATCAGACACGAGACATCAGACATCAGTTCTCAGACATCAGACATCAGTTCTCAGACATCAGACATCAGACAATAGTTCTCAGACATCAAACATCAGATACCAGACATCAGACATCAGACACCAGACATCAGACATAAGACATCAGACATCAGACAGCAGACATCATTTCTCAGACATCAGACATCAGACATCAGACATCAGTTCTCAGACATCAGACATCAGACATCAGACACCAGACATAAGACATCAGACACCAGACATCAGACATCAGACATCAGACATCAGACACCAGACATCAGACATCAGACATCAGACACCAGACATCAGACACCAGACATTAGAAATCAGACATCAGACATCAGACATCAGACAGCAGACATCAGACATCAGACAGCAGACATCATTTCTCAGACATCAGACATCAGACCTCAGACATCAGTTCTCAGACATCAGACATCAGACATCAGACACCAGACATCAGACATCAGACACCAGACATCAGACATCAGACATCAGACATCAGACATCAGACACCAGACATCAGACATCAGACATCAGACACCAGACATCAGACACCAGACATTAGAAATCAGACATCAGACATCAGACACCAGACTTCAGACATCAGTTCTCAGACATCAGACATCAGACACCAGACATCAGACATCAGACATCAGACACCAGACACCAGACATCAGTTCTCAGACATCATACATCAGACACCAGACACCAGACATCAGACACCAGACATCAGTTCTCAGACATCAGACATCAGTTCTCAGATATCAGACAACAGTTCTCAGACATCAGATATCAGACACCAGACATCAGACATCAGTTCTCAGACATCAGACATCACTTCTCAGACATCAGATATCAGACACCAGACATCAGACATCAGACATCAGACACCAGACACCAGACATCAGACAACAGACAAGAGACATCAGTTCTCAGACATCAGACATCAGTTGTCAGACATCTGACATCAGACACCAGACATCAGACATCAGACACCAGTCATCAGACATCAGTTCTCAGACATCAGACATCAGTTCTCAGACATCAGACATCAGTTCTCAGACATCAGACATCAGACTCCAGACATCAGACATCAGACATCAGACACCAGACACCAGAAATCAGACATCAGACATCAGACATCAGTTATCAGACATCAGTTCTCAGACATCAGACATCAGACATCAGACATCATACACCAGACATCAGACACCAGACATCAGACATCAAACATCAGTTCTCAGACATCAGTCAGACATCAGACACCAGACATCAGACATCAGACACCAGACACCAGACATCAGACATCAGACACCAGACATCAGACATCAGACACCAGACATCAGACATCAGTTCTCAGAAAATAGGAAACCAGACATCAGACACCAGACATCAGACATCAGACATCAGTTCTCAGACGTCAGACATCAGTTCTCAGACATCAGACATCAGTTACCAGACACCAGACATCAGACATCAGACATCAGACACCAGACATCAGACATCAGTTAACAGACACCAGACATCAGACATCAGTTCTCAGACATCAGTCAGACACCAGACATCAGACATCAGTTCTCAGACATCAGTCAGACACCAGACATCAGACATCAGTTCTCAGACATCAGACATCAGACACCAGACATCAGACATGAGTTATCAGACATCAGACATCAGTTCTCAGACATCAGTTCTCAGACATCAGACATCACACATCAGTTATCAGACATCAGACATCAGACATCAGTTCTCAGATATCAGACATCAGACACCAGACATCAGTCAGACATCAGACATCAGACATCAGTCAGACATCAGACATCAGACACAAGACATCAGACACCAGACATCAGACACCAGACATCAGACACCAGACATCAGACATCAGTCAGACATCAGACACCAGACATCAGACATCAGACCTCAGACATCAGTCAGACATCAGACACCAGACATCAGACATCAGACATCAGACACCAGACATCAGTTATCAGACATCAGACATCAGACATCAGACACCAGACATCAGACATCAGACACCAGACATCAGACATCAGACACCAGACATCAGACATCAGACATCAGACATCAGACATCAGTTCTCAGACATCAGTCAGACATCAGATATCAGACATCAGACACCAGACATCAGACATCAGACACCAGACATCAGACACCAGACATCAGACATCAGTTATCAGACATCAGACATCAGTTATCAGACAACAGACATCAGTTCTCAGACATCAGACATCAGTTCTCAGACATCAGACATCAGACACCAGACATCAGACATCAGACACCAGACATCAGACATCAGTCAGACATCAGACATCAGACACAAGACATCAGACACCAGACATCAGACACCAGACATCAGACACCAGACATCAGTCATCAGTCTGACATCAGACACCAGACATCAGACATCAGACCTCAGACATCAGACATCAGACACCAGACATCAGACATCAGACACCAGACATCAGACATCAGACATCAGACACCAGACTTCAGACATCAGACACCAGACATCAGACTTCAGACACCAGACATCAGACATCAGTTCTCAGACATCAGTCAGACATCATACATCAGACATCAGACATCAGACATCAGACACCAGACATCAGACACCAGACATCAGACATCAGACATCAGACATCAGACATCAGTTCTCAGACATCAGACATCAGTTCTCAGACATCAGACATCAGACACCCGACATCAGACACCAGACATCAGACATCAGACACCAGACATCAGACATCAGTTCTCAGACATCAGACATCAGTTCTCAGACACCAGACATCAGACATCAGACATCAGTTATAAGACATCAGACATCAGTTCTCAGACATCAGACACCAGACATCAGACATCAGACATCAGTTCTCAGACATCAGACATCAGACATCAGTTCTCAGACATCAGACATCAGTTCTCAGACATCAGTCAGACATCAGACATCAGACACCAGACATCAGACACCAGACATCAGACACCAGACATCAGACACCAGACATCAGACACCAGACATCTGACATCAGTTCTCAGACATCAGACATCAGACAAGAGACATCAGACACCAGACATCAGACATCAGGCACCAGACATCAGACATCAGTTCTCAGACATCAGTCAGACATCAGATATCAGACACCAGACATCAGACACCAGACATCAGACATCAGTTATCAGTTCTCAGACATCAGACATCAGACACCAGACATCAGACATCAGACATCAGACATCAGTTCTCAGACATTAGACATCAGACACCAGACATCATATATCAGACATCAGACATCAGACATCAGTTCTCAGACATCAGACATCAGTTCTCAGACGTCAGTCAGACATCAGACATCAGACATCAGTTTTCAGCCATCAGATATCAGTTCTCAGACATCAGACATCAGTTCTCAGACATCAGACATCAGTTCTCAGACACCAGACAACACACATCAGTTATCAGACATCAGACATCAGACATCAGTTCTCAGACATCAGACATCAGACACCAGACATCAGACACCAGACACGAGACATCAGTCAGACATCAGACATCAGACACCAGACATCAGACATCAGACATCAGACATCAGTTATCAGACATCAGACATCAGTTCTCAGACATCAGTCAGACATCAGACACCAGACGTCAGACATCAGACATCAGAAATCAGACACCAGACATCAGACACCAGACATCAGACATCAGACACCAGACATCAGACATCAGACATCAGACACCAGACATCAGACACCAGACATCAGACATCAGACACCAGACATCAGACATCAGACATCAGACATCAGTTCTCAGACATCAGACATCAGACATCAGTTCTCAGACATCAGACATCAGACACCAGACATCAGACATCAGACACCAGACATCAGACATCAGTTCTCAGACATCAGATATCAGACATCAGACACCAGACATCAGTTACCATTCATCAGACATCATACATCAGTTCTCAGACATCAGACATCAGTTCTCAGACATCAGACATCAGACATCAGTTCTCAGACATCAGATATCAGACACCAGACATCAGACACCAGACACCAGACATCAGACACCAGACATCATACATCAGTTCTCAGACATCAGACACCAGACATCAGACACCAGACATCAGACATCAGTTCTCAGACATAAGCCATCAGTTCTCAGACATCAGACATCAGACAATAGTTCTCAGACATCAAACATTAGACACCAAACATCAGACATGAGTTCTCAGACATCAGACATCAGACACCCGACATCAGTTATCAGACATCAGACATCTGACATCAGTTCTCAGACATCAGACATCAGTTCTCAGACATCAGACATCAGACATCAGACACCAGACACCAGACATCAGACATCAGACACCAGACATCAGACACCAGACATCAGACATCAGACATCAGACATCAGACATCAGACATCAGACATCAGACATCAGTTCTCAGACATCAGTCAGACATCAGACATCAGACATCAGACACCAGACACCAGACATCAAACATCAGACACCAGACATGAGTTCTCAGACATCAGACACCAGACATCAGTTATCAGACATCAGACATCAGACATCAGTTATCAGACATCAGACATCAGTTCTCAGACATCAGACATCAGACACCAGACATCAGACATCAGACACCAGACATCAGACATCAGTTCTCAGACATCAGACATCAGACGCCAGACAACAGACATCAGACACCAGACATCAGACATCAGACACGAGACATCAGACATCAGTTCTCAGACATCAGACATCAGTTCTCAGACATCAGACATCAGACAATAGTTCTCAGACATCAAACATCAGACACCAGACATCAGACATAAGACATCAGACATCAGACAGCAGACATCATTTCTCAGACATCAGACATCAGACATCAGACATCAGTTCTCAGACATCAGACATCAGACATCAGACACCAGACATAAGACATCAGACACCAGACATCAGACATCAGACATCAGACATCAGACACCAGACATCAGACATCAGACATCAGACACCAGACATCAGACACCAGACATTAGAAATCAGACATCAGACATCAGACATCAGACATCAGACATCAGACAGCAGACATCAGACATCAGACAGCAGACATCAGACATCAGACATCAGACATCAGACATCAGACATCAGTTCTCAGACATCAGACATCAGACATCAGACACCAGACATCAGACATCAGACACCAGACATCAGACATCAGACATCAGACATCAGACATCAGACACCAGACATCAGACATCAGACATCAGACACCAGACATCAGACATCAGTTCTCAGACATGAGACATCAGACATCAGACATCAGACATCAGACACCAGACACCAGACATCAGTTCTCAGACATCAGACATCAGACACCAGACACCAGACATCAGACACCAGACATCAGTTCTCAGACATCAGACATCAGTTCTCAGATATCAGACAACAGTTCTCAGACATCAGATATCAGACACCAGACATCAGACATCAGTTCTCAGACATCAGACATCACTTCTCAGACATCAGATATCAGACACCAGACATCAGACATCAGACATCAGACACCAGACACCAGACATCAGACAACAGACAAGAGACATCAGTTCTCAGACATCAGACATCAGTTGTCAGACATCTGACATCAGACACCAGACATCAGACATCAGACACCAGTCATCAGAAATCAGTTCTCAGACATCAGACATCAGTTCTCAGACATCAGACATCAGTTCTCAGACATCAGACATCAGACTCCAGACATCAGACATCAGACATCAGACACCAGACACCAGAAATCAGACATCAGACATCAGACATCAGTTATCAGACATCAGTTCTCAGACATCAGACATCAGACATCAGTTCTCAGACATCAGACATCATACACCAGACATCAGACACCAGACATCAGACATCAAACATCAGTTCTCGGACATCAGTCAGACATCAGACACCAGACATCAGACATCAGACACCAGACACCAGACATCAGACATCAGACACCAGACATCAGACATCAGACACCAGACATCAGACATCAGTTCTCAGAAAATAGGAAACCAGACATCAGACACCAGACATCAGACATCAGACATCAGTTCTCAGACGTCAGACATCAGTTCTCAGACATCAGACATCAGTTACCAGACACCAGACATCAGACATCAGACATCAGACACCAGACATCAGACATCAGTTAACAGACACCAGACATCAGACATCAGTTCTCAGACATCAGTCAGACACCAGACATCAGACATCAGTTCTCAGACATCAGTCAGACACCAGACATCAGACATCAGTTCTCAGACATCAGACATCAGACACCAGACATCAGACATGAGTTATCAGACATCAGACATCAGTTCTCAGACATCAGTTCTCAGACATCAGACATCACACATCAGTTATCAGACATCAGACATCAGACATCAGTTCTCAGATATCAGACATCAGACACCAGACATCAGTCAGACATCAGACATCAGACATCAGTCAGACATCAGACATCAGACACAAGACATCAGACACCAGACATCAGACACCAGACATCAGACACCAGACATCAGACATCAGTCAGACATCAGACACCAGACATCAGACATCAGACCTCAGACATCAGTCAGACATCAGACACCAGACATCAGACATCAGACATCAGACACCAGACATCAGTTATCAGACATCAGACATCAGACATCAGACACCAGACATCAGACATCAGACACCAGACATCAGACATCAGACATCAGACATCAGACATCAGACATCAGACATCAGACATCAGTTCTCAGACATCAGTCAGACATCAGATATCAGACATCAGACACCAGACATCAGACATCAGACACCAGACATCAGACACCAGACATCAGACATCAGTTATCAGACATCAGACATCTGTTATCAGACAACAGACATCAGTTCTCAGACATCAGACATCAGTTCTCAGACATCAGACATCAGACACCAGACATCAGACATCAGACACCAGACATCAGACATCAGTCAGACATCAGACATCAGACACAAGACATCAGACACCAGACATCAGACACCAGACATCAGACACCAGACATCAGTCATCAGTCTGACATCAGACACCAGACATCAGACATCAGACCTCAGACATCAGACATCAGACACCAGACATCAGACATCAGACACCAGACATCAGACATCAGACATCAGACACCAGACTTCAGACATCAGACACCAGACATCAGACTTCAGACACCAGACATCAGACATCAGTTCTCAGACATCAGTCAGACATCATACATCAGACATCAGACATCAGACACCAGACATCAGACACCAGACATCAGACATCAGACATCAGACATCAGTTCTCAGACATCAGACATCAGTTCTCAGACATCAGACATCAGACACCCGACATCAGACACCAGACATCAGACATCAGACACCAGACATCAGACATCAGTTCTCAGACATCAGACATCAGTTCTCAGACACCAGACATCAGACATCAGTTATAAGACATCAGACATCAGTTCTCAGACATCAGACACCAGACATCAGACATCAGACATCAGTTCTCAGACATCAGACATCAGACATCAGTTCTCAGACATCAGACATCAGTTCTCAGACATCAGTCAGACATCAGACATCAGACACCAGACATCAGACACCAGACATCAGACACCAGACATCAGACACCAGACATCAGACACCAGACATCTGACATCAGTTCTCAGACATCAGACATCAGACAAGAGACATCAGACACCAGACATCAGACATCAGGCACCAGACATCAGACATCAGTTCTCAGACATCAGTCAGACATCAGATATCAGACACCAGACATCAGACACCAGACATCAGACATCAGTTATCAGTTCTCAGACATCAGACATCAGACACCAGACATCAGACATCAGACATCAGACATCAGTTCTCAGACATTAGACATCAGACACCAGACATCATATATCAGACATCAGACATCAGACATCAGTTCTCAGACATCAGACATCAGTTCTCAGACGTCAGTCAGACATCAGACATCAGACATCAGTTTTCAGCCATCAGATATCAGTTCTCAGACATCAGACATCAGTTCTCAGACATCAGACATCAGTTCTCAGACACCAGACAACACACATCAGTTATCAGACATCAGACATCAGACATCAGTTCTCAGACATCAGACATCAGACACCAGACATCAGACACCAGACACGAGACATCAGTCAGACATCAGACATCAGACACCAGACATCAGACATCAGACATCAGACATCAGTTATCAGACATCAGACATCAGTTCTCAGACATCAGTCAGACATCAGACACCAGACGTCAGACATCAGACATCAGAAATCAGACACCAGACATCAGACACCAGACATCAGACATCAGACACCAGACATCAGACATCAGACATCAGACACCAGACATCAGACAGCAGACATCAGACATCAGACACCAGACATCAGACATCAGACATCAGACATCAGTTCTCAGACATCAGACATCAGACATCAGTTCTCAGACATCAGACATCAGACACCAGACATCAGACATCAGACACCAGACATCAGACATCAGTTCTCAGACATCAGATATCAGACATCAGACACAAGACATCAGTTACCAGACATCAGACATCAGACATCAGTTCTCAGACATCAGACATCAGTTCTCAGACATCAGACATCAGACATCAGTTCTCAGACATCAGATATCAGACACCAGACATCAGACACCAGACACCAGACATCAGACACCAGACATCATACATCAGTTCTCAGACATCAGACACCAGACATCAGACACCAGACATCAGACATCAGTTCTCAGACATAAGCCATCAGTTCTCAGACATCAGACATCAGACAATAGTTCTCAGACATTAAACATCAGACACCAAACATCAGACATGAGTTCTCAGACATCAGACATCAGACACCAGACATCAGTTATCAGACATCAGACATCTGACATCAGTTCTCAGACATCAGACATCAGTTCTCAGACATCAGACATCAGACATCAGACACCAGACACCAGACATCAGACACCAGACATCAGACACCAGACATCAGACATCAGACACCAGACATCAGACATCAGACATCAGACATCAGACATCAGACATCAGACATCAGTTCTCAGACATCAGTCAGACATCAGACATCAGACATCAGACACCAGACACCAGACATCAAACATCAGACACCAGACATGAGTTCTCAGACATCAGACACCAGACATCAGTTATCAGACATCAGACATCAGACATCAGTTATCAGACATCAGACATCAGTTCTAAGACATCAGACATCAGACACCAGACATCAGACATCAGACACCAGACATCAGACATCAGTTCTCAGACATCAGACATCAGACGCCAGACAACAGACATCAGACACCAGACATCAGACATCAGACATCTGACATCTGACATCAGACATCAGACAACAGACATCTGACATCAGACATCAGACATCAGACATCAGACACCAGACACCAGACATCAGACATCAGACATCAGTTCTCAGACATCAGTCAGACATCAGACATCAGACATCAGACACCAGACATCAGACATCAGACATCAGACACTAGACATGAGTTCTCAGACATCAGACACCAGACATCAGTTATCAGACATCAGACATCAGACATCAGACACAAGACATCAGACACCAGACATCAGACACCAGACATCAGACACCAGACATCAGTCATCAGTCTGACATCAGACACCAGACATCAGACATCAGACCTCAGACATCAGACATCAGACACCAGACATCAGACATCAGACACCAGACATCAGACATCAGACATCAGTTCTCAGACATCAGACATCAGACATCAGACATCAGACACCAGACATCAGACATCAGACACCAGACATCAGACATCAGACATCAGACATCAGACATCAGACACCAGACATCAGACATCAAACATCAGACACCAGACATCAGACACCAGACATTAGAAATCAGACATCAGACATCAGACATCAGACACCAGACATCAGTTCTCAGACATCAGTTCTCAGACATCAGACATCAGTTCTCAGACATCTGATATCAGACACCAGACATCAGACATCAGACACCAGACATCAGACATCAGTTCTCAGACATCAGACACCAGACATCAGACACGAGACATCAGACATCAGTTCTCAGACATCAGACATCAGTTCTCAGACATCAGACATCAGACAATAGTTCTCAGACATCAAACATCAGATACCAGACATCAGACATCAGACACCAGACATCAGACATAAGACATCAGACATCAGACAGCAGACATCATTTCTCAGACATCAGACATCAGACATCAGACATCAGTTCTCAGACATCAGACATCAGACATCAGACACCAGACATAAGACATCAGACACCAGACATCAGACATCAGACATCAGACATCAGACACCAGACATCAGACATCAGACATCAGACACCAGACATCAGACACCAGACATTAGAAATCAGACATCAGACATCAGACATCAGACAGCAGACATCAGACATCAGACAGCAGACATCATTTCTCAGACATCAGACATCAGACCTCAGACATCAGTTCTCAGACATCAGACATCAGACATCAGACACCAGACATCAGACATCAGACACCAGACATCAGACATCAGACATCAGACATCAGACATCAGACACCAGACATCAGACATCAGACATCAGACACCAGACATCAGACACCAGACATTAGAAATCAGACATCAGACATCAGACACCAGACTTCAGACATCAGTTCTCAGACATCAGACATCAGACACCAGACATCAGACATCAGACATCAGACACCAGACACCAGACATCAGTTCTCAGACATCATACATCAGACACCAGACACCAGACATCAGACACCAGACATCAGTTCTCAGACATCAGACATCAGTTCTCAGATATCAGACAACAGTTCTCAGACATCAGATATCAGACACCAGACATCAGACATCAGTTCTCAGACATCAGACATCACTTCTCAGACATCAGATATCAGACACCAGACATCAGACATCAGACATCAGACACCAGACACCAGACATCAGACAACAGACAAGAGACATCAGTTCTCAGACATCAGACATCAGTTGTCAGACATCTGACATCAGACACCAGACATCAGACATCAGACACCAGTCATCAGACATCAGTTCTCAGACATCAGACATCAGTTCTCAGACATCAGACATCAGTTCTCAGACATCAGACATCAGACTCCAGACATCAGACATCAGACATCAGACACCAGACACCAGAAATCAGACATCAGACATCAGACATCAGTTATCAGACATCAGTTCTCAGACATCAGACATCAGACATCAGACATCATACACCAGACATCAGACACCAGACATCAGACATCAAACATCAGTTCTCAGACATCAGTCAGACATCAGACACCAGACATCAGACATCAGACACCAGACACCAGACATCAGACATCAGACACCAGACATCAGACATCAGACACCAGACATCAGACATCAGTTCTCAGAAAATAGGAAACCAGACATCAGACACCAGACATCAGACATCAGACATCAGTTCTCAGACGTCAGACATCAGTTCTCAGACATCAGACATCAGTTACCAGACACCAGACATCAGACATCAGACATCAGACACCAGACATCAGACATCAGTTAACAGACACCAGACATCAGACATCAGTTCTCAGACATCAGTCAGACACCAGACATCAGACATCAGTTCTCAGACATCAGTCAGACACCAGACATCAGACATCAGTTCTCAGACATCAGACATCAGACACCAGACATCAGACATGAGTTATCAGACATCAGACATCAGTTCTCAGACATCAGTTCTCAGACATCAGACATCACACATCAGTTATCAGACATCAGACATCAGACATCAGTTCTCAGATATCAGACATCAGACACCAGACATCAGTCAGACATCAGACATCAGACATCAGTCAGACATCAGACATCAGACACAAGACATCAGACACCAGACATCAGACACCAGACATCAGACATCAGTCAGACATCAGACACCAGACATCAGACATCAGACCTCAGACATCAGTCAGACATCAGACACCAGACATCAGACATCAGACATCAGACACCAGACATCAGTTATCAGACATCAGACATCAGACATCAGACACCAGACATCAGACATCAGACACCAGACATCAGACATCAGACACCAGACATCAGACATCAGACATCAGACATCAGACATCAGTTCTCAGACATCAGTCAGACATCAGATATCAGACATCAGACACCAGACATCAGACATCAGACACCAGACATCAGACACCAGACATCAGACATCAGTTATCAGACATCAGACATCAGTTATCAGACAACAGACATCAGTTCTCAGACATCAGACATCAGTTCTCAGACATCAGACATCAGACACCAGACATCAGACATCAGACACCAGACATCAGACATCAGTCAGACATCAGACATCAGACACAAGACATCAGACACCAGACATCAGACACCAGACATCAGACACCAGACATCAGTCATCAGTCTGACATCAGACACCAGACATCAGACATCAGACCTCAGACATCAGACATCAGACACCAGACATCAGACATCAGACACCAGACATCAGACATCAGACATCAGACACCAGACTTCAGACATCAGACACCAGACATCAGACTTCAGACACCAGACATCAGACATCAGTTCTCAGACATCAGTCAGACATCATACATCAGACATCAGACATCAGACATCAGACACCAGACATCAGACACCAGACATCAGACATCAGACATCAGACATCAGACATCAGTTCTCAGACATCAGACATCAGTTCTCAGACATCAGACATCAGACACCCGACATCAGACACCAGACATCAGACATCAGACACCAGACATCAGACATCAGTTCTCAGACATCAGACATCAGTTCTCAGACACCAGACATCAGACATCAGACATCAGTTATAAGACATCAGACATCAGTTCTCAGACATCAGACACCAGACATCAGACATCAGACATCAGTTCTCAGACATCAGACATCAGACATCAGTTCTCAGACATCAGACATCAGTTCTCAGACATCAGTCAGACATCAGACATCAGACACCAGACATCAGACACCAGACATCAGACACCAGACATCAGACACCAGACATCAGACACCAGACATCTGACATCAGTTCTCAGACATCAGACATCAGACAAGAGACATCAGACACCAGACATCAGACATCAGGCACCAGACATCAGACATCAGTTCTCAGACATCAGTCAGACATCAGATATCAGACACCAGACATCAGACACCAGACATCAGACATCAGTTATCAGTTCTCAGACATCAGACATCAGACACCAGACATCAGACATCAGACATCAGACATCAGTTCTCAGACATTAGACATCAGACACCAGACATCATATATCAGACATCAGACATCAGACATCAGTTCTCAGACATCAGACATCAGTTCTCAGACGTCAGTCAGACATCAGACATCAGACATCAGTTTTCAGCCATCAGATATCAGTTCTCAGACATCAGACATCAGTTCTCAGACATCAGACATCAGTTCTCAGACACCAGACAACACACATCAGTTATCAGACATCAGACATCAGACATCAGTTCTCAGACATCAGACATCAGACACCAGACATCAGACACCAGACACGAGACATCAGTCAGACATCAGACATCAGACACCAGACATCAGACATCAGACATCAGACATCAGTTATCAGACATCAGACATCAGTTCTCAGACATCAGTCAGACATCAGACACCAGACGTCAGACATCAGACATCAGAAATCAGACACCAGACATCAGACACCAGACATCAGACATCAGACACCAGACATCAGACATCAGACATCAGACACCAGACATCAGACACCAGACATCAGACATCAGACACCAGACATCAGACATCAGACATCAGACATCAGTTCTCAGACATCAGACATCAGACATCAGTTCTCAGACATCAGACATCAGACACCAGACATCAGACATCAGACACCAGACATCAGACATCAGTTCTCAGACATCAGATATCAGACATCAGACACCAGACATCAGTTACCATTCATCAGACATCATACATCAGTTCTCAGACATCAGACATCAGTTCTCAGACATCAGACATCAGACATCAGTTCTCAGACATCAGATATCAGACACCAGACATCAGACACCAGACACCAGACATCAGACACCAGACATCATACATCAGTTCTCAGACATCAGACACCAGACATCAGACACCAGACATCAGACATCAGTTCTCAGACATAAGCCATCAGTTCTCAGACATCAGACATCAGACAATAGTTCTCAGACATCAAACATTAGACACCAAACATCAGACATGAGTTCTCAGACATCAGACATCAGACACCCGACATCAGTTATCAGACATCAGACATCTGACATCAGTTCTCAGACATCAGACATCAGTTCTCAGACATCAGACATCAGACATCAGACACCAGACACCAGACATCAGACATCAGACACCAGACATCAGACACCAGACATCAGACATCAGACATCAGACATCAGACATCAGACATCAGACATCAGTTCTCAGACATCAGTCAGACATCAGACATCAGACATCAGACACCAGACACCAGACATCAAACATCAGACACCAGACATGAGTTCTCAGACATCAGACACCAGACATCAGTTATCAGACATCAGACATCAGACATCAGTTATCAGACATCAGACATCAGTTCTCAGACATCAGACATCAGACACCAGACATCAGACATCAGACACCAGACATCAGACATCAGTTCTCAGACATCAGACATCAGACGCCAGACAACAGACATCAGACACCAGACATCAGACATCAGACACGAGACATCAGACATCAGTTCTCAGACATCAGACATCAGTTCTCAGACATCAGACATCAGACAATAGTTCTCAGACATCAAACATCAGACACCAGACATCAGACATAAGACATCAGACATCAGACAGCAGACATCATTTCTCAGACATCAGACATCAGACATCAGACATCAGTTCTCAGACATCAGACATCAGACATCAGACACCAGACATAAGACATCAGACACCAGACATCAGACATCAGACATCAGACATCAGACACCAGACATCAGACATCAGACATCAGACATCAGACACCAGACATTAGAAATCAGACATCAGACATCAGACATCAGACATCAGACATCAGACAGCAGACATCAGACATCAGACAGCAGACATCAGACATCAGACATCAGACATCAGACATCAGACATCAGTTCTCAGACATCAGACATCAGACATCAGACACCAGACATCAGACATCAGACACCAGACATCAGACATCAGACATCAGACATCAGACATCAGACACCAGACATCAGACATCAGACATCAGACACCAGACATCAGACATCAGTTCTCAGACATGAGACATCAGACATCAGACATCAGACATCAGACACCAGACACCAGACATCAGTTCTCAGACATCAGACATCAGACACCAGACACCAGACATCAGACACCAGACATCAGTTCTCAGACATCAGACATCAGTTCTCAGATATCAGACAACAGTTCTCAGACATCAGATATCAGACACCAGACATCAGACATCAGTTCTCAGACATCAGACATCACTTCTCAGACATCAGATATCAGACACCAGACATCAGACATCAGACATCAGACACCAGACACCAGACATCAGACAACAGACAAGAGACATCAGTTCTCAGACATCAGACATCAGTTGTCAGACATCTGACATCAGACACCAGACATCAGACATCAGACACCAGTCATCAGAAATCAGTTCTCAGACATCAGACATCAGTTCTCAGACATCAGACATCAGTTCTCAGACATCAGACATCAGACTCCAGACATCAGACATCAGACATCAGACACCAGACACCAGAAATCAGACATCAGACATCAGACATCAGTTATCAGACATCAGTTCTCAGACATCAGACATCAGACATCAGTTCTCAGACATCAGACATCATACACCAGACATCAGACACCAGACATCAGACATCAAACATCAGTTCTCAGACATCAGTCAGACATCAGACACCAGACATCAGACATCAGACACCAGACACCAGACATCAGACATCAGACACCAGACATCAGACATCAGACACCAGACATCAGACATCAGTTCTCAGAAAATAGGAAACCAGACATCAGACACCAGACATCAGACATCAGACATCAGTTCTCAGACGTCAGACATCAGTTCTCAGACATCAGACATCAGTTACCAGACACCAGACATCAGACATCAGACATCAGACACCAGACATCAGACATCAGTTAACAGACACCAGACATCAGACATCAGTTCTCAGACATCAGTCAGACACCAGACATCAGACATCAGTTCTCAGACATCAGTCAGACACCAGACATCAGACATCAGTTCTCAGACATCAGACATCAGACACCAGACATCAGACATGAGTTATCAGACATCAGACATCAGTTCTCAGACATCAGTTCTCAGACATCAGACATCACACATCAGTTATCAGACATCAGACATCAGACATCAGTTCTCAGATATCAGACATCAGACACCAGACATCAGTCAGACATCAGACATCAGACATCAGTCAGACATCAGACATCAGACACAAGACATCAGACACCAGACATCAGACACCAGACATCAGACACCAGACATCAGACATCAGTCAGACATCAGACACCAGACATCAGACATCAGACCTCAGACATCAGTCAGACATCAGACACCAGACATCAGACATCAGACATCAGACACCAGACATCAGTTATCAGACATCAGACATCAGACATCAGACACCAGACATCAGACATCAGACACCAGACATCAGACATCAGACATCAGACATCAGACATCAGACATCAGACATCAGACATCAGTTCTCAGACATCAGTCAGACATCAGATATCAGACATCAGACACCAGACATCAGACATCAGACACCAGACATCAGACACCAGACATCAGACATCAGTTATCAGACATCAGACATCTGTTATCAGACAACAGACATCAGTTCTCAGACATCAGACATCAGTTCTCAGACATCAGACATCAGACACCAGACATCAGACATCAGACACCAGACATCAGACATCAGTCAGACATCAGACATCAGACACAAGACATCAGACACCAGACATCAGACACCAGACATCAGACACCAGACATCAGTCATCAGTCTGACATCAGACACCAGACATCAGACATCAGACCTCAGACATCAGACATCAGACACCAGACATCAGACATCAGACACCAGACATCAGACATCAGACATCAGACACCAGACTTCAGACATCAGACACCAGACATCAGACTTCAGACACCAGACATCAGACATCAGTTCTCAGACATCAGTCAGACATCATACATCAGACATCAGACATCAGACATCAGACACCAGACATCAGACACCAGACATCAGACATCAGACATCAGACATCAGTTCTCAGACATCAGACATCAGTTCTCAGACATCAGACATCAGACACCCGACATCAGACACCAGACATCAGACATCAGACACCAGACATCAGACATCAGTTCTCAGACATCAGACATCAGTTCTCAGACACCAGACATCAGACATCAGTTATAAGACATCAGACATCAGTTCTCAGACATCAGACACCAGACATCAGACATCAGACATCAGTTCTCAGACATCAGACATCAGACATCAGTTCTCAGACATCAGACATCAGTTCTCAGACATCAGTCAGACATCAGACATCAGACACCAGACATCAGACACCAGACATCAGACACCAGACATCAGACACCAGACATCAGACACCAGACATCTGACATCAGTTCTCAGACATCAGACATCAGACAAGAGACATCAGACACCAGACATCAGACATCAGGCACCAGACATCAGACATCAGTTCTCAGACATCAGTCAGACATCAGATATCAGACACCAGACATCAGACACCAGACATCAGACATCAGTTATCAGTTCTCAGACATCAGACATCAGACACCAGACATCAGACATCAGACATCAGACATCAGTTCTCAGACATTAGACATCAGACACCAGACATCATATATCAGACATCAGACATCAGACATCAGTTCTCAGACATCAGACATCAGTTCTCAGACGTCAGTCAGACATCAGACATCAGACATCAGTTTTCAGCCATCAGATATCAGTTCTCAGACATCAGACATCAGTTCTCAGACATCAGACATCAGTTCTCAGACACCAGACAACACACATCAGTTATCAGACATCAGACATCAGACATCAGTTCTCAGACATCAGACATCAGACACCAGACATCAGACACCAGACACGAGACATCAGTCAGACATCAGACATCAGACACCAGACATCAGACATCAGACATCAGACATCAGTTATCAGACATCAGACATCAGTTCTCAGACATCAGTCAGACATCAGACACCAGACGTCAGACATCAGACATCAGAAATCAGACACCAGACATCAGACACCAGACATCAGACATCAGACACCAGACATCAGACATCAGACATCAGACACCAGACATCAGACAGCAGACATCAGACATCAGACACCAGACATCAGACATCAGACATCAGACATCAGTTCTCAGACATCAGACATCAGACATCAGTTCTCAGACATCAGACATCAGACACCAGACATCAGACATCAGACACCAGACATCAGACATCAGTTCTCAGACATCAGATATCAGACATCAGACACCAGACATCAGTTACCAGACATCAGACATCAGACATCAGTTCTCAGACATCAGACATCAGTTCTCAGACATCAGACATCAGACATCAGTTCTCAGACATCAGATATCAGACACCAGACATCAGACACCAGACACCAGACATCAGACACCAGACATCATACATCAGTTCTCAGACATCAGACACCAGACATCAGACACCAGACATCAGACATCAGTTCTCAGACATAAGCCATCAGTTCTCAGACATCAGACATCAGACAATAGTTCTCAGACATTAAACATCAGACACCAAACATCAGACATGAGTTCTCAGACATCAGACATCAGACACCAGACATCAGTTATCAGACATCAGACATCTGACATCAGTTCTCAGACATCAGACATCAGTTCTCAGACATCAGACATCAGACATCAGACACCAGACACCAGACATCAGACACCAGACATCAGACACCAGACATCAGACATCAGACACCAGACATCAGACATCAGACATCAGACATCAGACATCAGACATCAGACATCAGTTCTCAGACATCAGTCAGACATCAGACATCAGACATCAGACACCAGACACCAGACATCAAACATCAGACACCAGACATGAGTTCTCAGACATCAGACACCAGACATCAGTTATCAGACATCAGACATCAGACATCAGTTATCAGACATCAGACATCAGTTCTAAGACATCAGACATCAGACACCAGACATCAGACATCAGACACCAGACATCAGACATCAGTTCTCAGACATCAGACATCAGACGCCAGACAACAGACATCAGACACCAGACATCAGACATCTGACATCTGACATCAGACATCAGACAACAGACATCTGACATCAGACATCAGACATCAGACATCAGACACCAGACACCAGACATCAGACATCAGACATCAGTTCTCAGACATCAGTCAGACATCAGACATCAGACATCAGACACCAGACATCAGACATCAGACATCAGACACTAGACATGAGTTCTCAGACATCAGACACCAGACATCAGTTATCAGACATCAGACATCAGACATCAGACACAAGACATCAGACACCAGACATCAGACACCAGACATCAGACACCAGACATCAGTCATCAGTCTGACATCAGACACCAGACATCAGACATCAGACCTCAGACATCAGACATCAGACACCAGACATCAGACATCAGACACCAGACATCAGACATCAGACATCAGACACCAGACTTCAGACATCAGACACCAGACATCAGACTTCAGACACCAGACATCAGACATCAGTTCTCAGACATCAGTCAGACATCATACATCAGACATCAGACATCAGACATCAGACACCAGACATCAGACACCAGACATCAGACATCAGACATCAGACATCAGACATCAGTTCTCAGACATCAGACATCAGTTCTCAGACATCAGACATCAGACACCCGACATCAGACACCAGACATCAGACATCAGACACCAGACATCAGACATCAGTTCTCAGACATCAGACATCAGTTCTCAGACACCAGACATCAGACATCAGACATCAGTTATAAGACATCAGACATCAGTTCTCAGACATCAGACACCAGACATCAGACATCAGACATCAGTTCTCAGACATCAGACATCAGACATCAGTTCTCAGACATCAGACATCAGTTCTCAGACATCAGTCAGACATCAGACATCAGACACCAGACATCAGACACCAGACATCAGACACCAGACATCAGACACCAGACATCAGACACCAGACATCTGACATCAGTTCTCAGACATCAGACATCAGACAAGAGACATCAGACACCAGACATCAGAAATCAGGCACCAGACATCAGACATCAGTTCTCAGACATCAGTCAGACATCAGATATCAGACACCAGACATCAGACACCAGACATCAGACATCAGTTATCAGTTCTCAGACATCAGACATCAGACACCAGACATCAGACATCAGACATCAGACATCAGTTCTCAGACATTAGACATCAGACACCAGACATCATATATCAGACATCAGACATCAGACATCAGTTCTCAGACATCAGACATCAGTTCTCAGACGTCAGTCAGACATCAGACATCAGACATCAGTTTTCAGCCATCAGATATCAGTTCTCAGACATCAGACATCAGTTCTCAGACATCAGACATCAGTTCTCAGACACCAGACAACACACATCAGTTATCAGACATCAGACATCAGACATCAGTTCTCAGACATCAGACATCAGACACCAGACATCAGACACCAGACACGAGACATCAGTCAGACATCAGACATCAGACACCAGACATCAGACATCAGACATCAGACATCAGTTATCAGACATCAGACATCAGTTCTCAGACATCAGTCAGACATCAGACACCAGACGTCAGACATCAGACATCAGAAATCAGACACCAGACATCAGACACCAGACATCAGACATCAGACACCAGACATCAGACATCAGACATCAGACACCAGACATCAGACACCAGACATCAGACATCAGACACCAGACATCAGACATCAGACACCAGACATCAGTTCTCAGACATCAGACATCAGACATCAGTTCTCAGACATCAGACATCAGACACCAGACATCAGACATCAGACACCAGACATCAGACATCAGTTCTCAGACATCAGATATCAGACATCAGACACCAGACATCAGTTACCATTCATCAGACATCATACATCAGTTCTCAGACATCAGACATCAGTTCTCAGACATCAGACATCAGACATCAGTTCTCAGACATCAGATATCAGACACCAGACATCAGACACCAGACACCAGACATCAGACACCAGACATCATACATCAGTTCTCAGACATCAGACACCAGACATCAGACACCAGACATCAGACATCAGTTCTCAGACATAAGCCATCAGTTCTCAGACATCAGACATCAGACAATAGTTCTCAGACATCAAACATCAGACACCAAACATCAGACATGAGTTCTCAGACATCAGACATCAGACACCCGACATCAGTTATCAGACATCAGACATCTGACATCAGTTCTCAGACATCAGACATCAGCTCTCAGACATCAGACATCAGACATCAGACACCAGACACCAGACATCAGACATCAGACACCAGACATCAGACACCAGACATCAGACATCAGACATCAGACATCAGACATCAGACATCAGACATCAGACATCAGTTCTCAGACATCAGTCAGACATCAGACATCAGACATCAGACACCAGACACCAGACATCAAACATCAGACACCAGACATGAGTTCTCAGACATCAGACACCAGACATCAGTTATCAGACATCAGACATCAGACATCAGTTATCAGACATCAGACATCAGACACGAGACATCAGACATCAGTTCTCAGACATCAGACATCAGTTCTCAGACATCAGACATCAGACATCAGACAATAGTTCTCAGACATCAAACATCAGACACCAGACATCAGACATCAGACATCAGACACCAGACATCAGACATCAGACATCAGACAGCAGACATCAGTTCTCAGACATCAGACATCAGACATCAGTTCTCAGACATCAGACATCAGACATCAGACATCAGACACCAGACATCAGACATCAGACACCAGACATCAGACATCAGACATCAGACATCAGACATCAGACACCAGACATCAGACATCAAACATCAGACACCAGACATCAGACACCAGACATTAGAAATCAGACATCAGACATCAGACATCAGACACCAGACATCAGTTCTCAGACATCAGTTCTCAGACATCAGACATCAGTTCTCAGACATCTGATATCAGACACCAGACATCAGACATCAGACACCAGATATCAGACATCAGTTCTCAGACATCAGACACCAGACATCAGACACGAGACATCAGACATCAGTTCTCAGACATCAGACATCAGTTCTCAGACATCAGACATCAGACAATAGTTCTCAGACATCAAACATCAGATACCAGACATCAGACATCAGACACCAGACATCAGACATAAGACATCAGACATCAGACAGCAGACATCATTTCTCAGACATCAGACATCAGACATCAGACATCAGTTCTCAGACATCAGACATCAGACATCAGACACCAGACATAAGACATCAGACACCAGACATCAGACATCAGACATCAGACATCAGACACCAGACATCAGACATCAGACATCAGACACCAGACATCAGACACCAGACATTAGAAATCAGACATCAGACATCAGACATCAGACAGCAGACATCAGACATCAGACAGCAGACATCATTTCTCAGACATCAGACATCAGACCTCAGACATCAGTTCTCAGACATCAGACATCAGACATCAGACACCAGACATCAGACATCAGACACCAGACATCAGACATCAGACATCAGACATCAGACATCAGACACCAGACATCAGACATCAGACATCAGACACCAGACATCAGACACCAGACATTAGAAATCAGACATCAGACATCAGACACCAGACTTCAGACATCAGTTCTCAGACATCAGACATCAGACACCAGACATCAGACATCAGACATCAGACACCAGACACCAGACATCAGTTCTCAGACATCATACATCAGACACCAGACACCAGACATCAGACACCAGACATCAGTTCTCAGACATCAGACATCAGTTCTCAGATATCAGACAACAGTTCTCAGACATCAGATATCAGACACCAGACATCAGACATCAGTTCTCAGACATCAGACATCACTTCTCAGACATCAGATATCAGACACCAGACATCAGACATCAGACATCAGACACCAGACACCAGACATCAGACAACAGACAAGAGACATCAGTTCTCAGACATCAGACATCAGTTGTCAGACATCTGACATCAGACACCAGACATCAGACATCAGACACCAGTCATCAGACATCAGTTCTCAGACATCAGACATCAGTTCTCAGACATCAGACATCAGTTCTCAGACATCAGACATCAGACTCCAGACATCAGACATCAGACATCAGACACCAGACACCAGAAATCAGACATCAGGCATCAGACATCAGTTATCAGACATCAGTTCTCAGACATCAGACATCAGACATCAGACATCATACACCAGACATCAGACACCAGACATCAGACATCAAACATCAGTTCTCAGACATCAGTCAGACATCAGACACCAGACATCAGACATCAGACACCAGACACCAGACATCAGACATCAGACACCAGACATCAGACATCAGACACCAGACATCAGACATCAGTTCTCAGAAAATAGGAAACCAGACATCAGACACCAGACATCAGACATCAGACATCAGTTCTCAGACGTCAGACATCAGTTCTCAGACATCAGACATCAGTTACCAGACACCAGACATCAGACATCAGACATCAGACACCAGACATCAGACATCAGTTAACAGACACCAGACATCAGACATCAGTTCTCAGACATCAGTCAGACACCAGACATCAGACATCAGTTCTCAGACATCAGTCAGACACCAGACATCAGACATCAGTTCTCAGACATCAGACATCAGACACCAGACATCAGACATGAGTTATCAGACATCAGACATCAGTTCTCAGACATCAGTTCTCAGACATCAGACATCACACATCAGTTATCAGACATCAGACATCAGACATCAGTTCTCAGATATCAGACATCAGACACCAGACATCAGTCAGACATCAGACATCAGACATCAGTCAGACATCAGACATCAGACACAAGACATCAGACACCAGACATCAGACACCAGACATCAGACACCAGACATCAGACATCAGTCAGACATCAGACACCAGACATCAGACATCAGACCTCAGACATCAGTCAGACATCAGACACCAGACATCAGACATCAGACATCAGACACCAGACATCAGTTATCAGACATCAGACATCAGACATCAGACACCAGACATCAGACATCAGACACCAGACATCAGACATCAGACACCAGACATCAGACATCAGACATCAGACATCAGACATCAGTTCTCAGACATCAGTCAGACATCAGATATCAGACATCAGACACCAGACATCAGACATCAGACACCAGACATCAGACACCAGACATCAGACATCAGTTATCAGACATCAGACATCAGTTATCAGACAACAGACATCAGTTCTCAGACATCAGACATCAGTTCTCAGACATCAGACATCAGACACCAGACATCAGACATCAGACACCAGACATCAGACATCAGTCAGACATCAGACATCAGACACAAGACATCAGACACCAGACATCAGACACCAGACATCAGACACCAGACATCAGTCATCAGTCTGACATCAGACACCAGACATCAGACATCAGACCTCAGACATCAGACATCAGACACCAGACATCAGACATCAGACACCAGACATCAGACATCAGACATCAGACACCAGACTTCAGACATCAGACACCAGACATCAGACTTCAGACACCAGACATCAGACATCAGTTCTCAGACATCAGTCAGACATCATACATCAGACATCAGACATCAGACATCAGACACCAGACATCAGACACCAGACATCAGACATCAGACATCAGACATCAGACATCAGTTCTCAGACATCAGACATCAGTTCTCAGACATCAGACATCAGACACCCGACATCAGACACCAGACATCAGACATCAGACACCAGACATCAGACATCAGTTCTCAGACATCAGACATCAGTTCTCAGACACCAGACATCAGACATCAGACATCAGTTATAAGACATCAGACATCAGTTCTCAGACATCAGACACCAGACATCAGACATCAGACATCAGTTCTCAGACATCAGACATCAGACATCAGTTCTCAGACATCAGACATCAGTTCTCAGACATCAGTCAGACATCAGACATCAGACACCAGACATCAGACACCAGACATCAGACACCAGACATCAGACACCAGACATCAGACACCAGACATCTGACATCAGTTCTCAGACATCAGACATCAGACAAGAGACATCAGACACCAGACATCAGACATCAGGCACCAGACATCAGACATCAGTTCTCAGACATCAGTCAGACATCAGATATCAGACACCAGACATCAGACACCAGACATCAGACATCAGTTATCAGTTCTCAGACATCAGACATCAGACACCAGACATCAGACATCAGACATCAGACATCAGTTCTCAGACATTAGACATCAGACACCAGACATCATATATCAGACATCAGACATCAGACATCAGTTCTCAGACATCAGACATCAGTTCTCAGACGTCAGTCAGACATCAGACATCAGACATCAGTTTTCAGCCATCAGATATCAGTTCTCAGACATCAGACATCAGTTCTCAGACATCAGACATCAGTTCTCAGACACCAGACAACACACATCAGTTATCAGACATCAGACATCAGACATCAGTTCTCAGACATCAGACATCAGACACCAGACATCAGACACCAGACACGAGACATCAGTCAGACATCAGACATCAGACACCAGACATCAGACATCAGACATCAGACATCAGTTATCAGACATCAGACATCAGTTATCAGACATCAGTCAGACATCAGACACCAGACGTCAGACATCAGACATCAGAAATCAGACACCAGACATCAGACACCAGACATCAGACATCAGACACCAGACATCAGACATCAGACATCAGACACCAGACATCAGACACCAGACATCAGACATCAGACACCAGACATCAGACATCAGACATCAGACATCAGTTCTCAGACATCAGACATCAGACATCAGTTCTCAGACATCAGACATCAGACACCAGACATCAGACATCAGACACCAGACATCAGACATCAGTTCTCAGACATCAGATATCAGACATCAGACACCAGACATCAGTTACCATTCATCAGACATCATACATCAGTTCTCAGACATCAGACATCAGTTCTCAGACATCAGACATCAGACATCAGTTCTCAGACATCAGATATCAGACACCAGACATCAGACACCAGACACCAGACATCAGACACCAGACATCATACATCAGTTCTCAGACATCAGACACCAGACATCAGACACCAGACATCAGACATCAGTTCTCAGACATAAGCCATCAGTTCTCAGACATCAGACATCAGACAATAGTTCTCAGACATCAAACATTAGACACCAAACATCAGACATGAGTTCTCAGACATCAGACATCAGACACCCGACATCAGTTATCAGACATCAGACATCTGACATCAGTTCTCAGACATCAGACATCAGTTCTCAGACATCAGACATCAGACATCAGACACCAGACACCAGACATCAGACATCAGACACCAGACATCAGACACCAGACATCAGACATCAGACATCAGACATCAGACATCAGACATCAGACATCAGACATCAGTTCTCAGACATCAGTCAGACATCAGACATCAGACATCAGACACCAGACACCAGACATCAAACATCAGACACCAGACATGAGTTCTCAGACATCAGACACCAGACATCAGTTATCAGACATCAGACATCAGACATCAGTTATCAGACATCAGACATCAGTTCTCAGACATCAGACATCAGACACCAGACATCAGACATCAGACACCAGACATCAGACATCAGTTCTCAGACATCAGACATCAGACGCCAGACAACAGACATCAGACACCAGACATCAGACATCAGACACGAGACATCAGACATCAGTTCTCAGACATCAGACATCAGTTCTCAGACATCAGACATCAGACAATAGTTCTCAGACATCAAACATCAGACACCAGACATCAGACATAAGACATCAGACATCAGACAGCAGACATCATTTCTCAGACATCAGACATCAGACATCAGACATCAGTTCTCAGACATCAGACATCAGACATCAGACACCAGACATAAGACATCAGACACCAGACATCAGACATCAGACATCAGACATCAGACACCAGACATCAGACATCAGACATCAGACACCAGACATCAGACACCAGACATTAGAAATCAGACATCAGACATCAGACATCAGACATCAGACATCAGACAGCAGACATCAGACATCAGACAGCAGACATCATTTCTCAGACATCAGACATCAGACATCAGACATCAGTTCTCAGACATCAGACATCAGACATCAGACACCAGACATCAGACATCAGACATCAGACATCAGACATCAGACACCAGACATCAGACATCAGACATCAGACACCAGACATCAGACATCAGTTCTCAGACATGAGACATCAGACATCAGACATCAGACATCAGACACCAGACACCAGACATCAGTTCTCAGACATCAGACATCAGACACCAGACACCAGACATCAGACACCAGACATCAGTTCTCAGACATCAGACATCAGTTCTCAGATATCAGACAACAGTTCTCAGACATCAGATATCAGACACCAGACATCAGACATCAGTTCTCAGACATCAGACATCACTTCTCAGACATCAGATATCAGACACCAGACATCAGACATCAGACATCAGACACCAGACACCAGACATCAGACAACAGACAAGAGACATCAGTTCTCAGACATCAGACATCAGTTGTCAGACATCTGACATCAGACACCAGACATCAGACATCAGACACCAGTCATCAGAAATCAGTTCTCAGACATCAGACATCAGTTCTCAGACATCAGACATCAGTTCTCAGACATCAGACATCAGACTCCAGACATCAGACATCAGACATCAGACACCAGACACCAGAAATCAGACATCAGACATCAGACATCAGTTATCAGACATCAGTTCTCAGACATCAGACATCAGACATCAGTTCTCAGACATCAGACATCATACACCAGACATCAGACACCAGACATCAGACATCAAACATCAGTTCTCAGACATCAGTCAGACATCAGACACCAGACATCAGACATCAGACACCAGACACCAGACATCAGACATCAGACACCAGACATCAGACATCAGACACCAGACATCAGACATCAGTTCTCAGAAAATAGGAAACCAGACATCAGACACCAGACATCAGACATCAGACATCAGTTCTCAGACGTCAGACATCAGTTCTCAGACATCAGACATCAGTTACCAGACACCAGACATCAGACATCAGACATCAGACACCAGACATCAGACATCAGTTAACAGACACCAGACATCAGACATCAGTTCTCAGACATCAGTCAGACACCAGACATCAGACATCAGTTCTCAGACATCAGTCAGACACCAGACATCAGACATCAGTTCTCAGACATCAGACATCAGACACCAGACATCAGACATGAGTTATCAGACATCAGACATCAGTTCTCAGACATCAGTTCTCAGACATCAGACATCACACATCAGTTATCAGACATCAGACATCAGACATCAGTTCTCAGATATCAGACATCAGACACCAGACATCAGTCAGACATCAGACATCAGACATCAGTCAGACATCAGACATCAGACACAAGACATCAGACACCAGACATCAGACACCAGACATCAGACACCAGACATCAGACATCAGTCAGACATCAGACACCAGACATCAGACATCAGACCTCAGACATCAGTCAGACATCAGACACCAGACATCAGACATCAGACATCAGACACCAGACATCAGTTATCAGACATCAGACATCAGACATCAGACACCAGACATCAGACATCAGACACCAGACATCAGACATCAGACACCAGACATCAGACATCAGACATCAGACATCAGACATCAGTTCTCAGACATCAGTCAGACATCAGATATCAGACATCAGACACCAGACATCAGACATCAGACACCAGACATCAGACACCAGACATCAGACATCAGTTATCAGACATCAGACATCTGTTATCAGACAACAGACATCAGTTCTCAGACATCAGACATCAGTTCTCAGACATCAGACATCAGACACCAGACATCAGACATCAGACACCAGACATCAGACATCAGTCAGACATCAGACATCAGACACAAGACATCAGACACCAGACATCAGACACCAGACATCAGACACCAGACATCAGTCATCAGTCTGACATCAGACACCAGACATCAGACATCAGACCTCAGACATCAGACATCAGACACCAGACATCAGACATCAGACACCAGACATCAGACATCAGACATCAGACACCAGACTTCAGACATCAGACACCAGACATCAGACTTCAGACACCAGACATCAGACATCAGTTCTCAGACATCAGTCAGACATCATACATCAGACATCAGACATCAGACATCAGACACCAGACATCAGACACCAGACATCAGACATCAGACATCAGACATCAGTTCTCAGACATCAGACATCAGTTCTCAGACATCAGACATCAGACACCCGACATCAGACACCAGACATCAGACATCAGACACCAGACATCAGACATCAGTTCTCAGACATCAGACATCAGTTCTCAGACACCAGACATCAGACATCAGTTATAAGACATCAGACATCAGTTCTCAGACATCAGACACCAGACATCAGACATCAGACATCAGTTCTCAGACATCAGACATCAGACATCAGTTCTCAGACATCAGACATCAGTTCTCAGACATCAGTCAGACATCAGACATCAGACACCAGACATCAGACACCAGACATCAGACACCAGACATCAGACACCAGACATCAGACACCAGACATCTGACATCAGTTCTCAGACATCAGACATCAGACAAGAGACATCAGACACCAGACATCAGACATCAGGCACCAGACATCAGACATCAGTTCTCAGACATCAGTCAGACATCAGATATCAGACACCAGACATCAGACACCAGACATCAGACATCAGTTATCAGTTCTCAGACATCAGACATCAGACACCAGACATCAGACATCAGACATCAGACATCAGTTCTCAGACATTAGACATCAGACACCAGACATCATATATCAGACATCAGACATCAGACATCAGTTCTCAGACATCAGACATCAGTTCTCAGACGTCAGTCAGACATCAGACATCAGACATCAGTTTTCAGCCATCAGATATCAGTTCTCAGACATCAGACATCAGTTCTCAGACATCAGACATCAGTTCTCAGACACCAGACAACACACATCAGTTATCAGACATCAGACATCAGACATCAGTTCTCAGACATCAGACATCAGACACCAGACATCAGACACCAGACACGAGACATCAGTCAGACATCAGACATCAGACACCAGACATCAGACATCAGACATCAGACATCAGTTATCAGACATCAGACATCAGTTCTCAGACATCAGTCAGACATCAGACACCAGACGTCAGACATCAGACATCAGAAATCAGACACCAGACATCAGACACCAGACATCAGACATCAGACACCAGACATCAGACATCAGACATCAGACACCAGACATCAGACAGCAGACATCAGACACCAGACATCAGACAGCAGACATCAGACATCAGTTCTCAGACATCAGACATCAGACATCAGTTCTCAGACATCAGACATCAGACACCAGACATCAGACATCAGACACCAGACATCAGACATCAGTTCTCAGACATCAGATATCAGACATCAGACACCAGACATCAGTTACCAGACATCAGACATCAGACATCAGTTCTCAGACATCAGACATCAGTTCTCAGACATCAGACATCAGACATCAGTTCTCAGACATCAGATATCAGACACCAGACATCAGACACCAGACACCAGACATCAGACACCAGACATCATACATCAGTTCTCAGACATCAGACACCAGACATCAGACACCAGACATCAGACATCAGTTCTCAGACATAAGCCATCAGTTCTCAGACATCAGACATCAGACAATAGTTCTCAGACATTAAACATCAGACACCAAACATCAGACATGAGTTCTCAGACATCAGACATCAGACACCAGACATCAGTTATCAGACATCAGACATCTGACATCAGTTCTCAGACATCAGACATCAGTTCTCAGACATCAGACATCAGACATCAGACACCAGACACCAGACATCAGACACCAGACATCAGACACCAGACATCAGACATCAGACACCAGACATCAGACATCAGACATCAGACATCAGACATCAGACATCAGACATCAGTTCTCAGACATCAGTCAGACATCAGACATCAGACATCAGACACCAGACACCAGACATCAAACATCAGACACCAGACATGAGTTCTCAGACATCAGACACCAGACATCAGTTATCAGACATCAGACATCAGACATCAGTTATCAGACATCAGACATCAGTTCTAAGACATCAGACATCAGACACCAGACATCAGACATCAGACACCAGACATCAGACATCAGTTCTCAGACATCAGACATCAGACGCCAGACAACAGACATCAGACACCAGACATCAGACATCAGACATCTGACATCTGACATCAGACATCAGACAACAGACATCTGACATCAGACATCAGACATCAGACATCAGACACCAGACACCAGACATCAGACATCAGACATCAGTTCTCAGACATCAGTCAGACATCAGACATCAGACATCAGACACCAGACATCAGACATCAGACATCAGACACTAGACATGAGTTCTCAGACATCAGACACCAGACATCAGTTATCAGACATCAGACATCAGATATCAGACACCAGACATCAGACATCAGTTCTCAGACATCAGACATCAGTTCTCAGACACCAGACATCAGACATCAGACACCAGACACCAGACATCAGACATCAGTTCTCAGACATCAGACATCAGACATCAGTTCTCAGACATCAGTCAGACATCAGACATCAGACATCAGACACCAGACATGAGTTCTCAGACATCAGACACCAGACATCAGTTATCAGACATCATACATCAGTTATCAGACATGAGACATCAGTTCTCAGACATCAGACATCAGACACCAGACATCAGACATCAGACATCAGACACCAGACATCAGACATCAGACATCAGTCATTAGAAATCAGACATCATACATCAGACATCAGACATCAGTTCTCAGACATCAGTCAGACATCAGACATCAGACATCAGACACCAGACATCAGACATCAGACACCAGACATGAGTTCTCAGACATCAGACACCAGACATCAGTTATCAGACATCAGTTCTCAGACACCAGACATCAGACACCAGACATCAGACATCAGACATCAGACACCAGACATCAGACATCAGTTCTCAGACATCAGACATCAGACGCCAGACAACAGACATCAGACACCAGACATCAGACATCAGACATCAGTTATCAGACATCAGACATCTGACATCAGACATCAGACATCAGACACCAGACATCAGACATCAGACACCAGACATCAGACATCAGTTCTCAGACATCAGACATCAGACGCCAGACAACAGACATCAGACACCAGACATCAGACATCAGACATCTGACATCAGACATCAGACATCAGACATCTGACATCAGACATCAGACATCAGACACCAGACACCAGACATCAGACATCAGACATCAGTTCTCAGACATCAGTCAGACATCAGACATCAGACATCAGACACCAGACATCAGACATCAGACATCAGACACTAGACATGAGTTCTCAGACATCAGACACCAGACATCAGTTATCAGACATCAGACATCAGATATCAGACACCAGACATCAGACATCAGTGCTCAGACATCAGACATCAGTTCTCAGACACCAGACATCAGACATCAGACACCAGACACCAGACATCAGACATCAGTTCTCAGACATCAGACATCAGTTCTCAGACATCAGTCAGACATCAGACATCAGACATCAGACACCAGACATGAGTTCTCAGACATCAGACACCAGACATCAGTTATCAGACATCAGACATCAGTTATCAGACATCAGACATCAGTTCTCAGACATCAGACATCAGACACCAGACATCAGACATCAGACATCAGACACCAGACATCAGACATCAGACATCAGTCATTAGAAATCAGACATCATACATCAGACATCAGACATCAGTTCTCAGACATCAGTCAGACATCAGACATCAGACATCAGACACCAGACATCAGACATCAGACACCAGACATGAGTTCTCAGACATCAGACACCAGACATCAGTTATCAGACATCAGTTATCAGACATCAGTTATCAGACATCAGTTCTCAGACACCAGACATCAGACACCAGACATCAGACATCAGACATCAGACACCAGACATCAGACATCAGTTCTCAGACATCAGACATCAGACGCCAGACAACAGACATCAGACACCAGACATCAGACATCAGACATCAGTTATCAGACATCAGACATCTGACATCAGACATCAGACATCAGACATCAGACATCAGACACCAGACACCAGACATCAGACATCAGTTCTCAGACATCAGTCAGACATCAGACATCAGACATCAGACACCAGACATCAGACATCAGACATCAGACACTAGACATGAGTTCTCAGACATCAGATACCAGACATCAGTTATCAGACATCAGACATCAGATATCAGACACCAGACATCAGACATCAGTTCTCAGACATAAGCCATCAGTTCTCAGACATCAGACATCAGACAATAGTTCTCAGACATCAAACATCAGACACCAAACATCAGACATGAGTTCTCAGACATCAGACATCAGACACCAGACATCAGTTATCAGACATCAGACATCTGACATCAGTTCTCAGACATCAGACATCAGTTCTCAGACATCAGACATCAGACATCAGACATCAGACACCAGACATCAGACATCAGACATCAGACACCAGACACCAGACACCAGACATCAGTTCTCAGACAACAGTCAGACACCAGACATCAGACATCAGTCAGACACCAGACATCAGACACCAGACATCATACATCAGACATCAGACATCAGTTCTCAGACATCAGTCAGACATCAGACATCAGACATCAGACACCAGACATCAGACATCAGACACCAGACATGAGTTCTCAGACATCAGACACCAGACATCAGTTATCAGACATCAGTTATCAGACATCAGTTCTCAGACACCAGACATCAGACACCAGACATCAGACATCAGACATCAGACACCAGACATCAGACATCAGTTCTCAGACATCAGACATCAGACGCCAGACAACAGACATCAGACACCAGACATCAGACATCAGACATCTGACATCAGACATCTGACATCAGACATCAGACATCAGACATCAGACACCAGACACCAGACATCAGACATCAGACATCAGTTCTCAGACATCAGTCAGACATCAGACATCAGACACCAGACATCAGACATCAGTTCTCAGACATAAGCCATCAGTTCTCAGACATCAGACATCAGACAATAGTTCTCAGACATCAAACATCAGACACCAAACATCAGACATGAGTTCTCAGACATCAGACAACAGACATCAGTTATCAGACATCAGACATCTGACATCAGTTCTCAGACATCAGACATCAGTTCTCAGACATCAGATATCAGACATCAGACACCAGACACCAGACATAAGACATCAGACATCAGACACCAGACACCAGACACCAGACATCAGTTCTCAGACAACAGTCAGACACCAGACATCAGACATCAGACATCAGACACTAGACATGAGTTCTCAGACATCAGACACCAGACATCAGTTATCAGACATCAGACTTCAGATATCAGACACCAGACATCAGACATCAGTTCTCAGACATCAGACATCAGACACCAGACATCAGACATCAGACATCAGACACCAGACATCAGACACCAGACATTAGAAATCAGACATCAGACATCAGACATCAGTTCTCAGACATCAGACATCAGTTCTCAGACATCAGACATCAGACATCAGACATCAGACACCAGACATCAGACATCAGACATCAGACACCAGACACCAGACACCAGACATCAGTTCTCAGACAACAGTCAGACACCAGACATCAGACATCAGTCAGACACCAGACATCAGACACCAGACATCATACATCAGACATCAGACATCAGTTCTCAGACATCAGTCAGACATCAGACATCAGACATCAGACACCAGACATCAGACATCAGACACCAGACATGAGTTCTCAGACATCAGACACCAGACATCAGTTATCAGACATCAGTTATCAGACATCAGTTATCAGACATCAGTTCTCAGACACCAGACATCAGACACCAGACATCAGACATCAGACATCAGACACCAGACATCAGACATCAGTTCTCAGACATCAGACATCAGACGCCAGACAACAGACATCAGACACCAGACATCAGACATCAGACATCTGACATCAGACATCTGACATCAGACATCAGACATCAGACATCAGACACCAGACACCAGACATCAGACATCAGTTCTCAGACATCAGTCAGACATCAGACATCAGACACCAGACATCAGACATCAGTTCTCAGACATAAGCCATCAGTTCTCAGACATCAGACATCAGACAATAGTTCTCAGACATCAAACATCAGACACCAAACATCAGACATGAGTTCTCAGACATCAGACAACAGACATCAGTTATCAGACATCAGACATCTGACATCAGTTCTCAGACATCAGACATCAGTTCTCAGACATCAGATATCAGACATCAGACACCAGACACCAGACATAAGACATCAGACATCAGACACCAGACACCAGACACCAGACATCAGTTCTCAGACAACAGTCAGACACCAGACATCAGACATCAGACATCAGACACTAGACATGAGTTCTCAGACATCAGACACCAGACATCAGTTATCAGACATCAGACTTCAGATATCAGACACCAGACATCAGACATCAGTTCTCAGACATCAGACATCAGACACCAGACATCAGACATCAGACATCAGACACCAGACATCAGTCAGACATCAGACATCAGACATCAGTCAGACATCAGACATCAGACACCAGACATCAGACACCAGACATTAGAAATCAGACATCAGACATCAGACATCAGTTCTCAGACATCAGACATCAGACACCAAACATCAGACATCAGACACCAGACATCAGACATCAGTTCTCAGACATCAGACATCAGACATCAGACACCAGACATCAGACATTAGACATTAGACACCAGACACCAGACACCAGACATCAGTTCTCAGACATCAGACATCAGTTCTCAGATATCAGACAACAGTTCTCAGACATCAGACACCAGACACCAGACATCAGACATCAGTTCTCAGACATCAGACATCGGTTCTCAGACATCAGACATCAGACATCAGACACCAGACATCAGACATCAGACACCAGACATCAGTACTCAGACATCAGACATCAGTTCTCAGACACCAGACATCAGACATGAGACATCAGACATCAGACACCAGACACCAGACATCAGTTCTCAGACATCAGACATGAGACATCAGTTCTCAGACATCAGACATCAGTTCTCAGACAACAGACATCAGACACCAGACATCAGAAACCAGACATCAGACATCAGACAGCAGACATCAGACATCAAACACCAGACACCAGACATCAGACATCAGACAACAGACATCAGACATCAGGCACCAGACATCAGAGATCAGACAAAAGGCATCAGACATCAGACATCAGTTCTCAGACATCAGACATCAGACACCAGACATCAGACACCAGACATCAGACATCAGACATCAGACATCAGTTCTCAGATATCAGTCAGACATCAGACATCAGACATCAGAGATCAGACACCAGACATCAGACATCAGACACCAGGCACCAGACATCAGACATCAGACATCAGTTCTCAGACATCAGACATCAGTTCTCAGACATCAGACACCATACATCAGACATCAGTTCTCAGACATCAGACATCAGACATCAGTTCTCAGACATCAGACATCAGACATCAGTTCTCAGACATCAGACATCAGTTCTCAGACATCAGACATCATTTCTCAGACTTCAGACATCAGACATCAGTTCTCATACATCAGACATCAGACACCAGACATCAGACATCAGACATCAGACACCAGACATCAGACACCAGACATCAGACACCAGATACCAGACATCAGACATCAGACATCAGTTCTCAGACATCAGACATCAGGTCTCAGACATCAGTTATCAGTTCTTAGACATCAGACATCAGACATCAGACATCAGACATCAGACATCAGTTCTCAGACATCAGACATCAGTTCTCAGACATCAGACATCAGGTCTCAGACATCAGTTATCAGTTCTCAGACATCAGACACGAGACATCACACATCAGTTATCAGACATCAGACATCAGACATCAGTTCTCAGACATCAGACATCAGACACCAGACATCAGACATCAGACACCAGACATCAGACATCAGTCAGACATCAGACACCAGACATCAGACATCAGATCTCAGACATCAGTCAGACATCAGACACCAGACATCAGACATCAGACACCAGACATCAGTTGTCAGACATCAGACATCAGACACCAGACATCAGACATCAGACACCAGACATCAGACACCAGACATCAGACATCAGACACCAGACATCAGACATCAGTTCTCAGACATCAGTCAGACATCAGACATCAGACATCAGACATCAGACACCAGACATCAGACATCAGACACCAGACATCAGACATCAGACATCAGACACCAGACATCAGACATCAGTTATCAGACATCAGACATCAGACATCAGTTATCAGACAACAGACATCAGTTCTCAGACATCAGACATCAGACACCAGACATCAGACATCAGACACCAGACATCAGACATCAGTCAGACATCAGATATCAGACACAAGACATCAGACACCAGACATCAGACACCAGACATCAGACACCAGACATCAGTCATCAGTCAGACATCATACACCAGACATCAGACCTCAGACCTCAGACATCAGTCAGACATCAGACACCAGACATCAGACATCAGACATCAGACACCAGACATCAGTTATCAGACATCAGACATCAGACACCAGACATCAGACACCAGACATCAGACACCAGACATCAGACATCAGACACCAGACATCAGACATCAGACACCAGATATCAGACATCAGACACCAGACATCAGACATCAGACATCAGTCAGACATCAGACATCAGATAACAGACATCAGAAATCAGACACCAGACATCAGACACCAGACATCAGACATCAGTTCTCAGACATCAGACATCAGACACCAGACATCAGACATCAGACATCAGACATCAGACACCAGACATCAGACATCAGTTCTCAGACATCAGACATCAGTTCTCAGATATCAGACATCAGACAACAGATATCAGACACCAGACATCAGACATCAGACATCAGTTCTCAGACATCAGACACCAGACATCAGTTCTCAGACATCAGACATCAGTTCTCAGATATCAGACATCAGACATCAGTTCTCAGACATGAGACATCAGACATCAGACATCAGATATCAGACACCAGACATCAGACATCAGTTCTCAGACATCAGACATCAGTTCTCAGACATCAGACATCAGTTATCAGACATCAGACATCAGTTCCCAGACAACAGACATCAGGCATCAGACACCAGACATCAGACATCAGACACCAGACATCAGACATCAAACACCAAACATCAGACGTCAGACACCAGACACCAGACATCAGACACCAGACATCAGTTATTAGACACCAGACATCAGACACCAGACATCAGACATCAGACACCAGACATGAGTTCTCAGACATCAGACATCAGATATCAGACATCAGACATCAGTTATCAGACATCAGACATCAGACATCAGTTATCAGATATCAGACATCAGTTCTCAGACATCAGACATCAGACATCAGTTCTCAGACATCAGACATCAGTTCTCAGACATCAGACATCAGACATCAGACATCAGTTCTCAGACATCAGACATCAGACATCAGTTCTCAGACATCAGACATCAGACACCAGACATGAGACATCAGACATCAGACATCAAACATCAGTTCTCAGACATCAGTTCTCAGACATCAGACATCAGTTCTCAGACATCAGACATCATACATCAGACATCAGACACCAGACATCAGACATCAGACACCAGTCATCAGACATCAGTTCTCAGACATCAGACATCAGTTCTCAGACATCAGACATCAGTTCTCAGACATCAGACATCAGACTCCAGACATCAGACATCAGACATCAGACACCAGACACCAGAAATCAGACATCAGACATCAGACATCAGTTATCAGACATCAGACATCAGTTCTCAGACATCAGACATCAGACATCAGTTCTCAGACATCAGACATCATACACCAGACATCAGACACCAGACATCAGACATCAAACATCAGTTCTCAGACATCAGTCAGACTTCAGACACCAGACATCAGACACCAGACACCAGACATCAGACATCAGACACCAGACATCAGACATCAGACACCAGACATCAGACATCAGACACCAGACATCAGACATCAGACACCAGACATCAGACATCAGTTCTCAGAAATCAGACACCAGACATCAGACATCAGACATCAGACATCAGACATCAGTTCTCAGACGTCAGACATCAGTTCTCAGACATCAGACATCAGTTACCCGACACCAGACATCAGACATCAGACATCAGACACCAGACATCAGACATCAGTTAACAGACACCAGACATCAGACATCAGTTCTCAGACATCAGTCAGACACCAGACATCAGACATCAGTTCTCAGACATCAGTCAGACACCAGACATCAGACATCAGTTCTCAGACATCAGACATCAGACACCAGACATCAGACATGAGTTATCAGACATCAGACATCAGTTCTCAGACATCAGTTCTCAGACATCAGACATCAGACATCACACATCAGTTATCAGACATCAGACATCAGACATCAGTTCTCAGACATCAGACACCAGACATCAGTCAGACATCAGACATCAGACATCAGTCAGACATCAGACATCAGACATCAGACATCACACATCAGTTATCAGACATCAGACATCAGACATCAGTTCTCAGACATCAGACACCAGACATCAGTCAGACATCAGACATCAGACATCAGTCAGACATCAGACATCAGACACCAGACATCAGACACCAGACATCAGACATCAGACACCAGACATCAGACATCAGACACCAGACATCAGACATCAGACACCAGACATCAGACATCAGACATCAGACATCAGACATCAGTTCTCAGACATCAGTCAGATATCAGACATCAGACATCAGACACCAGACATCAGACATCAGACACCAGACATCAGACACCAGACATCAGACATCAGTTATCAGACATCAGACATCAGTTATCAGACAACAGACATCAGTTCTCAGACATCAGACATCAGTTCTCAGACATCAGACATCAGACACCAGACATCAGACATCAGACACCAGACATCAGTCAGACATCAGACATCAGACACAAGACATCAGACACCAGACATCAGACACCAGACATCAGACATCAGTTCTCAGACATCAGTCAGACATCAGACACCAGACATCAGTCATCAGACATCAGAAATCAGACACCAGACATCAGACACCAGACATCAGACATCAGACACCAGACATCAGACATCAGACATCAGACACCAGACATCAGACACCAGACATCAGACATCAGACACCAGACATCAGACATCAGACACCAGACATCAGACATCAGACATCAGACATCAGACATCAGTTCTCAGACATCAGTCAGACATCAGACATCAGACATCAGACACCAGACATCAGACATCAGACACCAGACATCAGACACCAGACATCAGACATCAGTTATCAGACATCAGACATCAGTTATCAGACAACAGACATCAGTTCTCAGACATCAGACATCAGTTCTCAGACATCAGACATCAGACACCAGACATCAGACATCAGACACCAGACATCAGTCAGACATCAGACATCAGACACAAGACATCAGACACCAGACATCAGACACCAGACATCAGACATCAGTTCTCAGACATCAGTCAGACATCAGACACCAGACATCAGTCATCAGACATCAGAAATCAGACACCAGACATCAGACACCAGACATCAGACATCAGACACCAGACATCAGACATCAGACATCAGACACCAGACATCAGACACCAGACATCAGACATCAGACACCAGACATCAGACATCAGACATCAGACATCAGTTCTCAGACATCAGACATCAGACATCAGTTCTCAGACATCAGACATCAGACACCAGACACCAGACATCAGACACCAAACATCAGACATCAGTTCTCAGACATCAGATATCAGACATCAGACACCAGACATCAGTTACCAAACATCAGACATCAGACATCAGTTCTCAGACATCAGACATCAGTTCTCAGACATCAGACATCAGACATCAGTTCTCAGACATCAGATATCAGACACCAGACATCAGACACCAGACACCAGACATCAGACACCAGACATCAGACACCAGACATCAGACATCAGTTCTCAGACATAAGCCATCAGTTCTCAGACATCAGACATCAGACATGAGTTCTCAGACATCAGACATCAGACACCAGACATCAGTTATCAGACATCAGACATCTGACATCAGTTCTCAGACATCAGACATCAGTTCTCAGACATCAGACATCAGACATCAGACACCAGACACCAGACATCAGACATCAGACATCAGACATCAGACACCAGACAACATCAGACATCAGACATCAGACACCAGACACCAGACATCAGTTCTCAGACAACAGTCAGACACCAGACATCAGACATCAGTCAGACACCAGACATCAGACACCAGACATCAGACATCAGACATCAGACATCAGTTCTCAGACATCAGTCAGACATCAGACATCAGACATCAGACACCAGACATCAGACATCAGACACCAGACATGAGTTCTCAGACATCAGACATCAGTTATCAGACACCAGACATCAGTTATCAGACATCAGACATCAGTTATCAGACATCAGACATCAGTTCTCAGACATCAGACATCAGACACCAGACATCAGACATCAGACATCAGACACCAGACATCAGACATCAGTTCTCAGACATCAGACATCAGACGCCAGACAACAGACATCAGACACCAGACATCAGACATCAGTTATCAGACATCAGACATCTGACATCAGACATCAGACATCAGACATCAGACACCAGACACCAGACATCAGACATCAGACATCATTTCTCAGACATCAGTCAGACATCAGACATCAGACATCAGACACCAGACATCAGACATCAGACATCAGACACTAGACATGAGTTCTCAGACATCAGACACCAGACATCAGTTATCAGACATCAGACATCAGATATCAGACACCAGACATCAGACATCAGTTCTCAGACATCAGACATCAGTTCTCAGACACCAGACATCAGACATCAGACACCAGACACCAGACATCAGACATCAGTTCTCAGACATCAGACATCAGACATCAGTTCTCAGACATCAGTCAGACATCAGACATCAGACATCAGACGCCAGACATCAGACACCAGAAATCAGACATCAGACATCAGTTATCAGACATCAGACATCAGACATCAGACATCAGACATCAGACACCAGACATCAGACATCAGTTCTCAGACATCAGTCAGACATCAGACATCAGACATCAGACACCAGACATCAGACATCAGACATCAGACACTAGACATGAGATCTCAGACATCAGACACCAGACATCAGACACCAGACATCAGACATCAGTTCTCAGACATAAGACATCAGTTCTCAGACATCAGACATCAGACAATAGTTCTCAGACATCAAACATCAGACACCAAACATCAGACATGAGTTCTCAGACATCAGACATCAGACACCAGACATCAGTTATCAGACATCAGACATCTGACATCAGTTCTCAGACATCAGACATCAGTTCTCAGACATCAGACATCATACATCAGACATCAGACACCAGACATCAGACATCAGACATCAGACATCAGACACCAGACACCAGACATCAGTTCTCAGACAACAGTCAGACACCAGACATCAGACATCAGTCAGACACCAGACATCAGACACCAGACATCAGACATCAGACATCAGACATCAGTTCTCAGACATCAGTCAGACATCAGACATCAGACATCAGACACCAGACATCAGACATCAGACACCAGACATGAGTTCTCAGACATCAGACACCAGACATCAGTTATCAGACATCAGACATCAGACATCAGTTATCAGACATCAGACATCAGTTCTCAGACATCAGACATCAGACACCAGACATCAGACATCAGACATCAGACACCAGACATCAGACATCAGTTCTCAGACATCAGACATCAGACGCCAGACAACAGACATCAGACACCAGACATCAGACATCAGTTATCAGACATCAGACATCTGACATCAGACATCAGACATCAGACATCAGACACCAGACACCAGACATCAGACATCAGACATCAGTTCTCAGACATCAGTCAGACATCAGACATCAGACACCAGACATCAGACATCAGTTCTCAGACATAAGCCATCAGTTCTCAGACATCAGACATCAGACAATAGTTCTCAGACATCAAACATCAGACACCAAACATCAGACATGAGTTCTCAGACATCAGACATCAGACACCAGACATCAGACAACAGACATCAGACATCAGACATCAGACACCAGACACCAGACACCAGACATCAGTTCTCAGACAACAGTCAGACACCAGACATCAGACATCAGTCAGACACCAGACATCAGACATCAGACATCAGACATCAGACATCAGACATCAGACATCAGTTCTCAGACATCAGTCAGACATCAGACATCAGATATCAGACACCAGACATCAGACATCAGACACCAGACATGAGTTCTCAGACATCAGACACCAGACATGAGTTCTCAGACATCAGACACCAGACATCAGTTATCAGACATCAGACATCAGACATCAGTTATCAGACATCAGACATCAGTTCTCAGACATCAGACATCAGACACCAGACATCAGACATCAGACACCAGACATCAGACATCAGTTCTCAGACATCAGACATCAGACGCCAGACAACAGACATCAGACACCAGACATCAGACATCAGTTATCAGACATCAGACATCTGACATCAGACATCAGACATCAGACATCAGACACCAGACACCAGACATCAGACATCAGACATCAGTTCTCAGACATCAGTCAGACATCAGACATCAGACATCAGACACGAGACATCAGACATCAGTTCTCAGACATAAGCCATCAGTTCTCAGACATCAGACATCAGACAATAGTTCTCAGACATCAAACATCAGACACCAAACATCAGACATGAGTTCTCAGACATCAGACATCAGACACCAGACATCAGTTATCAGACATCAGACATCAGACATCAGTTCTCAGACAACAGTCAGACACCAGACATCAGACATCAGTCAGACACCAGACATCAGACACCAGACATCAGACATCAGACATCAGACATCAGTTCTCAGACATCAGTCAGACATCAGACATCAGACATCAGACACCAGACATCAGACATCAGACACCAGACATGAGTTCTCAGACATCAGACACCAGACATCAGTTATCAGACATCAGACATCAGACATCAGTTATCAGACATCAGACATCAGTTCTCAGACATCAGACATCAGACACCAGACATCAGACATCAGACATCAGACACCAGACATCAGACATCAGTTCTCAGACATCAGACATCAGACGCCAGACAACAGACATCAGACACCAGACATCAGACATCAGTTATCAGACATCAGACATCTGACATCAGACATCAGACATCAGACATCAGACACCAGACACCAGACATCAGACATCAGACATCAGTTCTCAGACATCAGTCAGACATCAGACATCAGACACCAGACATCAGACATCAGTTCTCAGACATAAGCCATCAGTTCTCAGACATCAGACATCAGACAATAGTTCTCAGACATCAAACATCAGACACCAAACATCAGACATGAGTTCTCAGACATCAGACATCAGACACCAGACATCAGACACCAGACATCAGACATCAGACACCAGACACCAGACACCAGACATCAGTTCTCAGACAACAGTCAGACACCAGACATCAGACATCAGTCAGACACCAGACATCAGACACCAGACATCAGACATCAGACATCAGACATCAGTTCTCAGACATCAGTCAGACATCAGACATCAGATATCAGACACCAGACATCAGACATCAGACACCAGACATGAGTTCTCAGACATCAGACACCAGACATGAGTTCTCAGACATCAGACACCAGACATCAGTTATCAGACATCAGACATCAGACATCAGTTATCAGACATCAGACATCAGTTCTCAGACATCAGACATCAGACACCAGACATCAGACATCAGACACCAGACATCAGACATCAGTTCTCAGACATCAGACATCAGACGCCAGACAACAGACATCAGACACCAGACATCAGACATCAGTTATCAGACATCAGACATCTGACATCAGACATCAGACATCAGACATCAGACACCAGACACCAGACATCAGACATCAGACATCAGTTCTCAGACATCAGTCAGACATCAGACATCAGACATCAGACACGAGACATCAGACATCAGTTCTCAGACATAAGCCATCAGTTCTCAGACATCAGACATCAGACAATAGTTCTCAGACATCAAACATCAGACACCAAACATCAGACATGAGTTCTCAGACATCAGACATCAGACACCAGACATCAGTTATCAGACATCAGACATCTGACATCAGTTCTCAGACATCAGACATCAGTTCTCAGACATCAGACATCAGACATCAGACACCAGACACCAGACATCAGACATCAGACATCAGACACCAGACACCAGACACCAGACATCAGTTCTCAGACAACAGTCAGACACCAGACATCAGACATCAGACACTAGACATGAGTTCTCAGACATCAGACACCAGACATCAGTTATCAGACATCAGACATCAGATATCAGACACCAGACATCAGACATCAGTTCTCAGACATCAGACATCAGTTCTCAGACACCAGACATCAAACATCAGACACCAGACACCAGACATCAGACATCAGTTCTCAGACATCAGACACCAGACATCAGACATCAGACATCAGTTCTCAGACATCAGACATCAGACATCAGTTCTCAGACATCAGACATCAGACATCAGACACCAGATATCAGACATTAGACATCAGACATCAGACACCAGACACCAGACATCAGACACCAGACACCAGACATCAGTTCTCAGACATCAGACATCAGTTCTCAGATATCAGACAACAGTTCTCAGACATCAGACATCAGACACCAGACACCAGACATCAGTTCTCAGACATTAGACATCAGTTCTCAGACATCAGACATCAGTTCTCAGACATCAGACACCAGACATCAGACATCAGTCATCAGTTATCAGACATCAGACATCAGTTCTCAGACATCAGACATCAGACACCAGACATCAGACATCAGACACCAGACACCAGACACCAGACATCAGTTCTCAGACATCAGACACCAGTCATCAGACATTAGACATCAGACATTAGACACCAGACACCAGACATCAGACACCAGACACCAAACATCAGTTCTCAGACATCAGACATCAGTTCTCAGACATCATACATCAGTTCTCAGATATCAGATAACAGTTCTCAGACATCAGACACCAGACATCAGACATCAGTTCACAGACATCAGACATCAGTTCTCAGACATCAGACATCAGACATCAGACACCAGACATCAGACATCAGACACCAGACATCAGACATCAGACACCAGACATCAGTTCTCAGACATCAGACATCAGTTCTCAGACATCAGACATCAGTTCTCAGACATCTGACATCAGACACCAGACATCAGACATCAGACACCAGACATCAGACATCAGTTCTCAGACATCAGACACCAGACATCAGACACGAGACATCAGACATCAGTTCTCAGACATCAGACATCAGTTCTCAGACATCAGACATCAGACATCAGACAATAGTTCTCAGACATCAAACATCAGACACCAGAAACCAGACATCAGACATCAGACACCAGACATCAGACATCAGACATCAGACATCAGACAGCAGACATCAGTTCTCAGACATCAGACATCAGACATCAGTTCTCAGACATCAGACATCAGACATCAGACACCAGACATCAGACATCAGACACCAGACATCAGACATCAGACATCAGACATCAGACATCAGACACCAGACATCAGACATCAGACATCAGACACCAGACATCAGACACCAGACATTAGAAATCAGACATCAGACATCAGACATCAGACATCAGTTCTCAGACATCATGTGATGTACAATATCTGCAAGATATGTTTTCTGTTGCAATGTGCTAACAAATCCTCCATCCTAGGACATTGTAAACTGTCAGTAGTAGGAATTCCTTCCCCCCAGGTTTTACCAACCCTGCCACTTCCTCTGGAAGAGCAGGAATGTTAATTAGCTAGACCATCTTCCTCACACCATTTGGCTTCTCTCAGCTGAAAGAAAAATGCGGGAAAAAGGTCTTTGTTTGAAATAAAACTTTAAGAGCCTGCCCTGCGAAAACCGTACCAAGTAGAGATATGAAAATCATATTTTTGTAACCTGAGCGGTCCCAGCTTCGAGACCGCGTATGTTTCGAAGTTCTACCCTGTCCAGAACATGAGATAGGATTTGCGCCCAAATGGATGGTCATATCGCATAGATGTTTGATGTTTTCTTGATAGGCTCATTACGCTGGGAAACATGATACCACTGATGAGTCCATACCAGCTTCTCCCATAAAGTTATAGCTAATCTAAGTTTTGTAGCCAAAACATAACTTGGATAAGAGAGGTGGGATCAACCCAGAATGCACCTCTCTGTGATGTCACATAGGAAAGTCTATAAGGCATTTCCTGGGCAAACCAGCTCAGAACAGCTGCAGAATCCGTGCTGACAAGAACTCAGATGAGCGGAGAAGTGCAGCTCTGCCTCCACCCACCTTAGCCGCATGGTCTGCCTAAGGAACAATATGGAACTGTGAGTGTAATCTCTTTGTTTTCTCCACTTTTATTTTATACCTGTACTGTACATATTTTATGTCTCAATTTTATAGCAACTTTTATCTGTAATCACTGTCCTCTTTCGGAAAAAAAATGAAATAATTATTTAGATCTGTCTCTATGCTCTAAGACTCGAACTATACGCCTTTGATAGATAATCGCTACTAATTCAAGGGGTTTGCCACAGACCCTCTTAATTTAACACTGTGAATTAAGTAACCGTGACTGGTGGCAGCGCGTTGGGTACGGCTATTACGGCTTGCTGGCAGTACAGAAGGGTCTTATATTGCTGAATAAGGGTCTGCGGCCACAGCATTGATAATTCCCTTACTGCAGAAGCCTAATTGCCGGTTCACAACAGGCAGCCCGTCCGGCGACCAATTATCCTAGGTGCAGTTCCCTGACTGACCTGAGGGTAAGGGGGGCGCCGGAGAGCTGCGAGTTCCAAGGTGGAACTGAGAAAGTGGGATATACACAAATCCCCGCAGTACTTGGAAGATTGATAGCAGTGGTGGGGCATCCAAATTAAACTCCCCCTGCGGCAAATTGTAGAGCGAGATTAGCTTGCTGGATATTTTTGTCACATGGTGCCAGTGGTGGGATAACTAAGATAAGCCCCACTGCGCCTGTGATAGCTGTGTGCCGGCATTGTGTCACGTCCCTCCGTCCGCTGATACACCGGTGTCAGTGGTGGGATTGTGACATAGTGGTGACACAGGGTCCGCTGTCCGTCGCGTATTGGTGGCAGCGGGACCCCCGTTAGTCGTCGCCCGTAAGTGGACGAACGGCCGTGGGCTGTTCGTCACATATTGGTGGCAGAGCGGTGGGATAATCCTAGAGCATTAGTGATTTGGTTTGAGCAATCGTTCCTCTCACTAAAGACCTGCACGGTTCCTGCGGGAATCCTGCATCATAGGTTTTGGAGAACAGACTCAGTGGTTACTAGTCCTGAGACATTAGTGTGTACTTGCAAGTATCCCCCTCCCGTTTCTTCGTTTTTCTTTTTCTATCTTTTATTTGGCAACCATGGCGGCGATGACAGTGGAGTGGTATCAGAAGCAGAAAAAGGACACCCTTGCTGGGTTATGCACGTACCGAGGCATAGACGCCGCAGGCGGAACCAAAGATCAAATGATCGCGGCTCTAGTGCAGCTGGACAACGACCAGAATCCAGCGAGCGCAGAAGTTGGCCCAAGTTGCCATGGGGCTGCAGCAGAGGCTCCACTCTTGAGCGCTGGCCCCACATTCAACCAGAACGGGGTGGACCCCTATCTGCAAATGGCCTTGGACGAACTCCCCGCCGAAGACAGGGATGGGCGGGTGAGGCTGATCCAGCAATATCGGCAGGAGGCCCAAGCCGAACGTGAGCGCCAAGCTGAGGCTGAGAGAGCCGAGCGCCAGGCGCAGAGGGCCCATGAACTGGAGGTACTCCAGCGGGGTGGGAATGCCCCCACAGCCCGAAGCAGTGAGCCCAGCAGCGTCCAGACTCCTAAACCCCGGCCAGAGCATTTTCCCGTGATGGAAAAGGATGGGGACTTGGACACATTTCTGCGAGCCTTTGAGAAAGCCTGCAGACAGTACCAGCTGCCTAGAGACCAATGGGCAAGGTACTTGACCCCAGGGCTAAAAGGCAAAGCCCTGGAGGCATTTGCTTCTCTTCCGCCAGAAGCCGATGACGACTATGACGCCATAAAGCAGGCGCTGATCGCCAAATACCGGCTGACACCTGAGGTATACCGAAAGAAGTTCCGGCACCTCCAACGTGGCCCACATGATAGCTACAGTGATGTGGTGCAAGGACTCAGGACCCACTTTGACCAGTGGATCCATGGACTGTCCGTTGAAACCTTTGAGCAGCTACGGGACCTGATGATCAAAGACCAGTTCCTGCATCTCTGCCCAGCTGAGGTCCGACAGTTCATCCTGGACCGCGAACCAACGAACGCGGACAAAGCGGCGCAGATCGCCAACAACCACGAGGCCAACCGGAAGCCCGAGACGCGGAGGCCAGTCGCCACCAGCTGGAAAGGGGGTAAGCCAGCAACCAACCCCAATGCCCCAGCTAGCCGTCCCTCCGGAGGCCCTGTCCCTGTTGCCAACAACAGGCCGGCTACTGACAGTCGCCTGTGTCACCACTGCAAGCGGCCTGGTCACTTCTCTTACACCTGTCCGGATAGGCCGAAGAACCCCCCAGCCAAGGCCCCCGGGCCCAACGCCTCTGTTCTTTTGGTGGGAGGTGTGGTTGGGAGGGCTGACGACAACGTTCAACCTGTTCAGGTGGGGGCCCGTCTTGCTACAGGCCTCAAGGACACCGGGGCTGAACGAACCCTCATCCGTCCTGGACTGGCGGCCCCTGAAGAGTTTGTTGAGGGGAAAACCCTGACTGTCACCGGGATTGGAGGCACCCATTGTCCCTTGCCAGTGGCACGAGTTTTTCTTGATTGGGGTGCCGGGAGCGGGTTGAGGGAGGTGGGAGTGTCTGAAAACCTGCCCACTGATGTTTTATTGGGGACTGACTTGGGGCAGATGGTTGCATACTACGTCCCTGACACCCTTCCCCAAACTGATAATAAGGGTAACGTTAACCCTGATGATGATGATGATGATGACGGGAAACTGAATGTGTTACCTGCTAATGCCTTGATGAGTAATGATGCAACTAACAACCATTCTTTCCCCAGGTATGATGCTGATGCTGATGTGAATGTACCAAAGCAAACTGATAACCATTCTTTTCCTAGGAATGATGATGTATCTGTGCCGACTGAACCCGTTAACCCTTTCTTTGAAACGGTAGATGTGTCCACAGGTACCGAGGTGCTCAGCCCCGTCACTCTGCGGAGTGAGACGGCTGAGGAACCCCTGGCAGGAGCAAGCAACGGTGCTCAAGAGAATGGGGAGGTGCATGGGGACCATGAGGAAGGTAATGCCATGCAGCTGACCAGTGCGACCGAGGAAGGTAACTGGCCCATAAGTAGCACTGCTCCTAAAGTGTTGGGGGTGGATGGGGAGGGAGAGCCCAGGGCAGCACCGGCTGGTGGGTCTGTAGAAATCCCCAGGGAGACAGCATACATAGCAGCTGTCACACGCAGTCAGAGTGCCCAGATCGCAGGTAACGCACTGTCTTCTGGACCCTCTGCTGCTACAGGAGAGACTGAACCAGAGGTGAACCCAGAGCCGGTTCCAGAGGGTCCCAGTAAAGGAGGTACCCTGACGTCACTTCTGGCAGCCTCCAGCATGGAGTTCCAGGCTGCTCTGCACTCAGATGCCAGCCTGGAGAAATTGAGAGGTCTCGCCGAGACGCCCACCTCCAAGCCTGATAAGGAGAGGGTGTTCTGGGAACGAGGAAGGTTGTACCGGGAGACAGTACCCGGAGATCCTAAAAAGGAGTGGTTGAGGGAAAGACAGCTGGTCGTCCCCTATCAGTTCAGAAGCGAGTTGTTGCGGATTGCCCATGAGATTCCACTCGCTGGACACTTGGGGATCAGCAAAACAAAGGCACGGCTGTCTCAACACTTCTATTGGCCCAAGATGGGGACAGATGTAACACACTACTGCCGCTCCTGCACCACCTGTCAAAAAGTGGGTAAGGCGGGGCCTGCTCTTAAGGCTCCCCTTATTCCTTTGCCGGTGATAGAGGAGCCTTTCCAGAGAATCGCGGTGGACATTGTAGGACCGCTGTCCGTCCCCAGCAGCTCCGGAAAGCGATACATTCTCACCGTGGTAGACTACGCTACCCGGTACCCAGAGGCAGTAGCTCTGTCTTCAACCAGGGCAGATAAGGTGGCTGACGCACTGGTGACCATCTTTTCAAGAGTAGGATTTCCCAGGGAGATGCTTACCGATCAAGGGCCCCAATTCATGTCTCGCCTAATGGAGGCTCTCTGTGAGAAAATGCAGGTGACGCAGCTGGTATCGAGTCCGTATCACCCACAGACTAATGGTTTGTGTGAACGTTTCAACGGTACCCTCAAACAGATGCTCCGCATACTGGTTGAGACCCAAGGGCGCGACTGGGAGCGGTACCTCCCACACCTGCTGTTCGCTTACAGAGAAGTTCCGCAGGCCTCGACCGGGTTCTCCCCCTTCGAGCTCCTGTATGGCAGGCGAGTCCGGGGACCCCTTGGGTTGATAAGAGAATCCTGGGAAGATGAGCCAAACCCCACAGAAGTGTCCATCGTGGATTATGTCATGCGCTTCCGTGACAAGATGCAGACCTTGACGCAGTTGGTGCATGACAACATGACGCAGGCTCAGGCTGACCAGAAGCACTGGTACGACCAGAACGCCCGGGAGCGGACCTACCAGGTGGGTCAAAAGGTGTGGGTGTTGGTCCCTGTACCAACGGATAAGCTTCAGGCAGCCTGGGAAGGCCCGTACGTCGTCCACCAACAGCTCAACCCGGTCACCTACGTGGTCACACTTGACCATGCTCGGGGTAGGCGCAAGGCCTTTCACGTCAACATGCTGAAGGCGCACTACGAACGTGAAGCTTGCGTCCTACCGGTCTGCAATCTGCCAGAGGATGGGGAGGAAGATTCCCTCCTGGACATGCTGGCCCAGGCCAAGGCCAATGGGTCCATTGAGGACATGGAGATAAGTGGTTTGCTCACCGTGTCCCAGCGGTTGCAGTTGATGGCCACCCTGAAACTCTTCCGGCCCGTGTTCACCAACCGTCCTGGGAGGACGGAGTTAGCGGTTCATGAGGTGGACACCGGGAATCACGCCCCATTACGGCGAACACCCTATCGGATCTCTGAAACGGTGCAACAAGTCATGCGCCAAGAGGTCGATGAGATGTTAAGGCTGGGAGTGATTCGACGGTCAAAAGGTGCGTGGGCTTCACCTGTAGTCCTCGTGCCTAAAAAGGATCGAACCACCCGGTTCTGCGTGGACTACAGGGGGCTCAACGCCATCACAACCTCTGATGCCCACCCAATGCCGCGCATCGAGGATCTGCTCGAGCGGTTGACAAACGCCAACTACATATCCATCATGGATTTGAGTCGGGGATACTGGCAGATTCCCCTGAGCCCTGAGGCGCAGGAGAAATCCGCCTTTATCACCCCCTTTGGACTGTACGAGTCCACGGTCATGCCCTTCGGCATGAAGAATGCCCCTGCCACTTTCCAGCGGATGGTCAACCACCTGCTTCGGGGACTGGAGGAGTACGCGGTGGCGTACTTAGACGATATTGCCGTCTTCAGTTCCACCTGGGAGGAACACCTTCAGCACCTCCAGGAGGTGCTCAAGCGTCTTCACCAGGCAGGCCTGACCATCAAGCCGGGGAAGTGCCAGATAGGCATGCGCAAGGTCCACTACCTGGGGCACCGGGTAGGCGGGGGTTCCATGAGTCCGGAGCCAGAAAAAGTGGACGCCATCGTGTCCTGGCCCACCCCCAGGACCAAGAAACAGGTGAAGTCCTTCTTGGGCACTGCAGGGTACTATAGGCGGTTCGTACAGGACTATAGCGCCCTAGCCAAACCCTTGACTGACCTCACCAAGCAGAGGCTACCCCAAACAGTCAACTGGACAGATGACTGTGAGGCGGCTTTCCAAGCTTTGAAAGCAGCCCTGTGCAACTCTCCAGTGTTGAGAGCAGTCGACAGCAGTCGCCCGTTTCTGGTACAGACCGACGCCAGCGAGTTTGGCCTCGGTGCTGTGCTTAGCCAGGTCGACTCGGGAGACCAAGAACACCCCGTGCTGTACCTAAGCCGGAAACTTTTGCCGAGGGAAGTGGCATACTCGACCATCGAGAAGGAGTGTCTGGCCATGGTGTGGGCACTGCAACGTTTGCAGCCCTACCTGTACGGGCGCGCCTTCACGGTGGTAACTGACCACAACCCTCTGAGCTGGTTGCACACAGTGTCGGGAACCAATGGAAGATTGCTCCGCTGGAGCCTTGCCCTTCAACAGTACGATTTTACTGTAAAACACAGGAAGGGCAGTGAAAACGGCAATGCCGATGGGTTGTCCCGCCGGGGCGAACCCGCTGAGGTGCGCATGGCCGATTACCGAGAGGTAATGCCTCCTTAGCGCCCTCTTAAGGGGGGAGGTGTGATGTACAATATCTGCAAGATATGTTTTCTGTTGCAATGTGCTAACAAATCCTCCATCCTAGGACATTGTAAACTGTCAGTAGTAGGAATTCCTTCCCCCCAGGTTTTACCAACCCTGCCACTTCCTCTGGAAGAGCAGGAATGTTAATTAGCTAGACCATCTTCCTCACACCATTTGGCTTCTCTCAGCTGAAAGAAAAATGCGGGAAAAAGGTCTTTGTTTGAAATAAAACTTTAAGAGCCTGCCCTGCGAAAACCGTACCAAGTAGAGATATGAAAATCATATTTTTGTAACCTGAGCGGTCCCAGCTTCGAGACCGCGTATGTTTCGAAGTTCTACCCTGTCCAGAACATAAGATAGGATTTGCGCCCAAATGGATGGTCATATCGCATAGATGTTTGATGTTTTCTTGATAGGCTCATTACGCTGGGAAACATGATACCACTGATGAGTCCATACCAGCTTCTCCCATAAAGTTATAGCTAATCTAAGTTTTGTAGCCAAAACATAACTTGGATAAGAGAGGTGGGATCAACCCAGAATGCACCTCTCTGTGATGTCACATAGGAAAGTCTATAAGGCATTTCCTGGGTAAACCAGCTCAGAACAGCTGCAGAATCCGTGCTGACAAGAACTCAGATGAGCGGAGAAGTGCAGCTCCGCCTCCACCCACCTTAGCCGCATGGTCTGCCTAAGGAACAATATGGAACTGTGAGTGTAATCTCTTTGTTTTCTCCACTTTTATTTTATACCTGTACTGTACATATTTTATGTCTCAATTTTATAGCAACTTTTATCTGTAATCACTGTCCTCTTTCGGAAAATAAATGAAATAATTATTTAGATCTGTCTCTATGCTCTAAGACTCGAACTATACGCCTTTGATAGATAATCGCTACTAATTCAAGGGGTTTGCCACGGACCCTCTTAATTTAACACTGTGAATTAAGTAACCGTGACTGGTGGCAGCGCGTTGGGTACGGCTATTACGGCTTGCTGGCAGTACAGAAGGGTCTTATATTGCTGAATAAGGGTCTGCGGCCACAGCATTGATAATTCCCTTACTGCAGAAGCCTAATTGCCGGTTCACAACAGGCAGCCTGTCCGGCGACCAATTATCCTAGGTGCAGTTCCCTGACTGACCTGAGGGTAAGGGGGGCGCCGGAGAGCTGCGAGTTCCAAGGTGGAACTGAGAAAGTGGGATATACACAAATCCCCGCAGTACTTGGAAGATTGATAGCAGTGGTGGGGCATCCAAATTAAACTCCCCCTGCGGCAAATTGTAGAGCGAGATTAGCTTGCTGGATATTTTTGTCACATGGTGCCAGTGGTGGGATAACTAAGATAAGCCCCACTGCGCCTGTGATAGCCGTGTGCCGGCATTGTGTCACGTCCCTCCGTCCGCTGATACACCGGTGTCAGTGGTGGGATTGTGACATAGTGGTGACACAGGGTCCGCTGTCCGTCGCGTATTGGTGGCAGCGGGACCCCCGTTAGTCGTCGCCCGTAAGTGGACGAACGGCCGTGGGCTGTTCGTCACACATCAGACATCAGACACCAGACATCAGACATCAGACACCAGACATCAGACATCAGTTCTCAGACATCAGACATCAGACATCAGACACCAGACATCAGACATTAGACATCAGACATTAGACACCAGACACCAGACATCAGACACCAGACACCAGACATCAGTTCTCAGACATCAGACATCAGTTCTCAGATATCAGACAACAGTTCTCAGACATCAGACACCAGACACCAGACATCAGACATCAGTTGTCAGACATCAGACATCAGTTCTCAGACATCAGACATCAGACATCAGACACCAGACATCAGACATCAGACACCAGACATCAGTTCTCAGACATCAGACATCAGTTCTCAGACACCAGACATCAGACATGAGACATCAGACATCAGACACCAGACACCAGACATCAGTTCTCAGACATCAGACATGAGACATCAGTTCTCAGACATCAGACATCAGTTCTCAGACACCAGACATCAGACACCAGACATCAGAAACCAGACATCAGACAGCAGACATCAGACATCAAACACCAGACACCAGACACCAGACATCAGACATCAGACAACAGACATCAGACATCAGACACCAGACATCAGAGATCAGACACCAGACATCAGACATCAGACACCAGACATCAGTTCTCAGACATCAGACATCAGTTCTCAGACATCAGACATCAGTTCTCAGACATCTGACATCAGACACCAGACATCAGACATCAGACATCAGTTCTCAGACATCAGACACCAGACATCAGACACGAGACATCAGACATCAGTTCTCAGACATCAGTTCTCAGACATCAGACATCAGACATCAGACAATAGTTCTCAGACATCAAACATCAGACACCAGACATCAGACATCAGACATCAGACACCAGACATCAGACATCAGACATCAGACAGCAGACATCAGTTCTCAGACATCAGACATCAGACATCAGACATCAGACATCAGTTCTCAGACATCAGACATCAGACATCAGACATCAGACACCAGACATCAGACACCAGACATCAGACATCAGACATCAGACACCAGACACCAGACATCAGACATCAGACATCAGACACCAGACATCAGACACCAGACATTAGAAATCAGACATCAGACATCAGTTCTCAGACATCAGACATCAGACACCAGACATCAGACATCAGACACCAGACATCAGACATCAGTTCTCAGACATCAGACATCAGACATCAGACATTAGATATTAGACACCAGACACCAGACATCAGACACCAGACACCAGACATCAGTTCTCAGACATCAGACATCAGTTCTCAGATATCAGACAACAGTTCTCAGACATCAGACACCAGACATCAGACATCAGTTCTCAGACATCAGACATCAGTTCTCAGACATCAGACATCAGACACCAGACATCAGACATCAGACACCAGACATCAGTTCTCAGACATCAGACATCAGTTCTCAGACACCAGACATCAGACATGAGACATCAGACATCAGACACCAGACACCAGACATCAGTTCTCAGACATCAGACATGAGACATCAGTTCTCAGACATCAGACATCAGTTCTCAGACACCAGACATCAGACACCAGACATCAGAAACCAGACATCAGACATCAGACAGCAGACATCAGACATCAAACACCAGACACCAGACACCAGACATCAGACATCAGACAACAGACATCAGACATCAGACACCAGACATCAGAGATCAGACACCAGACATCAGACATCAGACATCAGTTCTCAGACATCAGACATCAGACACCAGACATCAGACACCAGACATCAGACATCAGACATCAGACATCAGTTCTCAGATATCAGTCAGACATCAGACATCAGACATCAGAGATCAGACACCAGACATCAGACATCAGACACCAGGCACCAGACATCAGACATCAGACATCAGTTCTCAGACATCAGACATCAGTTCTCAGACATCAGACACCATACATCAGACATCAGTTCTCAGATATCAGACATCAGACATCAGTTCTCAGACATCAGACATCAGACATCAGTTCTCATACATCAGACATCAGACATCAGTTCTCAGACATCAGACATCATTTCTCAGACTTCAGACATCAGACATCAGTTCTCATACATCAGACATCAGACACCAGACATCAGACATCAGACATCAGACACCAGACATCAGACACCAGACATCAGACACCAGATACCAGACATCAGACATCAGTTCTCAGACATCAGACATCAGGTCTCAGACATCAGTTATCAGTTCTTAGACATCAGACATCAGACATCAGACATCAGACATCAGTTCTCAGACATCAGACATCAGTTCTCAGACATCAGACATCACGCCTCAGACATCAGTTATCAGTTCTCAGACATCAGACACGAGACATCACACATCAGTTATCAGACATCAGACATCAGACATCAGTTCTCAGACATCAGACATCAGACACCAGACATCAGACACCAGACATCAGACACAAGCCATCAGACACCAGACATCAGACATCAGTCAGACATCAGACACCAGACATCAGACATCAGACCTCAGACATCAGTCAGACATCAGACACCAGACATCAGACATCAGACACCAGACATCAGTTGTCAGACATCAGACATCAGACACCAGACATCAGACATCAGACACCAGACATCAGACACCAGACATCAGACATCAGACACCAGACATCAGACATCAGTTCTCAGACATCAGTCAGACATCAGACATCAGACATCAGACATCAGACACCAGACATCAGACATCAGACACCAGACATCAGACATCAGACACCAGACATCAGACATCAGTTATCAGACATCAGACGTCAGACATCAGTTATCAGACAACAGACATCAGTTCTCAGACATCAGACATCAGACACCAGACATCAGACATCAGACACCAGACATCAGACATCAGTCAGACATCAGACATCAGACACAAGACATCAGACACCAGACATCAGACACCAGACATCAGTCATCAGTCAGACATCATACACCAGACATCAGACCTCAGACCTCAGACATCAGTCAGACATCAGACACCAGACATCAGACATCAGACAGCAGACACCAGACATCAGTTATCAGACATCAGACATCAGACATCAGACATCAGACACCAGACATCAGACACCAGACATCAGACACCAGACATCAGACATCAGACACCAGACATCAGACATCAGACACCAGACATGAGTTCTCAGACATCAGACACCAGACATCAGTTATCAGACATCAGACATCAGACATCAGACATCAGACACCAGACATCAGACATCAGACACCAGACATCAGACATCAGACACAAGACATCAGACATCAGACATCAGACATTAGACATCAGTTCTCAGACATCAGTCAGACATCAGACATCAGACATCAGACACCAGACATCAGACATCAGACACCAGATATCAGACATCAGACACCAGACATCAGACATCAGACATCAGTCAGACATAAGACATCAGATAACAGACATCAGAAATCAGACACCAGACATCAGACACCAGACATCAGACACCAGACATCAGGCACCAGACATCAGACATCAGTCAGACATCAGACATCAGTCAGACATCAGACATCAAACATCAGACATCAGACATCAGTTCTCAGACATCAGACATCAGACATCAGACACCAGACATCAGACATCAGACACCAGACATCAGACATCAGACACCAGACATCAGACATCAGACATCAGACATCAGTTCTCAGACATCAGTAAGACATCAGACATCAGACATCAGACACCAGACACCAAACATCAGACATCAGACACCAGACATCAGACATCAGTTCTCAGACATCAGACATCAGTTCTCAGACATCAGACATCAGACATTAGTTCTCAGACATCAAACATCAGACACCAGACATGAGTTCTCAGACATCAGACATCAGACACCAGACATCAGACATCAGACACCAGACATCAGACATCAGACATCAGACATCAGTTCTCAGACATCAGACATGAGACACCAGTTCTCAGACACCAGACATCAGACATCAGACACCAGACATCAGTTCTCAGACATCAGTTCTCAGACATCAGACATCAGTTCTCAGACATCAGACCTCAGACATCAGACATCAGTTCTCAGACATCAGACACCAGACATCAGACATCAGACATCAGACATCAGACACCAGACATCAGACATCAGTTCTCAGACATCAGACATCAGTTCTCAGACATCAGACATCAGTTCTCAGATATCAGACATCAGACACCAGATATCAGACACCAGATATCAGACATCAGACATCAGTTCTCAGACATCAGACACCAGACATCAGTTCTCAGACATCAGACATCAGTTCTCAGATATCAGACATCAGACATCAGTTCTCAGACATGAGACATCAGACATCAGACATCAGACATCAGATATCAGACACCAGACATCAGACATCAGTTCTCAGACATCAGACATCAGTTCTCAGACATCAGACATCAGTTCTCAGACATCAGACATCAGTTCCCAGACACCAGACATCAGGCATCAGACACCAGACATCAGACATCAGACACCAGACATCAGACATCAAACACCAGACATCAGACATCAGACACCAGACACCAGACACCAGACATCAGTTATTAGACACCAGACATCAGACACCAGACATCAGACATCAGACACCAGACATGAGTTCTCAGACATCAGACATCAGATATCAGACATCAGACATCAGTTATCAGACATCAGACATCAGACATCAGTTATCAGACATCAGACATCAGTTCTCAGACATCAGACATCAGACATCAGACATCAGTTCTCAGACATCAGACATCAGTTCTCAGACATCAGACATCAGACATCAGACATCAGTTCTCAGACATCAGACATCAGACATCAGTTCTCAGACATCAGACATCAGACACCAGACATGAGACATCAGACATCAGACATCAAACATCAGTTCTCAGACATCAGTCAGACATCATACATCAGACATCAGACACCAGACATCAGACATCAGACACCAGTCATCAGACATCAGTTCTCAGACATCAGACATCAGTTCTCAGACATCAGACATCAGTTCTCAGACATCAGACATCAGACTCCAGACATCAGACATCAGACATCAGACACCAGACACCAGAAATCAGACATCAGACATCAGTTATCAGACATCAGACATCAGTTCTCAGACATCAGACATCAGACATCAGTTCTCAGACATCAGACATCATACACCAGACATCAGACACCAGACATCAGACATCAAACATCAGTTCTCAGACATCAGTCAGACATCAGACACCAGACATCAGACATCAGACACCAGACACCAGACATCAGACATCAGACACCAGACATCAGACATCAGACACCAGACATCAGACATCAGTTCTCAGAAATCAGACACCAGACATCAGACACCAGACATCAGACATCAGACATCAGTTCTCAGACGTCAGACATCAGTTCTCAGACATCAGACATCAGTTACCAGACACCAGACATCAGACATCAGACATCAGACACCAGACATCAGACATCAGTTAACAGACACCAGACATCAGACATCAGTTCTCAGACATCAGTCAGACACCAGACATCAGACATCAGATCTCAGACATCAGTCAGACACCAGACATCAGTTCTCAGACACCAGACATCAGACATCAGTTCTCAGACATCAGACATCAGACACCAGACATCAGACATGAGTTATCAGACATCAGACATCAGTTCTCAGACATCAGTTCTCAGACATCAGACATCAGACATCACACATCAGTTATCAGACATCAGACATCAGACATCATTTCTCAGACATCAGACATCAGACACCAGACATCAGTCAGACATCAGACATCAGTCAGACATCAGACATCAGACATCAGACACCAGACATCAGACACCAGACATCAGACACCAGACATCAGACATCAGTCAGACATCAGACACCAGACATCAGACATCAGACCTCAGACATCAGTCAGACATCAGACACCAGACATCAGACATCAGACATCAGACACCAGACATCAGTTATCAGACATCAGACATCAGACACCAGACATCAGACATCAGACATCAGACATCAGACACCAGACATCAGACATCAGACATTAGACATCAGTTCTCAGACATCAGTCAGACATCAGACATCAGACATCAGACACCAGACATCAGACATCAGACACCAGACATCAGACACCAGACATCAGACATCAGTTATCAGACATCAGACATCAGTTATCAGACAACAGACATCAGTTCTCAGACATCAGACATCAGTTCTCAGACATCAGACATCAGACACCAGACATCAGACATCAGACACCAGACATGAGACATCAGTCAGACATCAGACATCAGACACAAGACATCAGACACCAGACACCAGACATCAGACACCAGACATCAGACACCAGACATCAGTCATCAGTCAGACATCAGACACCAGACATCAGACATCAGACCTCAGACATCAGACATCAGACACCAGACATCAAACATCAGACACCAGACATCAGACACCAGACTTCAGACACCAGACATCAGACATCAGTTCTCAGACATCAGTCAGACATCATACATCAGACATCAGACACCAGACATCAGACACCAGACATCAGACACCAGACATCAGACATCAGACATCAGACATCAGTCAGACATCAGACATCAGACATCAGTTCTCAGACATCAGACATCAGTTCTCAGACATCAGACATCAGACACCAGACATCAGACACCAGACATCAGACTTCAGACACCAGACATCAGACATCAGTTCTCAGACATCAGACATCAGTTCTCAGACACCAGACATCAGACATCAGACATCAGTTATAAGACATCAGACATCAGTTCTCAGACATCAGACACCAGACATCAGACATCAGACATCAGTTCTCAGACATCAGACATCAGACATCAGTTCTCAGACATCAGACATCAGTTCTCAGACATCAGTCAGACATCAGACATCAGACATCAGACACCAGACATCAGACACCAGACATCAGACACCAGACATCAGACACCAGACATCAGACACCAGACATCTGACATCAGTTCTCAGACATGAGACATCAGACAAGAGACATCAGACACCAGACATCAGACATCAGGCACCAGACATCAGACATCAGTTCTCAGACATCAGTCAGACATCAGATATCAGACACCAGACATCAGACATCAGTTATCAGTTCTCAGACATTAGACATCAGACACCAGACATCATATATCAGACATCAGACATCAGACATCAGTTCTCAGACATCAGACATCAGTTCTCAGACGTCAGTCAGACATCAGACATCAGACATCAGTTTTCAGCCATCAGATTTCAGTTCTCAGACATCAGACATCAGTTCTCAGACATCAGACATCAGTTCTCAGACATCAGACACCAGACATCAGACACCAGACACGAGACATCAGTCAGACATCAGACATCAGACATCAGTTCTCAGACATCAGACACCAGACATCAGACACCAGACACGAGACATCAGTCAGACATCAGACATCAGACACCAGACATCAGACATCAGACATCAGACATCAGTTATCAGACATCAGACATCAGTTCTCAGACATCAGTCAGACATCAGACACCAGACATCAGACATCAGACATCAGAAATCAGACACCAGACATCAGACACCAGACATCAGACATCAGACACCAGACATCAGACATCAGACATCAGACACCAGACATCAGACACCAGACATCAGACATCAGACACCAGACATCAGACATCAGACATCAGACATCAGTTCTCAGACATCAGACATCAGACATCAGTTCTCAGACATCAGACATCAGACACCAGACATCAGACATCAGACACCAGACATCAGACATCAGTTCTCAGACATCAGATATCAGACATCAGACACCAGACATCAGTTACCAGACATCAGACATCAGACATCAGTTCTCAGACATCAGACATCAGTTCTCAGACATCAGACATCAGACATCAGTTCTCAGACATCAGATATCAGACACCAGACATCAGACACCAGACATCAGACACCAGACATCATACATCAGTTCTCACACATCAGACACCAGACATCAGACACCAGACATCAGACATCAGTTCTCAGACATAAGCCATCAGTTCTCAGACATCAGACATCAGACAATAGTTCTCAGACATCAAACATCAGACACCAAACATCAGACATGAGTTCTCAGACATCAGACATCAGACACCAGACATCAGTTATCAGACATCAGACATCTGACATCAGTTCTCAGACATCAGACATCAGTTCTCAGACATCAGACATCAGACATCAGACACCAGACACCAGACATCAGACATCAGACATCAGACACCAGACACCAGACATCAGTTCTCAGACAACAGTCAGACACCAGACATCAGACATCAGTCAGACACCAGACATCAGACACCAGACATCAGACATCAGACATCAGACATCAGTTCTCAGACATCAGTCAGACATCAGACATCAGACACCAGACATCAGACATCAGACACCAGACATGAGTTCTCAGACATCAGACACCAGACATCAGTTATCAGACATCAGACATCAGACATCAGTTATCAGACATCAGACATCAGTTCTCAGACATCAGACATCAGACACCAGACATCAGACATCAGACATCAGACACCAGACATCAGACATCAGTTCTCAGACATCAGACATCAGACGCCAGACAACAGACATCAGACACCAGACATCAGACATCAGTTATCAGACATCAGACATCTGACATCAGACATCAGACATCAGACATCAGACATCAGACACCAGACACCAGACATCAGACATCAGACATCAGTTCTCAGACATCAGTCAGACATCAGACATCAGACATCAGACACCAGACATCAGACATCAGACACTAGACATGAGTTCTCAGACATCAGACACCAGACATCAGTTATCAGACATCAGACATCAGATATCAGACACCAGACATCAGACATCAGTTCTCAGACATCAGACATCAGTTCTCAGACACCAGACATCAGACATCAGACACCAGACACCAGACATCAGACATCAGTTCTCAGACATCAGACATCAGTTATCAGACATCAGACATCAGTTCTCAGACATCAGTCAGACATCAGACACCAGACATCAGACATCAGACATCAGAAATCAGACACCAGACATCAGACACCAGACATCAGACATCAGACACCAGACATCAGACATCAGACACCAGACATCAGACACCAGACATCAGACATCAGACACCAGGCATCAGACATCAGACATCAGACATCAGTTCTCAGACATCAGACATCAGACATCAGTGTCATGATTTGTAGTCTTGCCCTGTCCTGTATTTTGTATAATAGGTCATTTAACTTTCCTCTGATTCATTTGCTGTAAATTAACCATGTCTCCTTCCCCCAATACTTTGCAATGTCTTGTGATGTACCTGGACCATAATCTAATTTAGGCTTGTGTCAACAGCTAGTGGAACTTTGGCTATTGTTTTCCTAAGCAGAAGATAACCTACAATACACATCCTGTAGACTAAGTGGAGCCCTTACATTTCTAGAATCTTCTGATGGACCAAACCATTGAATAGTAGGTGTGACCCCTACCCCCCTTCAGATGGACTGATCCCAGGAGCCCTGACAATACATTCTTGCTTTAAGATCAGATGTGAGTTGGATGCTAAAAGAGAAGGATAAGGCTGTCTGAGGAAGCTTCGGCCTCTGTGTGATCGTGGTGGATTTCTGGGACTCTTAAAGGACTATGGTTTTGTGATCTGGCACAAGGATTGTCGGGAGGTGCCCCCGAATCAGTTTCCTGTGGACTTATTTTGGGACTCTGCAAATTACCTTCGTGTTGTTCCTGTTTTTTGGTCAATAAATCTGTTGGATTATTCCCAGGCCTGTTGTCCCTCCTTGCTCTGGAGAATACTCCCGTCACAAACTGGTGGCAGCGGTGGGATCAGAGCAGAAGGAATGGAGGACAACGGCCCATCAACATCTGGAACCAGCACCGCAGAGTACAAGAACTGGACTGCGGTGAACCTACAAACAAAGGCCCGTGAACTGGGAGTCAGCTACAAGGGACTCTCCAAGGAGCAGCTGATTGAGGCTTTGGAAGCAGTTCACCTGCAAGATGATGCTGAGGAAGGATCCTCACAGCAAAGAGAGGAAAGGCGGCAGTCGGAGGTAAATACCCAAAAAAGTCAGTGGGTTGTGTGGTACGAGGAGGAGATGGCCTTGCTGGGAGAAGAGGCTACCATAGAAGATAAGAAGGAGGTCATGCGCACAGCCAAGGAGAGGCAGCGCAGGATGGAGGAGAGGGCAATGCTGGAGAGGGAGATCGCTTTGGAGGCAGCGAGAAGCTCCAGACAGACTGTACCCACAGCATCCCCCATGAGGGAACTCCCCAGAGTGTCCCGCAAAGACTTCAAGCCGTTTAATGAGGCTTCCGGTGACATTGAGGGCTTCTTCCTGGACTTTGAGCATCAGTGTCGATTAATGGAAGTCCCGGAAAGGGAGCGCGTCCGACATCTTGTGGGGCTCTTAGAGGGTGGAGCTGCCGCAGCCTATAGAGCTATGGACCCTCGGTGGAACTGTGAGTATGCAGAGATTAAACGGACTGTTCTCGAACATTATGCTGTGACCCCAGACACTTACAGGACCCAGTTTCGTACTTTAGCCTGTAATGAGGAAGTGTCTTTCAAGATGTATGCCCACAGACTCAAACAAATATGTAATCGCTGGCTGGAGGCAGAGGAGGCCTTAACCTGGAACACCTGTCTCCAGGTTATCCTAAAAGAACAATTTTTTGCCCAGTGCCCCGCTGAGATCAGGGAATGGGTGCGTGAGAGGAAACCTGCTACAGTGGAAGAAGCTGCATCTCTCGCTGATGAGGCTCTCACCATCAAGCCTCGGTGGAGAGTTCTGTTGGAGGATGGAGAGAGGCCTACCAGCTCCACAACACCGGTGGCCCCCAGTTCTTCTGTCCCCATTGTTCCCCGTTCCTCTGAGCCACCACCTCGTGTTGATACCTGGGTTAATGTGCCTCCTGTTGCTTCCACTGCGTTTTCTGGAATACGACGAGGAGAGGAAGTAGCAGAGCGCAGGTGTTATGGTTGTGGGCATCCGGGGCATCTGCAGGCCTCATGTCCAGCCAGCTCATGGAGGAATCGTCCTCAAACCCCTACAGCACCTTCAGGTGGGAGCCGACCGGCAGGTTCCCTTACCCCTCGCCCAAGAGGACGCATTGGATGGAGTGAGACACAGCACAGATGCTATCGATGTGGGCAGCCGGGGCATCTGCAAGCCTCCTGCCCAGCTGTTCAAATGAGGATTGATCCTGTACCCAATCATATTATTAATTATGTACAGCCAAGTGCCATGGAGGAAGACGTGTCACCACTACGTGAGGACTGGCCTAGTGCCTCACCCACCCATGTTGCACCACTAGGAGTTTATGGTGTACGACCCGCAGCTATGACGACTTCAGCTCATCGAGGTAAGCACTTGCAGGAGGTCGTGCTGGATGGACAAAGACTTGTTGGATTTTGTGACTCAGGAGCTTTCCTCACGCTGGCTGATCCCCGAGTGGTTCGGCCTGAGGCAATCCATAGAGGACCTGGAATTGTCATTGAACTGGCTGGTGGACAATGGAGGACTATTACCACAGCCACTGTGGATCTGAACTTTGGTTTTGGGGTCAGGCGATGTTTGGTTGGGGTGATGGGTGGTCTGCCTGCAGCTGTTCTCCTGGGCAATGATGTGGGAAAGCTACGATGCCAATTCGTGGCTGCATGAAGCCACATGTAAGTTACGCCATGCCTGTGTGTACTTAACCAGTGACCTGTAGAGGTCCCTAGTACGTACACAAATTAGGAGGGGAAGGGATTGTCATGATTTGTAGTCTTGCCCTGTCCTGTATTTTGTATAATAGGTCATTTAACTTTCCTCTGATTCATTTGCTGTAAATTAACCATGTCTCCTTCCCCCAATACTTTGCAATGTCTTGTGATGTACCTGGACCATAATCTAATTTAGGCTTGTGTCAACAGCTAGTGGAACTTTGGCTATTGTTTTCCTAAGCAGAAGATAACCTACAATACACATCCTGTAGACTAAGTGGAGCCCTTACATTTCTAGAATCTTCTGATGGACCAAACCATTGAATAGTAGGTGTGACCCCTACCCCCCTTCAGATGGACTGATCCCAGGAGCCCTGACAATACATTCTTGCTTTAAGATCAGATGTGAGTTGGATGCTAAAAGAGAAGGATGAGGCTGTCTGAGGAAGCTTCGGCCTCTGTGTGATCGTGGTGGATTTCTGGGACTCTTAAAGGACTATGGTTTTGTGATCTGGCACAAGGATTGTCGGGAGGTGCCCCCGAATCAGTTTCCTGTGGACTTATTTTGGGACTCTGCAAATTACCTTCGTGTTGTTCCTGTTTTTTGGTCAATAAATCTGTTGGATTATTCCCAGGCCTGTTGTCCCTCCTTGCTCTGGAGAATACTCCCGTCACAATCAGTTCTCAGACATCAGACATCAGACACCAGACATCAGACATCAGACACCAGACATCAGACATCAGTTCTCAGACATCAGATATCAGACATCAGACACCAGACATCAGTTACCAGACATCAGACATCAGTTCTCAGACATCACACATCAGTTCTCAGACATCAGACATCAGACATCAGTTCTCAGACATCAGATATCAGACACCAGACATCAGACACCAGACACCAGACATCAGACACCAGACATCATACATCAGTTCTCAGACATCAGACACCAGACATCAGACACCAGACATCAGACATCAGTTCTCAGACATAAGCCATCAGTTCTCAGACATCAGACATCAGACAATAGTTCTCAGACATCAAACATCAGACACCAAACATCAGACATGAGTTCTCAGACATCAGACATCAGACACCAGACATCAGTTATCAGACATCAGACATCTGACATCAGTTCTCAGACATCAGACATCAGTTCTCAGACATCAGACATCAGACATCAGACACCAGACACGAGACATCAGTCAGACATCAGACATCAGACACCAGACATCAGACATCAGACATCAGTTATCAGACATCAGACATCAGTTCTCAGACATCAGTCAGACATCAGACACCAGACATCAGACACCAGACATCAGACACCAGACATCTGACATCAGTTCTCAGACATCAGACAAGAGACATCAGACACCAGACATCAGGCACCAGACATCAGACATCAGTTCTCAGACATCAGTCAGACATCAGATATCAGACACCAGACATCAGACACCAGACATCAGACATCAGTTATCAGTTCTCAGACATCAGACATCAGACACCAGACATCAGACATCAGACATCAGTTCTCAGACATCAGTCAGACATCAGACATCAGACACCAGACATCAGACATCAGACACCAGACATGAGTTCTCAGACATCAGACACCAGACATCAGTTATCAGACATCAGACATCAGTTATCAGACATCAGACATCAGTTATCAGACATCAGACACCAGACATCAGACATCAGACATCAGACACCAGACATCAGACATCAGTTCACAGACATCAGACATCAGACGCCAGACAACAGACATCAGACACCAGACATCAGACATCAGTTATCAGACATCAGACATCTGACATCAGACATCAGACATCAGACATCAGACACCAGACACCAGACATCAGACATCAGACATCAGTTCTCAGACATCAGTCAGACATCAGACATCAGACATCAGACACCAGACATCAGACATCAGACACTAGACATGAGTTCTCAGACATCAGACACCAGACATCAGTTATCAGACATCAGACATCAGATATCAGACACCAGACATCAGACATCAGTTCTCAGACATCAGACATCAGTTCTCAGACACCAGACATCAGACATCAGACACCAGACACCAGACATCAGACATCAGTTCTCAGACATCAGACATCAGTTATCAGACATCAGACATCAGTTCTCAGACATCAGTCAGACATCAGACACCAGACATCAGACATCAGAAATCAGACACCAGACATCAGACACCAGACATCAGACATCAGACACCAGACATCAGACATCAGACATCAGACACCAGACATCAGACACCAGACATCAGACATCAGACACCAGGCATCAGACATCAGACATCAGTTCTCAGACATCAGACATCAGACATCAGTTCTCAGACATCAGACACCAGACATCAGACATCAGACACCAGACATCAGACATCAGTTCTCAGACATCAGATATCAGACATCAGACACCAGACATCAGTTACCAGACATCAGACATCAGACATCAGTTCTCAGACATCACACATCAGTTCTCAGACATCAGACATCAGACATCAGTTCTCAGACATCAGATATCAGACACCAGACATCAGACACCAGACACCAGACATCAGACACCAGACATCATACATCAGTTCTCAGACATCAGACACCAGACATCAGACACCAGACATCAGACATCAGTTCTCAGACATAAGCCATCAGTTCTCAGACATCAGACATCAGACAATAGTTCTCAGACATCAAACATCAGACACCAAACATCAGACATGAGTTCTCAGACATCAGACATCAGACACCAGACATCAGTTATCAGACATCAGACATCTGACATCAGTTCTCAGACATCAGACATCAGTTCTCAGACATCAGACATCAGACACCAGACACGAGACATCAGTCAGACATCAGACATCAGACACCAGACATCAGACATCAGACATCAGACATCAGACATCAGTTATCAGACATCAGACATCAGTTCTCAGACATCAGTCAGACATCAGACACCAGACATCAGACACCAGACATCAGACACCAGACATCAGACACCTGACATCAGTTCTCAGACATCAGACATCAGACAAGAGACATCAGACACCAGACATCAGACATCAGGCACCAGACATCAGACATCAGTTCTCAGACATCAGTCAGACATCAGATATCAGACACCAGACATCAGACACCAGACATCAGACATCAGTTATCAGTTCTCAGACATCAGACATCAGACACCAGACATCAGACATCAGACATCAGACATCAGTTCTCAGACATTAGACATCAGACACCAGACATCATATATCAGACATCAGACATCAGACATCAGTTCTCAGACATCAGACATCAGTTCTCAGACGTCAGTCAGACATCAGACATCAGTTTTCAGCCATCAGATTTCAGTTCTCAGACATCAGACATCAGTTCTCAGACATCAGACATCAGTTCTCAGACACCAGACAACACACATCAGTTATCAGACATCAGACATCAGACATCAGTTCTCAGACATCAGACACCAGACATCAGACACCAGACACGAGACATCAGTCAGACATCAGACATCAGACATCAGACATCAGACATCAGACATCAGACATCAGTTATCAGACATCAGACATCAGTTCTCAGACATCAGTCAGACATCAGACACCAGACATCAGACATCAGACATCAGACATCAGAAATCAGACACCAGACATCAGACACCAGACATCAGACATCAGACACCAGACATCAGACATCAGACATCAGACACCAGACATCAGACACCAGACATCAGACATCAGACACCAGACATCAGACATCAGACATCAGACATCAGTTATCAGACATCAGACATCAGTTCTCAGACATCAGTCAGACATCAGACACCAGACATCAGACATCAGACATCAGACATCAGACACCAGACACCAGACATCAGACACCAGACATCAGACATCAGACACCAGACATCAGACATCAGACATCAGACACCAGACATCAGACACCAGACATCAGACATCAGACACCAGACATCAGACATCAGACATCAGACATCAGTTCTCAGACATCAGACATCAGACATCAGTTCTCAGACATCAGACATCAGACACCAGACATCAAACATCAGACACCAGACATCAGACATCAGTTCTCAGACATCAGACATCAGACATCAGACACCAGACATCAGTTACCAGACATCAGACATCAGTTCTCAGACATCAGACATCAGTTCTCAGACATCAGACATCAGACATCAGTTCTCAGACATCAGATATCAGACACCAGACATCAGACACCAGACACCAGACATCAGACACCAGACATCATACATCAGTTCTCACACATCAGACACCAGACATCAGACACCAGACATCAGACATCAGTTCTCAGACATAAGCCATCAGTTCTCAGACATCAGACATCAGACAATAGTTCTCAGACATCAAACATCAGACACCAAACATCAGACATGAGTTCTCAGACTTCAGACATCAGACACCAGACATCAGTTATCAGACATCAGACATCTGACATCAGTTCTCAGACATCAGTTCTCAGACATCAGACATCAGACACCAGACACCAGACATCAGACATCAGACATCAGACACCAGACACCAGACATCAGTTCTCAGACAACAGTCAGACACCAGACATCAGACACCAGACATCAGACATCAGACATCAGACATCAGTTCTCAGACATCAGTCAGACATCAGACATCAGACACCAGACATCAGACATCAGACATGAGTTCTCAGACATCAGACACCAGACATCAGTTATCAGACATCAGACATCAGACATCAGTTATCAGACATCAGACATCAGTTCTCAGACATCAGACATCAGACACCAGACATCAGACATCAGACACCAGACATCAGACATCAGTTCTCAGACATCAGACATCAGACGCCAGACAACAGACATCAGACACCAGACATCAGACATCAGTTATCAGACATCAGACATCTGACATCAGACATCAGACATCAGACATCAGACACCAGACACCAGACATCAGACATCAGACATCAGTTCTCAGACATCAGTCAGACATCAGACATCAGACATCAGACACCAGACATCAGACATCAGACACTAGACATGAGTTCTCAGACATCAGACACCAGACATCAGTTATCAGACATCAGACATCAGATATCAGACACCAGACATCAGACATCAGTTCTCAGACATCAGACATCAGTTCTCAGACACCAGACATCAGACACCAGACACCAGACATCAGACATCAGTTCTCAGACATCAGACATCAGACATCAGTTATCAGACATCAGACATCAGTTCTCAGACATCAGTCAGACTTCAGACACCAGACATCAGACATCAGACATCAGAAATCAGACACCAGACATCAGACACCAGACATCAGACATCAGACACCGGACATCAGACATCAGACATCAGACACCAGACATCAGACACCAGACATCAGACATCAGACACCAGGCATCAGACATCAGACATCAGACATCAGTTCTCAGACATCAGACATCAGACATCAGTTCTCAGACATCAGACATCAGACACCAGACATCAGACATCAGACACCAGACATCAGACATCAGTTCTCAGACATCAGATATCAGACATCAGACACCAGACATCAGTTACCAGACATCAGACATCAGACATCAGTTCTCAGACATCACACATCAGTTCTCAGACATCAGACATCAGACATCAGTTCTCAGACATCAGATATCAGACACCAGACATCAGTCACCAGACACCAGACATCAGACACCAGACATCATACATCAGTTCTCAGACATCAGACACCAGACATCAGACACCAGACATCAGACATCAGTTCTCAGACATAAGCCATCAGTTCTCAGACATCAGACATCAGACAATAGTTCTCAGACATCAAACATCAGACACCAAACATCAGACATGAGTTGTCAGACATCAGACATCAGACACCAGACATCAGTTATCAGACATCAGACATCTGACATCAGTTCTCAGACATCAGACATCAGTTCTCAGACATCAGACATCAGACACCAGACACCAGACATCAGACATCAGACATCAGACACCAGACACCAGACATCAGTTCTCAGACAACAGTCAGACACCAGACATCAGACATCAGTCAGACACCAGACATCAGACACCAGACATCAGACATCAGACATCAGTTCTCAGACATCAGTCAGACATCAGACATCAGACACCAGACATCAGACATCAGACACCAGACATGAGTTCTCAGACATCAGACACCAGACATCAGTTATCAGACATCAGACATCAGACATCAGTTATCAGACATCAGACATCAGTTCTCAGACATCAGACATCAGACACCAGACATCAGACATCAGACATCAGACACCAGACATCAGACATCAGTTCTCAGACATCAGACATCAGACGCCAGACAACAGACATCAGACACCAGACATCAGACATCAGTTATCAGACATCAGACATCTGACATCAGACATCAGTTATCAGACATCAGACATCAGACATCAGACACCAGACATCAGACATCAGACACCAGACACCAGACATCAGACATCAGACATCAGTTCTCAGACATCAGTCAGACATCAGACATCAGACATCAGACATCAGACATCAGACATCAGACACTAGACATGAGTTCTCAGACATCAGACACGAGACATCAGATATCAGACACCAGACATCAGACATCAGTTCTCAGACATCAGACATCAGTTCTCAGACACCAGACATCAGACATCAGACACCAGACACCAGACATCAGACATCAGTTCTCAGACATCAGACATCAGACATCAGTTCTCAGACATCAGTCAGACATCAGACATCAGACACCAGACATGAGTTCTCAGACATCAGACACCAGACATCAGTTATCAGACATCAGACATCAGTTATCAGACATCAGACATCAGTTCTCAGACATCAGACATCAGACACCAGACATCAGACATCAGACATCAGACACCAGACATCAGACATCAGTTCTCAGACATCAGACATCAGACGCCAGACAACAGACATCAGACACCAGACATCAGACATCAGACATCAGTTATCAGACATCAGACATCTGACATCAGACATCAGACATCAGACATCAGACATCAGACACCAGACACCAGACATCAGACATCAGACATCAGTTCTCAGACATCAGTCAGACATCAGACATCAGACATCAGACACCAGACATCAGACATCAGACATCAGACACTAGACATGAGTTCTCAGACATCAGACACCAGACATCAGTTATCAGACATCAGACATCAGATATCAGACACCAGACATCAGACATCAGTTCTCAGACATAAGCCATCAGTTCTCAGACATCAGACATCAGACAATAGTTCTCAGACATCAAACATCAGACACCAAACATCAGACATGAGTTCTCAGACATCAGACATCAGACACCAGACATCAATTATCAGACATCAGACATCTGACATCAGTTCTCAGACATCAGACATCAGTTCTCAGACATCAGACATCAGACATCAGACACCAGACATCAGACATCAGACATCAGACACCAGACACCAGACATCAGTTCTCAGACAACAGTCAGACACCAGACATCAGACATCAGTCAGACACCAGACATCAGACACCAGACATCAGACATCAGACATCAGTTCTCAGACATCAGTCAGACATCAGACATCAGACATCAGACACCAGACATCAGACATCAGACACCAGACATGAGTTCTCAGACATCAGACACCAGACATCAGTTATCAGACATCATACATCAGTTATCAGACATCAGACATCAGTTCTCAGACATCAGACATCAGACACCAGACATCAGACATCAGACATCAGACACCAGACATCAGACATCAGTTCTCAGACATCAGACATCAGACGCCAGACAACAGACATCAGACACCAGACATCAGACATCAGACATCAGTTATCAGACATCAGACATCTGACATCAGACATCAGACATCAGACATCAGACATCAGACACCAGACACCAGACATCAGACATCAGTTCTCAGACATCAGTCAGACATCAGACATCAGACATCAGACACCAGACATCAGACATCAGACACTAGACATGAGTTCTCAGACATCAGACACCAGACATCAGTTATCAGACATCAGACATCAGATATCAGACACCAGACATCAGACATCAGTTCTCAGACATAAGCCATCAGTTCTCAGACATCAGACATCAGACAATAGTTCTCAGACATCAAACATCAGACACCAAACATCAGACATGAGTTCTCAGACATCAGACATCAGACACCAGACATCAGTTATCAGACATCAGACATCTGACATCAGTTCTCAGACATCAGACATCAGTTCTCAGACATCAGACATCAGACATCAGACATCAGACACCAGACATCAGACATCAGACATCAGACACCAGACACCAGACACCAGACATCAGTTCTCAGACAACAGTCAGACACCAGACATCAGACATCAGTCAGACACCAGACATCAGACACCAGACATCAGACATCAGACATCAGTTCTCAGACATCAGTCAGACATCAGACATCAGACATCAGACACCAGACATCAGACATCAGACACCAGACATGAGTTCTCAGACATCAGACACCAGACATCAGTTATCAGACATCAGACATCAGTCATCAGTTATCAGACATCAGACATCAGTTCTCAGACATCAGACATCAGACACCAGACATCAGACATCAGACATCAGACACCAGACATCAGACATCAGTTCTCAGACATCAGACATCAGACGCCAGACAACAGACATCAGACACCAGACATCAGACATCAGTTATCAGACATCAGACATCTGACATCAGACATCAGACATCAGACATCAGACACCAGACACCAGACATCAGACATCAGACATCAGTTCTCAGACATCAGTCAGACATCAGACATCAGACATCAGACACCAGACATCAGACATCAGTTCTCAGACATAAGCCATCAGTTCTCAGACATAAGACATCAGACAATAGTTCTCACACATCAAACATCAGACACCAAACATCAGACATGAGTTCTCAGACATCAGACATCAGACACCAGACATCAGTTATCAGACATCAGACATCTGACATCAGTTCTCAGACATCAGACATCAGTTCTCAGACATCAGACATCAGACACCAGACACCAGACATCAGACATCAAACATCAGACACCAGACACCAGACACCAGACATCAGTTCTCAAACAACAGTCAGACACCAGACATCAGACATCAGACATCAGACACTAGACATGAGTTCTCAGACATCAGACACCAGACATCAGTTATCAGACATCAGACATCAGATATCAGACACCAGACATCAGACATCAGTTCTCAGACATCAGACATCAGTTCTCAGACACCAGACATCAAACATCAGACACCAGACACCAGACATCAGACATCAGTTCTCAGACATCAGACACCAGACATCAGACATCAGACATCAGTCATCAGTTCTCAGACATCAGACATCAGACATCAGTTCTCAGACATCAGACATCAGACATCAGACACCAGATATCAGACATTAGACATCAGACATCAGACACCAGACACCAGACATCAGTTCTCAGACATCAGACATCAGTTCTCAGATATCAGACAACAGTTCTCAGACATCAGACATCAGACACCAGACACCAGACATCAGTTCTCAGACATCAGACATCAGTTCTCAGACATCAGACACCAGACATCAGTCATCAGTCATCAGACATCAGACATCAGACATCAGACATCAGACACCAGACACCAGACACCAGACATCAGTTCTCAGACATCAGACATCAGACACCAGTCATCAGACATTAGACATCAGACATCAGACACCAGACACCAGACATCAGACACCAGACACCAAACATCAGTTCTCAGACATCAGACATCAGTTCTCAGACATCAGACATCAGTTCTCAGATATCAGACAACAGTTCTCAGACATCAGACATCAGACACCAGACACCAGACATCAGTTCTCAGACATCAGACATCAGTTCTCAGACATCAGACATCAGTTCTCAGACATCAGACACCAGACATCAGACATCAGTCATCAGTTATCAGACATCAGACATCAGTTCTCAGACATCAGACATCAGACACCAGACATCAGACATCAGACACCAGACACCAGACACCAGACATCAGTTCTCAGACATCAGACATCAGACACCAGTCATCAGACATTAGACATCAGACATCAGACACCAGACACCAGACATCAGACACCAGACACCAAACATCAGTTCTCAGACATCAGACATCAGTTCTCAGACATCAGACATCAGTTCTCAGATATCAGACAACAGTTCTCAGACATCAGACACCAGACATCAGACATCAGTTCACAGACATCAGACATCAGTTCTCAGACATCAGACATCAGACATCAGACACCAGACATCAGACATCAGACACCAGACATCAGACATCAGACACCAGACATCAGTTCTCAGACATCAGACATCAGTTCTCAGACATCAGACATCAGTTCTCAGACATCTGACATCAGACACCAGACATCAGACATCAGACACCAGACATCAGACATCAGTTCTCAGACATCAGACACCAGACATCAGACACGAGACATCAGACATCAGTTCTCAGACATCAGACATCAGTTCTCAGACATCAGACATCAGACATCAGACAATAGTTCTCAGACATCAAACATTAGACACCAGACATCAGACATCAGTCATCAGACACCAGACATCAGACATCAGACATCAGACATCAGACAGCAGACAGCAGACATCAGTTCTCAGACATCAGACATCAGACATCAGTTCTCAGACATCAGACATCAGACATCAGACATCAGACATCAGACATCAGTTCTCAGACATCAGACATCAGACATCAGACATCAGACACCAGACACCAGACATCAGACACCAGACATCAGACATCAGACATCAGACATCAGACACCAGACATCAGACATCAGACATCAGACACCAGACATCAGACACCAGACATCAGACATCAGACATCAGACATCAGACATCAGTTCTCAGACATCAGACATCAGACACCAGACATCAGACATCAGACACCAGACATCAGACATCAGTCACCAGACATCAGACATCAGACACCAGACATCAGACATCAGTTCTCAGACATCAGACACCAGACATCAGACACCAGACATCAGACATTAGACATCAGACATTAGACACCAGACACCAGACATCAGACACCAGATACCAGACATCAGTTCTCAGACATCAGACATCAGACATCAGTTATCAGACATCAGACATCAGTTCTCAGACATCAGACATCAGTTCTCAGACATCAGACATCAGTTCTCAGATATCAGACAACAGTTATCAGACATCAGACACCAGACACCAGACATCAGACATCAGTTCTCAGACATCAGACATCAGTTCTCAGACATCAGACATCAGACATCAGAAACCAGACATCAGACATCAGACACCAGACATCAGTTCTCAGACATCAGACATCAGTTCTCAGACACCAGACATCAGACATGAGACATCAGACATCAGACACCAGACATCAGTTCTCAGACATCAAACATGAGACATCAGTTCTCAGACATCAGACATCAGTTCTCAGACACCAGACATCAGACACCAGACATCAGAAACCAGACATCAGACATCAGACAGCAGACATCAGACATCAAACACCAGACACCAGACACCAGACATCAGACATCAGACAACAGACATCAGACATCAGACACCAGACATCAGAGATCAGACACCAGACATCAGACATCAGACACCAGACATCAGTTCTCAGACATCAGACATCAGTTCTCAGACATCAGACATCAGTTCTCAGACATCTGACATCAGACACCAGACATCAGACATCAGACACCAGACATCAGACATCAGTTCTCAGACATCAGACACCAGACATCAGACACGAGACATCAGACATCAGTTCTCAGACATCAGACATCAGTTCTCAGACATCAGACATCAGACATCAGACAATAGTTCTCAGACATCAAACATCAGACACCAGACATCAGACATCAGACATCAGACACCAGACATCAGACATCAGACATCAGACATCAGACAGCAGACATCAGTTCTCAGACATCAGACATCAGACATCAGACATCAGTTCTCAGACATCAGACATCAGACATCAGACACCAGACATCAGACATCAGACCCCAGACATCAGACATCAGACACCAGACATCAGACACCAGACATCAGACATCAGACATCAGACATCAGACATCAGTTCTCAGACATCAGACATCAGACACCAGACATCAGACATCAGACACCAGACATCAGACATCAGTTCTCAGACATCAGACATCAGACATCAGACACCAGACATCAGACATTAGACATTAGACACCAGACACCAGACATCAGACACCAGACACCAGACATCAGTTCTCAGACATCAGACATCAGTTCTCAGATATCAGACAACAGTTCTCAGACATCAGACACCAGACACCAGACATCAGACATCAGTTCTCAGACATCAGACATCAGTTCTCAGACATCAGACATCAGACTTCAGACACCAGACATCAGACATCAGACACCAGACATCAGTTCTCAGACATCAGACATCAGTTCTCAGACACCAGACATCAGACATGAGACATCAGACATCAGACACCAGACACCAGACATCAGTTCTCAGACATCAGACATGAGACATCAGTTCTCAGACATCAGACATCAGTTCTCAGACACCAGACATCAGACACCAGACATCAGAAAACAGACATCAGACATCAGACAGCAGACATCAGACATCAAACACCAGACACCAGACACCAGACATCAGACATCAGACAACAGACATCAGACATCAGACACCAGACATCAGAGATCAGACACCAGACATCAGACATCAGTTCTCAGACATCAGACATCAGACACCAGACATCAGACACCAGACATCAGACATCAGACATCACACATCAGTTCTCAGATATCAGTCAGACATCAGACATCAGACATCAGAGATCAGACACCAGACATCAGACATCAGACACCTTGCACCAGACATAAGACATCAGACATCAGTTCTCAGACATCAGACATCAGTTCTCAGACATCAGACACCATACATCAGACATCAGTTCTCAGACATCAGACATCAGACATCAGTTCTCAGACATCAGACATCAGACATCAGTTCTCATACATCAGACATCAGACATCAGTTCTCAGACATCAGACATCATTACTCAGACTTCAGACATCAGACATCAGTTCTCATACATCAGACATCAGACACCAGACATCAGACATCAGACATCAGACATCAGACATCAGACACCAGACATCAGACACCAGACATCAGACACCAGATACCAGACATCAGACATCAGACATCAGTTCTCAGACATCAGACATCAGGTCTCAGACATCAGTTATCAGTTCTTAGACATCAGACATCAGACATCAGACATCAGACATCAGTTCTCAGACATCAGACATCAGGTCTCAGACATCAGTTATCAGTTCTCAGACATCAGACACGAGACATCACACATCAGTTATCAGACATCAGACATCAGACATCAGTTCTCAGACATCAGACATCAGACACCAGACATCAGACATCAGACACCAGACATCAGACACAAGCCATCAGACACCAGACATCAGACATCAGTCAGACATCAGACACCAGACATCAGACATCAGACCTCAGACATCAGTCAGACATCAGACACCAGATATCAGACATCAGACACCAGACATCAGTTGTCAGACATCAGACATCAGACACCAGACATCAGACATCAGACACCAGACATCAGACACCAGACATCAGACAACAGACACCAGACATCAGACATCAGTTCTCAGACATCAGTCAGACATCAGATATCAGACATCAGACATCAGACACCAGACATCAGACATCAGACACCAGACATCAGACATCAGTTATCAGACATCAGACATCAGACATCAGTTATCAGACAACAGACATCAGTTCTCAGACATCAGACATCAGACACCAGACATCAGACATCAGACACCAGACATCAGACATCAGTCAGACATCAGACATCAGACACAAGACATCAGACACCAGACATCAGACACCAGACATCAGACACCAGACATCAGTCATCAGTCAGACATCATACACCAGACATCAGACCTCAGACCTCAGACATCAGTCAGACATCAGACACCAGACATCAGTTATCAGACATCAGACATCAGACACCAGACATCAGACACCAGACATCAGACACCAGACATCAGACATCAGACACCAGACATCAGACATCAGACACCAGATATCAGACATCAGACACCAGACATCAGACATCAGACATCAGTCAGACATCAGACATCAGATAACAGACATCAGAAATCAGACACCAGACATCAGACACCAGACATCAGACATCAGACACCAGACATCAGACATCTGACATCAGTCAGACATCAGACATCAAACATCAGACATCAGACATCAGTTCTCAGACATCAGACATCAGACACCAGACATCAGACATCAGACATCAGACACCAGACATCAGACATCAGACACCAGACATCAGACATCAGACACCAGACATCAGACATCAGACATCAGACATCAGTTCTCAGACATCAGTCAGACATCAGACATCAGACACCAGACACCAGACATCAGACATCAGACACCAGACATCAGACATCAGTTCTCAGACATCAGACATCAGTTCTCAGACATCAGACATCAGACATCACACATTAGTTCTCAGACATCAAACATCAGACACCAGACATGAGTTCTCAGACATCAGACATCAGACACCAGACATCAGACATCAGACATCAGACACCAGACATCAGACATCAGACATCAGTTCTCAGACATCAGACATGAGACACCAGTTCTCAGACACCAGACATCAGACATCAGACACCAGACACCAGACATGAGTTCTCAGACATCAGTCAGACATCAGACATCAGACACCAGACATGAGTTCTCAGACATCAGACACCAGACATCAGTTATCAGACATCAGACATCAGACATCAGTTCTCAGACATCAGACATCAGTTCTCAGACATCAGACATCAGTTCTCAGACATCAGATATCAGACACCAGACATCAGACACCAGACATCAGTTATCACACATCAGACATCAGACATCAGACATCAGTTCTCAGACATCATACCTCAGACATCAGACATCAGACATCAATTCTCAGACATCAGACATCAGACACCAGACATCAGACATCAGACATCAGACATCAGACACCAGACATCAGACATCAGTTCTCAGACATCAGACATCAGTTCTCAGATATCAGACATCAGACACCAGATATCAGACACCAGACATCAGACATCAGTTCTCTGACATCAGACACCAGACATCAGTTCTCAGACATCAGACATCAGTTCTCAGATATCAGACATCAGACATCAGTTCTCAGACATGAGACATCAGACATCAGACATCAGACATCAGATATCAGACACCAGACATCAGTTCTCAAACATCAGACATCAGTTCTCAGACATCAGACATCAGTTCTCAGACATCAGACATCAGTTCCCAGACACCAGACATCAGGCATCAGACACCAGACATCAGACATCAGACACCAGACATCAGACATCAAACACCAGACATCAGACATCAGACACCAGACACCAGACACCAGACATCAGTTATTAGACACCAGACATCAGACACCAGACATCAGACATCAGACACCAGACATGAGTTCTCAGACATCAGACATCAGATATCAGACATCAGACATCAGTTATCAGACATCAGACATCAGTTATCAGACATCAGACATCAGACATCAGTTATCAGACAACAGACATCAGTTCTCAGACATCAGACATCAGACACCAGACATCAGACATCAGACACCAGACATCAGACATCAGTCAGACATCAGACATCAGACACAAGACATCAGACACCAGACATCAGACACCAGACATCAGACACCAGACATCAGTCATCAGTCAGACATCATACACCAGACATCAGACCTCAGACCTCAGACATCAGTCAGACATCAGACACCAGACATCAGTTATCAGACATCAGACATCAGACACCAGACATCAGACACCAGACATCAGACACCAGACATCAGACATCAGACACCAGACATCAGACATCAGACACCAGATATCAGACATCAGACACCAGACATCAGACATCAGACATCAGTCAGACATCAGACATCAGATAACAGACATCAGAAATCAGACACCAGACATCAGACACCAGACATCAGACATCAGACACCAGACATCAGACATCTGACATCAGTCAGACATCAGACATCAAACATCAGACATCAGACATCAGTTCTCAGACATCAGACATCAGACACCAGACATCAGACATCAGACATCAGACACCAGACATCAGACATCAGACACCAGACATCAGACATCAGACACCAGACATCAGACATCAGACATCAGACATCAGTTCTCAGACATCAGTCAGACATCAGACATCAGACACCAGACACCAGACATCAGACATCAGACACCAGACATCAGACATCAGTTCTCAGACATCAGACATCAGTTCTCAGACATCAGACATCAGACATCACACATTAGTTCTCAGACATCAAACATCAGACACCAGACATGAGTTCTCAGACATCAGACATCAGACACCAGACATCAGACATCAGACATCAGACACCAGACATCAGACATCAGACATCAGTTCTCAGACATCAGACATGAGACACCAGTTCTCAGACACCAGACATCAGACATCAGACACCAGACACCAGACATGAGTTCTCAGACATCAGTCAGACATCAGACATCAGACACCAGACATGAGTTCTCAGACATCAGACACCAGACATCAGTTATCAGACATCAGACATCAGACATCAGTTCTCAGACATCAGACATCAGTTCTCAGACATCAGACATCAGTTCTCAGACATCAGATATCAGACACCAGACATCAGACACCAGACATCAGTTATCACACATCAGACATCAGACATCAGACATCAGTTCTCAGACATCATACCTCAGACATCAGACATCAGACATCAGTTCTCAGACATCAGACATCAGACACCAGACATCAGACATCAGACATCAGACATCAGACACCAGACATCAGACATCAGTTCTCAGACATCAGACATCAGTTCTCAGATATCAGACATCAGACACCAGATATCAGACACCAGACATCAGACATCAGTTCTCTGACATCAGACACCAGACATCAGTTCTCAGACATCAGACATCAGTTCTCAGATATCAGACATCAGACATCAGTTCTCAGACATGAGACATCAGACATCAGACATCAGACATCAGATATCAGACACCAGACATCAGTTCTCAAACATCAGACATCAGTTCTCAGACATCAGACATCAGTTCTCAGACATCAGACATCAGTTCCCAGACACCAGACATCAGGCATCAGACACCAGACATCAGACATCAGACACCAGACATCAGACATCAAACACCAGACATCAGACATCAGACACCAGACACCAGACACCAGACATCAGTTATTAGACACCAGACATCAGACACCAGACATCAGACATCAGACACCAGACATGAGTTCTCAGACATCAGACATCAGATATCAGACATCAGACATCAGTTATCAGACATCAGACATCAGACATCAGTTATCAGACATCAGACATAAGTTCTCAGACATCAGTCAGACATCAGACACCAGACATCAGACACCAGACATCAGACACCAGACATCAGACACCAGACATCAGACACCAGACATCTGACATCAGTTCTCAGACATCAGACATCAGACAAGATACATCAGACACCAGACATCAGACATCAGGCACCAGACATCAGACATCAGTTCTCAGACATCAGTCAGACATCAGATATCAGACACCAGACATCAGACACCAGACATCAGACATCAGTTATCAGTTCTCAGACATCAGACATCAGACACCAGACATCAGACATCAGACATCAGACATCAGTTCTCAGACATTAGACATCAGACACCAGACATCATATATCAGACATCAGACATCAGACATCAGTTCTCAGACATCAGACATCAGTTCTCAGACGTCAGTCAGACATCAGACATCAGTTTTCAGCCATCAGATTTCAGTTCTCAGACATCAGACATCAGTTCTCAGACATCAGTTCTCAGACACCAGACAACACACATCAGTTATCAGACATCAGACATCAGACATCAGTTCTCAGACATCAGACACCAGACATCAGACACCAGACACGAGACATCAGTCAGACATCAGACATCAGACACCAGACATCAGACATCAGACATCAGTTATCAGACATCAGACATCAGTTCTCAGACATCAGTCAGACATCAGACACCAGACATCAGACATCAGACATCAGACATCAGAAATCAGACACCAGACATCAGACATCAGACACCAGACATCAGACATCAGACATCAGACACCAGACATCAGACACCAGACATCAGACACCAGACATCAGACATCAGACATCAGACATCAGTTCTCAGACATCAGACATCAGACATCAGTTCTCAGACATCAGACATCAGACACCAGACATCAGACATCAGACACCAGACATCAGACATCAGTTCTCAGACATCAGATATCAGACATCAGACACCAGACATCAGTTACCAGACATCAGACATCAGACATCAGTTCTCAGACATCAGACATCAGTTCTCAGACATCAGACATCAGACATCAGTTCTCAGACATCAGATATCAGACACCAGACATCAGACACCAGACACCAGACATCAGACACCAGACATCATACATCAGTTCTCACACATCAGACACCAGACATCAGACACCAGACATCAGACATCAGTTCTCAGACATAAGCCATCAGTTCTCAGACATCAGACATCAGACAATAGTTCTCAGACATCAAACATCAGACACCAAACATCAGACATGAGTTCTCAGACATCAGACATCAGACACCAGACATCAGTTATCAGACATCAGACATCTGACATCAGTTCTCAGACATCAGACATCAGTTCTCAGACATCAGACATCAGACATCAGACACCAGACATCAGACATCAGACATCAGACACCAGACACCAGACATCAGTTCTCAGACAACAGTCAGACACCAGACATCAGACATCAGTCAGACACCAGACATCACACACCAGACATCAGACATCAGACATCAGTTCTCAGACATCAGTCAGACATCAGACATCAGACACCAGACATCAGACATCAGACACCAGACATGAGTTCTCAGACATCAGACACCAGACATCAGTTATCAGACATCAGACATCAGTTCTCAGACATCAGACATCAGACATCAGACACCAGACATCAGACATCAGACACCAGACATCAGACATCAGTTCTCAGACATCAGACATCAGACGCCAGACAACAGACATCAGACACCAGACATCAGACATCAGTTATCAGACATCAGACATCTGACATCAGACATCAGACATCAGACATCAGACACCAGACACCAGACATCAGACATCAGACATCAGTTCTCAGACATCAGTCAGACATCAGACATCAGACATCAGACACCAGACATCAGACATCAGACATCAGACACTAGACATGAGTTATCAGACATCAGACACCAGACATCAGTTATCAGACATCAGACATCAGATATCAGACACCAGACATCAGACATCAGTTCTCAGACATCAGACATCAGTTCTCAGACACCAGACATCAGACATCAGACACCAGACACCAGACATCAGACATCAGTTCTCAGACATCAGACATCAGACATCAGTTATCAGACATCAGACATCAGTTCTCAGACATCAGTCAGACTTCAGACACCAGACATCAGACATCAGAAATCAGACACCAGACATCAGACACCAGACATCAGACATCAGACACCAGACATCAGACATCAGACATCAGACACCAGACATCAGACACCAGACATCAGACATCAGACACCAGGCATCAGACATCAGACATCAGACATCAGTTCTCAGACATCAGACATCAGACATCAGTTCTCAGACATCAGACATAAGACACCAGACATCAGACATCAGACACCAGACATCAGACATCAGTTCTCAGACATCAGATATCAGACATCAGACACCAGACATCAGTTACCAGACATCAGACATCAGACATCAGTTCTCAGACATCACACATCAGTTCTCAGACATCAGACATCAGACATCAGTTCTCAGACATCAGATATCAGACACCAGACATCAGACACCAGACACCAGACATCAGACACCAGACATCATACATCAGTTCTCAGACATCAGACACCAGACATCAGACACCAGACATCAGACATCAGTTCTCAGACATAAGCCATCAGTTCTCAGACATCAGACATCAGACAATAGTTCTCAGACATCAAACATCAGACACCAAACATCAGACATGAGTTCTCAGACATCAGACATCAGACACCAGACATCAGTTATCAGACATCAGACATCTGACATCAGTTCTCAGACATCAGACATCAGTTCTCAGACATCAGACATCAGACACCAGACACCAGACATCAGACATCAGACACCAGACACCAGACATCAGTTCTCAGACAACAGTCAGACACCAGACATCAGACATCAGTCAGACACCAGACATCAGAAACCAGACATCAGACATCAGACATCAGTTCTCAGACATCAGTCAGACATCAGACATCAGACACCAGACATCAGACATCAGACACCAGACATGAGTTCTCAGACATCAGACACCAGACATCAGTTATCAGACATCAGACATTAGACATCAGTTATCAGACATCAGACATCAGTTCTCAGACATCAGACATCAGACACCAGACATCAGACATCAGACATCAGACACCAGACATCAGACATCAGTTCTCAGACATCAGACATCAGACGCCAGACAACAGACAATAGACACCAGACATCAGACATCAGTTATCAGATATCAGACATCTGACATCAGACATCAGTTATCAGACATCAGACATCAGACATCAGACATCAGACACCAGACATCAGACATCAGACACCAGACACCAGACATCAGACATCAGACATCAGTTCTCAGACATCAGTCAGACATCAGACATCAGACATCAGACACCAGACATCAGACATCAGACATCAGACACTAGACATGAGTTCTCAGACATCAGACACCAGACATCAGATATCAGACACCAGACATCAGACATCAGTTCTCAGACATCAGACATCAGTTCTCAGACACCAGACATCAGACATCAGACACCAGACACCAGACATCAGACATCAGTTCTCAGACATCAGACATCAGACATCAGTTCTCAGACATCAGTCAGACATCAGACATGAGTTCTCAGACATCAGACACCAGACATCAGTTATCAGACATCAGACATCAGACATCAGTTATCAGACACCAGACATCAGACATCAGACATCAGACACCAGACATCAGACATCAGTTCTCAGACATCAGACATCAGACGCCAGACAACAGACATCAGACACCAGACATCAGACATCAGACATCAGTTATCAGACATCAGACATCTGACATCAGACATCAGACATCAGACATCAGACACCAGACACCAGACATCAGACATCAGTTCTCAGACATCAGTCAGACATCAGACATCAGACATCAGACACCAGACATCAGACATCAGACATCAGACACTAGACATGAGTTCTCAGACATCAGACACCAGACATCAGTTCTCAGACATAAGCCATCAGTTCTCAGACATCAGACATCAGACAATAGTTCTCAGACATCAAACATCAGACACCAAACATCAGACATGAGTTCTCAGACATCAGACATCAGACACCAGACATCAGTTATCAGACATCAGACATCTGACATCAGTTCTCAGACAACAGACATCAGTTCTCAGACATCAGACATCAGACATCAGACACCAGACATCAGACATCAGACATCAGACACCAGACACCAGACACCAGACATCAGTTCTCAGACAACAGTCAGACACCAGACATCAGACATCAGTCAGACACCAGACATCAGACACCAGACATCAGACATCAGACATCAGACATCAGTTCTCAGACATCAGTCAGACATCAGACATCAGACATCAGACACCAGACATCAGACATCAGACACCAGACATGAGTTCTCAGACATCAGACACCAGACATCAGTTATCAGACATCAGACATCATACATCAGTTATCAGATATCAGACATCAGTTCTCAGACATCAGACATCAGACACCAGACATCAGACATCAGACATCAGACACCAGACATCAGACATCAGTTCTCAGACATCAGACATCAGACGCCAAACAACAGACATCAGACACCAGTCATCAGACATTAGACATCAGACATCAGACACCAGACACCAGACATCAGACACCAGACACCAAACATCAGTTCTCAGACATCAGACATCAGTTCTCAGACATCAGACATCAGTTCTCAGATATCAGACAACAGTTCTCAGACATCAGACATCAGACACCAGACACCAGACATCAGTTCTCAGACATCAGACATCAGTTCTCAGACATCAGACATCAGTTCTCAGACATCAGACACCAGACATCAGACATCAGTCATCAGTTATCAGACATCAGACATCAGTTCTCAGACATCAGACATCAGACACCAGACATCAGACATCAGACACCAGACACCAGACACCAGACATCAGTTCTCAGACATCAGACATCAGACACCAGTCATCAGACATTAGACATCAGACATCAGACACCAGACACCAGACATCAGACACCAGACACCAAACATCAGTTCTCAGACATCAGACATCAGTTCTCAGACATCAGACATCAGTTCTCAGATATCAGACAACAGTTCTCAGACATCAGACACCAGACATCAGACATCAGTTCACAGACATCAGACATCAGTTCTCAGACATCAGACATCAGACATCAGACACCAGACATCAGACATCAGACACCAGACATCAGACATCAGACACCAGACATCAGTTCTCAGACATCAGACATCAGTTCTCAGACATCAGACATCAGTTCTCAGACATCTGACATCAGACACCAGACATCAGACATCAGACACCAGACATCAGACATCAGTTCTCAGACATCAGACACCAGACATCAGACACGAGACATCAGACATCAGTTCTCAGACATCAGACATCAGTTCTCAGACATCAGACATCAGACATCAGACAATAGTTCTCAGACATCAAACATTAGACACCAGACATCAGACATCAGTCATCAGACACCAGACATCAGACATCAGACATCAGACAGCAGACAGCAGACAGCAGACATCAGTTCTCAGACATCAGACATCAGACATCAGTTCTCAGACATCAGACATCAGACATCAGACATCAGACATCAGACATCAGTTCTCAGACATCAGACATCAGACATCAGACACCAGACACCAGACACCAGACATCAGACATCAGACATCAGACATCAGACATCAGACATCAGACACCAGACATCAGACATCAGACACCAGACATCAGACACCAGACATTAGAAATCAGACATCAGACATCAGACATCAGTTCTCAGACATCAGACATCAGACACCAGACATCAGACACCAGACATCAGACATCAGTCACCAGACATCAGACATCAGACACCAGACATCAGACATCAGTTCTCAGACATCAGACACCAGACATCAGACACCAGACATCAGACATTAGACATCAGACATTAGACACCAGACACCAGACATCAGACACCAGATACCAGACATCAGTTCTCAGACATCAGACATCAGACATCAGTTATCAGACATCAGACATCAGTTCTCAGACATCAGACATCAGTTCTCAGACATCAGACATCAGTTCTCAGATATCAGACAACAGTTATCAGACATCAGACACCAGACACCAGACATCAGACATCAGTTCTCAGACATCAGACATCAGTTCTCAGACATCAGACATCAGACATCAGAAACCAGACATCAGACATCAGACACCAGACATCAGTTCTCAGACATCAGACATCAGGTCTCAGACACCAGACATCAGACATGAGACATCAGACATCAGACACCAGACACCAGACATCAGTTCTCAGACATCAAACATGAGACATCAGTTCTCAGACATCAGACATCAGTTCTCAGACACCAGACATCAGACACCAGACATCAGAAACCAGACATCAGACATCAGACAGCAGACATCAGACATCAAACACCAGACACCAGACACCAGACATCAGACATCAGACAACAGACATCAGACATCAGACACCAGACATCAGAGATCAGACACCAGACATCAGACATCAGACACCAGACATCAGTTCTCAGACATCAGACATCAGTTCTCAGACATCAGACATCAGTTCTCAGACATCTGACATCAGACACCAGACATCAGACATCAGACACCAGACATCAGACATCAGTTCTCAGACATCAGACACCAGACATCAGACACGAGACATCAGACATCAGTTCTCAGACATCAGACATCAGTTCTCAGACATCAGACATCAGACATCAGACAATAGTTCTCAGACATCAAACATCAGACACCAGACATCAGACATCAGACATCAGACACCAGACATCAGACATCAGACATCAGACAGCAGACATCAGTTCTCAGACATCAGACATCAGACATCAGACATCAGTTCTCAGACATCAGACATCAGACATCAGACACCAGACATCAGACATCAGACCCCAGACATCAGACATCAGACACCAGACATCAGACACCAGACATCAGACATCAGACATCAGACATCAGACATCAGTTCTCAGACATCAGACATCAGACACCAGACATCAGACATCAGACACCAGACATCAGACATCAGTTCTCAGACATCAGACATCAGACATCAGACACCAGACATCAGACATTAGACATTAGACACCAGACACCAGACATCAGACACCAGACACCAGACATCAGTTCTCAGACATCAGACATCAGTTCTCAGATATCAGACAACAGTTCTCAGACATCAGACACCAGACACCAGACATCAGACATCAGACAACAGACATCAGACATCAGACACCAGACATCAGAGATCAGACACCAGACATCAGACATCAGACATCAGTTCTCAGACATCAGACATCAGACACCAGACATCAGACACCAGACATCAGACATCAGACATCACACATCAGTTCTCAGATATCAGTCAGACATCAGACATCAGACATCAGAGATCAGACACCAGACATCAGACATCAGACACCAGGCACCAGACATAAGACATCAGACATCAGTTCTCAGACATCAGACATCAGTTCTCAGACATCAGACACCATACATCAGACATCAGTTCTCAGACATCAGACATCAGACATCAGTTCTCAGACATCAGACATCAGACATCAGTTCTCATACATCAGACATCAGACATCAGTTCTCAGACATCAGACATCATTTCTCAGACTTCAGACATCAGACATCAGTTCTCATACATCAGACATCAGACACCAGACATCAGACATCAGACATCAGACATCAGACACCAGACATCAGACACCAGACATCAGACACCAGATACCAGACATCAGACATCAGACATCAGTTCTCAGACATCAGACATCAGGTCTCAGACATCAGTTATCAGTTCTTAGACATCAGACATCAGACATCAGACATCAGTTCTCAGACATCAGACATCAGGTCTCAGACATCAGTTATCAGTTCTCAGACATCAGACACGAGACATCACACATCAGTTATCAGACATCAGACATCAGACATCAGTTCTCAGACATCAGACATCAGACACCAGACATCAGACATCAGACACCAGACATCAGACACAAGCCATCAGACACCAGACATCAGACATCAGTCAGACATCAGACACCAGACATCAGACATCAGACCTCAGACATCAGTCAGACATCAGACACCAGACATCAGACATCAGACACCAGACATCAGTTGTCAGACATCAGACATCAGACACCAGACATCAGACATCAGACACCAGACATCAGACACCAGACATGAGACATCAGACACCAGACATCAGTTCTCAGACATCAGTCAGACATCAGATATCAGACATCAAACATCAGACACCAGACATCAGACATCAGACACCAGACATCAGACATCAGTTATCAGACATCAGACATCAGACATCAGTTATCAGACAACAGACATCAGTTCTCAGACATCAGACATCAGACACCAGGCATCAGACATCAGACACCAGACATCAGACATCAGTCAGACATCAGACATCAGACACAAGACATCAGACACCAGACATCAGACACCAGACATCAGACACCAGACATCAGTCATCAGTCAGACATCATACACCAGACATCAGACCTCAGACCTCAGACATCAGTCAGACATCAGACACCAGACATCAGTTATCAGACATCAGACATCAGACACCAGACATCAGACATCAGACATCAGACACCAGACATCAGACATCAGACATCAGTTCTCAGACATCAGACATGAGACACCAGTTCTCAGACACCAGACATCAGACATCAGACACCAGACACCAGACATGAGTTCTCAGACATCAGTCAGACATCAGACATCAGACACCAGACATGAGTTCTCAGACATCAGACACCAGACATCAGTTATCAGACATCAGACATCAGACATCAGTTCTCAGACATCAGACATCAGTTCTCAGACATCAGACATCAGTTCTCAGACATCAGATATCAGACACCAGACATCAGACACCAGACATCAGTTATCACACATCAGACATCAGACATCAGACATCAGTTCTCAGACATCATACCTCAGACATCAGACATCAGACATCAGTTCTCAGACATCAGACATCAGACACCAGACATCAGACATCAGACATCAGACATCAGACACCAGACATCAGACATCAGTTCTCAGACATCAGACATCAGTTCTCAGATATCAGACATCAGACACCAGATATCAGACACCAGACATCAGACATCAGTTCTCTGACATCAGACACCAGACATCAGTTCTCAGACATCAGACATCAGTTCTCAGATATCAGACATCAGACATCAGTTCTCAGACATGAGACATCAGACATCAGACATCAGACATCAGATATCAGACACCAGACATCAGTTCTCAAACATCAGACATCAGTTCTCAGACATCAGACATCAGTTCTCAGACATCAGACATCAGTTCCCAGACACCAGACATCAGGCATCAGACACCAGACATCAGACATCAGACACCAGACATCAGACATCAAACACCAGACATCAGACATCAGACACCAGACACCAGACACCAGACATCAGTTATTAGACACCAGACATCAGACACCAGACATCAGACATCAGACACCAGACATGAGTTCTCAGACATCAGACATCAGATATCAGACATCAGACATCAGTTATCAGACATCAGACATCAGACATCAGTTATCAGACATCAGACATAAGTTCTCAGACATCAGTCAGACATCAGACACCAGACATCAGACACCAGACATCAGACACCAGACATCAGACACCAGACATCAGACACCAGACATCTGACATCAGTTCTCAGACATCAGACATCAGACAAGAGACATCAGACACCAGACATCAGACATCAGGCACCAGACATCAGACATCAGTTCTCAGACATCAGTCAGACATCAGATATCAGACACCAGACATCAGACACCAGACATCAGACATCAGTTATCAGTTCTCAGACATCAGACATCAGACACCAGACATCAGACATCAGACATCAGACATCAGTTCTCAGACATTAGACATCAGACACCAGACATCATATATCAGACATCAGACATCAGACATCAGTTCTCAGACATCAGACATCAGTTCTCAGACGTCAGTCAGACATCAGTTTTCAGCCATCAGATTTCAGTTCTCAGACATCAGACATCAGTTCTCAGACATCAGTTCTCAGACACCAGACAACACACATCAGTTATCAGACATCAGACATCAGACATCAGTTCTCAGACATCAGACACCAGACATCAGACACCAGACACGAGACATCAGTCAGACATCAGACATCAGACACCAGACATCAGACATCAGACATCAGTTATCAGACATCAGACATCAGTTCTCAGACATCAGTCAGACATCAGACACCAGACATCAGACATCAGACATCAGACATCAGAAATCAGACACCAGACATCAGACATCAGACACCAGACATCAGACATCAGACATCAGACACCAGACATCAGACACCAGACATCAGACACCAGACATCAGACATCAGACATCAGACATCAGTTCTCAGACATCAGACATCAGACATCAGTTCTCAGACATCAGACATCAGACACCAGACATCAGACATCAGACACCAGACATCAGACATCAGTTCTCAGACATCAGATATCAGACATCAGACACCAGACATCAGTTACCAGACATCAGACATCAGACATCAGTTCTCAGACATCAGACATCAGTTCTCAGACATCAGACATCAGACATCAGTTCTCAGACATCAGATATCAGACACCAGACATCAGACACCAGACACCAGACATCAGACACCAGACATCATACATCAGTTCTCACACATCAGACACCAGACATCAGACACCAGACATCAGACATCAGTTCTCAGACATAAGCCATCAGTTCTCAGACATCAGACATCAGACAATAGTTCTCAGACATCAAACATCAGACACCAAACATCAGACATGAGTTCTCAGACATCAGACATCAGACACCAGACATCAGTTATCAGACATCAGACATCTGACATCAGTTCTCAGACATCAGACATCAGTTCTCAGACATCAGACATCAGACATCAGACACCAGACACCAGACATCAGACATCAGACATCAGACACCAGACACCAGACATCAGTTCTCAGACAACAGTCAGACACCAGACATCAGACATCAGTCAGACACCAGACATCACACACCAGACATCAGACATCAGACATCAGTTCTCAGACATCAGTCAGACATCAGACATCAGACACCAGACATCAGACATCAGACACCAGACATGAGTTCTCAGACATCAGACACCAGACATCAGTTATCAGACATCAGACATCAGTTCTCAGACATCAGACATCAGACATCAGACACCAGACATCAGACATCAGACACCAGACATCAGACATCAGTTCTCAGACATCAGACATCAGACGCCAGACAACAGACATCAGACACCAGACATCAGACATCAGTTATCAGACATCAGACATCTGACATCAGACATCAGACATCAGACATCAGACACCAGACACCAGACATCAGACATCAGACATCAGTTCTCAGACATCAGTCAGACATCAGACATCAGACATCAGACACCAGACATCAGACATCAGACATCAGACACTAGACATGAGTTATCAGACATCAGACACCAGACATCAGTTATCAGACATCAGACATCAGATATCAGACACCAGACATCAGACATCAGTTCTCAGACATCAGACATCAGTTCTCAGACACCAGACATCAGACATCAGACACCAGACACCAGACATCAGACATCAGTTCTCAGACATCAGACATCAGACATCAGTTATCAGACATCAGACATCAGTTCTCAGACATCAGTCAGACATCAGACACCAGACATCAGACATCAGACATCAGAAATCAGACACCAGACATCAGACACCAGACATCAGACATCAGACACCAGACATCAGACATCAGACATCAGACACCAGACATCAGACACCAGACATCAGACATCAGACACCAGGCATCAGACATCAGACATCAGACATCAGTTCTCAGACATCAGACATCAGACATCAGTTCTCAGACATCAGACATAAGACACCAGACATCAGACATCAGACACCAGACATCAGACATCAGTTCTCAGACATCAGATATCAGACATCAGACATCAGACATCAGTTCTCAGACATCACACATCAGTTCTCAGACATCAGACATCAGACATCAGTTCTCAGACATCAGATATCAGACACCAGACATCAGACACCAGACACCAGACATCAGACACCAGACATCATACATCAGTTCTCAGACATCAGACACCAGACATCAGACACCAGACATCAGACATCAGTTCTCAGACATAAGCCATCAGTTCTCAGACATCAGACATCAGACAATAGTTCTCAGACATCAAACATCAGACACCAAACATCAGACATGAGTTGTCAGACATCAGACATCAGACACCAGACATCAGTTATCAGACATCAGACATCTGACATCAGTTCTCAGACATCAGACATCAGTTCTCAGACATCAGACATCAGACACCAGACACCAGACATCAGACATCAGACATCAGACACCAGACACCAGACATCAGTTCTCAGACAACAGTCAGACACCAGACATCAGACATCAGTCAGACACCAGACATCAGACACCAGACATCAGACATCAGACATCAGTTCTCAGACATCAGTCAGACATCAGACATCAGACACCAGACATCAGACATCAGACACCAGACATGAGTTCTCAGACATCAGACACCAGACATCAGTTATCAGACATCAGACATCAGACATCAGTTATCAGACATCAGACATCAGTTCTCAGACATCAGACATCAGACACCAGACATCAGACATCAGACATCAGACACCAGACATCAGACATCAGTTCTCAGACATCAGACATCAGACGCCAGACAACAGACATCAGACACCAGACATCAGACATCAGTTATCAGACATCAGACATCTGACATCAGACATCAGTTATCAGACATCAGACATCAGACATCAGACACCAGACATCAGACATCAGACACCAGACACCAGACATCAGACATCAGACATCAGTTCTCAGACATCAGTCAGACATCAGACATCAGACATCAGACATCAGACATCAGACATCAGACACTAGACATGAGTTCTCAGACATCAGACACGAGACATCAGATATCAGACACCAGACATCAGACATCAGTTCTCAGACATCAGACATCAGACACCAGACACCAGACATCAGACATCAGTTCTCAGACATCAGACATCAGACATCAGTTATCAGACATCAGACATCAGTTCTCAGACATCAGTCAGACTTCAGACACCAGACATCAGACATCAGACATCAGAAATCAGACACCAGACATCAGACACCAGACATCAGACATCAGACACCAGACATCAGACATCAGACATCAGACACCAGACACCAGACATCAGACATCAGTTCTCAGACATCAGACATCAGACATCAGTTATCAGACATCAGACATCAGTTCTCAGACATCAGTCAGACATCAGACACCAGACATCAGACATCAGACATCAGAAATCAGACACCAGACATCAGACACCAGACATCAGACATCAGACACCAGACATCAGACATCAGACATCAGACACCAGACATCAGACACCAGACATCAGACATCAGACACCAGGCATCAGACATCAGACATCAGACATCAGTTCTCAGACATCAGACATCAGACATCAGTTCTCAGACATCAGACATAAGACACCAGACATCAGACATCAGACACCAGACATCAGACATCAGTTCTCAGACATCAGATATCAGACATCAGACATCAGACATCAGTTCTCAAACATCACACATCAGTTCTCAGACATCAGACATCAGACATCAGTTCTCAGACATCAGATATCAGACACCAGACATCAGACACCAGACACCAGACATCAGACACCAGACATCATACATCAGTTCTCAGACATCAGACACCAGACATCAGACACCAGACATCAGACATCAGTTCTCAGACATAAGCCATCAGTTCTCAGACATCAGACATCAGACAATAGTTCTCAGACATCAAACATCAGACACCAAACATCAGACATGAGTTGTCAGACATCAGACATCAGACACCAGACATCAGTTATCAGACATCAGACATCTGACATCAGTTCTCAGACATCAGACATCAGTTCTCAGACATCAGACATCAGACACCAGACACCAGACATCAGACATCAGACATCAGACACCAGACACCAGACATCAGTTCTCAGACAACAGTCAGACACCAGACATCAGACATCAGTCAGACACCAGACATCAGACACCAGACATCAGACATCAGACATCAGTTCTCAGACATCAGTCAGACATCAGACATCAGACACCAGACATCAGACATCAGACACCAGACATGAGTTCTCAGACATCAGACACCAGACATCAGTTATCAGACATCAGACATCAGACATCAGTTATCAGACATCAGACATCAGTTCTCAGACATCAGACATCAGACACCAGACATCAGACATCAGACATCAGACACCAGACATCAGACATCAGTTCTCAGACATCAGACATCAGACGCCAGACAACAGACATCAGACACCAGACATCAGACATCAGTTATCAGACATCAGACATCTGACATCAGACATCAGTTATCAGACATCAGACATCAGACATCAGACACCAGACATCAGACATCAGACACCAGACACCAGACATCAGACATCAGACATCAGTTCTCAGACATCAGTCAGACATCAGACATCAGACATCAGACATCAGACATCAGACATCAGACACTAGACATGAGTTCTCAGACATCAGACACGAGACATCAGATATCAGACACCAGACATCAGACATCAGTTCTCAGACATCAGACATCAGTTCTCAGACACCAGACATCAGACATCAGACACCAGACACCAGACATCAGACATCAGTTCTCAGACATCAGACATCAGACATCAGTTCTCAGACATCAGTCAGACATCAGACATCAGACATCAGACACCAGACATGAGTTCTCAGACATCAGACACCAGACATCAGTTATCAGACATCAGACATCAGTTATCAGACATCAGACATCAGTTCTCAGACATCAGACATCAGACACCAGACATCAGACATCAGACATCAGACACCAGACATCAGACATCAGTTCTCAGACATCAGACATCAGACGCCAGACAACAGACATCAGACACCAGACATCAGACATCAGACATCAGTTATCAGACATCAGACATCTGACATCAGACATCAGACATCAGACATCAGACACCAGACACCAGACATCAGACATCAGACATCAGTTCTCAGACATCAGTCAGACATCAGACATCAGACATCAGACACCAGACATCAGACATCAGACATCAGACACTAGACATGAGTTCTCAGACATCAGACACCAGACATCAGTTATCAGACATCAGACATCAGATATCAGACACCAGACATCAGACATCAGTTCTCAGACATAAGCCATCAGTTCTCAGACATCAGACATCAGACAATAGTTCTCAGACATCAAACATCAGACACCAAACATCAGACATGAGTTCTCAGACATCAGACATCAGACACCAGACATCAGTTATCAGACATCAGACATCTGACATCAGTTCTCAGACATCAGACATCAGTTCTCAGACATCAGACATCAGACATCAGACACCAGACATCAGACATCAGACATCAGACACCAGACACCAGACATCAGTTCTCAGACAACAGTCAGACACCAGACATCAGACATCAGTCAGACACCAGACATCAGACACCAGACATCAGACATCAGACATCAGTTCTCAGACATCAGTCAGACATCAGACATCAGACATCAGACACCAGACATCAGACATCAGACACCAGACATGAGTTCTCAGACATCAGACACCAGACATCAGTTATCAGACATCATACATCAGTTATCAGACATCAGACATCAGTTCTCAGACATCAGACATCAGACACCAGACATCAGACATCAGACATCAGACACCAGACATCAGACATCAGTTCTCAGACATCAGACATCAGACGCCAGACAACAGACATCAGACACCAGACATCAGACATCAGACATCAGTTATCAGACATCAGACATCTGACATCAGACATCAGACATCAGACATCAGACATCAGACACCAGACACCAGACATCAGACATCAGTTCTCAGACATCAGTCAGACATCAGACATCAGACATCAGACACCAGACATCAGACATCAGACACTAGACATGAGTTCTCAGACATCAGACACCAGACATCAGTTATCAGACATCAGACATCAGATATCAGACACCAGACATCAGACATCAGTTCTCAGACATAAGCCATCAGTTCTCAGACATCAGACATCAGACAATAGTTCTCAGACATCAAACATCAGACACCAAACATCAGACATGAGTTCTCAGACATCAGACATCAGACACCAGACATCAGTTATCAGACATCAGACATCTGACATCAGTTCTCAGACATCAGACATCAGTTCTCAGACATCAGACATCAGACATCAGACATCAGACACCAGACATCAGACATCAGACATCAGACACCAGACACCAGACACCAGACATCAGTTCTCAGACAACAGTCAGACACCAGACATCAGACATCAGTCAGACACCAGACATCAGACACCAGACATCAGACATCAGACATCAGTTCTCAGACATCAGTCAGACATCAGACATCAGACATCAGACACCAGACATCAGACATCAGACACCAGACATGAGTTCTCAGACATCAGACACCAGACATCAGTTATCAGACATCAGACATCAGTCATCAGTTATCAGACATCAGACATCAGTTCTCAGACATCAGACATCAGACACCAGACATCAGACATCAGACATCAGACACCAGACATCAGACATCAGTTCTCAGACATCAGACATCAGACGCCAGACAACAGACATCAGACACCAGACATCAGACATCAGTTATCAGACATCAGACATCTGACATCAGACATCAGACATCAGACATCAGACACCAGACACCAGACATCAGACATCAGACATCAGTTCTCAGACATCAGTCAGACATCAGACATCAGACATCAGACACCAGACATCAGACATCAGTTCTCAGACATAAGCCATCAGTTCTCAGACATAAGACATCAGACAATAGTTCTCACACATCAAACATCAGACACCAAACATCAGACATGAGTTCTCAGACATCAGACATCAGACACCAGACATCAGTTATCAGACATCAGACATCTGACATCAGTTCTCAGACATCAGACATCAGTTCTCAGACATCAGACATCAGACACCAGACACCAGACATCAGACATCAAACATCAGACACCAGACACCAGACACCAGACATCAGTTCTCAAACAACAGTCAGACACCAGACATCAGACATCAGACATCAGACACTAGACATGAGTTCTCAGACATCAGACACCAGACATCAGTTATCAGACATCAGACATCAGATATCAGACACCAGACATCAGACATCAGTTCTCAGACATCAGACATCAGTTCTCAGACACCAGACATCAAACATCAGACACCAGACACCAGACATCAGACATCAGTTCTCAGACATCAGACACCAGACATCAGACATCAGACATCAGTCATCAGTTCTCAGACATCAGACATCAGACATCAGTTCTCAGACATCAGACATCAGACATCAGACACCAGATATCAGACATTAGACATCAGACATCAGACACCAGACACCAGACATCAGTTCTCAGACATCAGACATCAGTTCTCAGATATCAGACAACAGTTCTCAGACATCAGACACCAGACACCAGACATCAGTTCTCAGACATCAGACATCAGTTCTCAGACATCAGACACCAGACATCAGTCATCAGTCATCAGACATCAGACATCAGACATCAGACATCAGACACCAGACACCAGACACCAGACATCAGTTCTCAGACATCAGACATCAGACACCAGTCATCAGACATTAGACATCAGACATCAGACACCAGACACCAGACATCAGACACCAGACACCAAACATCAGTTCTCAGACATCAGACATCAGTTCTCAGACATCAGACATCAGTTCTCAGATATCAGACAACAGTTCTCAGACATCAGACATCAGACACCAGACACCAGACATCAGTTCTCAGACATCAGACATCAGTTCTCAGACATCAGACATCAGTTCTCAGACATCAGACACCAGACATCAGACATCAGTCATCAGTTATCAGACATCAGACATCAGTTCTCAGACATCAGACATCAGACACCAGACATCAGACATCAGACACCAGACACCAGACACCAGACATCAGTTCTCAGACATCAGACATCAGACACCAGTCATCAGACATTAGACATCAGACATCAGACACCAGACACCAGACATCAGACACCAGACACCAAACATCAGTTCTCAGACATCAGACATCAGTTCTCAGACATCAGACATCAGTTCTCAGATATCAGACAACAGTTCTCAGACATCAGACACCAGACATCAGACATCAGTTCACAGACATCAGACATCAGTTCTCAGACATCAGACATCAGACATCAGACACCAGACATCAGACATCAGACACCAGACATCAGACATCAGACACCAGACATCAGTTCTCAGACATCAGACATCAGTTCTCAGACATCAGACATCAGTTCTCAGACATCTGACATCAGACACCAGACATCAGACATCAGACACCAGACATCAGACATCAGTTCTCAGACATCAGACACCAGACATCAGACACGAGACATCAGACATCAGTTCTCAGACATCAGACATCAGTTCTCAGACATCAGACATCAGACATCAGACAATAGTTCTCAGACATCAAACATTAGACACCAGACATCAGACATCAGTCATCAGACACCAGACATCAGACATCAGACATCAGACATCAGACAGCAGACAGCAGACATCAGTTCTCAGACATCAGACATCAGACATCAGTTCTCAGACATCAGACATCAGACATCAGACATCAGACATCAGACATCAGACATCAGTTCTCAGACATCAGACATCAGACATCAGACATCAGACACCAGACACCAGACATCAGACACCAGACATCAGACATCAGACATCAGACATCAGACACCAGACATCAGACATCAGACATCAGACACCAGACATCAGACACCAGACATCAGACATCAGACATCAGACATCAGACATCAGTTCTCAGACGTCAGACATCAGACACCAGACATCAGACATCAGACACCAGACATCAGACATCAGTCACCAGACATCAGACATCAGACACCAGACATCAGACATCAGTTCTCAGACATCAGACACCAGACATCAGACACCAGACATCAGACATTAGACATCAGACATTAGACACCAGACACCAGACATCAGACACCAGATACCAGACATCAGTTCTCAGACATCAGACATCAGACATCAGTTATCAGACATCAGACATCAGTTCTCAGACATCAGACATCAGTTCTCAGACATCAGACATCAGTTCTCAGATATCAGACAACAGTTATCAGACATCAGACACCAGACACCAGACATCAGACATCAGTTCTCAGACATCAGACATCAGTTCTCAGACATCAGACATCAGACATCAGAAACCAGACATCAGACATCAGACACCAGACATCAGTTCTCAGACATCAGACATCAGTTCTCAGACACCAGACATCAGACATGAGACATCAGACATCAGACACCAGACATCAGTTCTCAGACATCAAACATGAGACATCAGTTCTCAGACATCAGACATCAGTTCTCAGACACCAGACATCAGACACCAGACATCAGAAACCAGACATCAGACATCAGACAGCAGACATCAGACATCAAACACCAGACACCAGACACCAGACATCAGACATCAGACAACAGACATCAGACATCAGACACCAGACATCAGAGATCAGACACCAGACATCAGACATCAGACACCAGACATCAGTTCTCAGACATCAGACATCAGTTCTCAGACATCAGACATCAGTTCTCAGACATCTGACATCAGACACCAGACATCAGACATCAGACACCAGACATCAGACATCAGTTCTCAGACATCAGACACCAGACATCAGACACGAGACATCAGACATCAGTTCTCAGACATCAGACATCAGTTCTCAGACATCAGACATCAGACATCAGACAATAGTTCTCAGACATCAAACATCAGACACCAGACATCAGACATCAGACATCAGACACCAGACATCAGACATCAGACATCAGACATCAGACAGCAGACATCAGTTCTCAGACATCAGACATCAGACATCAGACATCAGTTCTCAGACATCAGACATCAGACATCAGACACCAGACATCAGACATCAGACCCCAGACATCAGACATCAGACACCAGACATCAGACACCAGACATCAGACATCAGACATCAGACATCAGACATCAGTTCTCAGACATCAGACATCAGACACCAGACATCAGACATCAGACACCAGACATCAGACATCAGTTCTCAGACATCAGACATCAGACATCAGACACCAGACATCAGACATTAGACATTAGACACCAGACACCAGACATCAGACACCAGACACCAGACATCAGTTCTCAGACATCAGACATCAGTTCTCAGATATCAGACAACAGTTCTCAGACATCAGACACCAGACACCAGACATCAGACATCAGTTCTCAGACATCAGACATCAGTTCTCAGACATCAGACATCAGACTTCAGACACCAGACATCAGACATCAGACACCAGACATCAGTTCTCAGACATCAGACATCAGTTCTCAGACACCAGACATCAGACATGAGACATCAGACATCAGACACCAGACACCAGACATCAGTTCTCAGACATCAGACATGAGACATCAGTTCTCAGACATCAGACATCAGTTCTCAGACACCAGACATCAGACACCAGACATCAGAAAACAGACATCAGACATCAGACAGCAGACATCAGACATCAAACACCAGACACCAGACACCAGACATCAGACATCAGACATCAGACACCAGACATCAGAGATCAGACACCAGACATCAGACATCAGACATCAGTTCTCAGACATCAGACATCAGACACCAGACATCAGACACCAGACATCAGACATCAGACATCACACATCAGTTCTCAGATATCAGTCAGACATCAGACATCAGACATCAGAGATCAGACACCAGACATCAGACATCAGACACCTTGCACCAGACATAAGACATCAGACATCAGTTCTCAGACATCAGACATCAGTTCTCAGACATCAGACACCATACATCAGACATCAGTTCTCAGACATCAGACATCAGACATCAGTTCTCAGACATCAGACATCAGACATCAGTTCTCATACATCAGACATCAGACATCAGTTCTCAGACATCAGACATCATTACTCAGACTTCAGACATCAGACATCAGTTCTCATACATCAGACATCAGACACCAGACATCAGACATCAGACATCAGACATCAGACATCAGACACCAGACATCAGACACCAGACATCAGACACCAGATACCAGACATCAGACATCAGACATCAGTTCTCAGACATCAGACATCAGGTCTCAGACATCAGTTATCAGTTCTTAGACATCAGACATCAGACATCAGACATCAGACATCAGTTCTCAGACATCAGACATCAGGTCTCAGACATCAGTTATCAGTTCTCAGACATCAGACACGAGACATCACACATCAGTTATCAGACATCAGACATCAGACATCAGTTCTCAGACATCAGACATAAGACACCAGACATCAGACATCAGACACCAGACATCAGACACAAGCCATCAGACACCAGACATCAGACATCAGTCAGACATCAGACACCAGACATCAGACATCAGACCTCAGACATCAGTCAGACATCAGACACCAGATATCAGACATCAGACACCAGACATCAGTTGTCAGACATCAGACATCAGACACCAGACATCAGACATCAGACACCAGACATCAGACACCAGACATCAGACAACAGACACCAGACATCAGACATCAGACACCAGACATCAGACATCAGTTATCAGACATCAGACATCAGACATCAGTTATCAGACAACAGACATCAGTTCTCAGACATCAGACATCAGACACCAGACATCAGACATCAGACACCAGACATCAGACATCAGTCAGACATCAGACATCAGACATCAGACACCAGACATCAGACACCAGACATCAGACACCAGACATCAGTCATCAGTCAGACATCATACACCAGACATCAGACCTCAGACCTCAGACATCAGTCAGACATCAGACACCAGACATCAGTTATCAGACATCAGACATCAGACACCAGACATCAGACACCAGACATCAGACACCAGACATCAGACATCAGACACCAGACATCAGACATCAGACACCAGATATCAGACATCAGACACCAGACATCAGACATCAGACATCAGTCAGACATCAGACATCAGATAACAGACATCAGAAATCAGACACCAGACATCAGACACCAGACATCAGACATCAGACACCAGACATCAGACATCTGACATCAGTCAGACATCAGACATCAAACATCAGACATCAGACATCAGTTCTCAGACATCAGACATCAGACACCAGACATCAGACATCAGACATCAGACACCAGACATCAGACATCAGACACCAGACATCAGACATCAGACACCAGACATCAGACATCAGACATCAGACATCAGTTCTCAGACATCAGTCAGACATCAGACATCAGACACCAGACACCAGACATCAGACATCAGACACCAGACATCAGACATCAGTTCTCAGACATCAGACATCAGTTCTCAGACATCAGACATCAGACATCACACATTAGTTCTCAGACATCAAACATCAGACACCAGACATGAGTTCTCAGACATCAGACATCAGACACCAGACATCAGACATCAGACATCAGACACCAGACATCAGACATCAGACATCAGTTCTCAGACATCAGACATGAGACACCAGTTCTCAGACACCAGACATCAGACATCAGACACCAGACACCAGACATGAGTTCTCAGACATCAGTCAGACATCAGACATCAGACACCAGACATGAGTTCTCAGACATCAGACACCAGACATCAGTTATCAGACATCAGACATCAGACATCAGTTCTCAGACATCAGACATCAGTTCTCAGACATCAGACATCAGTTCTCAGACATCAGATATCAGACACCAGACATCAGACACCAGACATCAGTTATCACACATCAGACATCAGACATCAGACATCAGTTCTCAGACATCATACCTCAGACATCAGACATCAGACATCAATTCTCAGACATCAGACATCAGACACCAGACATCAGACATCAGACATCAGACATCAGACACCAGACATCAGACATCAGTTCTCAGACATCAGACATCAGTTCTCAGATATCAGACATCAGACACCAGATATCAGACACCAGACATCAGACATCAGTTCTCTGACATCAGACACCAGACATCAGTTCTCAGACATCAGACATCAGTTCTCAGATATCAGACATCAGACATCAGTTCTCAGACATGAGACATCAGACATCAGACATCAGACATCAGATATCAGACACCAGACATCAGTTCTCAAACATCAGACATCAGTTCTCAGACATCAGACATCAGTTCTCAGACATCAGACATCAGTTCCCAGACACCAGACATCAGGCATCAGACACCAGACATCAGACATCAGACACCAGACATCAGACATCAAACACCAGACATCAGACATCAGACACCAGACACCAGACATCAGTTATTAGACACCAGACATCAGACACCAGACATCAGACATCAGACACCAGACATGAGTTCTCAGACATCAGACATCAGATATCAGACATCAGACATCAGTTATCAGACATCAGACATCAGACATCAGTTATCAGACATCAGACATCAGACATCAGTTATCAGACAACAGACATCAGTTCTCAGACATCAGACATCAGACACCAGACATCAGACACCAGACATCAGACATCAGTCAGACATCAGACATCAGACACAAGACATCAGACACCAGACATCAGACACCAGACATCAGACACCAGACATCAGTCATCAGTCAGACATCATACACCAGACATCAGACCTCAGACCTCAGACATCAGTCAGACATCAGACACCAGACATCAGTTATCAGACATCAGACATCAGACACCAGACATCAGACACCAGACATCAGACACCAGACATCAGACATCAGACACCAGACATCAGACATCAGACACCAGATATCAGACATCAGACACCAGACATCAGACATCAGACATCAGTCAGACATCAGACATCAGATAACAGACATCAGAAATCAGACACCAGACATCAGACACCAGACATCAGACATCAGACACCAGACATCAGACATCTGACATCAGTCAGACATCAGACATCAAACATCAGACATCAGACATCAGTTCTCAGACATCAGACATCAGACACCAGACATCAGACATCAGACATCAGACACCAGACATCAGACATCAGACACCAGACATCAGACATCAGACACCAGACATCAGACATCAGACATCAGACATCAGTTCTCAGACATCAGTCAGACATCAGACATCAGACACCAGACACCAGACATCAGACATCAGACACCAGACATCAGACATCAGTTCTCAGACATCAGACATCAGTTCTCAGACATCAGACATCAGACATCACACATTAGTTCTCAGACATCAAACATCAGACACCAGACATGAGTTCTCAGACATCAGACATCAGACACCAGACATCAGACATCAGACATCAGACACCAGACATCAGACATCAGACATCAGTTCTCAGACATCAGACATGAGACACCAGTTCTCAGACACCAGACATCAGACATCAGACACCAGACACCAGACATGAGTTCTCAGACATCAGTCAGACATCAGACATCAGACACCAGACATGAGTTCTCAGACATCAGACACCAGACATCAGTTATCAGACATCAGACATCAGACATCAGTTCTCAGACATCAGACATCAGTTCTCAGACATCAGACATCAGTTCTCAGACATCAGATATCAGACACCAGACATCAGACACCAGACATCAGTTATCACACATCAGACATCAGACATCAGACATCAGTTCTCAGACATCATACCTCAGACATCAGACATCAGACATCAGTTCTCAGACATCAGACATCAGACACCAGACATCAGACATCAGACATCAGACATCAGACACCAGACATCAGACATCAGTTCTCAGACATCAGACATCAGTTCTCAGATATCAGACATCAGACACCAGATATCAGACACCAGACATCAGACATCAGTTCTCTGACATCAGACACCAGACATCAGTTCTCAGACATCAGACATCAGTTCTCAGATATCAGACATCAGACATCAGTTCTCAGACATGAGACATCAGACATCAGACATCAGACATCAGATATCAGACACCAGACATCAGTTCTCAAACATCAGACATCAGTTCTCAGACATCAGACATCAGTTCTCAGACATCAGACATCAGTTCCCAGACACCAGACATCAGGCATCAGACACCAGACATCAGACATCAGACACCAGACATCAGACATCAAACACCAGACATCAGACATCAGACACCAGACACCAGACACCAGACATCAGTTATTAGACACCAGACATCAGACACCAGACATCAGACATCAGACACCAGACATGAGTTCTCAGACATCAGACATCAGATATCAGACATCAGACATCAGTTATCAGACATCAGACATCAGACATCAGTTATCAGACATCAGACATAAGTTCTCAGACATCAGTCAGACATCAGACACCAGACATCAGACACCAGACATCAGACACCAGACATCAGACACCAGACATCAGACACCAGACATCTGACATCAGTTCTCAGACATCAGACATCAGACAAGAGACATCAGACACCAGACATCAGACATCAGGCACCAGACATCAGACATCAGTTCTCAGACATCAGTCAGACATCAGATATCAGACACCAGACATCAGACACCAGACATCAGACATCAGTTATCAGTTCTCAGACATCAGACATCAGACACCAGACATCAGACATCAGACATCAGACATCAGTTCTCAGACATTAGACATCAGACACCAGACATCATATATCAGACATCAGACATCAGACATCAGTTCTCAGACATCAGACATCAGTTCTCAGACGTCAGTCAGACATCAGACATCAGTTTTCAGCCATCAGATTTCAGTTCTCAGACATCAGACATCAGTTCTCAGACATCAGTTCTCAGACACCAGACAACACACATCAGTTATCAGACATCAGACATCAGACATCAGTTCTCAGACATCAGACATCAGACACCAGACATCAGACATCAGACATCAGACACCAGACATCAGACATCAGTTCTCAGACATCAGACATCAGACGCCAGACAACAGACATCAGACACCAGACATCAGACATCAGACATCAGTTATCAGACATCAGACATCTGACATCAGACATCAGACATCAGACATCAGACATCAGACACCAGACACCAGACATCAGACATCAGTTCTCAGACATCAGTCAGACATCAGACATCAGACATCAGACACCAGACATCAGACATCAGACACTAGACATGAGTTCTCAGACATCAGACACCAGACATCAGTTATCAGACATCAGACATCAGATATCAGACACCAGACATCAGACATCAGTTCTCAGACATAAGCCATCAGTTCTCAGACATCAGACATCAGACAATAGTTCTCAGACATCAAACATCAGACACCAAACATCAGACATGAGTTCTCAGACATCAGACATCAGACACCAGACATCAGTTATCAGACATCAGACATCTGACATCAGTTCTCAGACATCAGACATCAGTTCTCAGACATCAGACATCAGACATCAGACATCAGACACCAGACATCAGACATCAGACATCAGACACCAGACACCAGACACCAGACATCAGTTCTCAGACAACAGTCAGACACCAGACATCAGACATCAGTCAGACACCAGACATCAGACACCAGACATCAGACATCAGACATCAGTTCTCAGACATCAGTCAGACATCAGACATCAGACATCAGACACCAGACATCAGACATCAGACACCAGACATGAGTTCTCAGACATCAGACACCAGACATCAGTTATCAGACATCAGACATCAGTCATCAGTTATCAGACATCAGACATCAGTTCTCAGACATCAGACATCAGACACCAGACATCAGACATCAGACATCAGACACCAGACATCAGACATCAGTTCTCAGACATCAGACATCAGACGCCAGACAACAGACATCAGACACCAGACATCAGACATCAGTTATCAGACATCAGACATCTGACATCAGACATCAGACATCAGACATCAGACACCAGACACCAGACATCAGACATCAGACATCAGTTCTCAGACATCAGTCAGACATCAGACATCAGACATCAGACACCAGACATCAGACATCAGTTCTCAGACATAAGCCATCAGTTCTCAGACATAAGACATCAGACAATAGTTCTCACACATCAAACATCAGACACCAAACATCAGACATGAGTTCTCAGACATCAGACATCAGACACCAGACATCAGTTATCAGACATCAGACATCTGACATCAGTTCTCAGACATCAGACATCAGTTCTCAGACATCAGACATCAGACACCAGACACCAGACATCAGACATCAAACATCAGACACCAGACACCAGACACCAGACATCAGTTCTCAAACAACAGTCAGACACCAGACATCAGACATCAGACATCAGACACTAGACATGAGTTCTCAGACATCAGACACCAGACATCAGTTATCAGACATCAGACATCAGATATCAGACACCAGACATCAGACATCAGTTCTCAGACATCAGACATCAGTTCTCAGACACCAGACATCAAACATCAGACACCAGACACCAGACATCAGACATCAGTTCTCAGACATCAGACACCAGACATCAGACATCAGACATCAGTCATCAGTTCTCAGACATCAGACATCAGACATCAGTTCTCAGACATCAGACATCAGACATCAGACACCAGATATCAGACATTAGACATCAGACATCAGACACCAGACACCAGACATCAGTTCTCAGACATCAGACATCAGTTCTCAGATATCAGACAACAGTTCTCAGACATCAGACACCAGACACCAGACATCAGTTCTCAGACATCAGACATCAGTTCTCAGACATCAGACACCAGACATCAGTCATCAGTCATCAGACATCAGACATCAGACATCAGACATCAGACACCAGACACCAGACACCAGACATCAGTTCTCAGACATCAGACATCAGACACCAGTCATCAGACATTAGACATCAGACATCAGACACCAGACACCAGACATCAGACACCAGACACCAAACATCAGTTCTCAGACATCAGACATCAGTTCTCAGACATCAGACATCAGTTCTCAGATATCAGACAACAGTTCTCAGACATCAGACATCAGACACCAGACACCAGACATCAGTTCTCAGACATCAGACATCAGTTCTCAGACATCAGACATCAGTTCTCAGACATCAGACACCAGACATCAGACATCAGTCATCAGTTATCAGACATCAGACATCAGTTCTCAGACATCAGACATCAGACACCAGACATCAGACATCAGACACCAGACACCAGACACCAGACATCAGTTCTCAGACATCAGACATCAGACACCAGTCATCAGACATTAGACATCAGACATCAGACACCAGACACCAGACATCAGACACCAGACACCAAACATCAGTTCTCAGACATCAGACATCAGTTCTCAGACATCAGACATCAGTTCTCAGATATCAGACAACAGTTCTCAGACATCAGACACCAGACATCAGACATCAGTTCACAGACATCAGACATCAGTTCTCAGACATCAGACATCAGACATCAGACACCAGACATCAGACATCAGACACCAGACATCAGACATCAGACACCAGACATCAGTTCTCAGACATCAGACATCAGTTCTCAGACATCAGACATCAGTTCTCAGACATCTGACATCAGACACCAGACATCAGACATCAGACACCAGACATCAGACATCAGTTCTCAGACATCAGACACCAGACATCAGACACGAGACATCAGACATCAGTTCTCAGACATCAGACATCAGTTCTCAGACATCAGACATCAGACATCAGACAATAGTTCTCAGACATCAAACATTAGACACCAGACATCAGACATCAGTCATCAGACACCAGACATCAGACATCAGACATCAGACATCAGACAGCAGACAGCAGACATCAGTTCTCAGACATCAGACATCAGACATCAGTTCTCAGACATCAGACATCAGACATCAGACATCAGACATCAGACATCAGACATCAGTTCTCAGACATCAGACATCAGACATCAGACATCAGACACCAGACACCAGACATCAGACACCAGACATCAGACATCAGACATCAGACATCAGACACCAGACATCAGACATCAGACATCAGACACCAGACATCAGACACCAGACATCAGACATCAGACATCAGACATCAGACATCAGTTCTCAGACATCAGACATCAGACACCAGACATCAGACATCAGACACCAGACATCAGACATCAGTCACCAGACATCAGACATCAGACACCAGACATCAGACATCAGTTCTCAGACATCAGACACCAGACATCAGACACCAGACATCAGACATTAGACATCAGACATTAGACACCAGACACCAGACATCAGACACCAGATACCAGACATCAGTTCTCAGACATCAGACATCAGACATCAGTTATCAGACATCAGACATCAGTTCTCAGACATCAGACATCAGTTCTCAGACATCAGACATCAGTTCTCAGATATCAGACAACAGTTATCAGACATCAGACACCAGACACCAGACATCAGACATCAGTTCTCAGACATCAGACATCAGTTCTCAGACATCAGACATCAGACATCAGAAACCAGACATCAGACATCAGACACCAGACATCAGTTCTCAGACATCAGACATCAGTTCTCAGACACCAGACATCAGACATGAGACATCAGACATCAGACACCAGACATCAGTTCTCAGACATCAAACATGAGACATCAGTTCTCAGACATCAGACATCAGTTCTCAGACACCAGACATCAGACACCAGACATCAGAAACCAGACATCAGACATCAGACAGCAGACATCAGACATCAAACACCAGACACCAGACACCAGACATCAGACATCAGACAACAGACATCAGACATCAGACACCAGACATCAGAGATCAGACACCAGACATCAGACATCAGACACCAGACATCAGTTCTCAGACATCAGACATCAGTTCTCAGACATCAGACATCAGTTCTCAGACATCTGACATCAGACACCAGACATCAGACATCAGACACCAGACATCAGACATCAGTTCTCAGACATCAGACACCAGACATCAGACACGAGACATCAGACATCAGTTCTCAGACATCAGACATCAGTTCTCAGACATCAGACATCAGACATCAGACAATAGTTCTCAGACATCAAACATCAGACACCAGACATCAGACATCAGACATCAGACACCAGACATCAGACATCAGACATCAGACATCAGACAGCAGACATCAGTTCTCAGACATCAGACATCAGACATCAGACATCAGTTCTCAGACATCAGACATCAGACATCAGACACCAGACATCAGACATCAGACCCCAGACATCAGACATCAGACACCAGACATCAGACACCAGACATCAGACATCAGACATCAGACATCAGACATCAGTTCTCAGACATCAGACATCAGACACCAGACATCAGACATCAGACACCAGACATCAGACATCAGTTCTCAGACATCAGACATCAGACATCAGACACCAGACATCAGACATTAGACATTAGACACCAGACACCAGACATCAGACACCAGACACCAGACATCAGTTCTCAGACATCAGACATCAGTTCTCAGATATCAGACAACAGTTCTCAGACATCAGACACCAGACACCAGACATCAGACATCAGTTCTCAGACATCAGACATCAGTTCTCAGACATCAGACATCAGACTTCAGACACCAGACATCAGACATCAGACACCAGACATCAGTTCTCAGACATCAGACATCAGTTCTCAGACACCAGACATCAGACATGAGACATCAGACATCAGACACCAGACACCAGACATCAGTTCTCAGACATCAGACATGAGACATCAGTTCTCAGACATCAGACATCAGTTCTCAGACACCAGACATCAGACACCAGACATCAGAAAACAGACATCAGACATCAGACAGCAGACATCAGACATCAAACACCAGACACCAGACACCAGACATCAGACATCAGACAACAGACATCAGACATCAGACACCAGACATCAGAGATCAGACACCAGACATCAGACATCAGACATCAGTTCTCAGACATCAGACATCAGACACCAGACATCAGACACCAGACATCAGACATCAGACATCACACATCAGTTCTCAGATATCAGTCAGACATCAGACATCAGACATCAGAGATCAGACACCAGACATCAGACATCAGACACCTTGCACCAGACATAAGACATCAGACATCAGTTCTCAGACATCAGACATCAGTTCTCAGACATCAGACACCATACATCAGACATCAGTTCTCAGACATCAGACATCAGTTCTCAGACATCAGACATCAGACATCAGTTCTCATACATCAGACATCAGACATCAGTTCTCAGACATCAGACATCATTACTCAGACTTCAGACATCAGACATCAGTTCTCATACATCAGACATCAGACACCAGACATCAGACATCAGACATCAGACATCAGACATCAGACACCAGACATCAGACACCAGACATCAGACACCAGATACCAGACATCAGACATCAGACATCAGTTCTCAGACATCAGACATCAGGTCTCAGACATCAGTTATCAGTTCTTAGACATCAGACATCAGACATCAGACATCAGACATCAGTTCTCAGACATCAGACATCAGGTCTCAGACATCAGTTATCAGTTCTCAGACATCAGACACGAGACATCACACATCAGTTATCAGACATCAGACATCAGACATCAGTTCTCAGACATCAGACATAAGACACCAGACATCAGACATCAGACACCAGACATCAGACACAAGCCATCAGACACCAGACATCAGACATCAGTCAGACATCAGACACCAGACATCAGACATCAGACCTCAGACATCAGTCAGACATCAGACACCAGATATCAGACATCAGACACCAGACATCAGTTGTCAGACATCAGACATCAGACACCAGACATCAGACATCAGACACCAGACATCAGACACCAGACATCAGACAACAGACACCAGACATCAGACATCAGTTCTCAGACATCAGTCAGACATCAGATATCAGACATCAGACATCAGACACCAGACATCAGACATCAGACACCAGACATCAGACATCAGTTATCAGACATCAGACATCAGACATCAGTTATCAGACAACAGACATCAGTTCTCAGACATCAGACATCAGACACCAGACATCAGACATCAGACACCAGACATCAGACATCAGTCAGACATCAGACATCAGACACAAGACATCAGACACCAGACATCAGACACCAGACATCAGACACCAGACATCAGTCATCAGTCAGACATCATACACCAGACATCAGACCTCAGACCTCAGACATCAGTCAGACATCAGACACCAGACATCAGTTATCAGACATCAGACACCAGACATCAGACACCAGACACCAGACATCAGACACCAGACATCAGACATCAGACACCAGACATCAGACATCAGACACCAGATATCAGACATCAGACACCAGACATCAGACATCAGACATCAGTCAGACATCAGACATCAGATAACAGACATCAGAAATCAGACACCAGACATCAGACACCAGACATCAGACATCAGACACCAGACATCAGACATCTGACATCAGTCAGACATCAGACATCAAACATCAGACATCAGACATCAGTTCTCAGACATCAGACATCAGACACCAGACATCAGACATCAGACATCAGACACCAGACATCAGACATCAGACACCAGACATCAGACATCAGACACCAGACATCAGACATCAGACATCAGACATCAGTTCTCAGACATCAGTCAGACATCAGACATCAGACACCAGACACCAGACATCAGACACCAGACATCAGACATCAGTTCTCAGACATCAGACATCAGTTCTCAGACATCAGACATCAGACATCACACATTAGTTCTCAGACATCAAACATCAGACACCAGACATGAGTTCTCAGACATCAGACATCAGACACCAGACATCAGACATCAGACATCAGACACCAGACATCAGACATCAGACATCAGTTCTCAGACATCAGACATGAGACACCAGTTCTCAGACACCAGACATCAGACATCAGACACCAGACACCAGACATGAGTTCTCAGACATCAGTCAGACATCAGACATCAGACACCAGACATGAGTTCTCAGACATCAGACACCAGACATCAGTTATCAGACATCAGACATCAGACATCAGTTCTCAGACATCAGACATCAGTTCTCAGACATCAGACATCAGTTCTCAGACATCAGATATCAGACACCAGACATCAGACACCAGACATCAGTTATCACACATCAGACATCAGACATCAGACATCAGTTCTCAGACATCATACCTCAGACATCAGACATCAGACATCAATTCTCAGACATCAGACATCAGACACCAGACATCAGACATCAGACATCAGACATCAGACACCAGACATCAGACATCAGTTCTCAGACATCAGACATCAGTTCTCAGATATCAGACATCAGACACCAGATATCAGACACCAGACATCAGACATCAGTTCTCTGACATCAGACACCAGACATCAGTTCTCAGACATCAGACATCAGTTCTCAGATATCAGACATCAGACATCAGTTCTCAGACATGAGACATCAGACATCAGACATCAGACATCAGATATCAGACACCAGACATCAGTTCTCAAACATCAGACATCAGTTCTCAGACATCAGACATCAGTTCTCAGACATCAGACATCAGTTCCCAGACACCAGACATCAGGCATCAGACACCAGACATCAGACATCAGACACCAGACATCAGACATCAAACACCAGACATCAGACATCAGACACCAGACACCAGACACCAGACATCAGTTATTAGACACCAGACATCAGACACCAGACATCAGACATCAGACACCAGACATGAGTTCTCAGACATCAGACATCAGATATCAGACATCAGACATCAGTTATCAGACATCAGACATCAGACATCAGTTATCAGACATCAGACATCAGACATCAGTTATCAGACAACAGACATCAGTTCTCAGACATCAGACATCAGACACCAGACATCAGACATCAGACACCAGACATCAGACATCAGTCAGACATCAGACATCAGACACAAGACATCAGACACCAGACATCAGACACCAGACATCAGACACCAGACATCAGTCATCAGTCAGACATCATACACCAGACATCAGACCTCAGACCTCAGACATCAGTCAGACATCAGACACCAGACATCAGTTATCAGACATCAGACATCAGACACCAGACATCAGACACCAGACATCAGACATCAGACACCAGACATCAGACATCAGACACCAGATATCAGACATCAGACACCAGACATCAGACATCAGACATCAGTCAGACATCAGACATCAGATAACAGACATCAGAAATCAGACACCAGACATCAGACACCAGACATCAGACATCAGACACCAGACATCAGACATCTGACATCAGTCAGACATCAGACATCAAACATCAGACATCAGACATCAGTTCTCAGACATCAGACATCAGACACCAGACATCAGACATCAGACATCAGACACCAGACATCAGACATCAGACACCAGACATCAGACATCAGACACCAGACATCAGACATCAGACATCAGACATCAGTTCTCAGACATCAGTCAGACATCAGACATCAGACACCAGACACCAGACATCAGACATCAGACACCAGACATCAGACATCAGTTCTCAGACATCAGACATCAGTTCTCAGACATCAGACATCAGACATCACACATTAGTTCTCAGACATCAAACATCAGACACCAGACATGAGTTCTCAGACATCAGACATCAGACACCAGACATCAGACATCAGACATCAGACACCAGACATCAGACATCAGACATCAGTTCTCAGACATCAGACATGAGACACCAGTTCTCAGACACCAGACATCAGACATCAGACACCAGACACCAGACATGAGTTCTCAGACATCAGTCAGACATCAGACATCAGACACCAGACATGAGTTCTCAGACATCAGACACCAGACATCAGTTATCAGACATCAGACATCAGACATCAGTTCTCAGACATCAGACATCAGTTCTCAGACATCAGACATCAGTTCTCAGACATCAGATATCAGACACCAGACATCAGACACCAGACATCAGTTATCACACATCAGACATCAGACATCAGACATCAGTTCTCAGACATCATACCTCAGACATCAGACATCAGACATCAGTTCTCAGACATCAGACATCAGACACCAGACATCAGACATCAGACATCAGACATCAGACACCAGACATCAGACATCAGTTCTCAGACATCAGACATCAGTTCTCAGATATCAGACATCAGACACCAGATATCAGACACCAGACATCAGACATCAGTTCTCTGACATCAGACACCAGACATCAGTTCTCAGACATCAGACATCAGTTCTCAGATATCAGACATCAGACATCAGTTCTCAGACATGAGACATCAGACATCAGACATCAGACATCAGATATCAGACACCAGACATCAGTTCTCAAACATCAGACATCAGTTCTCAGACATCAGACATCAGTTCTCAGACATCAGACATCAGTTCCCAGACACCAGACATCAGGCATCAGACACCAGACATCAGACATCAGACACCAGACATCAGACATCAAACACCAGACATCAGACATCAGACACCAGACACCAGACACCAGACATCAGTTATTAGACACCAGACATCAGACACCAGACATCAGACATCAGACACCAGACATGAGTTCTCAGACATCAGACATCAGATATCAGACATCAGACATCAGTTATCAGACATCAGACATCAGACATCAGTTATCAGACATCAGACATAAGTTCTCAGACATCAGTCAGACATCAGACACCAGACATCAGACACCAGACATCAGACACCAGACATCAGACACCAGACATCAGACACCAGACATCTGACATCAGTTCTCAGACATCAGACATCAGACAAGAGACATCAGACACCAGACATCAGACATCAGGCACCAGACATCAGACATCAGTTCTCAGACATCAGTCAGACATCAGATATCAGACACCAGACATCAGACACCAGACATCAGACATCAGTTATCAGTTCTCAGACATCAGACATCAGACACCAGACATCAGACATCAGACATCAGACATCAGTTCTCAGACATTAGACATCAGACACCAGACATCATATATCAGACATCAGACATCAGACATCAGTTCTCAGACATCAGACATCAGTTCTCAGACGTCAGTCAGACATCAGACATCAGTTTTCAGCCATCAGATTTCAGTTCTCAGACATCAGACATCAGTTCTCAGACATCAGTTCTCAGACACCAGACAACACACATCAGTTATCAGACATCAGACATCAGACATCAGTTCTCAGACATCAGACACCAGACATCAGACACCAGACACGAGACATCAGTCAGACATCAGACATCAGACACCAGACATCAGACATCAGACATCAGTTATCAGACATCAGACATCAGTTCTCAGACATCAGTCAGACATCAGACACCAGACATCAGACATCAGACATCAGACATCAGAAATCAGACACCAGACATCAGACATCAGACACCAGACATCAGACATCAGACATCAGACACCAGACATCAGACACCAGACATCAGACACCAGACATCAGACATCAGACATCAGACATCAGTTCTCAGACATCAGACATCAGACATCAGTTCTCAGACATCAGACATCAGACACCAGACATCAGACATCAGACACCAGACATCAGACATCAGTTCTCAGACATCAGATATCAGACATCAGACACCAGACATCAGTTACCAGACATCAGACATCAGACATCAGTTCTCAGACATCAGACATCAGTTCTCAGACATCAGACATCAGACATCAGTTCTCAGACATCAGATATCAGACACCAGACATCAGACACCAGACACCAGACATCAGACACCAGACATCATACATCAGTTCTCACACATCAGACACCAGACATCAGACACCAGACATCAGACATCAGTTCTCAGACATAAGCCATCAGTTCTCAGACATCAGACATCAGACAATAGTTCTCAGACATCAAACATCAGACACCAAACATCAGACATGAGTTCTCAGACATCAGACATCAGACACCAGACATCAGTTATCAGACATCAGACATCTGACATCAGTTCTCAGACATCAGACATCAGTTCTCAGACATCAGACATCAGACATCAGACACCAGACACCAGACATCAGACATCAGACATCAGACACCAGACACCAGACATCAGTTCTCAGACAACAGTCAGACACCAGACATCAGACATCAGTCAGACACCAGACATCACACACCAGACATCAGACATCAGACATCAGTTCTCAGACATCAGTCAGACATCAGACATCAGACACCAGACATCAGACATCAGACACCAGACATGAGTTCTCAGACATCAGACACCAGACATCAGTTATCAGACATCAGACATCAGTTCTCAGACATCAGACATCAGACATCAGACACCAGACATCAGACATCAGACACCAGACATCAGACATCAGTTCTCAGACATCAGACATCAGACGCCAGACAACAGACATCAGACACCAGACATCAGACATCAGTTATCAGACATCAGACATCTGACATCAGACATCAGACATCAGACATCAGACACCAGACACCAGACATCAGACATCAGACATCAGTTCTCAGACATCAGTCAGACATCAGACATCAGACATCAGACACCAGACATCAGACATCAGACATCAGACACTAGACATGAGTTATCAGACATCAGACACCAGACATCAGTTATCAGACATCAGACATCAGATATCAGACACCAGACATCAGACATCAGTTCTCAGACATCAGACATCAGTTCTCAGACACCAGACATCAGACATCAGACACCAGACACTAGACATCAGACATCAGTTCTCAGACATCAGACATCAGACATCAGTTATCAGACATCAGACATCAGTTCTCAGACATCAGTCAGACTTCAGACACCAGACATCAGACATCAGACATCAGAAATCAGACACCAGACATCAGACACCAGACATCAGACATCAGACACCAGACATCAGACATCAGACATCAGACACCAGACATCAGACACCAGACATCAGACATCAGACACCAGGCATCAGACATCAGACATCAGACATCAGTTCTCAGACATCAGACATCAGACATCAGTTCTCAGACATCAGACATAAGACACCAGACATCAGACATCAGACACCAGACATCAGACATCAGTTCTCAGACATCAGATATCAGACATCAGACACCAGACATCAGTTACCAGACATCAGACATCAGACATCAGTTCTCAGACATCACACATCAGTTCTCAGACATCAGACATCAGACATCAGTTCTCAGACATCAGATATCAGACACCAGACATCAGACACCAGACACCAGACATCAGACACCAGACATCATACATCAGTTCTCAGACATCAGACACCAGACATCAGACACCAGACATCAGACATCAGTTCTCAGACATAAGCCATCAGTTCTCAGACATCAGACATCAGACAATAGTTCTCAGACATCAAACATCAGACACCAAACATCAGACATGAGTTCTCAGACATCAGACATCAGACACCAGACATCAGTTATCAGACATCAGACATCTGACATCAGTTCTCAGACATCAGACATCAGTTCTCAGACATCAGACATCAGACACCAGACACCAGACATCAGACATCAGACACCAGACACCAGACATCAGTTCTCAGACAACAGTCAGACACCAGACATCAGACATCAGTCAGACACCAGACATCAGAAACCAGACATCAGACATCAGACATCAGTTCTCAGACATCAGTCAGACATCAGACATCAGACACCAGACATCAGACATCAGACACCAGACATGAGTTCTCAGACATCAGACACCAGACATCAGTTATCAGACATCAGACATTAGACATCAGTTATCAGACATCAGACATCAGTTCTCAGACATCAGACATCAGACACCAGACATCAGACATCAGACATCAGACACCAGACATCAGACATCAGTTCTCAGACATCAGACATCAGACGCCAGACAACAGACAATAGACACCAGACATCAGACATCAGTTATCAGATATCAGACATCTGACATCAGACATCAGTTATCAGACATCAGACATCAGACATCAGACATCAGACACCAGACATCAGACATCAGACACCAGACACCAGACATCAGACATCAGACATCAGTTCTCAGACATCAGTCAGACATCAGACATCAGACATCAGACACCAGACATCAGACATCAGACATCAGACACTAGACATGAGTTCTCAGACATCAGACACCAGACATCAGATATCAGACACCAGACATCAGACATCAGTTCTCAGACATCAGACATCAGTTCTCAGACACCAGACATCAGACATCAGACACCAGACACCAGACATCAGACATCAGTTCTCAGACATCAGACATCAGACATCAGTTCTCAGACATCAGTCAGACATCAGACATGAGTTCTCAGACATCAGACACCAGACATCAGTTATCAGACATCAGACATCAGACATCAGTTATCAGACACCAGACATCAGACATCAGACATCAGACACCAGACATCAGACATCAGTTCTCAGACATCAGACATCAGACGCCAGACAACAGACATCAGACACCAGACATCAGACATCAGACATCAGTTATCAGACATCAGACATCTGACATCTGACATCAGACATCAGACATCAGACATCAGACACCAGACACCAGACATCAGACATCAGTTCTCAGACATCAGTCAGACATCAGACATCAGACATCAGACACCAGACATCAGACATCAGACATCAGACACTAGACATGAGTTCTCAGACATCAGACACCAGACATCAGTTCTCAGACATAAGCCATCAGTTCTCAGACATCAGACATCAGACAATAGTTCTCAGACATCAAACATCAGACACCAAACATCAGACATGAGTTCTCAGACATCAGACATCAGACACCAGACATCAGTTATCAGACATCAGACATCTGACATCAGTTCTCAGACAACAGACATCAGTTCTCAGACATCAGACATCAGACATCAGACACCAGACATCAGACATCAGACATCAGACACCAGACACCAGACACCAGACATCAGTTCTCAGACAACAGTCAGACACCAGACATCAGACATCAGTCAGACACCAGACATCAGACACCAGACATCAGACATCAGACATCAGTTCTCAGACATCAGTCAGACATCAGACATCAGACATCAGACACCAGACATCAGACATCAGACACCAGACATGAGTTCTCAGACATCAGACACCAGACATCAGTTATCAGACATCAGACATCATACATCAGTTATCAGACATCAGACATCAGTTCTCAGACATCAGACATCAGACACCAGACATCAGACATCAGACATCAGACACCAGACATCAGACATCAGTTCTCAGACATCAGACATCAGACGCCAAACAACAGACATCAGACACCAGTCATCAGACATTAGACATCAGACATCAGACACCAGACACCAGACATCAGACACCAGACACCAAACATCAGTTCTCAGACATCAGACATCAGTTCTCAGACATCAGACATCAGTTCTCAGATATCAGACAACAGTTCTCAGACATCAGACATCAGACACCAGACACCAGACATCAGTTCTCAGACATCAGACATCAGTTCTCAGACATCAGACATCAGTTCTCAGACATCAGACACCAGACATCAGACATCAGTCATCAGTTATCAGACATCAGACATCAGTTCTCAGACATCAGACATCAGACACCAGACATCAGACATCAGACACCAGACACCAGACACCAGACATCAGTTCTCAGACATCAGACATCAGACACCAGTCATCAGACATTAGACATCAGACATCAGACACCAGACACCAGACATCAGACACCAGACACCAAACATCAGTTCTCAGACATCAGACATCAGTTCTCAGACATCAGACATCAGTTCTCAGATATCAGACAACAGTTCTCAGACATCAGACACCAGACATCAGACATCAGTTCACAGACATCAGACATCAGTTCTCAGACATCAGACATCAGACATCAGACACCAGACATCAGACATCAGACACCAGACATCAGACATCAGACACCAGACATCAGTTCTCAGACATCAGACATCAGTTCTCAGACATCAGACATCAGTTCTCAGACATCTGACATCAGACACCAGACATCAGACATCAGACACCAGACATCAGTTCTCAGACATCAGACACCAGACATCAGACACGAGACATCAGACATCAGTTCTCAGACATCAGACATCAGTTCTCAGACATCAGACATCAGACATCAGACAATAGTTCTCAGACATCAAACATTAGACACCAGACATCAGACATCAGTCATCAGACACCAGACATCAGACATCAGACATCAGACAGCAGACAGCAGACAGCAGACATCAGTTCTCAGACATCAGACATCAGTTCTCAGACATCAGACATCAGACATCAGACATCAGACATCAGTTCTCAGACATCAGACATCAGACACCAGACACCAGACACCAGACATCAGACATCAGACATCAGACATCAGACATCAGACATCAGACACCAGACATCAGACATCAGACACCAGACATCAGACACCAGACATTAGAAATCAGACATCAGACATCAGACATCAGTTCTCAGACATCAGTCATCAGACACCAGACATCAGACACCAGACATCAGACATCAGTCACCAGACATCAGACATCAGACACCAGACATCAGACATCAGTTCTCAGACATCAGACACCAGACATCAGACACCAGACATCAGACATTAGACATCAGACATTAGACACCAGACACCAGACATCAGACACCAGATACCAGACATCAGTTCTCAGACATCAGACATCAGACATCAGTTATCAGACATCAGACATCAGTTCTCAGACATCAGACATCAGTTCTCAGACATCAGACATCAGTTCTCAGATATCAGACAACAGTTATCAGACATCAGACACCAGACACCAGACATCAGACATCAGTTCTCAGACATCAGACATCAGTTCTCAGACATCAGACATCAGACATCAGAAACCAGACATCAGACATCAGACACCAGACATCAGTTCTCAGACATCAGACATCAGGTCTCAGACACCAGACATCAGACATGAGACATCAGACATCAGACACCAGACACCAGACATCAGTTCTCAGACATCAAACATGAGACATCAGTTCTCAGACATCAGACATCAGTTCTCAGACACCAGACATCAGACACCAGACATCAGAAACCAGACATCAGACATCAGACAGCAGACATCAGACATCAAACACCAGACACCAGACACCAGACATCAGACATCAGACAACAGACATCAGACATCAGACACCAGACATCAGAGATCAGACACCAGACATCAGACATCAGACACCAGACATCAGTTCTCAGACATCAGACATCAGTTCTCAGACATCAGACATCAGTTCTCAGACATCTGACATCAGACACCAGACATCAGACATCAGACACCAGACATCAGACATCAGTTCTCAGACATCAGACACCAGACATCAGACACGAGACATCAGACATCAGTTCTCAGACATCAGACATCAGTTCTCAGACATCAGACATCAGACATCAGACAATAGTTCTCAGACATCAAACATCAGACACCAGACATCAGACATCAGACATCAGACACCAGACATCAGACATCAGACATCAGACAGCAGACATCAGTTCTCAGACATCAGACATCAGACATCAGACATCAGTTCTCAGACATCAGACATCAGACATCAGACACCAGACATCAGACATCAGACCCCAGACATCAGACATCAGACACCAGACATCAGACACCAGACATCAGACATCAGACATCAGACATCAGACATCAGTTCTCAGACATCAGACATCAGACACCAGACATCAGACATCAGACACCAGACATCAGACATCAGTTCTCAGACATCAGACATCAGACATCAGACACCAGACATCAGACATTAGACATTAGACACCAGACACCAGACATCAGACACCAGACACCAGACATCAGTTCTCAGACATCAGACATCAGTTCTCAGATATCAGACAACAGTTCTCAGACATCAGACACCAGACACCAGACATCAGACATCAGACAACAGACATCAGACATCAGACACCAGACATCAGAGATCAGACACCAGACATCAGACATCAGACATCAGTTCTCAGACATCAGACATCAGACACCAGACATCAGACACCAGACATCAGACATCAGACATCACACATCAGTTCTCAGATATCAGTCAGACATCAGACATCAGACATCAGAGATCAGACACCAGACATCAGACATCAGACACCAGGCACCAGACATAAGACATCAGACATCAGTTCTCAGACATCAGACATCAGTTCTCAGACATCAGACACCATACATCAGACATCAGTTCTCAGACATCAGACATCAGACATCAGTTCTCAGACATCAGACATCAGACATCAGTTCTCATACATCAGACATCAGACATCAGTTCTCAGACATCAGACATCATTTCTCAGACTTCAGACATCAGACATCAGTTCTCATACATCAGACATCAGACACCAGACATCAGACATCAGACATCAGACATCAGACACCAGACATCAGACACCAGACATCAGACACCAGATACCAGACATCAGACATCAGACATCAGTTCTCAGACATCAGACATCAGGTCTCAGACATCAGTTATCAGTTCTTAGACATCAGACATCAGACATCAGACATCAGACATCAGTTCTCAGACATCAGACATCAGGTCTCAGACATCAGTTATCAGTTCTCAGACATCAGACACGAGACATCACACATCAGTTATCAGACATCAGACATCAGACATCAGTTCTCAGACATCAGACATCAGACACCAGACATCAGACATCAGACACCAGACATCAGACACAAGCCATCAGACACCAGACATCAGACATCAGTCAGACATCAGACACCAGACATCAGACATCAGACCTCAGACATCAGTCAGACATCAGACACCAGACATCAGACATCAGACACCAGACATCAGTTGTCAGACATCAGACATCAGACACCAGACATCAGACATCAGACACCAGACATCAGACACCAGACATGAGACATCAGACACCAGACATCAGTTCTCAGACATCAGTCAGACATCAGATATCAGACATCAGACATCAGACACCAGACATCAGACATCAGACACCAGACATCAGACATCAGTTATCAGACATCAGACATCAGACATCAGTTATCAGACAACAGACATCAGTTCTCAGACATCAGACATCAGACACCAGGCATCAGACATCAGACACCAGACATCAGACATCAGTCAGACATCAGACATCAGACACAAGACATCAGACACCAGACATCAGACACCAGACATCAGACACCAGACATCAGTCATCAGTCAGACATCATACACCAGACATCAGACCTCAGACCTCAGACATCAGTCAGACATCAGACACCAGACATCAGTTATCAGACATCAGACATCAGACACCAGACATCAGACATCAGACATCAGACACCAGACATCAGACATCAGACATCAGTTCTCAGACATCAGACATGAGACACCAGTTCTCAGACACCAGACATCAGACATCAGACACCAGACACCAGACATGAGTTCTCAGACATCAGTCAGACATCAGACATCAGACACCAGACATGAGTTCTCAGACATCAGACACCAGACATCAGTTATCAGACATCAGACATCAGACATCAGTTCTCAGACATCAGACATCAGTTCTCAGACATCAGACATCAGTTCTCAGACATCAGATATCAGACACCAGACATCAGACACCAGACATCAGTTATCACACATCAGACATCAGACATCAGACATCAGTTCTCAGACATCATACCTCAGACATCAGACATCAGACATCAGTTCTCAGACATCAGACATCAGACACCAGACATCAGACATCAGACATCAGACATCAGACACCAGACATCAGACATCAGTTCTCAGACATCAGACATCAGTTCTCAGATATCAGACATCAGACACCAGATATCAGACACCAGACATCAGACATCAGTTCTCTGACATCAGACACCAGACATCAGTTCTCAGACATCAGACATCAGTTCTCAGATATCAGACATCAGACATCAGTTCTCAGACATGAGACATCAGACATCAGACATCAGACATCAGATATCAGACACCAGACATCAGTTCTCAAACATCAGACATCAGTTCTCAGACATCAGACATCAGTTCTCAGACATCAGACATCAGTTCCCAGACACCAGACATCAGGCATCAGACACCAGACATCAGACATCAGACACCAGACATCAGACATCAAACACCAGACATCAGACATCAGACACCAGACACCAGACACCAGACATCAGTTATTAGACACCAGACATCAGACACCAGACATCAGACATCAGACACCAGACATGAGTTCTCAGACATCAGACATCAGATATCAGACATCAGACATCAGTTATCAGACATCAGACATCAGACATCAGTTATCAGACATCAGACATAAGTTCTCAGACATCAGTCAGACATCAGACACCAGACATCAGACACCAGACATCAGACACCAGACATCAGACACCAGACATCAGACACCAGACATCTGACATCAGTTCTCAGACATCAGACATCAGACAAGAGACATCAGACACCAGACATCAGACATCAGGCACCAGACATCAGACATCAGTTCTCAGACATCAGTCAGACATCAGATATCAGACACCAGACATCAGACACCAGACATCAGACATCAGTTATCAGTTCTCAGACATCAGACATCAGACACCAGACATCAGACATCAGACATCAGACATCAGTTCTCAGACATTAGACATCAGACACCAGACATCATATATCAGACATCAGACATCAGACATCAGTTCTCAGACATCAGACATCAGTTCTCAGACGTCAGTCAGACATCAGACATCAGTTTTCAGCCATCAGATTTCAGTTCTCAGACATCAGACATCAGTTCTCAGACATCAGTTCTCAGACACCAGACAACACACATCAGTTATCAGACATCAGACATCAGACATCAGTTCTCAGACATCAGACACCAGACATCAGACACCAGACACGAGACATCAGTCAGACATCAGACATCAGACACCAGACATCAGACATCAGACATCAGTTATCAGACATCAGACATCAGTTCTCAGACATCAGTCAGACATCAGACACCAGACATCAGACATCAGACATCAGATATCAGACACCAGACATCAGACATCAGTTCTCAGACATCAGACATCAGTTCTCAGACACCAGACATCAGACATCAGACACCAGACACCAGACATCAGACATCAGTTCTCAGACATCAGACATCAGACATCAGTTATCAGACATCAGACATCAGTTCTCAGACATCAGTCAGACTTCAGACACCAGACATCAGACATCAGACATCAGAAATCAGACACCAGACATCAGACACCAGACATCAGACATCAGACACCAGACATCAGACATCAGACATCAGACACCAGACATCAGACACCAGACATCAGACATCAGACACCAGGCATCAGACATCAGACATCAGACATCAGTTCTCAGACATCAGACATCAGACATCAGTTCTCAGACATCAGACATTAGACACCAGACATCAGACATCAGACACCAGACATCAGACATCAGTTCTCAGACATCAGATATCAGACATCAGACACCAGACATCAGTTACCAGACATCAGACATCAGACATCAGTTCTCAGACATCACACATCAGTTCTCAGACATCAGACATCAGACATCAGTTCTCAGACATCAGATATCAGACACCAGACATCAGACACCAGACACCAGACATCAGACACCAGACATCATACATCAGTTCTCAGACATCAGACACCAGACATCAGACACCAGACATCACACATCAGTTCTCAGACATAAGCCATCAGTTCTCAGACATCAGACATCAGACAATAGTTCTCAGACATCAAACATCAGACACCAAACATCAGACATGAGTTCTCAGACATCAGACATCAGACACCAGACATCAGTTATCAGACATCAGACATCTGACATCAGTTCTCAGACATCAGACATCAGTTCTCAGACATCAGACATCAGACACCAGACACCAGACATCAGACATCAGACACCAGACACCAGACATCAGTTCTCAGACAACAGTCAGACACCAGACATCAGACATCAGTCAGACACCAGACATCAGAAACCAGACATCAGACATCAGACATCAGTTCTCAGACATCAGTCAGACATCAGACATCAGACACCAGACATCAGACATCAGACACCAGACATGAGTTCTCAGACATCAGACACCAGACATCAGTTATCAGACATCAGACATTAGACATCAGTTATCAGACATCAGACATCAGTTCTCAGACATCAGACATCAGACACCAGACATCAGACATCAGACATCAGACACCAGACATCAGACATCAGTTCTCAGACATCAGACATCAGACGCCAGACAACAGACAATAGACACCAGACATCAGACATCAGTTATCAGATATCAGACATCTGACATCAGACATCAGTTATCAGACATGAGACATCAGACATCAGACATCAGACACCAGACATCAGACATCAGACACCAGACACCAGACATCAGACATCAGACATCAGTTCTCAGACATCAGTCAGACATCAGACATCAGACATCAGACACCAGACATCAGACATCAGACATCAGACACTAGACATGAGTTCTCAGACATCAGACACCAGACATCAGATATCAGACACCAGACATCAGACATCAGTTCTCAGACATCAGACATCAGTTCTCAGACACCAGACATCAGACATCAGACACCAGACACCAGACATCAGACATCAGTTCTCAGACATCAGACATCAGACATCAGTTCTCAGACATCAGTCAGACATCAGACATGAGTTCTCAGACATCAGACACCAGACATCAGTTATCAGACATCAGACATCAGACATCAGTTATCAGACACCAGACATCAGACATCAGACATCAGACACCAGACATCAGACATCAGTTCTCAGACATCAGACATCAGACGCCAGACAACAGACATCAGACACCAGACATCAGACATCAGACATCAGTTATCAGACATCAGACATCTGACATCAGACATCAGACATCAGACATCAGACACCAGACACCAGACATCAGACATCAGTTCTCAGACATCAGTCAGACATCAGACATCAGACATCAGACACCAGACATCAGACATCAGACATCAGACACTAGACATGAGTTCTCAGACATCAGACACCAGACATCAGTTCTCAGACATAAGCCATCAGTTCTCAGACATCAGACATCAGACAATAGTTCTCAGACATCAAACATCAGACACCAAACATCAGACATGAGTTCTCAGACATCAGACATCAGACACCAGACATCAGTTATCAGACATCAGACATCTGACATCAGTTCTCAGACAACAGACATCAGTTCTCAGACATCAGACATCAGACATCAGACACCAGACATCAGACATCAGACATCAGACACCAGACACCAGACACCAGACATCAGTTCTCAGACAACAGTCAGACACCAGACATCAGACATCAGTCAGACACCAGACATCAGACACCAGACATCAGACATCAGACATCAGACATCAGTTCTCAGACATCAGTCAGACATCAGACATCAGACATCAGACACCAGACATCAGACATCAGACACCAGACATGAGTTCTCAGACATCAGACACCAGACATCAGTTATCAGACATCAGACATCATACATCAGTTATCAGACATCAGACATCAGTTCTCAGACATCAGACATCAGACAACAGACATCAGACATCAGACATCAGACACCAGACATCAGACATCAGTTCTCAGACATCAGACATCAGACGCCAAACAACAGACATCAGACACCAGTCATCAGACATTAGACATCAGACATCAGACACCAGACACCAGACATCAGACACCAGACACCAAACATCAGTTCTCAGACATCAGACATCAGTTCTCAGACATCAGACATCAGTTCTCAGATATCAGACAACAGTTCTCAGACATCTAAAGTCTGATGTCTATCTAATGTCTGATGACATCAGACACCAGACACCAGACATCAGTTCTCAGACATCAGACATCAGTTCTCAGACATCAGACATCAGTTCTCAGACATCAGACACCAGACATCAGACATCAGTCATCAGTTATCAGACATCAGACATCAGTTCTCAGACATCAGACATCAGACACCAGACATCAGACATCAGACACCAGACACCAGACACCAGACATCAGTTCTCAGACATCAGACATCAGACACCAGTCATCAGACATTAGACATCAGACATCAGACACCAGACACCAGACATCAGACACCAGACACCAAACATCAGTTCTCAGACATCAGACATCAGTTCTCAGACATCAGACATCAGTTCTCAGATATCAGACAACAGTTCTCAGACATCAGACACCAGACATCAGACATCAGTTCACAGACATCAGACATCAGTTCTCAGACATCAGACATCAGACATCAGACACCAGACATCAGACATCAGACACCAGACATCAGACATCAGACATCAGACATCAGTTCTCAGACATCAGACATCAGTTCTCAGACATCAGACATCAGTTCTCAGACATCTGACATCAGACACCAGACATCAGACATCAGACACCAGACATCAGACATCAGTTCTCAGACATCAGACACCAGACATCAGACACGAGACATCAGACATCAGTTCTCAGACATCAGACATCAGTTCTCAGACATCAGACATCAGACATCAGACAATAGTTCTCAGACATCAAACATTAGACACCAGACATCAGACATCAGTCATCAGACACCAGACATCAGACATCAGACATCAGACAGCAGACAGCAGACAGCAGACATCAGTTCTCAGACATCAGACATCAGACATCAGTTCTCAGACATCAGACATCAGACATCAGACATCAGACATCAGACATCAGACATCAGTTCTCAGACATCAGACATCAGACATCAGACATCAGACACCAGACACCAGACACCAGACATCAGACATCAGACATCAGACATCAGACATCAGACATCAGACACCAGACATCAGACATCAGACACCAGACATCAGACACCAGACATTAGAAATCAGACATCAGACATCAGACATCAGACATCAGTTCTCAGACATCAGACATCAGACACCAGACATCAGACACCAGACATCAGACATCAGTCACCAGACATCAGACATCAGACACCAGACATCAGACATCAGTTCTCAGACATCAGACACCAGACATCAGACACCAGACATCAGACATTAGACATCAGACATTAGACACCAGACACCAGACATCAGACACCAGATACCAGACATCAGTTCTCAGACATCAGACATCAGACATCAGTTATCAGACATCAGACATCAGTTCTCAGACATCAGACATCAGTTCTCAGACATCAGACATCAGTTCTCAGATATCAGACAACAGTTATCAGACATCAGACACCAGACACCAGACATCAGACATCAGTTCTCAGACATCAGACATCAGTTCTCAGACATCAGACATCAGACATCAGAAACCAGACATCAGACATCAGACACCAGACATCAGTTCTCAGACATCAGACATCAGTTCTCAGACACCAGACATCAGACATGAGACATCAGACATCAGACACCAGACACCAGACATCAGTTCTCAGACATCAAACATGAGACATCAGTTCTCAGACATCAGACATCAGTTCTCAGACACCAGACATCAGACACCAGACATCAGAAACCAGACATCAGACATCAGACAGCAGACATCAGACATCAAACACCAGACACCAGACACCAGACATCAGACATCAGACAACAGACATCAGACATCAGACACCAGACATCAGAGATCAGACACCAGACATCAGACATCAGACACCAGACATCAGTTCTCAGACATCAGACATCAGTTCTCAGACATCAGACATCAGTTCTCAGACATCTGACATCAGACACCAGACATCAGACATCAGACACCAGACATCAGACATCAGTTCTCAGACATCAGACACCAGACATCAGACACGAGACATCAGACATCAGTTCTCAGACATCAGACATCAGTTCTCAGACATCAGACATCAGACATCAGACAATAGTTCTCAGACATCAAACATCAGACACCAGACATCAGACATCAGACATCAGACACCAGACATCAGACATCAGACATCAGACAGCAGACATCAGTTCTCAGACATCAGACATCAGTTCTCAGACATCAGTTCTCAGACATCAGACATCAGACATCAGACACCAGACATCAGACATCAGACCCCAGACATCAGACATCAGACACCAGACATCAGACACCAGACATCAGACATCAGACATCAGACATCAGACATCAGTTCTCAGACATCAGACATCAGACACCAGACATCAGACATCAGACACCAGACATCAGACATCAGTTCTCAGACATCAGACATCAGACATCAGACACCAGACATCAGACATTAGACATTAGACACCAGACACCAGACATCAGACACCAGACACCAGACATCAGTTCTCAGACATCAGACATCAGTTCTCAGATATCAGACAACAGTTCTCAGACATCAGACACCAGACACCAGACATCAGACATCAGACAACAGACATCAGACATCAGACACCAGACATCAGAGATCAGACGCCAGACATCAGACATCAGACATCAGTTCTCAGACATCAGACATCAGACACCAGACATCAGACACCAGACATCAGACATCAGACATCACACATCAGTTCTCAGATATCAGTCAGACATCAGACATCAGACATCAGAGATCAGACACCAGACATCAGACATCAGACACCAGGCACCAGACATAAGACATCAGACATCAGTTCTCAGACATCAGACATCAGTTCTCAGACATCTGACACCATACATCAGACATCAGTTCTCAGACATCAGACATCAGACATCAGTTCTCAGACATCAGACATCAGACATCAGTTCTCATACATCAGACATCAGACATCAGTTCTCAGACATCAGACATCATTTCTCAGACTTCAGACATCAGACATCAGTTCTCATACATCAGACATCAGACACCAGACATCAGACATCAGACATCAGACATCAGACATCAGACACCAGACATCAGACACCAGACATCAGACACCAGATACCAGACATCAGACATCAGACATCAGTTCTCAGACATCAGACATCAGGTCTCAGACATCAGTTATCAGTTCTTAGACATCAGACATCAGACATCAGACATCAGACATCAGTTCTCAGACATCAGACATCAGGTCTCAGACATCAGTTATCAGTTCTCAGACATCAGACACGAGACATCACACATCAGTTATCAGACATCAGACATCAGACATCAGTTCTCAGACATCAGACATCAGACACCAGACATCAGACATCAGACACCAGACATCAGACACAAGCCATCAGACACCAGACATCAGACATCAGTCAGACATCAGACACCAGACATCAGACATCAGACCTCAGACATCAGTCAGACATCAGACACCAGACATCAGACATCAGACACCAGACATCAGTTGTCAGACATCAGACATCAGACACCAGACATCAGACATCAGACACCAGACATCAGACACCAGACATGAGACATCAGACACCAGACATCAGACATCAGTTCTCAGACATCAGTCAGACATCAGATATCAGACATCAGACATCAGACACCAGACATCAGACATCAGACACCAGACATCAGACATCAGTTATCAGACATCAGACATCAGACATCAGTTATCAGACAACAGACATCAGTTCTCAGACATCAGACATCAGACACCAGGCATCAGACATCAGACACCAGACATCAGACATCAGTCAGACATCAGACATCAGACACAAGACATCAGACACCAGACATCAGACACCAGACATCAGACACCAGACATCAGTCATCAGTCAGACATCATACACCAGACATCAGACCTCAGACCTCAGACATCAGTCAGACATCAGACACCAGACATCAGTTATCAGACATCAGACATCAGACACCAGACATCAGACACCAGACATCAGACACCAGACATCAGACATCAGACACTAGACATCAGACATCAGACACCAGATATCAGACATCAGACACCAGACATCAGACATCAGACATCAGTCAGACATCAGACATCAGATAACAGACATCAGAAATCAGACACCAGACATCAGACACCAGACATCAGACATCAGACACCAGACATCAGACATCTGACATCAGTCAGACATCAGACATCAAACATCAGACATCAGACATCAGTTCTCAGACATCAGACATCAGACACCAGACATCAGACATCAGACATCAGACACCAGACATCAGACATCAGACACCAGACATCAGACATCAGACACCAGACATCAGACATCAGACATCAGACATCAGTTCTCAGACATCAGTCAGACATCAGACATCAGACATCAGACACCAGACACCAGACATCAGACATCAGACACCAGACATCAGACATCAGTTCTCAGACATCAGACATCAGTTCTCAGACATCAGACATCAGACATCAGACATTAGTTCTCAGACATCAAACATCAGACACCAGACATGAGTTCTCAGACATCAGACATCAGACACCAGACATCAGACATCAGACATCAGACACCAGACATCAGACATCAGACATCAGTTCTCAGACATCAGACATGAGACACCAGTTCTCAGACACCAGACATCAGACATCAGACACCAGACACCAGACATGAGTTCTCAGACATCAGTCAGACATCAGACATCAGACATCAGACACCAGACATGAGTTCTCAGACATCAGACACCAGACATCAGTTATCAGACATCAGACATCAGACATCAGTTATCAGACATCAGACATCAGTTCTCAGACATCAGACATCAGTTCTCAGACATCAGATATCAGACACCAGACATCAGACACCAGACATCAGTTATCACACATCAGACATCAGACATCAGACATCAGTTCTCAGACATCATACCTCAGACATCAGACATCAGACATCAGTTCTCAGACATCAGACATCAGACACCAGACATCAGACATCAGACATCAGACATCAGACACCAGACATCAGACATCAGTTCTCAGACATCAGACATCAGTCCTCAGATATCAGACATCAGACACCAGATATCAGACACCAGACATCAGACATCAGTTCTCTGACATCAGACACCAGACATCAGTTCTCAGACATCAGACATCAGTTCTCAGATATCAGACATCAGACATCAGTTCTCAGACATGAGACATCAGACATCAGACATCAGATATCAGACACCAGACATCAGTTCTCAAACATCAGACATCAGTTCTCAGACATCAGACATCAGTTCTCAGACATCAGACATCAGTTCCCAGACACCAGACATCAGGCATCAGACACCAGACATCAGACATCAGACACCAGACATCAGACATCAAACACCAGACATCAGACATCAGACACCAGACACCAGACACCAGACATCAGTTATTAGACACCAGACATCAGACACCAGACATCAGACATCAGACACCAGACATGAGTTCTCAGACATCAGACATCAGATATCAGACATCAGACATCAGTTATCAGACATCAGACATCAGTTATCAGACATCAGACATAAGTTCTCAGACATCAGTCAGACATCAGACACCAGACATCAGACACCAGACATCTGACATCAGTTCTCAGACATCAGACATCAGACAAGAGACATCAGACACCAGACATCAGACATCAGGCACCAGACATCAGACATCAGTTCTCAGACATCAGTCAGACATCAGATATCAGACACCAGACATCAGACACCAGACATCAGACATCAGTTATCAGTTCTCAGACATCAGACATCAGACACCAGACATCAGACATCAGACATCAGACATCAGTTCTCAGACATTAGACATCAGACACCAGACATCATATATCAGACATCAGACATCAGACATCAGTTCTCAGACATCAGACATCAGTTCTCAGACGTCAGTCAGACATCAGACATCAGTTTTCAGCCATCAGATTTCAGTTCTCAGACATCAGACATCAGTTCTCAGACATCAGACATCAGTTCTCAGACACCAGACAACACACATCAGTTATCAGACATCAGACATCAGACATCAGTTCTCAGACATCAGACACCAGACATCAGACACCAGACACGAGACATCAGTCAGACATCAGACATCAGACACCAGACATCAGACATCAGACATCAGTTATCAGACATCAGACATCAGTTCTCAGACATCAGTCAGACATCAGACACCAGACATCAGACATCAGACATCAGAAATCAGACACCAGACATCAGACATCAGACACCAGACATCAGACATCAGACATCAGACACCAGACATCAGACACCAGACATCAGACATCAGACACCAGACATCAGACATCAGACATCAGACATCAGTTCTCAGACATCAGACATCAGACATCAGTTCTCAGACATCAGACATCAGACACCAGACATCAGACATCAGACACCAGACATCAGACATCAGTTCTCAGACATCAGATATCAGACATCAGACACCAGACATCAGTTACCAGACATCAGACATCAGACATCAGTTCTCAGACATCAGACATCAGTTCTCAGACATCAGACATCAGACATCAGTTCTCAGACATCAGATATCAGACACCAGACATCAGACACCAGACACCAGACATCAGACACCAGACATCATACATCAGTTCTCACACATCAGACACCAGACATCAGACACCAGACATCAGACATCAGTTCTCAGACATAAGCCATCAGTTCTCAGACATCAGACATCAGACAATAGTTCTCAGACATCAAACATCAGACACCAAACATCAGACATGAGTTCTCAGACATCAGACATCAGACACCAGACATCAGTTATCAGACATCAGACATCTGACATCAGTTCTCAGACATCAGACATCAGTTCTCAGACATCAGACATCAGACATCAGACACCAGACACCAGACATCAGACATCAGACATCAGACACCAGACACCAGACATCAGTTCTCAGACAACAGTCAGACACCAGACATCAGACATCAGTCAGACACCAGACATCAGACACCAGACATCAGACATCAGACATCAGACATCAGTTCTCAGACATCAGTCAGACATCAGACATCAGACACCAGACATCAGACATCAGACACCAGACATGAGTTCTCAGACATCAGACACCAGACATCAGTTATCAGACATCAGACATCAGTTCTCAGACATCAGACATCAGACATCAGACACCAGACATCAGACATCAGACACCAGACATCAGACATCAGTTCTCAGACATCAGACATCAGACGCCAGACAACAGACATCAGACACCAGACATCAGACATCAGTTATCAGACATCAGACATCTGACATCAGTCATCAGACATCAGACATCAGACACCAGACACCAGACATCAGACATCAGACATCAGTTCTCAGACATCAGTCAGACATCAGACATCAGACATCAGACACCAGACATCAGACATCAGACATCAGACACTAGACATGAGTTCTCAGACATCAGACACCAGACATCAGTTATCAGACATCAGACATCAGATATCAGACACCAGACATCAGACATCAGTTCTCAGACATCAGACATCAGTTCTCAGACACCAGACATCAGACATCAGACACCAGACACCAGACATCAGACATCAGTTCTCAGACATCAGACATCAGACATCAGTTATCAGACATCAGACATCAGTTCTCAGACATCAGTCAGACTTCAGACACCAGACATCAGACATCAGACATCAGAAATCAGACACCAGACATCAGACACCAGACATCAGACATCAGACACCAGACATCAGACATCAGACATCAGACACCAGACATCAGACACCAGACATCAGACATCAGACACCAGGCATCAGACATCAGACATCAGACATCAGTTCTCAGACATCAGACATCAGACATCAGTTCTCAGACATCAGACATAAGACACCAGACATCAGACATCAGACACCAGACATCAGACATCAGTTCTCAGACATCAGATATCAGACATCAGACACCAGACATCAGTTACCAGACATCAGACATCAGACATCAGTTCTCAGACATCACACATCAGTTCTCAGACATCAGACATCAGACATCAGTTCTCAGACATCAGATATCAGACACCAGACATCAGACACCAGACACCAGACATCAGACACCAGACATCATACATCAGTTCTCAGACATCAGACACCAGACATCAGACACCAGACATCAGACATCAGTTCTCAGACATAAGCCATCAGTTCTCAGACATCAGACATCAGACAATAGTTCTCAGACATCAAACATCAGACACCAAACATCAGACATGAGTTCTCAGACATCAGACATCAGACACCAGACATCAGTTATCAGACATCAGACATCTGACATCAGTTCTCAGACATCAGACATCAGTTCTCAGACATCAGACACCAGACACCAGACATCAGACATCAGACATCAGACACCAGACACCAGACATCAGTTCTCAGACAACAGTCAGACACCAGACATCAGACATCAGTCAGACACCAGACATCAGAAACCAGACATCAGACATCAGACATCAGTTCTCAGACATCAGTCAGACATCAGACATCAGACACCAGACATCAGACATCAGACACCAGACATGAGTTCTCAGACATCAGACACCAGACATCAGTTATCAGACATCAGACATCAGACATCAGTTATCAGACATCAGACATCAGTTCTCAGACATCAGACATCAGACACCAGACATCAGACATCAGACATCAGACACCAGACATCAGACATCAGTTCTCAGACATCAGACATCAGACGCCAGACAACAGACAATAGACACCAGACATCAGACATCAGTTATCAGATATCAGACATCTGACATCAGACATCAGTTATCAGACATCAGACATCAGACACCAGACATCAGACATCAGACACCAGACACCAGACATCAGACATCAGACATCAGTTCTCAGACATCAGTCAGACATCAGACATCAGACATCAGACACCAGACATCAGACATCAGACATCAGACACTAGACATGAGTTCTCAGACATCAGACACCAGACATCAGATATCAGACACCAGACATCAGACATCAGTTCTCAGACATCAGACATCAGTTCTCAGACACCAGACATCAGACATCAGACACCAGACACCAGACATCAGACATCAGTTCTCAGACATCAGACATCAGACATCAGTTCTCAGACATCAGTCAGACATCAGACATGAGTTCTCAGACATCAGACACCAGACATCAGTTATCAGACATCAGACATCAGACATCAGTTATCAGACATCAGACATCAGTTCTCAGACATCAGACATCAGACACCAGACATCAGACATCAGACATCAGACACCAGACATCAGACATCAGTTCTCAGACATCAGACATCAGACGCCAGACAACAGACATCAGACACCAGACATCAGACATCAGACATCAGTTATCAGACATCAGACATCTGACATCAGACATCAGACATCAGACATCAGACACCAGACACCAGACATCAGACATCAGTTCTCAGACATCAGTCAGACATCAGACATCAGACATCAGACACCAGACATCAGACATCAGACATCAGACACTAGACATGAGTTCTCAGACATCAGACACCAGACATCAGTTATCAGACATCAGACATCAGATATCAGACACCAGACATCAGACATCAGTTCTCAGACATAAGCCATCAGTTCTCAGACATCAGACATCAGACAATAGTTCTCAGACATCAAACATCAGACACCAAACATCAGACATGAGTTCTCAGACATCAGACATCAGACACCAGACATCAGTTATCAGACATCAGACATCTGACATCAGTTCTCAGACATCAGACATCAGTTCTCAGACATCAGACATCAGACATCAGACACCAGACATCAGACATCAGACATCAGACACCAGACACCAGACACCAGACATCAGTTCTCAGACAACAGTCAGACACCAGACATCAGACATCAGTCAGACACCAGACATCAGACACCAGACATCAGACATCAGACATCAGACATCAGTTCTCAGACATCAGTCAGACATCAGACATCAGACATCAGACACCAGACATCAGACATCAGACACCAGACATGAGTTCTCAGACATCAGACACCAGACATCAGTTATCAGACATCAGACATCATACATCAGTTATCAGACATCAGACATCAGTTCTCAGACATCAGACATCAGACACCAGACATCAGACATCAGACATCAGACACCAGACATCAGACATCAGTTCTCAGACATCAGACATCAGACGCCAAACAACAGACATCAGACACCAGACATCAGACATCAGACATCAGTTATCAGACATCAGACATCTGACATCAGACATCAGACATCAGACATCAGACACCAGACACCAGACATCAGACATCAGTTCTCAGACATCAGTCAGACATCAGATATCAGACATCAGACACCAGACATCCGACATCAGACACTAGACATGAGTTCTCAGACATCAGACACCAGACATCAGTTATCAGACATCAGACATCAGATATCAGACACCAGACATCAGACATCAGTTCTCAGACATAAGCCATCAGTTCTCAGACATCAGACATCAGACAATAGTTCTCAGACATCAAACATCAGACACCAAACATCAGACATGAGTTCTCAGACATCAGACATCAGACACCAGACATCAGTTATCAGACATCAGACATCTGACATCAGTTCTCAGACATCAGACATCAGTTCTCAGACATCAGACATCAGACATCAGACATCAGACACCAGACATCAGACACCAGACACCAGACACCAGACATCAGTTCTCAGACAACAGTCAGACACCAGACATCAGACATCAGTCAGACACCAGACATCAGACACCAGACATCAGACATCAGACATCAGTTCTCAGACATCAGTCAGACATCAGACATCAGACATCAGACACCAGACATCAGACATCAGACACCAGACATGAGTTCTCAGACATCAGACACCAGACATCAGTTATCAGACATCAGACATCAGTCATCAGTTATCAGACATCAGACATCAGTTCTCAGACATCAGACATCAGACACCAGACATCAGACATCAGACATCAGACACCAGACATCAGACATCAGTTCTCAGACATCAGACATCAGACGCCAGACAACAGACATCAGACACCAGACATCAGACATCAGTTATCAGACATCAGACATCTGACATCAGACATCAGACATCAGACATCAGACACCAGACACCAGACATCAGACATCAGACATCAGTTCTCAGACATCAGTCAGACATCAGACATCAGACATCAGACACCAGACATCAGACATCAGTTCTCAGACATAAGCCATCAGTTCTCAGACATAAGACATCAGACAATAGTTCTCACACATCAAACATCAGACACCAAACATCAGACATGAGTTCTCAGACATCAGACATCAGACACCAGACATCAGTTATCAGACATCAGACATCTGACATCAGTTCTCAGACATCAGACATCAGTTCTCAGACATCAGACATCAGAAACCAGACACCAGACATCAGACATCAAACATCAGACACCAGACACCAGACACCAGACATCAGTTCTCAGACAACAGTCAGACACCAGACATCAGACATCAGACATCAGACACTAGACATGAGTTCTCAGACATCAGACACCAGACATCAGTTATCAGACATCAGACATCAGATATCAGACACCAGACATCAGACATCAGTTCTCAGACATCAGACATCAGTTCTCAGACACCAGACATCAAACATCAGACACCAGACACCAGACATCAGACATCAGTTCTCAGACATCAGACACCAGACATCAGACATCAGACATCAGTCATCAGTTCTCAGACATCAGACATCAGACATCAGTTCTCAGACATCAGACATCAGACACCAGATATCAGACATTAGACATCAGACATCAGACACCAGACACCAGACATCAGTTCTCAGACATCAGACATCAGTTCTCAGATATCAGACAACAGTTCTCAGACATCAGACATCAGACACCAGACACCAGACATCAGTTCTCAGACATCAGACATCAGTTCTCAGACATCAGACATGAGTTCTCAGACATCAGACACCAGACATCAGACATCTGTCATCAGTTATCAGACATCAGACATCAGTTCTCAGACATCAGACACCAGACACCAGACATCAGACATCAGACACCAGACACCAGACACCAGACATCAGTTCTCAGACATCAGACATCAGACACCAGTCATCAGACATTAGACATCAGACATCAGACACCAGACACCAGACATCAGACACCAGACACCAAACATCAGTTCTCAGACATCAGACATCAGTTCTCAGACATCAGACATCAGTTCTCAGATATCAGACAACAGTTCTCAGACATCAGACATCAGACACCAGACACCAGACATCAGTTCTCAGACATCAGACATCAGTTCTCAGACATCAGACATCAGTTCTCAGACATCAGACACCAGACATCAGACATCAGTCATCAGTTATCAGACATCAGACATCAGTTCTCAGACATCAGACATCAGACACCAGACATCAGACATCAGACACCAGACACCAGACACCAGACATCAGTTCTCAGACATCAGACATCAGACACCAGTCATCAGACATTAGACATCAGACATCAGACACCAGACACCAGACATCAGACACCAGACACCAAACATCAGTTCTCAGACATCAGACATCAGTTCTCAGACATCAGACATCAGTTCTCAGATATCAGACAACAGTTCTCACACATCAGACACCAGACATCAGACATCAGTTCACAGACATCAGACATCAGTTCTCAGACATCAGACATCAGACATCAGACACCAGACATCAGACATCAGACACCAGACATCAGACATCAGACACCAGACATCAGTTCTCAGACATCAGACATCAGTTCTCAGACATCAGACATCAGTTCTCAGACATCTGACATCAGACACCAGACATCAGACATCAGACACCAGACATCAGACATCAGTTCTCAGACATCAGACACCAGACATCAGACAAGAGACATCAGACATCAGTTCTCAGACATCAGACATCAGTTCTCAGACATCAGACATCAGACAATAGTTCTCAGACATCAAACATTAGACACCAGACATCAGACATCAGTCATCAGACACCAGACATCAGACATCAGACATCAGACAGCAGACAGCAGACATCAGTTCTCAGACATCAGACATCAGACATCAGACATCAGTTCTCAGACATCAGACATCAGACATCAGACATCAGACATCAGACATCAGTTCTCAGACATCAGACATCAGACATCAGACACCAGACACCAGACATCAGACACCAGACATCAGACATCAGACATCAGACATCAGACATCAGACACCAGACATCAGACATCAGACATCAGACACCAGACATCAGACACCAGACATTAGAAATCAGACATCAGACATCAGACATCAGACATCAGTTCTCAGACATCAGACATCAGACACCAGACATCAGACATCAGACACCAGACATCAGACATCAGTCACCAGACATCAGACATCAGACACCAGACATCAGACATCAGTTCTCAGACATCAGACACCAGACATCAGACACCAGACATCAGACATTAGACATCAGACATTAGACACCAGACACCAGACATCAGACACCAGATACCAGACATCAGTTCTCAGACATCAGACATCAGACATCAGTTATCAGACATCAGACATCAGTTCTCAGACATCAAACATCAGTTCTCAGACATCAGACATCAGTTCTCAGACATCAGACACCAGACACCAGACATCAGACATCAGTTCTCAGACATCAGACATCAGTTCTTAGACATCAGACATCAGACATCAGACACCAGACATCAGACATCAGACACCAGACATCAGTTCTCAGACATCAGACATCAGTTCTCAGACACCAGACATCAGACATGAGACATCAGACATCAGACACCAGACACCAGACATCAGTTCTCAGACATCAGACATGAGACATCAGTTCTCAGACATCAGACATCAGTTCTCAGACACCAGACATCAGACACCAGACATCAGAAACCAGACATCAGACATCAGACAGCAGACATCAGACATCAAACACCAGACACCAGACACCAGACATCAGACATCAGACAACTGACATCAGACATCAGACACCAGACATCAGAGATCAGACACCAGACATCAGACATCAGACACCAGACATCAGTTCTCAGACATCAGACATCAGTTCTCAGACATCAGACATCAGTTCTCAGACATCTGACATCAGACACCAGACATCAGACATCAGACACCAGACATCAGACATCAGTTCTCAGACATCAGACACCAGACATCAGACACGAGACATCAGACATCAGTTCTCAGACATCAGACATCAGTTCTCAGACATCAGACATCAGACATCAGACAATAGTTCTCAGACATCAAACATCAGACACCAGACATCAGACATCAGACATCAGACACCAGACATCAGACATCAGACATCAGACATCAGACAGCAGACATCAGTTCTCAGACATCAGACATCAGACATCAGTTCTCAGACATCAGACATCAGACATCAGACACCAGACATCAGACATCAGACACCAGACATCAGACATCAGACACCAGACATCAGACACCAGACATCAGTCATCAGACATCAGACATCAGTTCTCAGACATCAGACATCAGACACCAGACATCAGACATCAGACACCAGACATCAGACATCAGTTCTCAGACATCAGACATCAGACATCAGACACCAGACATCAGACATTAGACATTAGACACCAGACACCAGACATCAGACACCAGACACCAGACATCAGTTCTCAGACATCAGACATCAGTTCTCAGATATCAGACAACAGTTCTCAGACATCAGACACCAGACACCAGACATCAGACATCAGTTCTCAGACATCAGACATCAGTTCTCAGACATCAGACATCAGACATCAGACACCAGACATCAGACATCAGACACCAGACATCAGTTCTCAGACATCAGACATCAGTTCTCAGACACCATACATCAGACATGAGACATCAGACATCAGACACCAGACACCAGACATCAGTTCTCAGACATCAGACATGAGACATCAGTTCTCAGACATCAGACATCAGTTCTCAGACACCAGACATCAGACACCAGACATCAGAAACCAGACATCAGACATCAGACAGCAGACATCAGACATCAAACACCAGACACCAGACACCAGACATCAGACATCAGACAACAGACATCAGACATCAGACACCAGACATCAGAGATCAGACACCAGACATCAGACATCAGACATCAGTTCTCAGACATCAGACATCAGACACCAGACATCAGACACCAGACATCAGACATCAGACATCACACATCAGTTCTCAGATATCAGTCAGACATCAGACATCAGACATCAGAGATCAGACACCAGACATCAGACATCAGACACCAGGCACCAGACATAAGACATCAGACATCAGTTCTCAGACATCAGACATCAGTTCTCAGACATCAGACACCATACATCAGACATCAGTTCTCAGACATCAGACATCAGACATCAGTTCTCAGACATCAGACATCAGACATCAGTTCTCATACATCAGACATCAGACATCAGTTCTCAGACATCAGACATCATTTCTCAGACTTCAGACATCAGACATCAGTTCTCATACATCAGACATCAGACACCAGACATCAGACATCAGACATCAGACACCAGACATCAGACACCAGACATCAGACATCAGTTCTCAGACATCAGACATCAGGTCTCAGACATCAGTTATCAGTTCTCAGACATCAGACACGAGACATCACACATCAGTTATCAGACATCAGACATCAGACATCAGTTCTCAGACATCAGACATCAGACACCAGACATCAGACACCAGACATCAGACACAAGCCATCAGACACCAGACATCAGACATCAGTCAGACATCAGACACCAGACATCAGACATCAGACCTCAGACATCAGTCAGACATCAGACACCAGACATCAGACATCAGACACCAGACATCAGTTGTCAGACATCAGACATCAGACACCAGACATCAGACATCAGACACCAGACATCAGACACCAGACATCAGACATCAGACACCAGACATCAGACATCAGTTCTCAGACATCAGTCAGACATCAGATATCAGACATCAGACATCAGACACCAGACATCAGACATCAGACACCAGACATCAGACATCAGTTATCAGACATCAGACATCAGACATCAGTTATCAGACAACAAACATCAGTTCTCAGACATCAGACATCAGACACCAGACATCAGACATCAGACACCAGACATCAGACATCAGTCAGACATCAGACATCAGACACAAGACATCAGACACCAGACATCAGACACCAGACATCTGACACCAGACATCAGTCATCAGTCAGACATCATACACCAGACATCAGACCTCAGACCTCAGACATCAGTCAGACATCAGACACCAGACATCAGTTATCAGACATCAGACATCAGACACCAGACATCAGACACCAGACATCAGACACCAGACATCAGACATCAGACACCAGACATCAGACATCAGACACCAGATATCAGACATCAGACACCAGACATCAGACATCAGACATCAGTCAGACATCAGACATCAGATAACAGACATCAGAAATCAGACACCAGACATCAGACACCAGACATCAGACATCAGACACCAGACATCAGACATCTGACATCAGTCAGACATCAGACATCAAACATCAGACATCAGACATCAGTTCTCAGACATCAGACATCAGACACCAGACATCAGACATCAGACATCAGACACCAGACATCAGACATCAGACACCAGACATCAGACATCAGACACCAGACATCAGACATCAGACATCAGACATTCAGTTCTCAGACATCAGTCAGACATCAGACATCAGACATCAGACACCAGACACCAGACATCAGACATCAGACACCAGACATCAGACATCAGTTCTCAGACATCAGACATCAGTTCTCAGACATCAGACATCAGACATCAGACATTAGTTCTCAGACATCAAACATCAGACACCAGACATGAGTTCTCAGACATCAGACATCAGATACCAGACATCAGACATCAGACATCAGACACCAGACATCAGACATCTGACATCAGTCAGACATCAGACATCAAACATCAGACATCAGACATCAGTTCTCAGACATCAGACATCAGACACCAGACATCAGACATCAGACATCAGTTCTCAGACATCAGACATGAGACACCAGTTCTCAGACACCAGACATCAGACATCAGACACCAGACACCAGACATGAGTTCTCAGACATCAGTCAGACATCAGACATCAGACATCAGACACCAGACATGAGTTCTCAGACATCAGACACCAGACATCAGTTATCAGACATCAGACATCAGACATCAGTTATCAGACATCAGACATCAGTTCTCAGACATCAGACATCAGTTCTCAGACATCAGATATCAGACACCAGACATCAGACACCAGACATCAGTTATCACACATCAGACATCAGACATCAGTTCTCAGACATCATACCTCAGACATCAGACATCAGACATCAGTTCTCAGACATCAGACATCAGACACCAGACATCAGACATCAGACATCAGACATCAGACACCAGACATCAGACATCAGTTCTCAGACATCAGACATCAGTTCTCAGATATCAGACATCAGACACCAGATATCAGACACCAGACATCAGACATCATTTCTCAGACATCAGACACCAGACATCAGTTCTCAGACATCAGACATCAGTTCTCAGATATCAGACATCAGACATCAGTTCTCAGACATGAGACATCAGACATCAGACATCAGACATCAGATATCAGACACCAGACATCAGTTCTCAAACATCAGACATCAGTTCTCAGACATCAGACATCAGTTCTCAGACATCAGACATCAGTTCCCAGACACCAGACATCAGGCATCAGACACCAGACATCAGACATCAGACACCAGACATCAGACATCAAACACCAGACATCAGACATCAGACACCAGACACCAGACACCAGACATCAGTTATTAGACACCAGACATCAGACACCAGACATCAGACATCAGACACCAGACATGAGTTCTCAGACATCAGACATCAGATATCAGACATCAGACATCAGTTATCAGACATCAGACATCAGACATCAGTTATCAGACATCAGACATCAGTTCTCAGACATCAGACATCAGACATCAGACATCAGTTCTCAGACATCAGACATCAGTTCTCAGACATCAGACATCAGACATCAGACATCAGTTCTCAGACATCAGACATCAGACATCAGTTCTCAGACATCAGACATCAGACACCAGACATGAGACATCAGACATCAGACATCAAACATCAGTTCTCAGACATCAGTCAGACATCATACATCAGACACCAGACACCAGACATCAGACACCAGCCATCAGACACCAGACATCAGACATCAGTTCTCAGACATCAGTCAGACATCAGACATCAGACATCAGTTCTCAGACATCAGACATCAGATGCCAGACACCAGACATCAGACACCAGACATCAGTTCTCATACATCAGACATCAGTTCTCAGACATCAGACATCAGTTCTCAGACATCAGACATCAGACACCAGACATCAGACACCAGACACCAGACATCAGTTCTCAGACATCAGACACCAGACATCAGACATCAGACATCAGACACCAGTCATCAGACATCAGTTCTCAGACATCAGACATCAGTTCTCAGACATCAGACATCAGTTCTCAGACATCAGACATCAGACTCCAGACATCAGACATCAGACATCAGACACCAGACACCAGACATCAGACATCAGACATCAGACATCAGTTCTCAGACATCAGTCATCAGTTCTCAGACATCAGTCATCAGTTCTCAGACATCAGACATCAGTTCTCAGACATCAGACATCAGACACCAGACATCAGACACCAGACATCAGACATCAGTTCTCAGACATCAGACATCAGACACCAGACATCAGACATCAGACATCAGACATCAGACACCAGACACCAGACATCAGTTCTCAGACATCAGACATCAGACACCAGACACCAGACATCAGACATCAGACACCAGACATCAGTTCTCAGACATCAGACATCAGTTCTCAGATATCAGACAACAGTTCTCAGACATCAGATATCAGACACCAGACATCAGACATCAGTTCTCAGACATCAGACATCACTTCTCAGACATCAGATATCAGACACCAGACATCAGACATCAGACATCAGACACCAGACACCAGACATCAGACAACAGACAAGAGACATCAGTTCTCAGACATCAGACATCAGTTCTCAGACATCTGACATCAGACACCAGACATCAAACATCAGACACCAGTCATCAGACATCAGTTCTCAGACATCAGACATCAGTTCTCAGACATCAGACATCAGTTCTCAGACATCAGACATCAGACTCCAGACATCAGACATCAGACATCAGACACCAGACACCAGAAATCAGACATCAGACATCAGACATCTGTTCTCAGACATCAGACATCAGTTCTCAGACATCAGACATCATACACCAGACATCAGACACCAGACATCAGACATCAGACATCACACATCAGTTCTCAGACGTCAGACATCAGTTCTCAGACATCAGACATCAGTTACCAGACACCAGACATCAGACATCAGACATCAGACACCAGACATCAGACATCAGTTAACAGACACCAGACATCAGACATCAGTTCTCAGACATCAGTCAGACACCAGACATCAGACATCAGTTCTCAGACATCAGTCAGACACCAGACATCAGACATCAGTTCTCAGACATCAGACATCAGACACCAGACATCAGACATGAGTTATCAGACATCAGACATCAGTTCTCAGACATCAGTTCTCAGACATCAGACACCAGACATCAGACATGAGTTCTCAGACATCAGACATCAGTTCTCAGACACCAGACAACACACATCAGTTATCAGACATCAGACATCAGACATCAGTTCTCAGACATCAGACATCAAACATCAGACACCAAACATCAGACATCAGTTCTCAGACATCAGACATCAGTTACCAGACACCAGACATCAGACATCAGACATCAGACACCAGACATCAGACATCAGTTAACAGACACCAGACATCAGACATCAGTTCTCAGACATCAGTCAGACACCAGACATCAGACATCAGTTCTCAGACATCAGTCAGACACCAGACATCAGACATCAGTTCTCAGACATCAGACATCAGACACCAGACATCAGACATGAGTTATCAGACATCAGACATCAGTTCTCAGACATCAGTTCTCAGACATCAGACACCAGACATCAGACATGAGTTCTCAGACATCAGACATCAGTTCTCAGACACCAGACAACACACATCAGTTATCAGACATCAGACATCAGACATCAGTTCTCAGACATCAGACATCAAACATCAGACACCAAACATCAGACATGAGTTCTCAGACATCAGACATCAGACACCAGACATCAGTTATCAGACATCAGACATCTGACATCAGTTCTCAGACATCAGACATCAGTTCTCAGACATCAGACATCAGACATCAGACATCAGACACCAGACACCAGACATCAGACATCAGACATCAGACATCAGACATCAGACATCAGACATCAGTTCTCAGACATCAGTCAGACATCAGACATCAGACATCAGACACCAGACATCAGACATCAGACATCAGACACTAGACATGAGTTCTCAGACATCAGACACCAGACATCAGTTATCAGACATCAGACATCAGATATCAGACACCAGACATCAGACATCAGTTCTCAGACATAAGCCATCAGTTCTCAGACATCAGACATCAGACAATAGTTCTCAGACATCAAACATCAGACACCAAACATCAGACATGAGTTCTCAGACATCAGACATCAGACACCAGACATCAGTTATCAGACATCAGACATCTGACATCAGTTCTCAGACATCAGACATCAGACACCAGACATCAGACATCAGACATCAGACACCAGACATCAGACATCAGTTATCAGACATCAGACATCAGACGCCAGACAACAGACATCAGACACCAGACATCAGACATCAGTTATCAGACATCAGACATCAGACATCAGACATCAGACATCAGACACCAGACACCAGACATCAGACATCAGACATCAGTTCTCAGACATCAGTCAGACATCAGACATCAGACATCAGACACCAGACATCAGACATCAGACACTAGACATGAGTTCTCAGACATCAGACACCAGACATCAGTTATCAGACATCAGACATCAGATATCAGACACCAGACATCAGACATCAGTTCTCAGACATCAGACATCAGTTCTCAGACACCAGACATCAGACATCAGACACCAGACACCAGACATCAGACATCAGTTCTCAGACATCAGACATCAGACATCAGTTCTCAGACATCAGACATCAGACATCAGTTCTCAGACATCAGACATCAGACATCAGACACCAGATATCAGACATTAGACATCAGACATCAGACACCAGACACCAGACATCAGACACCAGACACCAGACATCAGTTCTCAGACATCAGACATCAGTTCTCAGATATCAGACAACAGTTCTCAGACATCAGACATCAGACACCAGACATCAGACATCAGTTCTCAGACATCAGACATCAGTTCTCAGACATCAGACATCAGTTCTCAGACATCAGACACCAGACATCAGACATCAGTCATCAGTTATCAGACATCAGACATCAGTTCTCAGACATCAGACATCAGACACCAGACATCAGACAACAGACACCAGACACCAGACACCAGACATCAGTTCTCAGACATCAGACATCAGACACCAGTCATCAGACATTAGACATCAGACATCAGACACCAGACACCAGACATCGGACACCAGACACCAAACATCAGTTCTCAGACATCAGACATGAGTTCTCAGACATCAGACATCAGTTCTCAGATATCAGACAACAGTTCTCAGACATCAGACACCAGACATCAGACATCAGTTCACAGACATCAGACATCAGTTCTCAGACATCAGACATCAGACATCAGACACCAGACACCAGACATCAGACATCAGACACCAGACATCAGACATCAGACACCAGACATCAGTTCTCAGACATCAGACATCAGTTCTCAGACATCAGACATCAGTTCTCAGACATCTGACATCAGACACCAGACATCAGACATCAGACACCAGACATCAGACATCAGTTCTCAGACATCAGACACCAGACATCAGACACGAGACATCAGACATCAGTTCTCAGACATCAGACATCAGTTCTCAGACATCAGACATCAGACAATAGTTCTCAGACATCAAACATCAGACACCAGACATCAGATATCAGACATCAGACACCAGACATCAGACATCAGACATCAGACATCAGACAGCAGACAGCAGACATCAGTTCTCAGACATCATACATCAGACATCAGTTCTCAGACATCAGACATCAGACACCAGACATCAGACACCAGACATCAGACATCAGACATCAGACACCAGACATCAGACATCAGACATCAGACATCAGACATCAGACACCAGACATCAGACATCAGACATCAGACATCAGTTCTCAGACATCAGACATCAGACACCAGACATCAGACATCAGTCACCAGACATCAGACATCAGTTCTCAGACATCAGACATCAGACATCAGACACCAGACATCAGACATTAGACATCAGACATTAGACACCATACACCAGACATCAGACACCAGACACCAGACATCAGTTCTCAGACATCAGACATCAGTTCTCAGATATCAGACAACAGTTCTCAGACATCAGACACCAGACACCAGACATCAGACATCAGTTCTCAGACATCAGACATCAGTTCTCAGACATCAGACATCAGACACCAGACATCAGACACCAGACATCAGTTCTCAGACAACAGACATCAGTTCTCAGACACCAGACATCAGACATGAGACATCAGACATCAGACAACAGACACCAGACATCAGTTCTCAGACATCAGACATGAGACATCAGGTCTCAGACATCAGACATCAGTTCTCAGACAACAGACATCAGACACCAGACATCAGAAACCAGACATCAGACAGCAGACATCAGACATTAAACACCAGACACCAGACACCAGACATCAGACATCAGACAACAGATATCAGACATCAGACACCAGACATCAGAGATCAGACATCAGACATCAGACATCAGTTCTCAGACATCAGACATCAGACACCAGACATCAGACACCAGACATCAGACATCAGACACCAGACATCAGACATCAGACATCAGTTCTCAGACATCAGTCAGACATCAGACATCAGACATCAGACACCAGACATCAGACATGAGTTCTCAGACATCAGACACCAGACATCAGTTATCAGACATCAGACATCAGATATCAGACATCAGACATCAGTTCTCAGACATCAGACATCAGACACCAGACATCAGACATCAGACATCAGACACCAGACATCAGACATCAGTTCTCAGACATCAGACATCAGACGCCAGACAACAGACATCAGACACCAGACATCAGACATCAGTTATCAGACATCAGACATCTGACATCAGACATCAGATATCAGACATCAGACATCAGACATCAGACACCAGACACCAGACATCAGACATCAGACATCAGTTCTCAGACATCAGTCAGACATCAGACATCAGACATCAGACACCAGACATCAGACATCAGACATCAGACATCAGACACTAGACATGAGTTCTCAGACATCAGACACCAGACATCAGTTATCTGACATCAGACATCAGATATCAGACACCAGACATCAGACATCAGATCTCAGACATCAGACATCAGTTCTCAGACAGCAGACATCAGACATCAGACACCAGACACCAGACATCAGACATCAGTTCTCAGACATCAGACATCAGACATCAGTTCTCAGACATCAGTCAGACATCAGACATCAGACATCAGACACCAGACATGAGTTCTCAGACATCAGACACCAGACATCAGTTATCAGACATCAGACATCAGACATCAGTTCTCAGACATCAGACATCAGTTCTCAGACATCAGACATCAGACACCAGACATCAGATATCAGACATCAGACACCAGACATCAGACATCAGTTCTCAGACATCAGACATCAGACGCCAGACAACAGACATCAGACACCAGACATCAGACATCAGACATCAGACATCAGACATCAGACATCAGTTCTCAGACATCAGTCAGACATCAGACATCAGACATCAGACACCAGACATCAGACATCAGACATCAGACACTAGACATGAGTTCTCAGACATCAGACACCAGACATCAGTTATCAGACATCAGACATCAGATATCAGACACCAGACATCAGACATCAGTTCTCAGACATAAGCCATCAGTTCTCAGACATCAGACATCAGACAATAGTTCTCAGACATCAAACATCAGACACCAAACATCAGACATGTGTTCTCAGACATCAGACATCAGACACCAGACATCAGTTATCAGACATCAGACATCTGACATCAGTTCTCAGACATCAGACATCAGTTCTCAGACATCAGACATCAGACATCAGACATCAGACACCAGACACCAGACATCAGACATCAGACATCAGACACCAGACACCAGACACCAGACATCAGTTCTCAGACAACAGTCAGACACCAGACATCAGACATCAGTCAGACACCAGACATCAGACATCAGACACCAGACATCAGACATCAGACACCAGACATGAGTTCTCAGACATCAGACACCAGACATCAGTTATCAGACATCAGACATCAGACATCAGTTATCAGACATCAGTTCTCAGACATCAGACATCAGACACCAGACATCAGACATCAGACATCAGACACCAGACATCAGACATCAGTTATCAGACATCAGACATCAGACGCCAGACAACAGACATCAGACACCAGACATCAGACATCAGTTATCAGACATCAGACATCAGACATCAGACATCAGACATCAGACATCAGACACCAGACACCAGACATCAGACATCAGACATCAGTTCTCAGACATCAGTCAGACATCAGACATCAGACATCAGACACCAGACATCAGACATCAGATATCAGACACTAGACATGAGTTCTCAGACATCAGACACCAGACATCAGTTCTCAGACATCAGACATCAGATATCAGACACCAGACATCAGACATCAGTTCTCAGACATCAGACATCAGTTCTCAGACACCAGACATCAGACATCAGACACCAGACACCAGACATCAGACATCAGTTCTCAGACATCAGACATCAGACATCAGTTCTCAGACATCAGACATCAGTTCTCAGACATCAGACATCAGACATCAGACACCAGATATCAGACATTAGACATCAGACATCAGACACCAGACACCAGACATCAGACACCAGACACCAGACATCAGTTCTCAGACATCAGACATCAGTTCTCAGATATCAGACAAAAGTTCTCAGACATCAGACATCAGACAACAGACATCAGACATCAGTTCTCAGACATCAGACATCAGTTCTCAGACATCAGACACCAGACATCAGACATCAGTCATCAGTTATCAGACATCAGACATCAGTTCTCAGACATCAGACATCAGACACCAGACATCAGACATCAGACACCAGACACCAGACACCAGACATCAGTTCTCAGACATCAGACATCAGACACCAGTCATCAGACATTAGACATCAGACATCAGACACCAGACACCAGACATCGGACACCAGACACCAAACATCAGTTCTCAGACATCAGACATGAGTTCTCAGACATCAGACATCAGTTCTCAGATATCAGACAACAGTTCTCAGACATCAGACACCAGACATCAGACATCAGTTCACAGACATCAGACATCAGTTCTCAGACATCAGACATCAGACATCAGACACCAGACACCAGACATCAGACATCAGACACCAGACATCAGACATCAGACACCAGACATCAGTTCTCAGACATCAGACATCAGTTCTCAGACATCAGACATCAGTTCTCAGACATCTGACATCAGACACCAGACATCAGACATCAGACACCAGACATCAGACATCAGTTCTCAGACATCAGACACCAGACATCAGACACGAGACATCAGACATCAGTTCTCAGACATCAGACATCAGTTCTCAGACATCAGACATCAGACAATAGTTCTCAGACATCAAACATCAGACACCAGACATCAGATATCAGACATCAGACACCAGACATCAGACATCAGACATCAGACAGCAGACAGCAGACATCAGTTCTCAGACATCAGACATCAGACATCAGTTCTCAGACATCAGACATCAGACACCAGACATCAGACACCAGACATCAGACATCAGACATCAGACACCAGACATCAGACATCAGACATCAGACATCAGACATCAGACACCAGACATCAGACATCAGACATCAGACATCAGTTCTCAGACATCAGACATCAGACACCAGACATCAGACATCAGTCACCAGACATCAGACATCAGTTCTCAGACATCAGACATCAGACATCAGACACCAGACATCAGACATTAGACATCAGACATTAGACACAATACACCAGACATCAGACACCAGACACCAGACATCAGTTCTCAGACATCAGACATCAGTTCTCAGATATCAGACAACAGTTCTCAGACATCAGACACCAGACACCAGACATCAGACATCAGTTCTCAGACATCAGACATCAGTTCTCAGACATCAGACATCAGACATCAGACACCAGACATCAGACACCAGACACCAGACATCAGTTCTCAGACATCAGACATCAGTTCTCAGACACCAGACATCAGACATGAGACATCAGACATCAGACAACAGACACCAGACATCAGTTCTCAGACATCAGACATGAGACATCAGTTCTCAGACATCAGACATCAGTTCTCAGACACCAGACATCAGACACCAGACATCAGAAACCAGACATCAGACAGCAGACATCAGACATTAAACACCAGACACCAGACATCAGACATCAGACAACAGACATCAGACACCAGACATCAGAGATCAGACATCAGACATCAGACATCAGTTCTCAGACATCAGACATCAGACACCAGACATCAGACATCAGACATCAGTTCTCAGACATCAGTCAGACATCAGACATCAGACATCAGAGATCAGACACCAGACATCAGACATCAGACAACAGGCACCAGACATCAGACATCAGACATCAGTTCTCAGACATCAGACATCAGTTCTCAGACATCAGACACCATACATCAGACATCAGTTCTCAGACATCAGACATCAGACATCAGTTCTCAGACATCAGACATCAGACATCAGTTCTCATACATCAGACATCAGACATCAGTTCTCAGACATCAGACATCATTTCTCAGACATCAGACATCAGACATCAGTTCTCATACATCAGACATCAGACACCAGACATCAGACATCAGACATCAGACACCAGACATCAGACACCAGATACCAGACATCAGACATCAGTTCTCAGACATCAGACATCAGGTCTCAGACATCAGTTATCAGTTCTTAGACATCAGACATCAGACACCAGACATCAGACATCAGACATCAGACATCAGTTCTCAGACATCAGTTCTCAGACATCAGACATCAGGTCTCAGACATCAGTTATCAGTTCTCAGACATCAGACACGAGACATCACACATCAGTTATCAGACATCAGACATCAGACATCAGTTCTCAGACATCAGACATCAGACACCAGACATCAGACATCAGACACCAGACATCAGACACAAGCCATCAGACACCAGACATCAGACATCAGTCAGACATCAGACACCAGACATCAGACATCAGACCTCAGACATCAGTCAGACATCAGACACCAGACATCAGACATCAGATACCAGACATCAGTTGTCAGACATCAGACATCAGACACCAGACATCAGACATCAGACACCAGACATCAGACACCAGACATCAGACATCAGACACCAGACATCAGACATCAGTTCTCAGACATCAGTCAGACATCAGACATCAGACATCAGACATCAGACACCAGACATCAGACATCAGACACCAGACATCAGACATCAGACACCAGACATCAGACATCAGTTATCAGACATCAGACATCAGACATCAGACATCAGTTATCAGACAACAGACATCAGTTCTCAGAAATCAGACACCAGACATCAGACACCAGACATCAGACATCAGACATCAGACATCAGTTCTCAGACGTCAGACATCAGTTCTCAGACATCAGACATCAGTTACCAGACACCAGACATCAGACATCAGACATCAGTTCTCAGACATCAGACATCAGACACCAGACATCAGACATCAGACACCAGACATCAGACATCAGTCAGACATCAGACATCAGACGCAAGACATCAGACACCAGACATCAGACACCAGACATCAGACACCAGACATCAGTCATCAGTCAGACATCAGACACCAGACATCAGACCTCAGACATCAGTCAGACATCAGACACCAGACATCAGACATCAGACATCAGACACCAGACATCAGTTATCAGACATCAGACATCAGACACCAGACATCAGACATCAGACACCAGACATCAGACATCAGACACCAGACATCAGACACCAGACATCAGACATCAGACACCAGACATCAGCCATCAGACACCAGACATCAGACATCAGACACCAGACATCAGACATCAGACATCAGTCAGAAATCAGACATCAGATAACAGACATCAGAAATCAGACACCAGACATCAGACACCAGACATCAGACATCAGACACCAGACATCAGACATCAGTCAGACATCAGACATCAGTCAGACATCAGACATCAAACATCAGACATCAGACATCAGTTCTCAGACATCAGACATCAGACACCAGACATCAGACATCAGACATCAGACACCAGACATCAGACATCAGACACCACACATCAGACATCAGACACCAGACATCAGACATCAGACATCAGACATCAGTTCTCAGACATCAGTCAGACATCAGACATCAGACACCAGACACCAGACATCAGACACCAGACATCAGACATCAGTTCTCAGACATCAGACATCAGTTCTCAGACATCAGACATCAGGCATCAGACATCAGACATTAGTTCTCAGACATCAAACATCAGACACCAGACATGAGTTCTCAGACATCAGACACCAGACATCAGACATCAGACATCAGACACCAGACACCAGACATCAGACATCAGACATCAGTTCTCAGACATCAGACATGAGACATCAGTTCTCAGACACCAGACATCAGACATCAGACACCAGACATCAGTTCTCAGACATCAGTTCTCAGACATCAGACATCAGTTCTCAGACATCAGATATCAGACACCAGACATCAGACATCAGACACCAGACATCAGTTATCACACATCAGACATCAGACATCAGTTCTCAGACATCAGACATCAGACATCAGTTCTCAGACATCAGACCTCAGACATCAGACATCAGACATCAGTTCTCAGACATCAGACATCAGACACCAGACATCAGACATCAGACATCAGACACCAGACATCAGACATCAGTTCTCAGACATCAGACATCAGTTCTCAGACATCAGACATCAGACACCAGATATCAGACACCAGACATCAGACATCAGACATCAGTTCTCAGACATCAGACACCAGACATCAGTTCTCAGACATCAGACATCAGTTCTCAGATATCAGACATCAGACATCAGTTCTCAGACATGAGACATCAGACATCAGACATCAGACATCAGTTCTCAGACATCAGACATCAGACATCAGTTCTCAGACATCAGACATCAGTTCTCAGACATCAGACATCAGTTACCAGACACCAGACATCAGGCATCAGACACCAGACATCAGACATCAGACACCAGACATCAGACATCAGACACCAGACACCAGACATCAGACACCAGACATCAGTTATTATACACCAGACATCAGACACCAGACATCAGACATCAGACACCAGACATGAGTTCTCAGAGATCAGACATCAGATATCAGACATCAGATATCAGTTATCAGACATCAGACATCAGACATCAGTTATCAGACATCAGACATCAGTTCTCAGACATCAGACATCAGACATCAGTTCTCAGACATCAGACATCAGTTCTCAGACATCAGACATCAGACATCAGTTCTCAGACATCAGACATCAGACATCAGTTCTCAGACATCAGACATCAGACACCAGACATGAGACATCAGACATCAGACATCAAACATCAGTTCTCAGACATCAGTCAGACATCATACATCAGACACCAGACATCAGACATCAGACACCAGCCATCAGACACCAGACATCAGAGATCAGTTCTCAGACATCAGTCAGACATCAGACATCAGACATCAGTTCTCAGACATCAGACATCAGACATCAGACACCAGATATCAGACATTAGACATCAGACATCAGACACCAGACACCAGACATCAGACACCAGACACCAGACATCAGTTCTCAGACATCAGACATCAGTTCTCAGATATCAGACAACAGTTCTCAGACATCAGACATCAGACACCAGACATCAGACATCAGTTCTCAGACATCAGACATCAGTTCTCAGACATCAGACATCAGTTCTCAGACATCAGACACCAGACATCAGACATCAGTCATCAGTTATCAGACATCAGACATCAGTTCTCAGACATCAGACATCAGACACCAGACATCAGACAACAGACACCAGACACCAGACACCAGACATCAGTTCTCAGACATCAGACATCAGACACCAGTCATCAGACATTAGACATCAGACATCAGACACCAGACACCAGACATCGGACACCAGACACCAAACATCAGTTCTCAGACATCAGACATGAGTTCTCAGACATCAGACATCAGTTCTCAGATATCAGACAACAGTTCTCAGACATCAGACACCAGACATCAGACATCAGTTCACAGACATCAGACATCAGTTCTCAGACATCAGACATCAGACATCAGACACCAGACACCAGACATCAGACATCAGACACCAGACATCAGACATCAGACACCAGACATCAGTTCTCAGACATCAGACATCAGTTCTCAGACATCAGACATCAGTTCTCAGACATCTGACATCAGACACCAGACATCAGACATCAGACACCAGACATCAGACATCAGTTCTCAGACATCAGACACCAGACATCAGACACGAGACATCAGACATCAGTTCTCAGACATCAGACATCAGTTCTCAGACATCAGACATCAGACAATAGTTCTCAGACATCAAACATCAGACACCAGACATCAGATATCAGACATCAGACACCAGACATCAGACATCAGACATCAGACATCAGACAGCAGACAGCAGACATCAGTTCTCAGACATCATACATCAGACATCAGTTCTCAGACATCAGACATCAGACACCAGACATCAGACACCAGACATCAGACATCAGACATCAGACACCAGACATCAGACATCAGACATCAGACATCAGACATCAGACACCAGACATCAGACATCAGACATCAGACATCAGACATCAGTTCTCAGACATCAGACATCAGACACCAGACATCAGACATCAGTCACCAGACATCAGACATCAGTTCTCAGACATCAGACATCAGACATCAGACATCAGACACCAGACATCAGACATTAGACATCAGACATTAGACACCATACACCAGACATCAGACACCAGACACCAGACATCAGTTCTCAGACATCAGACATCAGTTCTCAGATATCAGACAACAGTTCTCAGACATCAGACACCAGACACCAGACATCAGACATCAGTTCTCAGACATCAGACATCAGTTCTCAGACATCAGACATCAGACACCAGACATCAGACATCAGACACCAGACATCAGTTCTCAGACAACAGACATCAGTTCTCAGACACCAGACATCAGACATGAGACATCAGACATCAGACAACAGACACCAGACATCAGTTCTCAGACATCAGACATGAGACATCAGGTCTCAGACATCAGACATCAGTTCTCAGACACCAGACATCAGACACCAGACATCAGAAACCAGACATCAGACAGCAGACATCAGACATTAAACACCAGACACCAGACATCAGACATCAGACAACAGATATCAGACATCAGACACCAGACATCAGAGATCAGACATCAGACATCAGACATCAGTTCTCAGACATCAGACATCAGACACCAGACATCAGACACCAGACATCAGACATCAGACACCAGACATCAGACATCAGACATCAGTTCTCAGACATCAGTCAGACATCAGACATCAGACATCAGACACCAGACATCAGACATGAGTTCTCAGACATCAGACATCAGTTATCAGACATCAGACATCAGATATCAGACATCAGACATCAGTTCTCAGACATCAGACATCAGACACCAGACATCAGACATCAGACATCAGACACCAGACATCAGACATCAGTTCTCAGACATCAGACATCAGACGCCAGACAACAGACATCAGACACCAGACATCAGACATCAGTTATCAGACATCAGACATCTGACATCAGACATCAGACATCAGACATCAGACATCAGACACCAGACACCAGACATCAGACATCAGACATCAGTTCTCAGACATCAGTCAGACATCAGACATCAGACATCAGACACCAGACATCAGACATCAGACATCAGACATCAGACACTAGACATGAGTTCTCAGACATCAGACACCAGACATCAGTTATCTGACATCAGACATCAGATATCAGACACCAGACATCAGACATCAGATCTCAGACATCAGACATCAGTTCTCAGACAGCAGACATCAGACATCAGACACCAGACACCTGACATCAGACATCAGTTCTCAGACATCAGACATCAGACATCAGTTCTCAGACATCAGTCAGACATCAGACATCAGACATCAGACACCAGACATGAGTTCTCAGACATCAGACACCAGACATCAGTTATCAGACATCAGACATCAGACATCAGTTCTCAGACATCAGACATCAGTTCTCAGACATCAGACATCAGACACCAGACATCAGATATCAGACATCAGACACCAGACATCAGACATCAGTTCTCAGACATCAGACATCAGACGCCAGACAACAGACATCAGACACCAGACATCAGACATCAGACATCAGACATCAGACATCAGACATCAGTTCTCAGACATCAGTCAGACATCAGACATCAGACATCAGACACCAGACATCAGACATCAGACATCAGACACTAGACATGAGTTCTCAGACATCAGACACCAGACATCAGTTATCAGACATCAGACATCAGATATCAGACACCAGACATCAGACATCAGTTCTCAGACATAAGCCATCAGTTCTCAGACATCAGACATCAGACAATAGTTCTCAGACATCAAACATCAGACACCAAACATCAGACATGTGTACTCAGACATCGGACATCAGACACCAGACATCAGTTATCAGACATCAGACATCTGACATCAGTTCTCAGACATCAGACATCAGTTCTCAGACATCAGACATCAGACATCAGACATCAGACACCAGACACCAGACATCAGACATCAGACATCAGACACCAGACACCAGACACCAGACATCAGTTCTCAGACAACAGTCAGACACCAGACATCAGACATCAGTCAGACACCAGACATCAGACATTAGACACCAGACATCAGACATCAGACACCAGACATGAGTTCTCAGACATCAGACACCAGACATCAGTTATCAGACATCAGACATCAGTTATCAGACATCAGTTCTCAGACATCAGACATCAGACACCAGACATCAGACATCAGACATCAGACACCAGACATCAGACATCAGTTATCAGACATCAGACATCAGACGCCAGACAACAGACATCAGACACCAGACATCAGACATCAGTTATCAGACATCAGACATCAGACATCAGACATCAGACATCAGACATCAGACACCAGACACCAGACATCAGACATCAGACATCAGTTCTCAGACATCAGTCAGACATCAGACATCAGACATCAGACACCAGACATCAGACATCAGATATCAGACACTAGACATGAGTTCTCAGACATCAGACACCAGACATCAGTTCTCAGACATCAGACATCAGATATCAGACACCAGACATCAGACATCAGTTCTCAGACATCAGACATCAGTTCTCAGACACCAGACATCAGACATCAGACACCAGACACCAGACATCAGACATCAGTTCTCAGACATCAGACATCAGACATCAGTTCTCAGACATCAGACATCAGTTCTCAGACATCAGACATCAGACATCAGACACCAGATATCAGACATTAGACATCAGACATCAGACACCAGACACCAGACATCAGACACCAGACACCAGACATCAGTTCTCAGACATCAGACATCAGTTCTCAGATATCAGACAAAAGTTCTCAGACATCAGACATCAGACAACAGACATCAGACATCAGTTCTCAGACATCAGACATCAGTTCTCAGACATCAGACATCAGTTCTCAGACATCAGACACCAGACATCAGACATCAGTCATCAGTTATCAGACATCAGACATCAGTTCTCAGACATCAGACATCAGACACCAGACATCAGACATCAGACACCAGACACCAGACACCAGACATCAGTTCTCAGACATCAGACATCAGACACCAGTCATCAGACATTAGACATCAGACATCAGACACCAGACACCAGACATCGGACACCAGACACCAAACATCAGTTCTCAGACATCAGACATGAGTTCTCAGACATCAGACATCAGTTCTCAGATATCAGACAACAGTTCTCAGACATCAGACACCAGACATCAGACATCAGTTCACAGACATCAGACATCAGTTCTCAGACATCAGACATCAGACATCAGACACCAGACACCAGACATCAGACATCAGACACCAGACATCAGACATCAGACACCAGACATCAGTTCTCAGACATCAGACATCAGTTCTCAGACATCAGACATCAGTTCTCAGACATCTGACATCAGACACCAGACATCAGACATCAGACACCAGACATCAGACATCAGTTCTCAGACATCAGACACCAGACATCAGACACGAGACATCAGACATCAGTTCTCAGACATCAGACATCAGTTCTCAGACATCAGACATCAGACAATAGTTCTCAGACATCAAACATCAGACACCAGACATCAGATATCAGACATCAGACACCAGACATCAGACATCAGACATCAGACAGCAGACAGCAGACATCAGTTCTCAGACATCAGACATCAGACATCAGTTCTCAGACATCAGACATCAGACATCAGACACCAGACATCAGACACCAGACATCAGACATCAGACATCAGACACCAGACATCAGACATCAGACATCAGACATCAGACATCAGACACCAGACATCAGACATCAGACATCAGACATCAGTTCTCAGACATCAGACATCAGACACCAGACATCAGACATCAGTCACCAGACATCAGACATCAGTTCTCAGACATCAGACATCAGACATCAGACACCAGACATCAGACATTAGACATCAGACATTAGACACAATACACCAGACATCAGACACCAGACACCAGACATCAGTTCTCAGACATCAGACATCAGTTCTCAGATATCAGACAACAGTTCTCAGACATCAGACACCAGACACCAGACATCAGACATCAGTTCTCAGACATCAGACATCAGTTCTCAGACATCAGACATCAGACATCAGACACCAGACATCAGACATCAGACACCAGACATCAGTTCTCAGACATCAGACATCAGTTCTCAGACACCAGACATCAGACATGAGACATCAGACATCAGACAACAGACACCAGACATCAGTTCTCAGACATCAGACATGAGACATCAGTTCTCAGACATCAGACATCAGTTCTCAGACACCAGACATCAGACACCAGACATCAGAAACCAGACATCAGACAGCAGACATCAGACATTAAACACCAGACACCAGACACCAGACATCAGACATCAGACAACAGACATCAGACACCAGACATCAGAGATCAGACATCAGACATCAGACATCAGTTTTCAGACATCAGACATCAGACACCAGACATCAGACATCAGACATCAGACATCAGTTCTCAGACATCAGTCAGACATCAGACATCAGACATCAGAGATCAGACACCAGACATCAGACATCAGACAACAGGCACCAGACATCAGACATCAGACATCAGTTCTCAGACATCAGACATCAGTTCTCAGACATCAGACACCATACATCAGACATCAGTTCTCAGACATCAGACATCAGACATCAGTTCTCAGACATCAGACATCAGACATCAGTTCTCATACATCAGACATCAGACATCAGTTCTCAGACATCAGACATCATTTCTCAGACATCAGACATCAGACATCAGTTCTCATACATCAGACATCAGACACCAGACATCAGACATCAGACATCAGACACCAGACATCAGACACCAGATACCAGACATCAGACATCAGTTCTCAGACATCAGACATCAGGTCTCAGACATCAGTTATCAGTTCTTAGACATCAGACATCAGACACCAGACATCAGACATCAGACATCAGACATCAGTTCTCAGACATCAGTTCTCAGACATCAGACATCAGGTCTCAGACATCAGTTATCAGTTCTCAGACATCAGACACGAGACATCACACATCAGTTATCAGACATCAGACATCAGACATCAGTTCTCAGACATCAGACATCAGACACCAGACATCAGACATCAGACACCAGACATCAGACACAAGCCATCAGACACCAGACATCAGACATCAGTCAGACATCAGACACCAGACATCAGACATCAGACCTCAGACATCAGTCAGACATCAGACACCAGACATCAGACATCAGATACCAGACATCAGTTGTCAGACATCAGACATCAGACACCAGACATCAGACATCAGACACCAGACATCAGACACCAGACATCAGACATCAGACACCAGACATCAGACATCAGTTCTCAGACATCAGTCAGACATCAGACATCAGACATCAGACATCAGACACCAGACATCAGACATCAGACACCAGACATCAGACATCAGTTATCAGACATCAGACATCAGACATCAGACATCAGTTATCAGACAACAGACATCAGTTCTCAGAAATCAGACACCAGACATCAGACACCAGACATCAGACATCAGACATCAGACATCAGTTCTCAGACGTCAGACATCAGTTCTCAGACATCAGACATCAGTTACCAGACACCAGACATCAGACATCAGACATCAGTTCTCAGACATCAGACATCAGACACCAGACATCAGACATCAGACACCAGACATCAGACATCAGTCAGACATCAGACATCAGACGCAAGACATCAGACACCAGACATCAGACACCAGACATCAGACACCAGACATCAGTCATCAGTCAGACATCAGACACCAGACATCAGACCTCAGACATCAGTCAGACATCAGACACCAGACATCAGACATCAGACATCAGACACCAGACATCAGTTATCAGACATCAGACATCAGACACCAGACATCAGACATCAGACATCAGACATCAGACACCAGACATCAGACACCAGACATCAGACATCAGACACCAGACATCAGCCATCAGACACCAGACATCAGACATCAGACACCAGACATCAGACATCAGACATCAGACATCAGTCAGAAATCAGACATCAGATAACAGACATCAGAAATCAGACACCAGACATCAGACACCAGACATCAGACATCAGACACCAGACATCAGACATCAGTCAGACATCAGACATCAGTCAGACATCAGACATCAAACATCAGACATCAGACATCAGTTCTCAGACATCAGACATCAGACACCAGACATCAGACATCAGACATCAGACACCAGACATCAGACATCAGACACCAGACATCAGACATCAGACACCAGACATCAGACATCAGACATCAGACATCAGTTCTCAGACATCAGTCAGACATCAGACATCAGACACCAGACACCAGACATCAGACACCAGACATCAGACATCAGTTCTCAGACATCAGACATCAGTTCTCAGACATCAGACATCAGGCATCAGACATCAGACATTAGTTCTCAGACATCAAACATCAGACACCAGACATGAGTTCTCAGACATCAGACACCAGACATCAGACATCAGACATCAGACACCAGACACCAGACATCAGACATCAGACATCAGTTCTCAGACATCAGACATGAGACATCAGTTCTCAGACACCAGACATCAGACATCAGACACCAGACATCAGTTCTCAGACATCAGACATCAGTTCTCAGACATCAGATATCAGACACCAGACATCAGACATCAGACACCAGACATCAGTTATCACACATCAGACATCAGACATCAGTTCTCAGACATCAGACATCAGACATCAGTTCTCAGACATCAGACCTCAGACATCAGACATCAGACATCAGTTCTCAGACATCAGACATCAGACACCAGACATCAGACATCAGACATCAGACACCAGACATCAGACATCAGTTCTCAGACATCAGACATCAGTTCTCAGACATCAGACATCAGACACCAGATATCAGACACCAGACATCAGACATCAGACATCAGTTCTCAGACATCAGACACCAGACATCAGTTCTCAGACATCAGACATCAGTTCTCAGATATCAGACATCAGACATCAGTTCTCAGACATGAGACATCAGACATCAGACATCAGACATCAGTTCTCAGACATCAGACATCAGACATCAGTTCTCAGACATCAGACATCAGTTCTCAGACATCAGACATCAGTTACCAGACACCAGACATCAGGCATCAGACACCAGACATCAGACATCAGACACCAGACATCAGACATCAGACACCAGACACCAGACATCAGACACCAGACATCAGTTATTATACACCAGACATCAGACACCAGACATCAGACATCAGACACCAGACATGAGTTCTCAGAGATCAGACATCAGATATCAGACATCAGATATCAGTTATCAGACATCAGACATCAGACATCAGTTATCAGACATCAGACATCAGTTCTCAGACATCAGACATCAGACATCAGTTCTCAGACATCAGACATCAGTTCTCAGACATCAGACATCAGACATCAGTTCTCAGACATCAGACATCAGACATCAGTTCTCAGACATCAGACATCAGTTCTCAGACACCAGACATCAGACATCAGTTCTCAGACATCAGACATCAGACGCCAGACAACAGACATCAGACACCAGACATCAGACATCAGTTATCAGACATCAGACATCTGACATCAGACATCAGACATCAGACATCAGACATCAGACATCAGACACCAGACACCAGACATCAGACATCAGACATCAGTTCTCAGACATCAGTCAGACATCAGACATCAGACATCAGACACCAGACATCAGACATCAGACATCAGACATCAGACACTAGACATGAGTTCTCAGACATCAGACACCAGACATCAGTTATCTGACATCAGACATCAGATATCAGACACCAGACATCAGACATCAGATCTCAGACATCAGACATCAGTTCTCAGACAGCAGACATCAGACATCAGACACCAGACACCTGACATCAGACATCAGTTCTCAGACATCAGACATCAGACATCAGTTCTCAGACATCAGTCAGACATCAGACATCAGACATCAGACACCAGACATGAGTTCTCAGACATCAGACACCAGACATCAGTTATCAGACATCAGACATCAGACATCAGTTCTCAGACATCAGACATCAGTTCTCAGACATCAGACATCAGACACCAGACATCAGATATCAGACATCAGACACCAGACATCAGACATCAGTTCTCAGACATCAGACATCAGACGCCAGACAACAGACATCAGACACCAGACATCAGACATCAGACATCAGACATCAGACATCAGACATCAGTTCTCAGACATCAGTCAGACATCAGACATCAGACATCAGACACCAGACATCAGACATCAGACATCAGACACTAGACATGAGTTCTCAGACATCAGACACCAGACATCAGTTATCAGACATCAGACATCAGATATCAGACACCAGACATCAGACATCAGTTCTCAGACATAAGCCATCAGTTCTCAGACATCAGACATCAGACAATAGTTCTCAGACATCAAACATCAGACACCAAACATCAGACATGTGTACTCAGACATCGGACATCAGACACCAGACATCAGTTATCAGACATCAGACATCTGACATCAGTTCTCAGACATCAGACATCAGTTCTCAGACATCAGACATCAGACATCAGACATCAGACACCAGACACCAGACATCAGACATCAGACATCAGACATCAGACACCAGACACCAGACACCAGACATCAGTTCTCAGACAACAGTCAGACACCAGACATCAGACATCAGTCAGACACCAGACATCAGACATCAGACACCAGACATCAGACATCAGACACCAGACATGAGTTCTCAGACATCAGACACCAGACATCAGTTATCAGACATCAGACATCAGACATCAGTTATCAGACATCAGTTCTTAGACATCAGACATCAGACACCAGACATCAGACATCAGACACCAGACATCAGACATCAGTTATCAGACATCAGACATCAGACGCCAGACAACAGACATCAGACACCAGACATCAGACATCAGTTATCAGACATCAGACATCAGACATCAGACATCAGACATCAGACACCAGACACCAGACATCAGACATCAGACATCAGTTCTCAGACATCAGTCAGACATCAGACATCAGACATCAGACACCAGACATCAGACATCAGATATCAGACACTAGACATGAGTTCTCAGACATCAGACACCAGACATCAGTTCTCAGACATCAGACATCAGATATCAGACACCAGACATCAGACATCAGTTCTCAGACATCAGACATCAGTTCTCAGACACCAGACATCAGACATCAGACACCAGACACCAGACATCAGACATCAGTTCTCAGACATCAGACATCAGACATCAGTTCTCAGACATCAGACATCAGTTCTCAGACATCAGACATCAGACATCAGACACCAGATATCAGACATTAGACATCAGACATCAGACACCAGACACCAGACATCAGACACCAGACACCAGACATCAGTTCTCAGACATCAGACATCAGTTCTCAGATATCAGACAAAAGTTCTCAGACATCAGACATCAGACAACAGACATCAGACATCAGTTCTCAGACATCAGACATCAGTTCTCAGACATCAGACATCAGTTCTCAGACATCAGACACCAGACATCAGACATCAGTCATCAGTTATCAGACATCAGACATCAGTTCTCAGACATCAGACATCAGACACCAGACATCAGACATCAGACACCAGACACCAGACACCAGACATCAGTTCTCAGACATCAGACATCAGACACCAGTCATCAGACATTAGACATCAGACATCAGACACCAGACACCAGACATCGGACACCAGACACCAAACATCAGTTCTCAGACATCAGACATGAGTTCTCAGACATCAGACATCAGTTCTCAGATATCAGACAACAGTTCTCAGACATCAGACACCAGACATCAGACATCAGTTCACAGACATCAGACATCAGTTCTCAGACATCAGACATCAGACATCAGACACCAGACACCAGACATCAGACATCAGACACCAGACATCAGACATCAGACACCAGACATCAGTTCTCAGACATCAGACATCAGTTCTCAGACATCAGACATCAGTTCTCAGACATCTGACATCAGACACCAGACATCAGACATCAGACACCAGACATCAGACATCAGTTCTCAGACATCAGACACCAGACATCAGACACGAGACATCAGACATCAGTTCTCAGACATCAGACATCAGTTCTCAGACATCAGACATCAGACAATAGTTCTCAGACATCAAACATCAGACACCAGACATCAGATATCAGACATCAGACACCAGACATCAGACATCAGACATCAGACAGCAGACAGCAGACATCAGTTCTCAGACATCAGACATCAGACATCAGTTCTCAGACATCAGACATCAGACATCAGACACCAGACATCAGACACCAGACATCAGACATCAGACATCAGACACCAGACATCAGACATCAGACATCAGACATCAGACATCAGACACCAGACATCAGACATCAGACATCAGACATCAGTTCTCAGACATCAGACATCAGACACCAGACATCAGACATCAGTCACCAGACATCAGACATCAGTTCTCAGACATCAGACATCAGACATCAGACACCAGACATCAGACATTAGACATCAGACATTAGACACAATACACCAGACATCAGACACCAGACACCAGACATCAGTTCTCAGACATCAGACATCAGTTCTCAGATATCAGACAACAGTTCTCAGACATCAGACACCAGACACCAGACATCAGACATCAGTTCTCAGACATCAGACATCAGTTCTCAGACATCAGACATCAGACATCAGACACCAGACATCAGACATCAGACACCAGACATCAGTTCTCAGACATCAGACATCAGTTCTCAGACACCAGACATCAGACATGAGACATCAGACATCAGACAACAGACACCAGACATCAGTTCTCAGACATCAGACATGAGACATCAGTTCTCAGACATCAGACATCAGTTCTCAGACACCAGACATCAGACACCAGACATCAGAAACCAGACATCAGACAGCAGACATCAGACATTAAACACCAGACACCAGACACCAGACATCAGACATCAGACAACAGACATCAGACACCAGACATCAGAGATCAGACATCAGACATCAGACATCAGTTCTCAGACATCAGACATCAGACACCAGACATCAGACATCAGACATCAGACATCAGTTCTCAGACATCAGTCAGACATCAGACATCAGACATCAGAGATCAGACACCAGACATCAGACATCAGACAACAGGCACCAGACATCAGACATCAGACATCAGTTCTCAGACATCAGACATCAGTTCTCAGACATCAGACACCATACATCAGACATCAGTTCTCAGACATCAGACATCAGACATCAGTTCTCAGACATCAGACATCAGACATCAGTTCTCATACATCAGACATCAGACATCAGTTCTCAGACATCAGACATCATTTCTCAGACATCAGACATCAGACATCAGTTCTCATACATCAGACATCAGACACCAGACATCAGACATCAGACATCAGACACCAGACATCAGACACCAGATACCAGACATCAGACATCAGTTCTCAGACATCAGACATCAGGTCTCAGACATCAGTTATCAGTTCTTAGACATCAGACATCAGACACCAGACATCAGACATCAGACATCAGACATCAGTTCTCAGACATCAGTTCTCAGACATCAGACATCAGGTCTCAGACATCAGTTATCAGTTCTCAGACATCAGACACGAGACATCACACATCAGTTATCAGACATCAGACATCAGACATCAGTTCTCAGACATCAGACATCAGACACCAGACATCAGACATCAGACACCAGACATCAGACACAAGCCATCAGACACCAGACATCAGACATCAGTCAGACATCAGACACCAGACATCAGACATCAGACCTCAGACATCAGTCAGACATCAGACACCAGACATCAGACATCAGATACCAGACATCAGTTGTCAGACATCAGACATCAGACACCAGACATCAGACATCAGACACCAGACATCAGACACCAGACATCAGACATCAGACACCAGACATCAGACATCAGTTCTCAGACATCAGTCAGACATCAGACATCAGACATCAGACATCAGACACCAGACATCAGACATCAGACACCAGACATCAGACATCAGTTATCAGACATCAGACATCAGACATCAGTTATCAGACAACAGACATCAGTTCTCAGAAATCAGACACCAGACATCAGACACCAGACATCAGACATCAGACATCAGACATCAGTTCTCAGACGTCAGACATCAGTTCTCAGACATCAGACATCAGTTACCAGACACCAGACATCAGACATCAGACATCAGTTCTCAGACATCAGACATCAGACACCAGACATCAGACATCAGACACCAGACATCAGACATCAGTCAGACATCAGACATCAGACGCAAGACATCAGACACCAGACATCAGACACCAGACATCAGACACCAGACATCAGTCATCAGTCAGACATCAGACACCAGACATCAGACCTCAGACATCAGTCAGACATCAGACACCAGACATCAGACATCAGACATCAGACACCAGACATCAGTTATCAGACATCAGACATCAGACACCAGACATCAGACATCAGACATCAGACATCAGACACCAGACATCAGACACCAGACATCAGACATCAGACACCAGACATCAGCCATCAGACACCAGACATCAGACATCAGACACCAGACATCAGACATCAGACATCAGTCAGAAATCAGACATCAGATAACAGACATCAGAAATCAGACACCAGACATCAGACACCAGACATCAGACATCAGACACCAGACATCAGACATCAGTCAGACATCAGACATCAGTCAGACATCAGACATCAAACATCAGACATCAGACATCAGTTCTCAGACATCAGACATCAGACACCAGACATCAGACATCAGACATCAGACACCAGACATCAGACATCAGACACCAGACATCAGACATCAGACACCAGACATCAGACATCAGACATCAGACATCAGTTCTCAGACATCAGTCAGACATCAGACATCAGACACCAGACACCAGACATCAGACACCAGACATCAGACATCAGTTCTCAGACATCAGACATCAGTTCTCAGACATCAGACATCAGGCATCAGACATCAGACATTAGTTCTCAGACATCAAACATCAGACACCAGACATGAGTTCTCAGACATCAGACACCAGACATCAGACATCAGACATCAGACACCAGACACCAGACATCAGACATCAGACATCAGTTCTCAGACATCAGACATGAGACATCAGTTCTCAGACACCAGACATCAGACATCAGACACCAGACATCAGTTCTCAGACATCAGTTCTCAGACATCAGACATCAGTTCTCAGACATCAGATATCAGACACCAGACATCAGACATCAGACACCAGACATCAGTTATCACACATCAGACATCAGACATCAGTTCTCAGACATCAGACATCAGACATCAGTTCTCAGACATCAGACCTCAGACATCAGACATCAGACATCAGTTCTCAGACATCAGACATCAGACACCAGACATCAGACATCAGACATCAGACACCAGACATCAGACATCAGTTCTCAGACATCAGACATCAGTTCTCAGACATCAGACATCAGACACCAGATATCAGACACCAGACATCAGACATCAGACATCAGTTCTCAGACATCAGACACCAGACATCAGTTCTCAGACATCAGACATCAGTTCTCAGATATCAGACATCAGACATCAGTTCTCAGACATGAGACATCAGACATCAGACATCAGACATCAGTTCTCAGACATCAGACATCAGACATCAGTTCTCAGACATCAGACATCAGTTCTCAGACATCAGACATCAGTTACCAGACACCAGACATCAGGCATCAGACACCAGACATCAGACATCAGACACCAGACATCAGACATCAGACACCAGACACCAGACATCAGACACCAGACATCAGTTATTATACACCAGACATCAGACACCAGACATCAGACATCAGACACCAGACATGAGTTCTCAGAGATCAGACATCAGATATCAGACATCAGATATCAGTTATCAGACATCAGACATCAGACATCAGATATCAGACATCAGACATCAGTTCTCAGACATCAGACATCAGACATCAGTTCTCAGACATCAGACATCAGTTCTCAGACATCAGACATCAGACATCAGTTCTCAGACATCAGACATCAGACATCAGTTCTCAGACATCAGACATCAGACACCAGACATGAGACATCAGACATCAGACATCAAACATCAGTTCTCAGACATCAGTCAGACATCATACATCAGACACCAGACATCAGACATCAGACACCAGCCATCAGACACCAGACATCAGAGATCAGTTCTCAGACATCAGTCAGACATCAGACATCAGACATCAGTTCTCAGACATCAGACATCAGACGCCAGACACCAGACATCAGACACCAGACATCAGTTCTCAGACATCAGACATCAGTTCTCAGACATCAGACATCAGACATCAGTTCTCAGACATCAGACATCAGACACCAGACATCAGACATCAGACACCAGACATCAGTTCTCAGACATCAGACACCAGACATCAGACATCAGACACCAGTCATCAGACATCAGTTCTCAGACATCAGACATCAGTTCTCAGACATCAGACATCAGTTCTCAGACATCAGACATCAGGCTCCAGACATCAGACATCAGACATCAGACATCAGACACCAGACACCAGACATCAGACATCAGTTCTCAGACATCAGTCATCAGTTCTCAGACATCAGACATCAGACATCAGTTCTCAGACATCAGACATCAGACACCAGACATCAGACACCAGATATCAGACATCAAACATCAGACATCAGACATCAGACATCAGTTCTCAGACATCAGACATCAGACACCAGACATCAGACATCAGACATCAGACATCAGACACCAGACACCAGACATCAGTTCTCAGACATCAGACATCAGACACCAGACACCAGACATCAGACATCAGACACCAGACATCAGTTCTCAGACATCAGACATCAGTTCTCAGATATCAGACAACAGTTCTCAGACATCAGATATCAGACACCAGACATCAGACATCAGTTCTCAGACATCAGACATCACTTCTCAGACATCAGATATCAGACACCAGACATCAGACATCAGACACCAGACACCAGATATCAGACAACAGACAAGAGACATCAGTTCTCAGACATCAGACATCAGTTCTCAGACATCTGACATCAGACACCAGACATCAGACATCAGACACCAGTCATCAGACATCAGTTCTCAGACATCAGACATCAGCTCTCAGACATCAGACATCAGTTCTCAGACATCAGACATCAGACTCCAGACATCAGACATCAGACACCAGACACCAGAAATCAGACATCAGACATCAGACATTAGTTATCAGACATCAGACATCAGTTCTCAGACATCAGACATCAGTTCTCAGACATCAGACATCATACACCAGACATCAGACACCAGACATCAGACATCAAACATCAGTTCTCAGACATCAGTCAGACATCAGACACCAGACATCAGACATCAGACACCAGACATCAGACACCAGACATCAGATATTAGACACCAGACATCAGACACCAGACATCAGTTCTCAGAAATCAGACACCAGACATCAGACACCAGACATCAGACATCAGACATCAGACATCAGTTCTCAGACGTCAGACATCAGTTCTCAGACATCAGACATCAGTTACCAGACACCAGACATCAGACATCAGACATCAGACACCAGACATCAGACATCAGTTAACAGACACCAGACATCAGTTCTCAGACATCAGTCAGACACCAGACATCAGACATCAGTTCTCAGACATCAGTCAGACACCAGACATCAGACATCAGTTCTCAGACATCAGACATCAGACACCAGACATCAGACATGAGTTATCAGACATCAGACATCAGTTCTCAGACATCAGACATCAGTTCTCAGACATCAGACACCAGACATCAGATATGAGTTCTCAGACATCAGACACCAGACATCAGACATCAGACATCAGTTCTCAGACATCAGACATCAGACACCAGACATCAGACATCAGACATCAGACACCAGACATCAGACATCAGTTCTCAGACATCAGACATCAGACACCAGACATCATACATCAGACACCAGACATCAGACATCAGACATCAGACATCAGTTCTCAGACATCAGACATCAGACATCAGACACCAGACATCAGACATCAGTTCTCAGACATCAGACATGAGACATCAGTTCTCAGACATCAGACATCAGACACCAGACACCAGACATCAGACATCAGTTCTCAGACATCAGACATCAGTTCTCAGACATCAGACATCAGTTCTCAGATATCAGACAACAGTTCTCAGACATCAGATATCAGACACCAGACATCAGACATCAGTTCTCAGACATCAGACATCACTTCTCAGACATCAGACATGAGACACCAGACACCAGACATCAGACACCAGACATCAGACATCAGACATCAGACATCAGTTCTCAGACATCAGACATGAGACATCAGTTAACAGACATCAGACATCAGACACCAGACACCAGACATCAGACATCAGTTCTCAGACATCAGACATCAGTTCTCAGACATCAGACATCAGTTCTCAGATATCAGACAACAGTTCTCAGACATCAGATATCAGACATGAGACATCAGTTCCCAGACATCAGACATCAGACACCAGACATCAGACACCAGACACCAGACATCAGACACCAGACACCAGACATCAGTTCTCAGACATCAGACATCAGTTCTCAGACATCAGACATCAGTTCTCAGACATCAGTTCTCAGACACCAGACATCAGACATCAGTTCTCAGACATCAGACATCAGACATCAGACACCAGACATCAGACATCAGACATCAGACACCAGACACCAGACATCAGACATCAGACACCAGACATCAGTTCTCAGACATCAGACATCAGTTCTCAGACATCAGACATCAGTTCTCAGACATCAGATATCAGACACCAGACATTAGACATCAGACATCAGACACCAGACATCAGACATCAGTTCTCAGACATCTGACACCAGACATCAGACACCAGACATCAGACACCAGACATCAGACATCAGACATCAGACATCAGTTCTCAGACATCAGACAATAGTTCTCACACATCAAACATCAGACACCAAACATCAGACATGAGTTCTCAGACATCAGACATCAGACATCAGACATCAGATATCAGAACCAGACATCAGACATCAGACATCAGACACCAGACACCAGACATCAGACATCAGACATCAGACACCAGACATCAGACATCAGACATCAGACACCAGACATCAGACACCAGACACCAGACATCAGACACCAGACATCAGTTCTCAGACATCAGTTCTCAGACATCAGACATCAGTTCTCAGACATCAGATATCAGACACCAGACATGAGACATCAGACACCAGACATCAGTTATCACACATCAGACACCAGACATCAGTTCTCAGACATCAGACATCAGACATCAGACATCAGACATCAGACACCAGACATCAGACATCAGTTCTCAGACATCAGACATCAGTTCTCAGACATCAGACATCAGACACCAGACACCAGACACCAGACATCAGACACCAGACACCAGACACCAGACACCAGACATCAGACACCAGACATCAGACATCAGTTCTCAGACATCAGACACCAGACATCAGTTCTCAGACATCAGACATCAGTTCTCAGACATCAGACATCAGACATCAGTTCTCAGACATGAGACATAAGACATCAGACATCAGACATCAGATATCAGACACCAGACATCAGACATCAGTTCTGAGACATCAGACATCAGACATCAGTTCTCAGAAATCAGACATCAGTTCTCAGACATCAGACATCAGTTCCCAGACACCAGACATCAGGCATCAGACACCAGACATCAGACATCAGACACCAGACATCAGACATCAGACACCAAACATCAGACACCAGACACCAGACATCAGACACCAGACATCAGTTATTAGACACCAGACATCAGACACCAGACATCACACATCAGACATCAGATATCAGTCAGACACCAGACTTCAGACATCAGTCATACACCAGACATCAGTCACCAGACATCAGACATCAGACATCAGTTCTCAGACATCAGTCAGACATCAGACATCAGACACCAGACATCAGACACCAGACATGAGTTCTCAGACATCAGACATCAGTTATAAGACATCAGACATCAGACATCAGACATCAGACACCAGACATCAGACACCAGACACCAGACATCAGTTCTCAGACACCAGACATCAGACACCAGACATCACACATCAGACATCAGACACCAGACACCAGACATCAGACACCAGACATCAGTTATTAGACACCAGACATCAGACACCAGACATCACACATCAGACATCAGATATCAGTCAGACACCAGACTTCAGACATCAGTCATACACCAGACATCAGTCACCAGACATCAGACATCAGACATCAGTTCTCAGACATCAGTCAGACATCAGACATCAGACACCAGACATCAGACACCAGACATGAGTTCTCAGACATCAGACATCAGTTATAAGACATCAGACATCAGACATCAGACATCAGACACCAGACATCAGACACCAGACACCAGACATCAGTTCTCAGACATCAGACACCAGACATCAGACATCAGACACCAGGCACCAGACACCAGACATCAGACATCAGACATCAGTTCTCAGACATCAGTCAGACATCAGACATCAGACATCAGACACCAGACATCAGACATCAGACATCAGACATCAGTTCTCAGACATCAGACATCAGTTCTCAGACATCAGACAACAGTTCTCAGACATCAGACACCAGACATCAGACATCAGACATCAGACACCAGACACCAGACATCAGACATCAGTTCTCAGACATCAGACATGAGACATCAGTTCTCAGACATCAGACATCAGTTCTCAGACACCAGACATCAGACATCAGACATCAGACACCAGACATCAGACATAAGTAACCAGACATCAGACATCAGACACCAGACATCAGACATCAGACACCAGACACCAGACACCAGACATCAAACATCAGACACCAGACATCAGAGATCAGACACCAGACATCAGACATCAGACATCAGTTCTAAGACATCAGACATCAGACACCAGACATCAGACACCAGACATCAGACATCAGACATCAGACACCTGACATCAGACATCAGTTCTCAGACATCAGTCAGACATCAGACATCAGAGATCAGACACCAGACATCAGACATCAGACACCAGGCACCAGACATCAGACATCAGTTCTCAGACATCAGACACCACACATCAGACATCAGTTCTCAGACATCAGACATCAGACATCAGTTCTCAGACATCAGACATCAGTTCTCATACATCAGACATCAGACATCAGTTCTCAGACATCAGACATCAGTTCTCAGACATCAGACATCAGACATCAGACACCAGACATCAGACATCAGACATCAGACACCAGACATCAGACACCAGACATCAGACATCAGACACCAGACATCAGACACCAGACACCAGACATCAGACATCAGACATCAGTTCTCAGACATCAGACATCAGGTCTCAGACATCAGTTATCAGTTCTCAGACACCAGACATCAGATATCAGACATCAGTTCTCAGACATCAGTTCTCAGACATCAGACACCAGACATCAGACATGAGTTCTCAGACATCAGACATCAGTTCTCAGACACCAGACAACACACATCAGTTATCAGACATCAGACATCAGACATCAGTTCTCAGACATCAGACATCAAACATCAGACACCAAACATCAGACATGAGTTCTCAGACATCAGACATCAGACACCAGACATCAGTTATCAGACATCAGACATCTGACATCAGTTCTCAGACATCAGACATCAGTTCTCAGACATCAGACATCAGACATCAGACACCAGACACCAGACATCAGACATCAGACATCAGACACCAGACACCAGACATCAGTTCTCAGACAACAGTCAGACACCAGACATCAGACATCAGTCAGACACCAGACACCAGACATCAGACACCAGACATCAGACATCAGACACCAGACATCAGACATCAGACATCAGACATCAGTTCTCAGACATCAGTCAGACATCAGACATCAGACATCAGACACCAGACATCAGACATCAGACATGAGTTCTCAGACATCAGACACCAGACATCAGTTATCAGACATCAGACATCAGATATCAGACATCAGACATCAGTTCTCAGACATCAGACATCAGACACCAGACATCAGACATCAGACACCAGACATCAGACATCAGTTCTCAGACATCAGACATCAGACGCCAGACAACAGACATCAGACACCAGACATCAGACATCAGTTATCAGACATCAGACATCTGACATCAGACATCAGACATCAGACATCAGACATCAGACACCAGACACCAGACATCAGACATCAGACATCAGTTCTCAGACATCAGTCAGACTTCAGACATCAGACATCAGACACCAGACATCAGACATCAGACATCAGACACCAGACATCAGTTCTCAGACAACAGTCAGACACCAGACATCAGACATCAGTCAGACACCAGACATCAGACATCAGACATCAGACACCAGACATCAGACATCAGACACCAGACATGAATTCTCAGACATCAGACACCAGACATCAGTTATCAGACATCAGACATCAGTTATCAGACATCAGACATCAGTTCTCAGACATCAGACATCAGACACCAGACATCAGACATCAGACATCAGACACCAGACATCAGACATCAGTTATCAGACATCAGACATCAGACGCCAGACAACAGACATCAGACACCAGACATCAGACATCAGTTATCAGACATCAGACATCTGACATCAGACATCAGACATCAGACATCAGACATCAGACATCAGACACCAGACACCAGACATCAGACATCAGACATCAGTTCTCAGACATCAGTCAGACATCAGACATCAGACATCAGACACCAGACATCAGACATCAGACACTAGACATGAGTTCTCAGACATCAGACACCAGACATCAGTTATCAGACATCAGACATCAGATATCAGACACCAGACATCAGACATCAGTTCTCAGACATCAGACATCAGTTCTCAGACACCAGACATCAGACATCAGACACCAGACACCAGACATCAGACATCAGTTCTCAGACATCAGACATCAGACATCAGTTCTCAGACATCAGACATCAGACATCAGTTCTCAGACATCAGACATCAGACATCAGACACCAGATATCAGACATTAGACATCAGACATCAGACACCAGACACCAGACATCAGACACCAGACACCAGACATCAGTTCTCAGACATCAGACATCAGTTCTCAGATATCAGACAACAGTTCTCAGACATCAGACATCAGACACCAGACATCAGACATCAGTTCTCAGACATCAGACATCAGTTCTCAGACATCAGACACCAGACATCAGACATCAGTCATCAGTTATCAGACATCAGACATCAGTTCTCAGACATCAGACATCAGACACCAGACATCAGACATCAGACACCAGACACCAGACACGAGACATCAGTTCTCAGACATCAGACATCAGACACCAGTCATCAGACATTAGACATCAGACATCAGACACCAGACACCAGACATCGGACACCAGACACCAAACATCAGTTCTCATACATCAGACATCAGACATCAGTTCTCAGACATCAGACATCAGTTCTCAGACATCAGACATCAGACATCAGACATCAGACATCAGACACCAGACACCAGACACCAGACATCAGTTCTCAGACATCAGACATCAGACACCAGTCATCAGACATTAGACATCAGACATCAGACACCAGACACCAGACATCAGTTCTCAGACATCAGACATCAGTTCTCATACATCAGACATCAGACATCAGTTCTCAGACATCAGACATCAGTTCTCAGACATCAGACATCAGACATCAGACACCAGACATCAGACATCAGACATCAGACACCAGACATCAGACACCAGACATCAGACATCAGACACCAGACATCAGACACCAGACACCAGACATCAGACATCAGACATCAGTTCTCAGACATCAGACATCAGGTCTCAGACATCAGTTATCAGTTCTCAGACACCAGACATCAGATATCAGACATCAGTTCTCAGACATCAGTTCTCAGACATCAGACACCAGACATCAGACATGAGTTCTCAGACATCAGACATCAGTTCTCAGACACCAGACAACACACATCAGTTATCAGACATCAGACATCAGACATCAGTTCTCAGACATCAGACATCAAACATCAGACACCAAACATCAGACATGAGTTCTCAGACATCAGACATCAGACACCAGACATCAGTTATCAGACATCAGACATCTGACATCAGTTCTCAGACATCAGACATCAGTTCTCAGACATCAGACATCAGACATCAGACATCAGACACCAGACACCAGACATCAGACATCAGACATCAGACACCAGACACCAGACACCAGACATCAGTTCTCAGACAACAGTCAGACACCAGACATCAGACATCAGTCAGACACCAGACACCAGACATCAGACACCAGACATCAGACATCAGACACCAGACATCAGACATCAGACATCAGACATCAGTTCTCAGACATCAGTCAGACATCAGACATCAGACATCAGACACCAGACATCAGACATCAGACATGAGTTCTCAGACATCAGACACCAGACATCAGTTATCAGACATCAGACATCAGATATCAGACATCAGACATCAGTTCTCAGACATCAGACATCAGACACCAGACATCAGACATCAGACATCAGACACCAGACATCAGACATCAGTTCTCAGACATCAGACATCAGACGCCAGACAACAGACATCAGACACCAGACATCAGACATCAGTTATCAGACATCAGACATCTGACATCAGACATCAGACATCAGACATCAGACATCAGACACCAGACACCAGACATCAGACATCAGACATCAGTTCTCAGACATCAGTCAGACATCAGACATCAGACATCAGACACCAGACATCAGACATCAGACATCAGACATCAGACACTAGACATGAGTTCTCAGACATCAGACACCAGACATCAGTTATCTGACATCAGACATCAGATATCAGAAACCAGACATCAGACATCAGATCTCAGACATCAGACATCAGTTCTCAGACAGCAGACATCAGACATCAGATACCAGACACCAGACATCAGACATCAGTTCTCAGACATCAGACATCAGTTCTCAGACATCAGTCAGACATCAGACATCAGACATCAGACACCAGACATGAGTTCTCAGACATCAGACACCAGACATCAGTTATCAGACATCAGACATCAGACATCAGTTATCAGACATCAGACATCAGTTCTCAGACATCAGACATCAGACACCAGACATCAGACATCAGACATCAGACACCAGACATCAGACATCAGTTCTCAGACATCAGACATCAGACGCCAGACAACAGACATCAGACACCAGACATCAGACATCAGACATCAGACATAAGACATCAGACATCAGACATCAGACATCAGTTCTCAGACATCAGTCAGACATCAGACATCAGACATCAGACACCAGACATCAGTTATCAGACATCAGACATCAGATATCAGACACCAGACATCAGACATCAGTTCTCAGACATAAGCCATCAGTTCTCAGACATCAGACATCAGACAATAGTTCTCAGACATCAAACATCAGACACCAAACATCAGACATGAGTTCTCAGACATCAGACATCAGACACCAGACATCAGTTATCAGACATCAGACATCTGACATCAGTTCTCAGACATCAGACATCAGTTCTCAGACATCAGACATCAGACATCAGACACCAGACACCAGACATCAGACATCAGACATCAGACACCAGACACCAGACATCAGTTCTCAGACAACAGTCAGACACCAGACATCAGACATCAGTCAGACACCAGACATCAGATATCAGACATCAGACACCAGACATCAGACATCAGACACCAGACATGAATTCTCAGACATCAGACACCAGACATCAGTTATCAGACATCAGACATCAGTTATCAGATATCAGTTCTCAGACATCAGACATCAGACACCAGACATCAGACATCAGACATCAGACACCAGACATCAGACATCAGTTATCAGACATCAGACATCAGACGCCAGACAACAGACATCAGACACCAGACATCAGACATCAGTTATCAGACATCAGACATCTGACATCAGACATCAGACATCAGACATCAGACATCAGACATCAGACATCAGACACCAGACACCAGACATCAGACATCAGACATCAGACATCAGTTCTCAGACATCAGTCAGACATCAGACATCAGACATCAGACACCAGACATCAGACATCAGACATCAGACACTAGACATGAGTTCTCAGACATCAGACACCAGACATCAGTTATCAGACATCAGACATCAGATATCAGACACCAGACATCAGACATCAGTTCTCAGACATCAGACATCAGTTCTCAGACACCAGACATCAGACATCAGACACCAGACACCAGACATCAGACATCAGTTCTCAGACATCAGACATCAGACATCAGTTCTCAGACTTCAGACATCAGACATCAGTTCTCAGACATCAGACATCAGACATCAGACACCAGATATCAGACATTAGACATCAGACATCAGACACCAGACACCAGACATCAGACACCAGACACCAGACATCAGTTCTCAGACATCAGACATCAGTTCTCAGATATCAGACAACAGTTCTCAGACATCAGACATCAGACACCAGACATCAGACATCAGTTCTCAGACATCAGACATCAGTTCTCAGACATCAGACATCAGACATCAGACATCAGACACCAGACACCAGACACCAGACATCAGTTCTCAGACATCAGACATCAGACACCAGTCATCAGACATTAGACATCAGACATCAGACACCAGACACCAGACATCAGTTCTCAGACATCAGACATCAGTTCTCATACATCAGACATCAGACATCAGTTCTCAGACATCAGACATCAGTTCTCAGACATCAGACATCAGACATCAGACACCAGACATCAGACATCAGACATCAGACACCAGACATCAGACACCAGACATCAGACATCAGACACCAGACATCAGACACCAGACACCAGACATCAGACATCAGACATCAGTTCTCAGACATCAGACATCAGGTCTCAGACATCAGTTATCAGTTCTCAGACACCAGACATCAGATATCAGACATCAGTTCTCAGACATCAGTTCTCAGACATCAGACACCAGACATCAGACATGAGTTCTCAGACATCAGACATCAGTTCTCAGACACCAGACAACACACATCAGTTATCAGACATCAGACATCAGACATCAGTTCTCAGACATCAGACATCAAACATCAGACACCAAACATCAGACATGAGTTCTCAGACATCAGACATCAGACACCAGACATCAGTTATCAGACATCAGACATCTGACATCAGTTCTCAGACATCAGACATCAGTTCTCAGACATCAGACATCAGACATCAGACATCAGACACCAGACACCAGACATCAGACATCAGACATCAGACACCAGACACCAGACACCAGACATCAGTTCTCAGACAACAGTCAGACACCAGACATCAGACATCAGTCAGACACCAGACACCAGACATCAGACACCAGACATCAGACATCAGACACCAGACATCAGACATCAGACATCAGACATCAGTTCTCAGACATCAGTCAGACATCAGACATCAGACATCAGACACCAGACATCAGACATCAGACATGAGTTCTCAGACATCAGACACCAGACATCAGTTATCAGACATCAGACATCAGATATCAGACATCAGACATCAGTTCTCAGACATCAGACATCAGACACCAGACATCAGACATCAGACATCAGACACCAGACATCAGACATCAGTTCTCAGACATCAGACATCAGACGCCAGACAACAGACATCAGACACCAGACATCAGACATCAGTTATCAGACATCAGACATCTGACATCAGACATCAGACATCAGACATCAGACATCAGACACCAGACACCAGACATCAGACATCAGACATCAGTTCTCAGACATCAGTCAGACATCAGACATCAGACATCAGACACCAGACATCAGACATCAGACATCAGACATCAGACACTAGACATGAGTTCTCAGACATCAGACACCAGACATCAGTTATCTGACATCAGACATCAGATATCAGAAACCAGACATCAGACATCAGATCTCAGACATCAGACATCAGTTCTCAGACAGCAGACATCAGACATCAGATACCAGACACCAGACATCAGACATCAGTTCTCAGACATCAGACATCAGTTCTCAGACATCAGTCAGACATCAGACATCAGACATCAGACACCAGACATGAGTTCTCAGACATCAGACACCAGACATCAGTTATCAGACATCAGACATCAGACATCAGTTATCAGACATCAGACATCAGTTCTCAGACATCAGACATCAGACACCAGACATCAGACATCAGACATCAGACACCAGACATCAGACATCAGTTCTCAGACATCAGACATCAGACGCCAGACAACAGACATCAGACACCAGACATCAGACATCAGACATCAGACATAAGACATCAGACATCAGACATCAGACATCAGTTCTCAGACATCAGTCAGACATCAGACATCAGACATCAGACACCAGACATCAGTTATCAGACATCAGACATCAGATATCAGACACCAGACATCAGACATCAGTTCTCAGACATAAGCCATCAGTTCTCAGACATCAGACATCAGACAATAGTTCTCAGACATCAAACATCAGACACCAAACATCAGACATGAGTTCTCAGACATCAGACATCAGACACCAGACATCAGTTATCAGACATCAGACATCTGACATCAGTTCTCAGACATCAGACATCAGTTCTCAGACATCAGACATCAGACATCAGACACCAGACACCAGACATCAGACATCAGACATCAGACACCAGACACCAGACATCAGTTCTCAGACAACAGTCAGACACCAGACATCAGACATCAGTCAGACACCAGACATCAGATATCAGACATCAGACACCAGACATCAGACATCAGACACCAGACATGAATTCTCAGACATCAGACACCAGACATCAGTTATCAGACATCAGACATCAGTTATCAGATATCAGTTCTCAGACATCAGACATCAGACACCAGACATCAGACATCAGACATCAGACACCAGACATCAGACATCAGTTATCAGACATCAGACATCAGACGCCAGACAACAGACATCAGACACCAGACATCAGACATCAGTTATCAGACATCAGACATCTGACATCAGACATCAGACATCAGACATCAGACATCAGACATCAGACATCAGACACCAGACACCAGACATCAGACATCAGACATCAGACATCAGTTCTCAGACATCAGTCAGACATCAGACATCAGACATCAGACACCAGACATCAGACATCAGACATCAGACACTAGACATGAGTTCTCAGACATCAGACACCAGACATCAGTTATCAGACATCAGACATCAGATATCAGACACCAGACATCAGACATCAGTTCTCAGACATCAGACATCAGTTCTCAGACACCAGACATCAGACATCAGACACCAGACACCAGACATCAGACATCAGTTCTCAGACATCAGACATCAGACATCAGTTCTCAGACTTCAGACATCAGACATCAGTTCTCAGACATCAGACATCAGACATCAGACACCAGATATCAGACATTAGACATCAGACATCAGACACCAGACACCAGACATCAGACACCAGACACCAGACATCAGTTCTCAGACATCAGACATCAGTTCTCAGATATCAGACAACAGTTCTCAGACATCAGACATCAGACACCAGACATCAGACATCAGTTCTCAGACATCAGACATCAGTTCTCAGACATCAGACACCAGACATCAGACATCAGTCATCAGTTCTCAGACATCAGACATCAGTTCTCAGACATCAGACATCAGACACCAGACATCAGACATCAGACACCAGACACCAGACACCAGACATCAGTTCTCAGACATCAGACATCAGACACCAGTCATCAGACATTAGACATCAGACATCAGACACCAGACACCAGACATCGGACACCAGACACCAAACATCAGTTCTCAGACATCAGACATGAGTTCTCAGACATCAGACATCAGTTCTCAGATATCAGACAACAGTTCTCAGACATCAGACACCAGACATCAGACATCAGTTCACAGACATCAGACATCAGTTCTCAGACATCAGACATCAGACATCAGACACCAGACACCAGACATCAGACATCAGACACCAGACATCAGACATCAGACACCAGACATCAGTTCTCAGACATCAGACATCAGTTCTCAGACATCAGACATCAGTTCTCAGACATCTGACATCAGACACCAGACATCAGACATCAGACACCAGACATCAGACATCAGTTCTCAGACATCAGACACCAGACATCAGACACGAGACATCAGACATCAGTTCTCAGACATCAGACATCAGACATCAGTTCTCAGACATCAGTCAGACATCAGACATCAGACATCAGACACCAGACATGAGTTCTCAGACATCAGACACCAGACATCAGTTATCAGACATCAGACATCAGTTCTCAGACATCAGACATCAGTTCTCAGACATCAGACATCAGACACCAGACATCAGACATCAGACATCAGACACCAGACATCAGACATCAGTTCTCAGACATCAGACATCAGACGCCAGACAACAGACATCAGACACCAGACATCAGACATCAGACATCAGACATCAGACATCAGTTCTCAGACATCAGTCAGACATCAGACATCAGACATCAGACACCAGACATCAGACATCAGACACTAGACATGAGTTCTCAGACATCAGACACCAGACATCAGTTATCAGACATCAGACATCAGATATCAGACACCAGACATCAGACATCAGTTCTCAGACATAAGCCATCAGTTCTCAGACATCAGACATCAGACAATAGTTCTCAGACATCAAACATCAGACACCAAACATCAGACATGTGTTCTCAGACATCAGATATCAGACACCAGACATCAGTTATCAGACATCAGACATCTGACATCAGTTCTCAGACATCAGACATCAGTTCTCAGACATCAGACATCAGACATCAGACATCAGACACCAGACACCAGACATCAGACATCAGACATCAGACACCAGACACCAGACACCAGACATCAGTTCTCAGAAAACAGTCAGACACCAGACATCAGACATCAGTCAGACACCAGACATCAGACATCAGACATCAGACACCAGACATCAGACATCAGACACCAGACATGAGTTCTCAGACATCAGACACCAGACATCAGTTATCAGACATCAGACATCAGTTATCAGACATCAGACATCAGTTCTCAGACATCAGACATCAGACACCAGACATCAGACATCAGACATTAGACACCAGACATCAGACATCAGTTATCAGACATCAGACATCAGACGCCAGACAACAGACATCAGACACCAGACATCAGACATCAGTTATCAGACATCAGACATCAGACCTCAGACATCAGTTCTCAGACATCAGTCAGACATCAGACATCAGACACCAGACATCAGACATCAGACATCAGACACTAGACATGAGTTCTCAGACATCAGACACCAGACATCAGTTATCAGACATCAGACATCAGATATCAGACACCAGACATCAGACATCAGTTCTCAGACATCAGACATCAGTTCTCAGACACCAGACATCAGACATCAGACACCAGACACCAGACATCAGACATCAGTTCTCAGACATCAGACATCAGACATCAGTTCTCAGACATCAGACATCAGTTCTCAGACATCAGACATCAGACACCAGATATCAGACATTAGACATCAGACATCAGACACCAGACACCAGACATCAGACACCAGACACCAGACATCAGTTCTCAGACATCAGACATCAGTTCTCAGATATCAGACAACAGTTCTCAGACATCAGACATCAGACACCAGACATCAGACATCAGTTCTCAGACATCAGACATCAGTTCTCAGACATCAGACATCAGTTCTCAGACATCAGACACCAGACATCAGACATCAGTCATCAGTTCTCAGACATCAGACATCAGTTCTCAGACATCAGACATCAGACACCAGACATCAGACATCAGACACCAGACACCAGACACCAGACATCAGTTCTCAGACATCAGACATCAGACACCAGTCATCAGACATTAGACATCAGACATCAGACACCAGACACCAGACATCGGACACCAGACACCAAACATCAGTTCTCAGACTTCAGACATGAGTTCTCAGACATCAGACATCAGTTCTCAGATATCAGACAACAGTTCTCAGACATCAGACACCAGACATCAGACATCAGTTCACAGACATCAGACATCAGTTCTCAGACATCAGACATCAGACACCAGACACCAGACATCAGACACCAGACACCAGACATCAGACATCAGACACCAGACATCAGTTCTCAGACATCAGACATCAGTTCTCAGACATCAGACATCAGTTCTCAGACATCTGACATCAGACACCAGACATCAGACATCAGACACCAGACATCAGACATCAGTTCTCAGACATCAGACACCAGACATCAGACACGAGACATCAGACATCAGTTCTCAGACATCAGACATCAGTTCTCAGACATCAGACATCAGACAATAGTTCTCAGACATCAAACATCAGACACCAGACATCAGATATCAGACATCAGACAGCAGACATCAGACATCAGACATCAGACAGCAGACAGCAGACATCAGTTCTCAGACATCAGACATCAGACATCAGTTCTCAGACATCAGACATCAGACATCAGACACCAGATATCAGACACCAGACATCAGACATCAGACATCAGACACCAGACATCAGACATCAGACATCAGACATCAGACATCAGACACCAGACATCAGACATCAGACATCAGACATCAGACATCAGTTCTCAGACATCAGACATCAGACACCAGACATCAGACATCAGTCACCAGACATCAGACATCAGTTCTCAGACATCAGACATCAGACATCAGACATCAGACACCAGACATCAGACATTAGACATCAGACATTAGACACCATACACCAGACATCAGACACCAGACACCAGACATCAGTTCTCAGACATCAGACATCAGTTCTCAGATATCAGACAACAGTTCTCAGACATCAGACACCAGACACCAGACATCAGACATCAGTTCTCAGACATCAGACATCAGTTCTCAGACATCAGACATCAGACATCAGACACCAGACATCAGACATCAGACACCAGACATCAGTTCTCAGACATCAGACATCAGTTCTCAGACACCAGACATCAGACATGAGACATCAGACATCAGACAACAGACACCAGACATCAGTTCTCAGACATCAGACATGAGACATCAGTTCTCAGACATCAGACATCAGTTCTCAGATACCAGACATCAGACACCAGACATCAGAAACCAGACATCAGACAGCAGACATCAGACATTAAACACCAGACACCAGACACCAGACATCAGACATCAGACAACAGACATCAGACATCAGACACCAGACATCAGAGATCAGACATCAGACATCAGTTCTCAGACATCAGACATCAGACACCAGACATCAGACATCAGACATCAGACATCAGTTCTCAGACATCAGTCAGACATCAGACATCAGACATCAGAGATCAGACACCAGACATCAGACATCAGACAACAGGCACCAGACATCAGACATCAGACATCAGTTCTCAGACATCAGACATCAGTTCTCAGACATCAGACACCATACATCAGACATCAGTTCTCAGACATCAGACATCAGACATCAGTTCTCAGACATCAGACATCAGACATCAGTTCTCATACATCAGACATCAGACATCAGTTCTCAGACATCAGACATCATTTCTCAGACATCAGACATCAGACATCAGTTCTCATACATCAGACATCAGACACCAGACATCAGACATCAGACATCAGACACCAGACATCAGACACCAGATACCAGACATCAGACATCAGTTCTCAGACATCAGACATCAGGTCTCAGACATCAGTTATCAGTTCTTAGACATCAGACATCAGACACCAGACATCAGACATCAGACATCAGACATCAGTTCTCAGACATCAGTTCTCAGACATCAGACATCAGGTCTCAGACATCAGTTATCAGTTCTCAGACATCAGACACGAGACATCACACATCAGTTATCAGACATCAGACATCAGACATCAGTTCTCAGACATCAGACATCAGACACCAGACATCAGACATCAGACACCAGACATCAGACACAAGCCATCAGACACCAGACATCAGACATCAGTCAGACATCAGACACCAGACATCAGACATCAGACCTCAGACATCAGTCAGACATCAGACACCAGACATCAGACATCAGATACCAGACATCAGTTGTCAGACATCAGACATCAGACACCAGACATCAGACATCAGACACCAGACATCAGACACCAGACATCAGACATCAGACACCAGACATCAGACATCAGTTCTCAGACATCAGTCAGACATCAGACATCAGACACCAGACATCAGACATCAGACACCAGACATCAGACATCAGACACCAGACATCAGACATCAGTTATCAGACATCAGACATCAGACATCAGACATCAGTTATCAGACAACAGACATCAGTTCTCAGAAATCAGACACCAGACATCAGACACCAGACATCAGACATCAGACATCAGACATCAGTTCTCAGACGTCAGACATCAGTTCTCAGACATCAGACATCAGTTACCAGACACCAGACATCAGACATCAGTTCTCAGACATCAGACATCAGACACCAGACATCAGACATCAGACACCAGACATCAGACATCAGTCAGACATCAGACATCAGACACAAGACATCAGACACCAGACATCAGACACCAGACATCAGACACCAGACATCAGTCATCAGTCAGACATCAGACACCAGACATCAGACCTCAGACATCAGTCAGACATCAGACACCAGACATCAGACATCAGACATCAGACACCAGACATCAGTTATCAGACATCAGACATCAGACACCAGACATCAGACATCAGACACCAGACATCAGACATCAGACACCAGACATCAGACACCAGACATCAGACATCAGACACCAGACATCAGCCATCAGACACCAGACATCAGACATCAGACACCAGACATCAGACATCAGACATCAGTCAGACATCAGACATCAGATAACAGACATCAGAAATCAGACACCAGACATCAGACACCAGACATCAGACATCAGACACCAGACATCAGACATCAGTCAGACATCAGACATCAGTCAGACATCAGACATCAAACATCAGACATCAGACATCAGTTCTCAGACATCAGACATCAGACACCAGACATCAGACATCAGACATCAGACACCAGACATCAGACATCAGACACCAGACATCAGACATCAGACACCAGACATCAGACATCAGACATCAGACATCAGTTCTCAGACATCAGTCAGACATCAGACATCAGACACCAGACACCAGACATCAGACACCAGACATCAGACATCAGTTCTCAGACATCAGACATCAGTTCTCAGACATCAGACATCAGGCATCAGACATCAGACATTAGTTCTCAGACATCAAACATCAGACACCAGACACCAGACATCAGACATCAGACACCAGACACCAGACATCAGACATCAGACATCAGACATGAGACATCAGTTCTCAGACACCAGACATCAGACATCAGACACCAGACATCAGTTCTCAGACATCAGTTCTCAGACATCAGACATCAGTTCTCAGACATCAGATATCAGACACCAGACATCAGACATCAGACACCAGACATCAGTTATCACACATCAGACATCAGACATCAGTTCTCAGACATCAGACATCAGACATCAGTTCTCAGACATCAGACCTCAGACATCAGACATCAGACATCAGTTCTCAGACATCAGACATCAGACACCAGACATCAGACATCAGACATCAGACATCAGACACCAGACATCAGACATCAGTTCTCAGACATCAGACATCAGTTCTCAGACATCAGACATCAGACACCAGATATCAGACACCAGACATCAGACATCAGACATCAGTTCTCAGACATCAGACACCAGACATCAGTTCTCAGACATCAGACATCAGTTCTCAGATATCAGACATCAGACATCAGTTCTCAGACATGAGACATCAGACATCAGACATCAGACATCAGACATCAGTTCTCAGACATCAGACATCAGACATCAGTTCTCAGACATCAGACATCAGTTCTCAGACATCAGACATCAGTTACCAGACACCAGACATCAGGCATCAGACACCAGACATCAGACATCAGACACCAGACATCAGACATCAGACACCAGACATCAGACATCAGACACCAGACACCAGACATCAGACACCAGACATCAGTTATTATACACCAGACATCAGACACCAGACATCAGACATCAGACACCAGACATGAGTTCTCAGAGATCAGACATCAGATATCAGACATCAGATATCAGTTATCAGACATCAGACATCAGACATCAGTTATCAGACATCAGACATCAGTTCTCAGACATCAGACATCAGACATCAGTTCTCAGACATCAGACATCAGTTCTCAGACATCAGACATCAGACCTCAGTTCTCAGACATCAGACATCAGACATCAGTTCTCAGACATCAGACATCAGACACCAGACATGAGACATCAGACATCAGACATCAAACATCAGTTCTCAGACATCAGTCAGACATCATACATCAGACATCAGACATCAGACACCAGCCATCAGACACCAGACATCAGAGATCAGTTCTCAGACATCAGTCAGACATCAGACATCAGACATCAGTTCTCAGACATCAGACATCAGATGCCAGACACTAGACATCAGACACCAGACATCAGTTCTCAGACATCAGACATCAGTTCTCAGACATCAGACATCAGACATCAGTTCTCAGACATCAGACATCAGACACCAGACATCAGACATCAGACACCAGACATCAGTTCTCAGACATCAGACACCAGACATCAGACATCAGACATCAGACACCAGTCATCAGACATCAGTTCTCAGACATCAGACATCAGTTCTCAGACATCAGACATCAGTTCTCAGACATCAGACATCAGGCTCCAGACATCAGACATCAGACATCAGACACCAGACACCAGACATCAGACATCAGTTATCAGACATCAGTCATCAGTTCTCAGACATCAGACATCAGACATCAGTTCTCAGACATCAGACATCAGACACCAGACATCAGACACCAGATATCAGACATCAAACATCAGACATCAGACATCAGACATCAGTTCTCAGACATCAGACATCAGACACCAGACATCAGACATCAGACATCAGACATCAGACACCAGACACCAGACATCAGTTCTCAGACATCAGACATCAGACACCAGACACCAGACATCAGACATCAGACACCAGACATCAGTTCTCAGACATCAGACATCAGTTCTCAGATATCAGACAACAGTTCTCAGACATCAGATATCAGACACCAGACATCAGACATCAGTTCTCAGACATCAGACATCACTTCTCAGACATCAGATATCAGACACCAGACATCAGACATCAGACACCAGACACCAGATATCAGACAACAGACAAGAGACATCAGTTCTCAGACATCAGACATCAGTTCTCAGACATCTGACATCAGACACCAGACATCAGACATCAGACACCAGTCATCAGACATCAGTTCTCAGACATCAGACATCAGTTCTCAGACATCAGACATCAGTTCTCAGACATCAGACATCAGACTCCAGACATCAGACATCAGACACCAGACACCAGAAATCAGACATCAGACATCAGACATTAGTTATCAGACATCAGACATCAGTTCTCAGACATCAGACATCAGTTCTCAGACATCAGACATCATACACCAGACATCAGACACCAGACATCAGACATCAAACATCAGTTCTCAGACATCAGTCAGACATCAGACACCAGACATCAGACATCAGACACCAGACATCAGACTCCAGACATCAGATATTAGACACCAGACATCAGACATCAGACACCAGACATCAGTTCTCAGAAATCAGACAACAGACATCAGACACCAGACATCAGACATCAGACATCAGACATCAGACATCAGTTCTCAGACGTCAGACATCAGTTCTCAGACATCAGACATCAGTTACCAGACACCAGACATCAGACATCAGACATCAGACACCAGACATCAGACATCAGTTAACAGACACCAGACATCAGTTCTCAGACATAAGTCAGACACCAGACATCAGACATCAGTTCTCAGACATCAGTCAGACACCAGACATCAGACATCAGTTCTCAGACATCAGACATCAGACACCAGACATCAGACATGAGTTATCAGACATCAGACATCAGTTCTCAGACATCAGACATCAGTTCTCAGACATCAGACACCAGACATCAGACATGAGTTCTCAGACATCAGACACCAGACATCAGACACCAGACATCAGACATCAGACATCAGTTCTCAGACATCAGACATCAGACACCAGACATCAGACATCAGACACCAGACATCAGACATCAGTTCTCAGACATCAGACATCAGACACCAGACATCATACATCAGACACCAGACATCAGACATCAGACATCAGACATCAGTTCTCAGACATCAGACATCAGACATCAGACACCAGACATCAGACATCAGTTCTCAGACATCAGACATGAGACATCAGTTCTCAGACATCAGACATCAGACACCAGACACCAGACATCAGACATCAGTTCTCAGACATCAGACATCAGTTCTCAGACATCAGACATCAGTTCTCAGATATCAGACAACAGTTCTCAGACATCAGATATCAGACACCAGACATCAGACATCAGTTCTCAGACATCAGACATCACTTCTCAGACATCAGACATGAGACACCAGACACCAGACATCAGACACCAGACATCAGACATCAGACATCAGTTCTCAGACATCAGACATCAGACATCAGACACCAGACATCAGACATCAGTTCTCAGACATCAGACATGAGACATCAGTTAACAGACATCAGACATCAGACACCAGACACCAGACATCAGACATCAGTTCTCAGACATCAGTTCTCAGACATCAGACATCAGTTCTCAGATATCAGACAACAGTTCTCAGACATCAGATATCAGACATGAGACATCAGTTCCCAGACATCAGACATCAGACACCAGACATCAGACACCAGACACCAGACATCAGACACCAGACACCAGACATCAGTTCTCAGACATCAGACATCAGTTCTCAGACATCAGACATCAGTTCTCAGACATCAGTTCTCAGACACCAGACATCAGACATCAGTTCTCAGACATCAGACATCAGACACCAGACATCAGACATCAGACATCAGACACCAGACACCAGACATCAGACATCAGACACCAGACATCAGTTCTCAGACATCAGACATCAGTTCTCAGACATCAGACATCAGTTCTCAGACATCAGATATCAGACACCAGACATTAGACATCAGACATCAGACACCAGACATCAGACATCAGTTCTCAGACATCTGACACCAGACATCAGACACCAGACATCAGACACCAGACATCAGACATCAGACATCAGACATCAGTTCTCAGACATCAGACAATAGTTCTCACACATCAAACATCAGACACCAAACATCAGACATGAGTTCTCAGACATCAGACATCAGACATCAGACATCAGATATCAGACACCAGACATCAGACATCAGACATCAGACACCAGACACCAGACATCAGACATCAGACATCAGACACCAGACATCAGACATCAGACATCAGACACCAGACATCAGACACCAGACACCAGACATCAGACACCAGACATCAGTTCTCAGACATCAGTTCTCAGACATCAGACATCAGTTCTCAGACATCAGATATCAGACACCAGACATGAGACATCAGACACCAGACATCAGTTATCACACATCAGACATCAGACATCAGTTCTCAGACATCAGACATCAGACATCAGACATCAGACATCAGACACCAGACATCAGACATCAGTTCTCAGACATCAGACATCAGTTCTCAGACATCAGACATCAGACACCAGACACCAGACACCAGACATCAGACACCAGACACCAGACACCAGACATCAGACACCAGACATCAGACATCAGTTCTCAGACATCAGACACCAGACATCAGTTCTCAGACATCAGACATCAGTTCTCAGACATCAGACATCAGACATCAGTTCTCAGACATGAGACATAAGACATCAGACATCAGACATCAGATATCAGACACCAGACATCAGACATCAGTTCTGAGACATCAGACATCAGACATCAGTTCTCAGAAATCAGACATCAGTTCTCAGACATCAGACATCAGTTCCCAGACACCAGACATCAGGCATCAGACACCAGACATCAGACATCAGACACCAGACATCAGACATCAGACACCAAACATCAGACACCAGACACCAGACATCAGACACCAGACATCAGTTATTAGACACCAGACATCAGACACCAGACATCACACATCAGACATCAGATATCAGTCAGACACCAGACTTCAGACATCAGTCATACACCAGACATCAGTCACCAGACATCAGACATCAGTTCTCAGACATCAGTCAGACATCAGACATCAGACACCAGACATCAGACACCAGACATGAGTTCTCAGACATCAGACATCAGTTATAAGACATCAGACATCAGACATCAGACATCAGACACCAGACATCAGACACCAGACACCAGACATCAGTTCTCAGACATCAGACACCAGACATCAGACATCAGACACCAGGCACCAGACACCAGACATCAGACATCAGACATCAGTTCTCAGACATCAGTCAGACATCAGACATCAGACATCAGACACCAGACATCAGACATCAGACATCAGACATCAGTTCTCAGACATCAGACATCAGTTCTCAGACATCAGACAACAGTTCTCAGACATCAGACACCAGACATCAGACATCAGACATCAGACACCAGACACCAGACATCAGACATCAGTTCTCAGACATCAGACATGAGACATCAGTTCTCAGACATCAGACATCAGTTCTCAGACACCAGACATCAGACATCAGACATCAGACACCAGACATCAGACATAAGTAACCAGACATCAGACATCAGACACCAGACATCAGACATCAGACACCAGACACCAGACACCAGACATCAAACATCAGACACCAGACATCAGAGATCAGACACCAGACATCAGACATCAGACATCAGTTCTCAGACATCAGACATCAGACACCAGACATCAGACACCAGACATCAGACATCAGACACCTGACATCAGACATCAGTTCTCAGACATCAGTCAGACATCAGACATCAGAGATCAGACACCAGACATCAGACATCAGACACCAGGCACCAGACATCAGACATCAGTTCTCAGACATCAGACACCACACATCAGACATCAGTTCTCAGACATCAGACATCAGACATCAGTTCTCAGACATCAGACATCAGTTCTCATACATCAGACATCAGACATCAGTTCTCAGACATCAGACATCAGTTCTCAGACATCAGACATCAGACATCAGACACCAGACATCAGACATCAGACATCAGACACCAGACATCAGACACCAGACATCAGACATCAGACACCAGACATCAGACACCAGACACCAGACATCAGACATCAGACATCAGTTCTCAGACATCAGACATCAGGTCTCAGACATCAGTTATCAGTTCTCAGACACCAGACATCAGATATCAGACATCAGTTCTCAGACATCAGTTCTCAGACATCAGACACCAGACATCAGACATGAGTTCTCAGACATCAGACATCAGTTCTCAGACACCAGACAACACACATCAGTTATCAGACATCAGACATCAGTTCTCAGACATCAGACATCAAACATCAGACACCAAACATCAGACATGAGTTCTCAGACATCAGACATCAGACACCAGACATCAGTTATCAGACATCAGACATCTGACATCAGTTCTCAGACATCAGACATCAGTTCTCAGACATCAGACATCAGACATCAGACATCAGACACCAGACACCAGACATCAGACATCAGACATCAGACACCAGACACCAGACACCAGACATCAGTTCTCAGACAACAGTCAGACACCAGACATCAGACATCAGTCAGACACCAGACACAAGACATCAGACACCAGACATCAGACATCAGACACCAGACATCAGACATCAGACATCAGACTTCAGTTCTCAGACATCAGTCAGACATCAGACATCAGACATCAGACACCAGACATCAGACATGAGTTCTCAGACATCAGACACCAGACATCAGTTATCAGACATCAGACATCAGATATCAGACATCAGACATCAGTTCTCAGACATCAGACATCAGACACCAGACATCAGACATCAGACACCAGACACCAGACACCAGACATCAGTTCTCAGACATCAGACATCAGACACCAGTCATCAGACATTAGACATCAGACATCAGACACCAGACACCAGACATCGGACACCAGACACCAAACATCAGTTCTCAGACATCAGACATGAGTTCTCAGACATCAGACATCAGTTCTCAGATATCAGACAACAGTTCTCAGACATCAGACACCAGACATCAGACATCAGTTCACAGACATCAGACATCAGTTCTCAGACATCAGACATCAGACACCAGACACCAGACATCAGACACCAGACACCAGACATCAGACATCAGACACCAGACATCAGTTCTCAGACATCAGACATCAGTTCTCAGACATCAGACATCAGTTCTCAGACATCTGACATCAGACACCAGACATCAGACATCAGACACCAGACATCAGACATCAGTTCTCAGACATCAGACACCAGACATCATACACGAGACATCAGACATCAGTTCTCAGACATCAGACATCAGTTCTCAGACATCAGACATCAGACAATAGTTCTCAGACATCAAACATCAGACACCAGACATCAGATATCAGACATCAGACACCAGACATCAGACATCAGACATCAGACAGCAGACAGCAGACATCAGTTCTCAGACATCAGACATCAGACATCAGTTCTCAGACATCAGACATCAGACATCAGACACCAGATATCAGACACCAGACATCAGACATCAGACATCAGACACCAGACATCAGACATCAGACATCAGACATCAGACACCAGACATCAGACATCAGACATCAGACATCAGACATCAGACATCAGTTCTCAGACATCAGACATCAGACATCAGACATCAGACATCAGACACCAGACATCAGACATTAGACATCAGACATTAGACACCATACACCAGACATCAGACACCAGACACCAGACATCAGTTCTCAGACATCAGACATCAGTTCTCAGATATCAGACAACAGTTCTCAGACATCAGACACCAGACACCAGACATCAGACATCAGTTCTCAGACATCAGACATCAGTTCTCAGACATCAGACATCAGACATCAGACACCAGACATCAGACATCAGACACCAGACATCAGTTCTCAGACATCAGACATCAGTTCTCAGACACCAGACATCAGACATGAGACATCAGACATCAGACAACAGACACCCGACATCAGTTCTCAGACATCAGACATGAGACATCAGTTCTCAGACATCAGACATCAGTTCTCAGACACCAGACATCAGACACCAGACATCAGAAACCAGACATCAGACAGCAGACATCAGACATTAAACACCAGACACCAGACACCAGACATCAGACATCAGACAACAGACATCAGACATCAGACACCAGACATCAGAGATCAGACATCAGACATCAGTTCTCAGACATCAGACATCAGACACCAGACATCAGACATCAGACATCAGACATCAGTTCTCAGACATCAGTCAGACATCAGACATCAGACATCAGAGATCAGACACCAGACATCAGACATCAGACAACAGGCACCAGACATCAGACATCAGACATCAGTTCTCAGACATCAGACATCAGTTCTCAGACATCAGACACCATACATCAGACATCAGTTCTCAGACATCAGACATCAGACATCAGTTCTCAGACATCAGACATCAGACATCAGTTCTCATACATCAGACATCAGACATCAGTTCTCAGACATCAGACATCATTTCTCAGACATCAGACATCAGACATCAGTTCTCATACATCAGACATCAGACACCAGACATCAGACATCAGACATCAGACACCAGACATCAGACACCAGATACCAGACATCAGACATCAGTTCTCAGACATCAGACATCAGGTCTCAGACATCAGTTATCAGTTCTTAGACATCAGACATCAGACACCAGACATCAGACATCAGACATCAGACATCAGTTCTCAGACATCAGTTCTCAGACATCAGACATCAGGTCTCAGACATCAGTTATCAGTTCTCAGACATCAGACACGAGACATCACACATCAGTTATCAGACATCAGACATCAGACATCAGTTCTCAGACATCAGACATCAGACACCAGACATCAGACATCAGACACCAGACATCAGACACAAGCCATCAGACACCAGACATCAGACATCAGTCAGACATCAGACACCAGACATCAGACATCAGACCTCAGACATCAGTCAGACATCAGACACCAGACATCAGACATCAGATACCAGACATCAGTTGTCAGACATCAGACATCAGACACCAGACATCAGACATCAGACACCAGACATCAGACACCAGACATCAGACATCAGACACCAGACATCAGACATCAGTTCTCAGACATCAGTCAGACATCAGACATCAGACATCAGACACCAGACATCAGACATCAGACACCAGACATCAGACATCAGACACCAGACATCAGACATCAGTTATCAGACATCAGACATCAGACATCAGTTATCAGACAACAGACATCAGTTCTCAGAAATCAGACACCAGACATCAGACACCAGACATCAGACATCAGACATCAGTTCTCAGACGTCAGACATCAGTTCTCAGACATCAGACATCAGACACCAGACATCAGACATCAGTTCTCAGACATCAGACATCAGACACCAGACATCATACATCAGACACCAGACATCAGACATCAGACATCAGACATCAGTTCTCAGACATCAGACATCAGACATCAGACACCAGACATCAGACATCAGTTCTCAGACATCAGACATGAGACATCAGTTCTCAGACATCAGACATCAGACACCAGACACCAGACATCAGACATCAGTTCTCAGACATCAGACATCAGTTCTCAGACATCAGACATCAGTTCTCAGATATCAGACAACAGTTCTCAGACATCAGATATCAGACACCAGACATCAGACATCAGTTCTCAGACATCAGACATCACTTCTCAGACATCAGACATGAGACACCAGACACCAGACATCAGACACCAGACATCAGACATCAGACATCAGTTCTCAGACATCAGACATCAGACATCAGACACCAGACATCAGACATCAGTTCTCAGACATCAGACATGAGACATCAGTTAACAGACATCAGACATCAGACACCAGACACCAGACATCAGACATCAGTTCTCAGACATCAGACATCAGTTCTCAGACATCAGACATCAGTTCTCAGATATCAGACAACAGTTCTCAGACATCAGATATCAGACATGAGACATCAGTTCCCAGACATCAGACATCAGACATCAGACACCAGACATCAGACACCAGACACCAGACATCAGACACCAGACACCAGACATCAGTTCTCAGACATCAGACATCAGTTCTCAGACATCAGACATCAGTTCTCAGACATCAGTTCTCAGACACCAGACATCAGACATCAGTTCTCAGACATCAGACATCAGACATCAGACACCAGACATCAGACATCAGACATCAGACACCAGACACCAGACATCAGACATCAGACACCAGACATCAGTTCTCAGACATCAGACATCAGTTCTCAGACATCAGACATCAGTTCTCAGACATCAGATATCAGACACCAGACATTAGACATCAGACATCAGACACCAGACATCAGACATCAGTTCTCAGACATCTGACACCAGACATCAGACACCAGACATCAGACACCAGACATCAGACATCAGACATCAGTTCTCAGACATCAGACAATAGTTCTCACACATCAAACATCAGACACCAAACATCAGACATGAGTTCTCAGACATCAGACATCAGACATCAGACATCAGATATCAGACACCAGACATCAGACATCAGACATCAGACATCAGACACCAGACACCAGACATCAGACATCAGACATCAGACACCAGACATCAGACATCAGACATCAGACACCAGACATCAGACACCAGACACCAGACATCAGACACCAGACATCAGTTCTCAGACATCAGTTCTCAGACATCAGACATCAGTTCTCAGACATCAGATATCAGACACCAGACATGAGACATCAGACACCAGACATCAGTTATCACACATCAGACATCAGACATCAGTTCTCAGACATCAGACATCAGACATCAGACATCAGACACCAGACATCAGACATCAGTTCTCAGACATCAGACATCAGTTCTCAGACATCAGACATCAGACACCAGACACCAGACACCAGACATCAGACACCAGACACCAGACACCAGACATCAGACACCAGACATCAGACATCAGTTCTCAGACATCAGACACCAGACATCAGTTCTCAGACATCAGACATCAGTTCTCAGACATCAGACATCAGACATCAGTTCTCAGACATGAGACATAAGATATCAGACATCAGACATCAGATATCAGACACCAGACATCAGACATCAGTTCTGAGACATCAGACATCAGACATCAGTTCTCAGAAATCAGACATCAGTTCTCAGACATCAGACATCAGTTCTCAGACATCAGACATCAGACATCAGTTCTCAGACATGAGACATAAGACATCAGACATCAGACATCAGATATCAGACACCAGACATCAGACATCAGTTCTGAGACATCAGACATCAGACATCAGTTCTCAGAAATCAGACATCAGTTCTCAGACATCAGACATCAGTTCCCAGACACCAGACATCAGGCATCAGACACCAGACATCAGACATCAGACACCAGACATCAGACATCAGACACCAAACATCAGACACCAGACACCAGACATCAGACACCAGACATCAGTTATTAGACACCAGACATCAGACACCAGACATCACACATCAGACATCAGATATCAGTCAGACACCAGACTTCAGACATCAGTCATACACCAGACATCAGTCACCAGACATCAGACATCAGTTCTCAGACATCAGTCAGACATCAGACATCAGACACCAGACATCAGACACCAGACATGAGTTCTCAGACATCAGACATCAGTTATAAGACATCAGACATCAGACATCAGACATCAGACACCAGACATCAGACACCAGACACCAGACATCAGTTCTCAGACATCAGACACCAGACATCAGACATCAGACACCAGGCACCAGACACCAGACATCAGACATCAGACATCAGTTCTCAGACATCAGTCAGACATCAGACATCAGACATCAGACACCAGACATCAGACATCAGACATCAGACATCAGTTCTCAGACATCAGACATCAGTTCTCAGACATCAGACAACAGTTCTCAGACATCAGACACCAGACATCAGACATCAGACATCAGACACCAGACACCAGACATCAGACATCAGTTCTCAGACATCAGACATGAGACATCAGTTCTCAGACATCAGACATCAGTTCTCAGACACCAGACATCAGACATCAGACATCAGACACCAGACATCAGACATAAGTAACCAGACATCAGACATCAGACACCAGACATCAGACATCAGACACCAGACACCAGACACCAGACATCAAACATCAGACACCAGACATCAGAGATCAGACACCAGACATCAGACATCAGACATCAGTTCTCAGACATCAGACATCAGACACCAGACATCAGACACCAGACATCAGACATCAGACACCTGACATCAGACATCAGTTCTCAGACATCAGTCAGACATCAGACATCAGAGATCAGACACCAGACATCAGACATCAGACACCAGGCACCAGACATCAGACATCAGTTCTCAGACATCAGACACCACACATTAGACATCAGTTCTCAGACATCAGACATCAGACATCAGTTCTCAGACATCAGACATCAGTTCTCATACATCAGACATCAGACATCAGTTCTCAGACATCAGACATCAGTTCTCAGACATCAGACATCAGACATCAGACACCAGACATCAGACATCAGACATCAGACACCAGACATCAGACACCAGACATCAGACATCAGACACCAGACATCAGACACCAGACACCAGACATCAGACATCAGTTCTCAGACATCAGACATCAGGTCTCAGACATCAGTTATCAGTTCTCAGACACCAGACATCAGATATCAGACATCAGTTCTCAGACATCAGTTCTCAGACATCAGACACCAGACATCAGACATGAGTTCTCAGACATCAGACATCAGTTCTCAGACACCAGACAACACACATCAGTTATCAGACATCAGACATCAGTTCTCAGACATCAGACATCAAACATCAGACACCAAACATCAGACATGAGTTCTCAGACATCAGACATCAGACACCAGACATCAGTTATCAGACATCAGACATCTGACATCAGTTCTCAGACATCAGACATCAGTTCTCAGACATCAGACATCAGACATCAGACATCAGACACCAGACACCAGACATCAGACATCAGACATCAGACACCAGACACCAGACACCAGACATCAGTTCTCAGACAACAGTCAGACACCAGACATCAGACATCAGTCAGACACCAGACACCAGACATCAGACACCAGACATCAGACATCAGACACCAGACATCAGACATCAGACATCAGACTTCAGTTCTCAGACATCAGTCAGACATCAGACATCAGACATCAGACACCAGACATCAGACATGAGTTCTCAGACATCAGACACCAGACATCAGTTATCAGACATCAGACATCAGATATCAGACATCAGACATCAGTTCTCAGACATCAGACATCAGACACCAGACATCAGACATCAGACACCAGACACCAGACACCAGACATCAGTTCTCAGACATCAGACATCAGACACCAGTCATCAGACATTAGACATCAGACATCAGACACCAGACACCAGACATCGGACACCAGACACCAAACATCAGTTCTCAGACATCAGACATGAGTTCTCAGACATCAGACATCAGTTCTCAGATATCAGACAACAGTTCTCAGACATCAGACACCAGACATCAGACATCAGTTCACAGACATCAGACATCAGTTCTCAGACATCAGACATCAGACACCAGACACCAGACATCAGACACCAGACACCAGACATCAGACATCAGACACCAGACATCAGTTCTCAGACATCAGACATCAGTTCTCAGACATCAGACATCAGTTCTCAGACATCTGACATCAGACACCAGACATCAGACATCAGACACCAGACATCAGACATCAGTTCTCAGACATCAGACACCAGACATCATACACGAGACATCAGACATCAGTTCTCAGACATCAGACATCAGTTCTCAGACATCAGACATCAGACAATAGTTCTCAGACATCAAACATCAGACACCAGACATCAGATATCAGACATCAGACACCAGACATCAGACATCAGACATCAGACAGCAGACAGCAGACATCAGTTCTCAGACATCAGACATCAGACATCAGTTCTCAGACATCAGACATCAGACATCAGACACCAGATATCAGACACCAGACATCAGACATCAGACATCAGACACCAGACATCAGACATCAGACATCAGACATCAGACATCAGACACCAGACATCAGACATCAGACATCAGACATCAGACATCAGTTCTCAGACATCAGACATCAGACACCAGACATCAGACATCAGTCACCAGACATCAGACATCAGTTCTCAGACATCAGACATCAGACATCAGACATCAGACACCAGACATCAGACATTAGACATCAGACATTAGACACCATACACCAGACATCAGACACCAGACACCAGACATCAGTTCTCAGACATCAGACATCAGTTCTCAGATATCAGACAACAGTTCTCAGACATCAGACACCAGACACCAGACATCAGACATCAGTTCTCAGACATCAGACATCAGTTCTCAGACATCAGACATCAGACATCAGACACCAGACATCAGACATCAGACACCAGACATCAGTTCTCAGACATCAGACATCAGTTCTCAGACACCAGACATCAGACATGAGACATCAGACATCAGACAACAGACACCCGACATCAGTTCTCAGACATCAGACATGAGACATCAGTTCTCAGACATCAGACATCAGTTCTCAGACACCAGACATCAGACACCAGACATCAGAAACCAGACATCAGACAGCAGACATCAGACATTAAACACCAGACACCAGACACCAGACATCAGACATCAGACAACAGACATCAGACATCAGACACCAGACATCAGAGATCAGACATCAGACATCAGTTCTCAGACATCAGACATCAGACACCAGACATCAGACATCAGACATCAGACATCAGTTCTCAGACATCAGTCAGACATCAGACATCAGACATCAGAGATCAGACACCAGACATCAGACATCAGACAACAGGCACCAGACATCAGACATCAGACATCAGTTCTCAGACATCAGACATCAGTTCTCAGACATCAGACACCATACATCAGACATCAGTTCTCAGACATCAGACATCAGACATCAGTTCTCAGACATCAGACATCAGACATCAGTTCTCATACATCAGACATCAGACATCAGTTCTCAGACATCAGACATCATTTCTCAGACATCAGACATCAGACATCAGTTCTCATACATCAGACATCAGACACCAGACATCAGACATCAGACATCAGACACCAGACATCAGACACCAGATACCAGACATCAGACATCAGTTCTCAGACATCAGACATCAGGTCTCAGACATCAGTTATCAGTTCTTAGACATCAGACACCAGACATCAGACATCAGACATCAGACATCAGTTCTCAGACATCAGTTCTCAGACATCAGACATCAGGTCTCAGACATCAGTTATCAGTTCTCAGACATCAGACACGAGACATCACACATCAGTTATCAGACATCAGACATCAGACATCAGTTCTCAGACATCAGACATCAGACACCAGACATCAGACATCAGACACCAGACATCAGACACAAGCCATCAGACACCAGACATCAGACATCAGTCAGACATCAGACACCAGACATCAGACATCAGACCTCAGACATCAGTCAGACATCAGACACCAGACATCAGACATCAGATACCAGACATCAGTTGTCAGACATCAGACATCAGACACCAGACATCAGACATCAGACACCAGACATCAGACACCAGACATCAGACATCAGACACCAGACATCAGACATCAGTTCTCAGACATCAGTCAGACATCAGACATCAGACATCAGACACCAGACATCAGACATCAGACACCAGACATCAGACATCAGACACCAGACATCAGACATCAGTTATCAGACATCAGACATCAGTTATCAGACAACAGACATCAGTTCTCAGAAATCAGACACCAGACATCAGACACCAGACATCAGACATCAGACATCAGACATCAGACATCAGTTCTCAGACGTCAGACATCAGTTCTCAGACATCAGACATCAGTTACCAGACACCAGACATCAGACATCAGTTCTCAGACATCAGACATCAGACACCAGACATCAGACATCAGACACCAGACATCAGACATCAGTCAGACATCAGACATCAGACACAAGACATCAGACACCAGACATCAGACACCAGACATCAGTCATCAGTCAGACATCAGACACCAGACATCAGACCTCAGACATCAGTCAGACATCAGACACCAGACATCAGACATCAGACATCAGACACCAGACATCAGTTATCAGACATCAGACATCAGACACCAGACATCAGACATCAGACACCAGACATCAGACATCAGACACCAGACATCAGACACCAGACATCAGACATCAGACACCAGACATCAGCCATCAGACACCAGACATCAGACATCAGACACCAGACATCAGACATCAGACATCAGACATCAGTCAGACATCAGACATCAGATAACAGACATCAGAAATCAGATACCAGACATCAGACACCAGACATCAGACATCAGACACCAGACATCAGACATCAGTCAGACATCAGACATCAGTCAGACATCAGACATCAAACATCAGACATCAGACATCAGTTCTCAGACATCAGACATCAGACACCAGACATCAGACATCAGACATCAGACACCAGACATCAGACATCAGACACCAGACATCAGACATCAGACACCAGACATCAGACATCAGACATCAGACATCAGTTCTCAGACATCAGTCAGACATCAGACATCAGACACCAGACACCAGACATCAGACACCAGACATCAGACATCAGTTCTCAGACATCAGACATCAGTTCTCAGACATCAGACATCAGGCATCAGACATCAGACATTAGTTCTCAGACATCAAACATCAGACACCAGACATGAGTTCTCAGACATCAGACACCAGACATCAGACATCAGACACCAGACACCAGACATCAGACATCAGACATCAGTTCTCAGACATCAGACATGAGACATCAGTTCTCAGACACCAGACATCAGACATCAGACACCAGACATCAGTTCTCAGACATCAGTTCTCAGACATCAGACATCAGTTCTCAGACATCAGATATCAGACACCAGACATCAGACATCAGACACCAGACATCAGTTATCACACATCAGACATCAGTTCTCAGACATCAGACATCAGACATCAGTTCTCAGACATCAGACCTCAGACATCAGACATCAGACATCAGTTCTCAGACATCAGACATCAGACACCAGACATCAGACATCAGACATCAGACATCAGACACCAGACATCAGACATCAGTTCTCAGACATCAGACATCAGTTCTCAGACATCAGACATCAGACACCAGATATCAGACACCAGACATCAGACATCAGACATCAGTTCTCAGACATCAGACACCAGACATCAGTTCTCAGACATCAGACATCAGTTCTCAGATATCAGACATCAGACATCAGTTCTCAGACATGAGACATCAGACATCAGACATCAGACATCAGACATCAGTTCTCAGACATCAGACATCAGACATCAGTTCTCAGACATCAGACATCAGTTCTCAGACATCAGACATCAGTTACCAGACACCAGACATCAGGCATCAGACACCAGACATCAGACATCAGACACCAGACATCAGACATCAGACACCAGACATCAGACATCAGACACCAGACACCAGACATCAGACACCAGACATCAGTTATTATACACCAGACATCAGACACCAGACATCAGACATCAGACACCAGACATGAGTTCTCAGAGATCAGACATCAGATATCAGACATCAGATATCAGTTATCAGACATCAGACATCAGACATCAGTTATCAGACATCAGACATCAGTTCTCAGACATCAGACATCAGACATCAGTTCTCAGACATCAGACATCAGTTCTCAGACATCAGACATCAGACCTCAGTTCTCAGACATCAGACATCAGACATCAGTTCTCAGACATCAGACATCAGACACCAGACATGAGACATCAGACATCAGACATCAAACATCAGTTCTCAGACATCAGTCAGACATCATACATCAGACATCAGACATCAGACACCAGCCATCAGACACCAGACATCAGAGATCAGTTCTCAGACATCAGTCAGACATCAGACATCAGACATCAGTTCTCAGACATCAGACATCAGACGCCAGACACCAGACATCAGACACCAGACATCAGTTCTCAGACATCAGACATCAGTTCTCAGACATCAGACATCAGACATCAGTTCTCAGACATCAGACATCAGACACCAGACATCAGACATCAGACACCAGACATCAGTTCTCAGACATCAGACACCAGACATCAGACATCAGACATCAGACACCAGTCATCAGACATCAGTTCTCAGACATCAGACATCAGTTCTCAGACATCAGACATCAGTTCTCAGACATCAGACATCAGGCTCCAGACATCAGACATCAGACATCAGACACCAGACACCAGACATCAGACATCAGTTATCAGACATCAGTCATCAGTTCTCAGACATCAGACATCAGACATCAGTTCTCAGACATCAGACATCAGACACCAGACATCAGACACCAGATATCAGACATCAAACATCAGACATCAGACATCAGACATCAGTTCTCAGACATCAGACATCAGACACCAGACATCAGACATCAGACATCAGACACCAGACACCAGACATCAGTTCTCAGACATCAGACATCAGACACCAGACACCAGACATCAGACATCAGACACCAGACATCAGTTCTCAGACATCAGACATCAGTTCTCAGATATCAGACAACAGTTCTCAGACATCAGATATCAGACACCAGACATCAGACATCAGTTCTCAGACATCAGACATCACTTCTCAGACATCAGATATCAGACACCAGACATCAGACATCAGACACCAGACACCAGATATCAGACAACAGACAAGAGACATCAGTTCTCAGACATCAGACATCAGTTCTCAGACATCTGACATCAGACACCAGACATCAGACATCAGACACCAGTCATCAGACATCAGTTCTCAGACATCAGACATCAGTTCTCAGACATCAGACATCAGTTCTCAGACATCAGACATCAGACTCCAGACATCAGACATCAGACACCAGACACCAGAAATCAGACATCAGACATCAGACATTAGTTATCAGACATCAGACATCAGTTCTCAGACATCAGACATCAGTTCTCAGACATCAGACATCATACACCAGACATCAGACACCAGACATCAGACATCAGACACCAGACATCAGACTCCAGACATCAGATATTAGACACCAGACATCAGACATCAGACACCAGACATCAGTTCTCAGAAATCAGACAACAGACATCAGACACCAGACATCAGACATCAGACATCAGACATCAGACATCAGTTCTCAGACGTCAGACATCAGTTCTCAGACATCAGACATCAGTTACCAGACACCAGACATCAGACATCAGACATCAGACACCAGACATCAGACATCAGTTAACAGACACCAGACATCAGTTCTCAGACATCAGTCAGACACCAGACATCAGACATCAGTTCTCAGACATCAGTCAGACACCAGACATCAGACATCAGTTCTCAGACATCAGACATCAGACACCAGACATCAGACATGAGTTATCAGACATCAGACATCAGTTCTCAGACATCAGACATCAGTTCTCAGACATCAGACACCAGACATCAGACATGAGTTCTCAGACATCAGACACCAGACATCAGACACCAGACATCAGACATCAGACATCAGTTCTCAGACATCAGACATCAGACACCAGACATCAGACATCAGACATCAGACACCAGACATCAGACATCAGTTCTCAGACATCAGACATCAGACACCAGACATCATACATCAGACACCAGACATCAGACATCAGACATCAGTTCTCAGACATCAGACATCAGACATCAGACACCAGACATCAGACATCAGTTCTCAGACATCAGACATGAGACATCAGTTCTCAGACATCAGACATCAGACACCAGACACCAGACATCAGACATCAGACATCAGACATCAGACATCAGTTCTCAGACATCAGACATCAGTTCTCAGATATCAGACAACAGTTCTCAGACATCAGATATCAGACACCAGACATCAGACATCAGTTCTCAGACATCAGACTTCACTTCTCAGACATCAGACATGAGACACCAGACACCAGACATCAGACACCAGACATCAGACATCAGACATCAGTTCTCAGACATCAGACATCAGACATCAGACACCAGACATCAGACATCAGTTCTCAGACATCAGACATGAGACATCAGTTAACAGACATCAGACATCAGACACCAGACACCAGACATCAGACATCAGTTCTCAGACATCAGACATCAGTTCTCAGACATCAGACATCAGTTCTCAGATATCAGACAACAGTTCTCAGACATCAGATATCAGACATGAGACATCAGTTCCCAGACATCAGACATCAGACATCAGACACCAGACATCAGACACCAGACACCAGACATCAGACACCAGACACCAGACACCAGACATCAGTTCTCAGACATCAGACATCAGTTCTCAGACATCAGACATCAGTTCTCAGACATCAGTTCTCAGACACCAGACATCAGACATCAGTTCTCAGACATCAGACATCAGACATCAGACACCAGACATCAGACATCAGACATCAGACACCAGACACCAGACATCAGACATCAGACACCAGACATCAGTTCTCAGACATCAGACATCAGTTCTCAGACATCAGACATCAGTTCTCAGACATCAGATATCAGACACCAGACATTAGACATCAGACATCAGACACCAGACATCAGACATCAGTTCTCAGACATCTGACACCAGACATCAGACACCAGACATCAGACACCAGACATCAGACATCAGACATCAGACATCAGTTCTCAGACATCAGACAATAGTTCTCACACATCAAACATCAGACACCAAACATCAGACATGAGTTCTCAGACATCAGACATCAGACATCAGACATCAGATATCAGACACCAGACATCAGACATCAGACATCAGACATCAGACACCAGACACCAGACATCAGACATCAGACATCAGACACCAGACATCAGACATCAGACATCAGACACCAGACATCAGACACCAGACACCAGACATCAGACACCAGACATCAGTTCTCAGACATCAGTTCTCAGACATCAGATATCAGACACCAGACATGAGACATCAGACACCAGACATCAGTTATCACACATCAGACATCAGACATCAGTTCTCAGACATCAGACATCAGACATCAGACATCAGACACCAGACATCAGACATCAGTTCTCAGACATCAGTTCTCAGACATCAGACATCAGACACCAGACACCAGACACCAGACATCAGACACCAGACACCAGACACCAGACACCAGACATCAGACACCAGACATCAGACATCAGTTCTCAGACATCAGACACCAGACATCAGTTCTCAGACATCAGACATCAGTTCTCAGACATCAGACATCAGACATCAGTTCTCAGACATGAGACATAAGACATCAGACATCAGACATCAGATATCAGACACCAGACATCAGACATCAGTTCTGAGACATCAGACATCAGTTCTCAGAAATCAGACATCAGTTCTCAGACATCAGACATCAGTTCCCAGACACCAGACATCAGGCATCAGACACCAGACATCAGACATCAGACACCAGACATCAGACATCAGACACCAAACATCAGACACCAGACACCAGACATCAGACACCAGACATCAGTTATTAGACACCAGACATCAGACACCAGACATCACACATCAGACATCAGATATCAGTCAGACACCAGACTTCAGACATCAGTCATACACCAGACATCAGTCACCAGACATCAGACATCAGTTCTCAGACATCAGTCAGACATCAGACATCAGACACCAGACATCAGACACCAGACATGAGTTCTCAGACATCAGACATCAGTTATAAGACATCAGACATCAGACATCAGACATCAGACACCAGACATCAGACACCAGACACCAGACATCAGTTCTCAGACATCAGACACCAGACATCAGACATCAGACACCAGGCACCAGACACCAGACATCAGACATCAGACATCAGTTCTCAGACATCAGTCAGACATCAGACATCAGACATCAGACATCAGACATCAGACATCAGACATCAGACATCAGTTCTCAGACATCAGACATCAGTTCTCAGACATCAGACAACAGTTCTCAGACATCAGACACCAGACATCAGACATCAGACATCAGACACCAGACACCAGACATCAGACATCAGTTCTCAGACATCAGACATGAGACATCAGTTCTCAGACATCAGACATCAGTTCTCAGACACCAGACATCAGACATCAGACATCAGACACCAGACATCAGACATAAGTAACCAGACATCAGACATCATTCACCAGACATCAGACATCAGACACCAGACACCAGACACCAGACATCAAACATCAGACACCAGACATCAGAGATCAGACACCAGACATCAGACATCAGACATCAGTTCTCAGACATCAGACATCAGACACCAGACATCAGACACCAGACATCAGACATCAGACACCTGAAATCAGACATCAGTTCTCAGACATCAGTCAGACATCAGACATCAGAGATCAGACACCAGACATCAGACATCAGACACCAGGCACCAGACATCAGACATCAGTTCTCAGACATCAGACACCACACATCAGACATCAGTTCTCAGACATCAGACATCAGACATCAGTTCTCAGACATCAGACATCAGTTCTCATACATCAGACATCAGACATCAGTTCTCAGACATCAGACATCAGTTCTCAGACATCAGACATCAGACATCAGACACCAGACATCAGACATCAGACATCAGACACCAGACATCAGACACCAGACATCAGACATCAGACACCAGACATCAGACACCAGACACCAGACATCAGACATCAGACATCAGTTCTCAGACATCAGACATCAGGTCTCAGACATCAGTTATCAGTTCTCAGACACCAGACATCAGATATCAGACATCAGTTCTCAGACATCAGTTCTCAGACATCAGACACCAGACATCAGACATGAGTTCTCAGACATCAGACATCAGTTCTCAGACACCAGACAACACACATCAGTTATCAGACATCAGACATCAGTTCTCAGACATCAGACATCAAACATCAGACACCAAACATCAGACATGAGTTCTCAGACATCAGACATCAGACACCAGACATCAGTTATCAGACATCAGACATCTGACATCAGTTCTCAGACATCAGACATCAGTTCTCAGACATCAGACATCAGACATCAGACATCAGACACCAGACACCAGACATCAGACATCAGACATCAGACACCAGACACCAGACACCAGACATCAGTTCTCAGACAACAGTCAGACACCAGACATCAGACATCAGTCAGACACCAGACACCAGACATCAGACACCAGACATCAGACATCAGACACCAGACATCAGACATCAGACATCAGACTTCAGTTCTCAGACATCAGTCAGACATTAGACATCAGACATCAGACACCAGACATCAGACATCAGACATGAGTTCTCAGACATCAGACACCAGACATCAGTTATCAGACATCAGACATCAGATATCAGATATCAGACATCAGTTCTCAGACATCAGACATCAGACACCAGACATCAGACATCAGACATCAGACACCAGACATCAGACATCAGTTCTCAGACATCAGACATCAGACGCCAGACAACAGACATCAGTTCTCAGACATCAGACATCAGACGCCAGACAACAGACATCAGACACCAGACATCAGACATCAGTTATCAGACATCAGACATCTGACATCAGACATCAGACATCAGACATCAGACATCAGACACCAGACACCAGACATCAGACATCAGACATCAGTTCTCAGACATCAGTCAGACATCAGACATCAGACATCAGACACCAGACATCAGACATCAGACATCAGACATCAGACACTAGACATGAGTTCTCAGACATCAGACACCAGACATCAGTTATCTGACATCAGACATCAGATATCAGACACCAGACATCAGACATCAGATCTCAGACATCAGACATCAGTTCTCAGACAGCAGACATCAGACATCAGACACCAGACACCAGACACCAGACATCAGTTCTCAGACATCAGACATCAGACATCAGTTCTCAGACATCAGTCAGACATCAGACATCAGACATCAGACACCAGACATGAGTTCTCAGACATCAGACACCAGACATCAGTTATCAGACATCAGACATCAGACATCAGTTATCAGACATCAGACATCAGTTCTCAGACATCAGACATCAGACACCAGACATCAGACATCAGACATCAGACACCAGACATCAGACATCAGTTCTCAGACATCAGACATCAGACGCCAGACAACAGACATCAGACACCAGACATCAGACATCAGACATCAGACATAAAACATCAGACATCAGACATCAGACATCAGTTCTCAGACATCAGTCAGACATCAGACATCAGACACCAGACATCAGACATCAGACATCAGACACTAGACATGAGTTCTCAGACATCAGACACCAGACATCAGTTATCAGACATCAGACATCAGATATCAGACACCAGACATCAGACATCAGTTCTCAGACATAAGCCATCAGTTCTCAGACATCAGACATCAGACAATAGTTCTCAGACATCAAACATCAGACACCAAACATCAGACATGAGTTCTCAGACATCAGACATCAGACACCAGACATCAGTTATCAGACATCAGACATCTGACATCAGTTCTCAGACATCAGACATCAGTTCTCAGACATCAGACATCAGACATCAGACACCAGACACCAGACATCAGACATCAGACATCAGACACCAGACACCAGACACCAGACATCAGTTCTCAGACAACAGTCAGACACCAGACATCAGACATCAGTCAGACACCAGACATCAGACATCAGACATCAGACACCAGACATCAGACATCAGACACCAGACATGAATTCTCAGACATCAGACACCAGACATCAGTTATCAGACATCAGACATCAGTTATCAGACATCAGACATCAGTTCTCAGACATCAGACATCAGACACCAGACATCAGACATCAGACATCAGACACCAGACATCAGACATCAGTTATCAGATATCAGACATCAGACGCCAGACAACAGACATCAGACACCAGACATCAGACATCAGTTATCAGACATCAGACATCTGACATCAGACATCAGACATCAGACATCAGACATCAGACATCAGACACCAGACACCAGACATCAGACATCAGACATCAGTTCTCAGACATCAGTCAGACATCAGACATCAGACATCAGACACCAGACATCAGACATCAGACATCAGACACTAGACATGAGTTCTCAGACATCAGACACCAGACATCAGTTATCAGACATCAGACATCAGATATCAGACACCAGACATCAGACATCAGTTCTCAGACATCAGACATCAGTTCTCAGACACCAGACATCAGACATCAGACACCAGACACCAGACATCAGACATCAGTTCTCAGACATCAGACATCAGACATCAGTTCTCAGACATCAGACATCAGACATCAGTTCTCAGACATCAGACATCAGACATCAGACACCAGATATCAGACATTAGACATCAGACATCAGACACCAGACACCAGACATCAGACACCAGACACCAGACATCAGTTCTCAGACATCAGACATCAGTTCTCAGATATCAGACAACAGTTCTCAGACATCAGACATCAGTTCTCAGACATCAGACATCAGTTCTCAGACATCAGACATCAGTTCTCAGACATCAGACACCAGACATCAGACATCAGTCATCAGTTATCAGACATCAGACATCAGTTCTCAGACATCAGACATCAGACACCAGACATCAGACATCAGACACCAGACACCAGACACCAGACATCAGTTCTCAGACATCAGACATCAGACACCAGTCATCAGACATTAGACATCAGACATCAGACACCAGACACCAGACATCGGACACCAGACACCAAACATCAGTTCTCAGACATCAGACATGAGTTCTCAGACATCAGACATCAGTTCTCAGATATCAGACAACAGTTCTCAGACATCAGACACCAGACATCAGACATCAGTTCACAGACATCAGACATCAGTTCTCAGACATCAGACATCAGACATCAGACACCAGACACCAGACATCAGACATCAGACACCAGACATCAGACATCAGACACCAGACATCAGTTCTCAGACATCAGACATCAGTTCTCAGACATCAGACATCAGTTCTCAGACATCTGACATCAGACACCAGACATCAGACATCAGACACCAGACATCAGACATCAGTTCTCAGACATCAGACACCAGACATCAGACATCAGTTCTCAGACATCAGACATCACTTCTCAGACATCAGACATGAGACACCAGACACCAGACATCAGACACCAGACATCAGACATCAGACATCAGTTCTCAGACATCAGACATCAGACACCAGACATCAGACATCAGTTCTCAGACATCAGACATGAGACATCAGTTAACAGACATCAGACATCAGACACCAGACACCAGACATCAGACATCAGTTCTCAGACATCAGACATCAGTTCTCAGACATCAGACATCAGTTCTCAGATATCAGACAACAGTTCTCAGACATCAGATATCAGACATGAGACATCAGTTCCCAGACATCAGACATCAGACATCAGACACCAGACATCAGACACCAGACACCAGACATCAGACATCAGACACCAGACACCAGACACCAGACATCAGTTCTCAGACATCAGACATCAGTTCTCAGACATCAGACATCAGTTCTCAGACATCAGTTCTCAGACACCAGACATCAGACATCAGTTCTCAGACATCAGACATCAGACATCAGACACCAGACATCAGACATCAGACATCAGACACCAGACACCAAACATCAGACATCAGACACCAGACATCAGTTCTCAGACATCAGACATCAGTTCTCAGACATCAGACATCAGTTCTCAGACATCAGATATCAGACACCAGACATCAGACATCAGACATCAGACACCAGACATCAGACATCAGTTCTCAGACATCTGACACCAGACATCAGACACCAGACATCAGACATCAGACACCAGACATCAGACATCAGACATCAGACATCAGTTCTCAGACATCAGACAATAGTTCTCACACATCAAACATCAGACACCAAACATCAGACATGAGTTCTCAGACATCAGACATCAGACATCAGACATCAGATATCAGACACCAGACATCAGACATCAGACATCAGACATCAGACATCAGACACCAGACACCAGACATCAGACATCAGACATCAGACACCAGACATCAGACATCAGACATCAGACACCAGACATCAGACACCAGACATCAGTTATCACACATCAGACATCAGACATCAGTTCTCAGACATCAGACATCAGACATCAGACACCAGACATCAGACATCAGTTCTCAGACATCAGACATCAGTTCTCAGACATCAGACATCAGACACCAGACACCAGACACCAGACATCAGACACCAGACACCAGACACCAGACATCAGACATCAGTTCTCAGACATCAGACATCAGTTCTCAGACATCAGACATCAGTTCTCATACATCAGACATCAGACATCAGTTCTCAGACATCAGACATCAGTTCTCAGACATCAGACATCAGACACCAGACATCAGACATCAGACATCAGACATCAGACACCAGACATCAGACACCAGACATCAGACATCAGACACCAGACATCAGACACCAGACACCAGACATCAGACATCAGACATCAGTTCTCAGACATCAGACATCAGTTCTCAGACATCAGACATCAGTTCTCAGACATCAGACATCAGACTCCAGACATCAGACATCAGACACCAGACACCAGAAATCAGACATCAGACATCAGACATCAGTTATCAGACATCAGACATCAGTTCTCAGACATCAGACATCAGTTCTCAGACATCAGACATCATACACCAGACATCAGACACCAGACATCAGACATCAAACATCAGTTCTCAGACATCAGTCAGACATCAGACACCAGACATCAGACATCAGACACCAGACATCAGACACCAGACATCAGATATCAGACACCAGACATCAGACATCAGACACCAGACATCAGTTCTCAGAAATCAGACACCAGACATCAGACACCAGACATCAGACATCAGACATCAGACATCAGACATCAGTTCTCAGACGTCAGACATCAGTTCTCAGACATCAGACATCAGTTACCAGACACCAGACATCAGACATCAGACATCAGACACCAGACATCAGACATCAGTTAACAGACACCAGACATCAGTTCTCAGACATCAGTCAGACACCAGACATCAGACATCAGTTCTCAGACATCAGTCAGACACCAGACATCAGACATCAGTTCTCAGACATCAGACATCAGACACCAGACATCAGACATGAGTTATCAGACATCAGACATCAGTTCTCAGACATCAGACATCAGTTCTCAGACATCAGACACCAGACATCAGACATGAGTTCTCAGACATCAGACACCAGACATCAGACACCAGACATCAGACATCAGACATCAGTTATCAGACATCAGACATCAGACATCAGTTCTCAGACATCAGACATCAGACACCAGACATCAGACATCAGACATCAGACACCAGACATCAGACATCAGTTCTCAGACATCAGACATCAGACACCAGACATCATACATCAGACACCAGACATCAGACATCAGACATCAGACATCAGTTCTCAGACATCAGACATCAGACATCAGACAACAGACATCAGACATCAGTTCTCAGACATCAGACATGAGACATCAGTTCTCAGACATCAGACATCAGACACCAGACACCAGACATCAGACATCAGTTCTCAGACATCAGACATCAGTTCTCAGACATCAGACATCAGTTCTCAGATATCAGACAACAGTTCTCAGACATCAGATATCAGACACCAGACATCAGACATCAGTTCTCAGACATCAGACATCACTTCTCAGACATCAGACATGAGACACCAGACACCAGACATCAGACACCAGACATCAGACATCAGACATCAGACATCAGTTCTCAGACATCAGACATCAGACACCAGACATCAGACATCAGTTCTCAGACATCAGACATGAGACATCAGTTAACAGACATCAGACATCAGACACCAGACACCAGACATCAGACATCAGTTCTCAGACATCAGACATCAGTTCTCAGACATCAGACATCAGTTCTCAGATATCAGACAACAGTTCTCAGACATCAGATATCAGACATGAGACATCAGTTCCCAGACATCAGACATCAGACATCAGACACCAGACATCAGACACCAGACACCAGACATCAGACATCAGACACCAGACACCAGACACCAGACATCAGTTCTCAGACATCAGACATCAGTTCTCAGACATCAGACATCAGTTCTCAGACATCAGTTCTCAGACACCAGACATCAGACATCAGTTCTCAGACATCAGACATCAGACACCAGACATCAGACATCAGACACCAGACACCAGACATCAGACATCAGACACCAGACATCAGTTCTCAGACATCAGACATCAGTTCTCAGACATCAGACATCAGTTCTCAGACATCAGATATCAGACACCAGACATCAGTCATCAGACATCAGACACCAGACATCAGACATCAGTTCTCAGACATCTGACACCAGACATCAGACACCAGACATCAGACACCAGACATCAGACATCAGACATCAGACATCAGACATCAGTTCTCAGACATCAGACAATAGTTCTCACACATCAAACATCAGACACCAAACATCAGACATGAGTTCTCAGACATCAGACATCAGACATCAGACATCAGATATCAGACACCAGACATCAGACATCAGACATCAGACATCAGACACCAGACACCAGACATCAGACATCAGACATCAGACACCAGACATCAGACATCAGACATCAGACACCAGACATCAGACACCAGACATCAGTTATCACACATCAGACATCAGACATCAGTTCTCAGACATCAGACATCAGACATCAGACATCAGACACCAGACATCAGACATCAGTTCTCAGACATCAGACATCAGTTCTCAGACATCAGACATCAGACACCAGACACCAGACACCAGACATCAGACACCAGACACCAGACACCAGACATCAGACATCAGTTCTCAGACATCAGACATCAGACATCAGTTCTCAGACATCAGACATCAGTTCTCATACATCAGACATCAGACATCAGTTCTCAGACATCAGACATCAGTTCTCAGACATCAGACATCAGTTCTCAGACATCAGACATCAGACACCAGACATCAGACATCAGACATCAGACACCAGACATCAGACACCAGACATCAGACATCAGACACCAGACACCAGACACCAGACATCAGACATCAGTTCTCAGACATCAGACATCAGACATCAGTTCTCAGACATCAGACATCAGTTCTCATACATCAGACATCAGACATCAGTTCTCAGACATCAGACATCAGTTCTCAGACATCAGACATCAGTTCTCAGACATCAGACATCAGACACCAGACATCAGACATCAGACATCAGACATCAGACACCAGACATCAGACACCAGACATCAGACATCAGACACCAGACATCAGACACCAGACACCAGACATCAGACATCAGACATCAGTTCTCAGACATCAGACATCAGTTCTCAGACATCAGACATCAGTTCTCAGACATCAGACATCAGACTCCAGACATCAGACATCAGACACCAGACACCAGAAATCAGACATCAGACATCAGACATCAGTTATCAGACATCAGACATCAGTTCTCAGACATCAGACATCAGTTCTCAGACATCAGACATCATACACCAGACATCAGACACCAGACATCAGACATCAAACATCAGTTCTCAGACATCAGTCAGACATCAGACACCAGACATCAGACATCAGACACCAGACATCAGACATCAGACACCAGACACCAGACACCAGACATCAGACATCAGTTCTCAGACATCAGACATCAGACATCAGTTCTCAGACATCAGACATCAGTTCTCATACATCAGACATAAGACATCAGTTCTCAGACATCAGACATCAGTTCTCAGACATCAGACATCAGTTCTCAGACATCAGACACCAGACATCAGACATCAGACATCAGACATCAGACACCAGACATCAGACACCAGACATCAGACATCAGACACCAGACATCAGACACCAGACACCAGACATCAGACATCAGACATCAGTTCTCAGACATCAGACATCAGTTCTCAGACATCAGACATCAGTTCTCAGACATCAGACATCAGACTCCAGACATCAGACATCAGACACCAGACACCGGAAATCAGACATCAGACATCAGACATCAGTTATCAGACATCAGACATCAGTTCTCAGACATCAGACATCAGTTCTCAGACATCAGACATCATACACCAGACATCAGACACCAGACATCAGACATCAAACATCAGTTCTCAGACAACAGTCAGACATCAGACACCAGACATCAGACATCAGACACCAGACATCAGACACCAGACATCAGATATCAGACACCAGACATCAGACATCAGACACCAGACATCAGTTCTCAGAAATCAGACACCAGACATCAGACACCAGACATCAGACATCAGACATCAGACATCAGTTCTCAGACGTCAGACATCAGTTCTCAGACATCAGACATCAGTTACCAGACACCAGACATCAGACATCAGACATCAGACACCAGACATCAGACATCAGTTAACAGACACCAGACATCAGTTCTCAGACATCAGTCAGACACCAGACATCAGACATCAGTTCTCAGACATCAGTCAGACACCAGACATCAGACATCAGTTCTCAGACATCAGACATCAGACATCAGATATCAGACACCAGACATCAGACATCAGACATCAGACATCAGACACCAGACACCAGACATCAGACATCAGACATCAGACACCAGACATCAGACATCAGACATCAGACACCAGACATCAGACACCAGACATCAGTTATCACACATCAGACATCAGACATCAGTTCTCAGACATCAGACATCAGACATCAGACATCAGACACCAGACATCAGACATCAGTTCTCAGACATCAGACATCAGTTCTCAGACATCAGACATCAGACACCAGACACCAGACATCAGACACCAGACACCAGACATCAGACATCAGTTCTCAGACATCAGACATCAGACATCAGTTCTCAGACATCAGACATCAGTTCTCATACATCAGACATCAGACATCAGTTCTCAGACATCAGACATCAGTTCTCAGACATCAGACATCAGTTCTCAGACATCAGACATCAGACACCAGACATCAGACATCAGACATCAGACACCAGACATCAGACACCAGACATCAGACATCAGACACCAGACACCAGACACCAGACATCAGACATCAGTTCTCAGACATCAGACATCAGACATCAGTTCTCAGACATCAGACATCAGTTCTCATACATCAGACATCAGACATCAGTTCTCAGACATCAGACATCAGTTCTCAGACATCAGACATCAGACACCAGACATCAGACATCAGACATCAGACATCAGACACCAGACATCAGACACCAGACATCAGACATCAGACACCAGACATCAGACACCAGACACCAGACATCAGACATCAGACATCAGTTCTCAGACATCAGACATCAGTTCTCAGACATCAGACATCAGTTCTCAGACATCAGACATCAGACTCCAGACATCAGACATCAGACACCAGACACCAGAAATCAGACATCAGACATCAGACATCAGTTATCAGACATCAGACATCAGTTCTCAGACATCAGACATCAGTTCTCAGACATCAGACATCATACACCAGACATCAGACACCAGACATCAGACATCAAACATCAGTTCTCAGACATCAGTCAGACATCAGACACCAGACATCAGACATCAGACACCAGACATCAGACATCAGACACCAGACACCAGACACCAGACATCAGACATCAGTTCTCAGACATCAGACATCAGACATCAGTTCTCAGACATCAGACATCAGTTCTCATACATCAGACATAAGACATCAGTTCTCAGACATCAGACATCAGTTCTCAGACATCAGATATCAGTTCTCAGACATCAGACACCAGACATCAGACATCAGACATCAGACATCAGACACCAGACATCAGACACCAGACATCAGACATCAGACACCAGACATCAGACACCAGACACCAGACATCAGACATCAGACATCAGTTCTCAGACATCAGACATCAGTTCTCAGACATCAGACATCAGTTCTCAGACATCAGACATCAGACTCCAGACATCAGACATCAGACACCAGACACCGGAAATCAGACATCAGACATCAGACATCAGTTATCAGACATCAGACATCAGTTCTCAGACATCAGACATCAGTTCTCAGACATCAGACATCATACACCAGACATCAGACACCAGACATCAGACATCAAACATCAGTTCTCAGACAACAGTCAGACATCAGACACCAGACATCAGACATCAGACACCAGACATCAGACACCAGACATCAGATATCAGACACCAGACATCAGACATCAGACACCAGACATCAGTTCTCAGAAATCAGACACCAGACATCAGACACCAGACATCAGACATCAGACATCAGACATCAGTTCTCAGACGTCAGACATCAGTTCTCAGACATCAGACATCAGTTACCAGACACCAGACATCAGACATCAGACATCAGACACCAGACATCAGACATCAGTTAACAGACACCAGACATCAGTTCTCAGACATCAGTCAGACACCAGACATCAGACATCAGTTCTCAGACATCAGTCAGACACCAGACATCAGACATCAGTTCTCAGACATCAGACACCAGACATCAGACATGAGTTATCAGACATCAGACATCAGTTCTCAGACATCAGACATCAGTTCTCAGACATCAGACACCAGACATCAGACATGAGTTCTCAGACATCAGACACCAGACATCAGACACCAGACATCAGACATCAGACATCAGTTATCAGACATCAGACATCAGACATCAGTTCTCAGACATCAGACATCAGACACCAGACATCAGACATCAGACATCATTCACCAGACATCAGACATCAGTTCTCAGACATCAGACATCAGTTCTCAGACATCAGTTCTCAGACACCAGACATCAGACATCAGTTCTCAGACATCAGACATCAGACATCAGACACCAGACATCAGACATCAGACACCAGACACCAGACATCAGACATCAGACACCAGACATCAGTTCTCAGACATCAGACATCAGTTCTCAGACATCAGACATCAGTTCTCAGACATCAGATATCAGACACCAGACATCAGTCATCAGACATCAGACACCAGACATCAGACATCAGTTCTCAGACATCTGACACCAGACATCAGACACCAGACATCAGACACCAGACATCAGACATCAGACATCAGACATCAGTTCTCAGACATCAGACAATAGTTCTCACACATCAAACATCAGACACCAAACATCAGACATGAGTTCTCAGACATCAGACATCAGACATCAGACATCAGATATCAGACACCAGACATCAGACATCAGACACCAGACACCAGACATCAGACATCAGACATCAGACATCAGACACCAGACATCAGACATCAGACATCAGACACCAGACATCAGACACCAGACATCAGTTATCACACATCAGACATCAGACATCAGTTCTCAGACATCAGACATCAGACATCAGACATCAGACACCAGACATCAGACATCAGTTCTCAGACATCAGACATCCGTTCTCAGACATCAGACATCAGACACCAGACACCAGACACCAGACATCAGACACCAGACACCAGACACCAGACATCAGACATCAGTTCTCAGACATCAGACATCAGACATCAGTTCTCAGACATCAGACATCAGTTCTCATACATCAGACATCAGACATCAGTTCTCAGACATCAGACATCAGTTCTCAGACATCAGACATCAGACATCAGACACCAGACATCAGACATCAGACATCAGACATCAGACACCAGACATCAGACACCAGACATCAGACATCAGACACCAGACATCAGACACCAGACACCAGACATCAGACATCAGTTCTCAGACATCAGACATCAGGTCTCAGACATCAGTTATCAGTTCTCAGACACCAGACATCAGTTATCAGACATCAGACATCAGACATCAGTTCTCAGACATCAGACACCAGACATCAGACATCAGACACCAGACATCAGACATCAGACATCAGTTCTCAGACATCAGACATCAGTTCTCAGACATCAGACATCAGGTCTCAGACATCAAACATCAGTTCTCAGACATCAGACATCAGTTCTCAGACATCAGACATCAGTTCTCAGACATCAGTTCTCAGACATCAGATACCAGACATCAGACACCAGACACCAGACATCAGTTATCAGACATCAGACATCAGACATCAGTTCTCAGACATCAGACACCAGACATCAGACATCAGACACCAGACATCAGACATCAGTTCTCAGACATCAGACATCAGTTCTCAGACATCAGACATCAGTTCTCAGACATCAGTTCTCAGACATCAGATACCAGACATCAGACACCAGACATCAGACATCAGTTCTCAGACATCAGACACCAGACATTAGACACCAGACATCAGACACCAGACATCAGACATCAGTTCTCAGACATCAGACATCAGTTCTCAGACATCAGACATCAGACATCAGACAATAGTTCTCAGACATCAAACATCAGACACCAAACATCAGACATGAGTTCTCAGACATCTGACATCAGACACCAGACATCAGTTATCAGACATCAGACATCTGACATCAGTTCTCAGACATCAGACATCAGTTCTCAGACATCAGACATCAGACATCAGACATCAGACATCAGACACCAGACATCAGACAACAGACACCAGACATCAGTTCTCAGACATCAGACACCAGACATCAGACATCAGACACCAGGCACCAGACACCAGACATCAGACATCAGACATCAGTTCTCAGACATCAGTCAGACATCAGACATCAGACATCAGACATCAGACATCAGTTCTCAGACATCAGACATCAGTTCTCAGACATCAGACAACAGTTCTCAGACATCAGACACCAGACATCAGACATCAGACATCAGACACCAGACACCAGACATCAGACATCAGTTCTCAGACATCAGACATGAGACATCAGTTCTCAGACATCAAACATCAGTTCTCAGACACCAGACATCAGACATCAGACATCAGACACCAGACATCAGACATAAGTAACCAGACATCAGACATCAGACACCAGACATCAGACATCAGACACCAGACACCAGACATCAAACATCAGACACCAGACATCAGAGATCAGACACCAGACATCAGACATCAGACATCAGTTCTCAGACATCAGACATCAGACACCAGACATCAGACACCAGACATCAGACATCAGACATCAGACACCTGACATCAGACATCAGTTCTCAGACATCAGTCAGACATCAGACATCAGAGATCAGACACCAGACATCAGACATCAGACACCAGGCACCAGACATCAGACATCAGTTCTCAGACATCAGACACCACACATCAGACATCAGTTCTCAGACATCAGACATCAGACATCAGTTCTCAGACATCAGACATCAGTTCTCATACATCAGACATCAGACATCAGTTCTCAGACATCAGACATCAGTTCTCAGACATCAGACATCAGACATCAGACATCAGACACCAGACATCAGACATCAGACATCAGACATCAGACACCAGACATCAGACACCAGACATCAGACATCAGACACCAGACATCAGACACCAGACACCAGACATCAGACAACAGACATCAGTTCTCAGACATCAGACATCAGGTCTCAGACATCAGTTATCAGTTCTCAGACACCAGACATCAGTTATCAGACATCAGACATCAGACATCAGTTCTCAGACATCAGACACCAGACATCAGACATCAGACACCAGACATGAGACATCAGACATCAGACATCAGTTCTCAGACATCAGACATCAGTTCTCAGACATCAGACATCAGGTCTCAGACATCAAACATCAGTTCTCAGACATCAGACATCAGACATGAGACATCACACATCAGTTATCAGACATCAGACATCAGACATCAGTTCTCAGACATCAGACATCAGACACGAGACATCAGACACCAGACATCAGACACCAGACATCAGACATCAGACATCAGACACCAGACATCAGACAACAGACATCAGACATCAGACACCAGACATCAGAGATCAGACATCAGACATCAGTTCTCAGACATCAGTTCTCAGACATCAGACATCAGACACGAGACATCACACATCAGACATCAGACATCAGACATCAGTTCTCAGACATCAGACATCAGACACCAGACATCAAACACCAGACATCAGACGTCAGTCAGACATCAGACACAAGACATCAGACACCAGACATCAGACACCAGACATCAGACATCAGTCAGACATCAGACACCAGACATCAGACATCAGACCTCAGACATCAGTCAGACATCAGACACCAGACATCAGACATCAGACACCAGACATCAGTTATCAGACATCAGACATCAGACACCAGACATCAGACATCAGACACCGGACATCAGACTCCAAACATCAGACATCAGTCAGACATCAGACAACAGACATCAGACATCAGACCTCAGGCATCAGTCAGACATCAGACACCAGACATCCGACATAAGACATCAGACATCAGACATCAGTTATCAGACATCAGACATCAGACACCAGACATCAGACATCAGACACCGGACATCAGACACCAGACATCAGACATCAGACACCAGACATCAGACATCAGACATCAGACATCAGTTCTCAGACATCAGACACCAGACATCAGTTCTCAGACATCAGACACCAGACATCAGACACCAGACATCAGAAACCAGACATCAGACATCAGTTATCAGACATCAGACATCAGTTATCAGACAACAGACATCAGTTCTCAGACATCAGACATCAGACATCAGTTCTCAGACATCAGACATCAGACACCAGACATCAGACATCAGACACAAGACATCAGACATCAGTCAGACATCAGACACAAGACATCAGACACCAGACATCAGACATCAGACACCAGACACCAGACATCAGTCAGACATCAGATATCAGACACAAGACATCAGACACCAGACATCAGACACCAGATATCAGACACAAGACATCAGACGCCAGACATCAGACATCAGACACCAGACATCAGACAACAGACATCAGACATCAGACACCAGACATCAGACATCAGACATCAGTTCTCAGACATCAGTCAGACATCAGACATCAGACATCAGACACCAGACATCAGACATCAGACACCAGACATCAGACACCAGACATCAGACATCAGACACCAGACATCAGTCAGACATCAGACATCAGACATCAGACATCAGACCTCAGTTCTCAGACATCAGACATCAGACATCAGACACCAGACATCAGACATCAGACATCAGTTCTCAGACATCAGTCAGACATCAGACATCAGACATCAGACACCAGACACCAGACATCAGACATCAGACACCAGACATCAGACATCAGTTCTCAGACATCAGACATCAGTTCTCAGACATCAGACATCAGACATCAGGCATCAGACATCAGACATTAGTTCTCAGACATCAAACATCAGACACCAGACATGAGTTCTCAGACATCAGACACCAGACATCAGTTATCAGACATCAGACATCAGTTATCAGACAACAGACATCAGTTCTCAGACATCAGACATCAGTTCTCAGACATCAGACATCAGACACCAGATATCAGACATCAGACATCAAACATCAGTTCTCAGACATCAGTCAGACATCAGACACCAGACATCAGATATCAGACATCAGACACCAGACATCAGACACCAGACATCAGACATGAATTCTCAGACATCAGTCAGACATCAGACATCAGACATCAGTTCTCAGACATCAGACAGCAGACATCAGACATCAGACACCAGACACCAGACATCAGACATCAGACACCAGACACCAGACACCAGACATCAGTTCTCAGACATCAGACATCAGACATCAGACACCAGACATCAGACAGCAGACACCAGACATCAAACACCAGACATCAGTTCTCAGACTTCAGACATCAGTTCTCAGACATCAGACATCAGTTCCCAGACATCAGAGATCAGACACCAGACATCAGACACCAGTTCTCAGACATCAGACATCAGACCTCAGTTCTCAGACATCAGACATCAGACATCAGACATCAGTTCTCAGACATCAGATATCAGACACCAGACATCAGACACCAGACATCAGTTCTCAGACATCAGACACCAGTCATCAGACATCAGACATCAGACATCAGTTCTCAGACATCAGTTCTCAGACATCAGACATCAGACATCAGTTCTCAGACATCAGACATCAGACAATAGTTGTCAGACATCAAACATCAGACAGCAGACATCAGACATGAGTTCTCAGACATCAGACATCAGACACCAGACATCAGACATCAGTTCACAGACATCAGACATCTGACATGAGTTAACAGACATCAGACATCAGACATCAGTTCTCAGACATCAGACATAAATTCTCAGACATCAGTCATCAGACACCAGACATCAGACATCAGACATCAGACACCAGACACCAGACATCAGACATCAGACATCAGACATCAGACATCAGACAACAGACAACAGACAACAGACATCAGTTCTCAGACATCAGACATCAGTTCTCAGACATCTGACATCAGACATCAGTTCTCAGACATCAGACACCAGACATCAGACATCAGACACCAGACATCAGACATCAGTTCTCAGACATCAGACATCAGACATCAGACACCAGACATCAGACATCAGACATCAGTTCTCAGACATCAGACATCAATTCTCAGACATCAGACATCAGACACCAGACATCAGACATCAGACATCAGACATCAGACACCAGACATAAGACATCAGTTCTCAGACATCAGACATCAGACACCATATATCAGACACCAGACATCAGACATTAGACACCAGACATCAGACACCAGACACCAGACATCAGACACCAGACACCAGACATCAGTTCTCAGACATCAGACATCAGTTCTCAGATATCAGACAACAGTTCTCAGACATCAGACATCAGACACCAGACATCAGACATCAGTTCTCAGACATCAGACATCAGTTCTCAGACATCAGACATCAGACACCAGACATCAGACATCAGACACCAGACATCAGACATCAGACACCAGACACCAGACATCAGACATCAGACACCACACATCAGTTCTCAGACATCAGACATCAGTTCTCAGATATCAGACATCAGTTCTCACACATCTGACATCAGACACCAGACATCAGACATCAGACACCAGACATCAGACATCAGTTCTCAGACATCAGACACCAGACATCAGACATCAGTTCTCAGATATCAGACATCAGTTCTCAGACATCAGACATGAGACATCAGACAATAGTTCTCAGACATCAAAAATCAGACACCAGACATCAGACATGAGTTCTCAGACATCAGACATCAGACATCAGTTCTCAGACATCAGACATCAGTTCTCAGACATCAGACATCATACATCAGACATCATACATCAGACATCAGACACCAGACATCAGACATCAGTTCTCAGACATCAGACATCAGTTCTCAGACATCAGACATCAGTTCTCAGACATCAGACATCAGACATCAGACACCAGACACCAGACATCAGACATCAGACATCAGACATCAGTTCTCAGACATCAGACATCAGACATCAGACACCAGACATCAGACATCAGTTATCAGACATCAGACATCAGACATCAGACATCAGACACCAGACACCAGACATCAGACATCAGACATCAGTTCTCAGACATCAGTCAGACATCAGACATCAGACATCAGACACCAGACATCAGACATCAGACATCAGACATCAGTTCTCAGACATCAGACATCAGACATCAGTTCTCAGACATCAGACAACAGTTCTCAGACATCAGACACCAGACATCAGACATCAGACACCAGACATCAGACATCAGACATCAGTTCTCAGACATCAGACATGAGACATCAGTTCTCAGACATCAGACATCAGTTCTCAGACATCAGACATCAGTTCTCAGACACCAGACATCAGACATCAGACACCAGACATCAGACATCAGAAACCAGACATCAGACATCAGACAACAGACATCAGACAACAGACATCAGACATCAGACACCAGACATCAGAGATCAGACACCAGACATCAGTTCTCAGACATCAGACATCAGACACCAGACATCAGACACCAGACATCAGACATCAGACATCAGACACCTGACATCAGACATCAGTTCTCAGACATCAGTCAGACATCAGACATCAGAGATCAGACACCAGACATCAGACATCAGACACCAGGCACCAGACATCAGACATCAGTTCTCAGACATCAGACATCAGTTCTCAGACATCAGACACCAGACATCAGACATCAGTTCTCAGACATCAGACATCAGACACCAGTTCTCAGACATCAGACATTAGTTCTCATACATCAGACATCAGACATCAGTTCTCAGACATCAGACATCAGTTCTCAGACATCAGACATCAGTTCTCATACATCAGACATCAGACACCAGACATCAGACATCAGACATCAGACATCAGACATCAGACACCAGACATCAGACACCAGACATCAGACATCAGACATCAGTTCTCAGACATCAGACATCAGGTCTCAGACATCAGTTATCAATTCTCAGACATCAGACATCAGACATCAGTTCTCAGACATCAGACATCAGACATCAGTTCTCAGACATCAGACATCAGACATCAGACATCAGACACCAGACATCAGATATCAGACATCAGACATCAGTTCTCAGACATCAGACATCAGTTCTCAGACATCAGACATCAGTTCTCAGACATCAGACATCAGGTCTCAGACATCAGACATCAGGTCTCAGACATCAGTTATCAGGTCTCAGACATCAGACATCAGACAAGAGACATCACACATCAGACATCAGACATCAGTTCTCAGACATCAGACATCAGACATCAGACACCAGACATCAGACATCAGTCAGACATCAGACATCAGACACAAGACATCAGACACCAGACATCAGACACCAGACATCAGACACCAGACATCAGACACCAGACATCAGACATCAATCAGACATCAGACACCAGACATCAGACCTCAGACATCAGTCAGACATCAGACACCAGACATCAGACACCAGACATCAGTTATCAGACATCAGACATCAGACACCAGACATCAAACATCAGACACCAGACATCAGACACCAGATATCAGACATCAGACACCAGACATCAGACATCAGACACCAGACATCAGACATCAGACACCAGACATCAGACATCAGTCAGACATCAGACACCAGACATCAGACATCAGACCTCAGACATCAGTCAGACATCAGACACCAGACATCAGACACCAGACATCAGTTATCAGACATCAGACATCAGACACCAGACATCAAACATCAGACACCAGACATCAGACATCAGACACCAGACATCAGACATCAGACATCAGACACCAGACATCAGACATCAGACATCAGACACCAGACATCAGACACCAGACATCAGACACCAGACATCAGACATCAGTTATCAGACAACAGACATCAGTTCTCAGACATCAGACATCAGACATCAGTTCTCAGACATCAGACATCAGACACCAGACATCAGACATCAGACACCAGACATCAGACATCAGTCAGACATCAGACATCAGACACAAGACATCAGATATCAGACACCAGACATCAGACACCAGACATCAGTCATCAGTCAGACATCAGCACCAGACATCAGACATCAGACCTCAGACATCAGTCAGACATCAGACACCAGAAATCAGACATCAGACATCAGACACCAGACATCAGACATCACACACCATACATCAGACACCAGACATCAGACATCAGACACCAGACATCAGACATCAGACACCAGACATCAGACACCAGACATCAGACATCAGACATCAGTTCTCAGACATCAGTCATCAGACATCAGACACCAGACATCAGACACCAGACATCAGACACCAGACATCAGACATCAGACACCAGACATCAGACACCAGACATCAGACATCAGACACCAGACATCAGACACCAGACATCAGACATCAGACATCAGACATCAGTTCTCAGACATCAGTCAGACATCAGACATCAGACATCAGACACCAGACATCAGACACCAGACATCAGACACCAGACACCAGACATCAGACATCAGAAACCAGACACCAGACATCAGACATCAGACATCAGACATCAGACATCAGTTCTCAGACATCAGACATCAGACACCAGACATCAGACATCAGACACCAGACATCAGACACCAGACATCAGACATCAGACATCAGACATCAGATCTCAGACATCAGTCAGACATCAGACATCAGACACCAGACACCAGACATCAGACATCAGACATCAGTTCTCAGACATCAGACATCAGTTCTCAGACATCAGACATGAGACATCAGGCATCAGACATCAGACATTAGTTCTCAGACATCAAACATCAGACACCAGACATGAGTTCTCAGACATCAGACATCAGACATCAGACACCAGACATCAGTTATCAGACATCAGACATCAGTTATCAGTTATCAGACAACAGACATCAGTTCTCAGACATCAGACATCAGACATCAGTTCTCAGACATCAGACATCAGACACCAGACATCAGACACCAGACATCAGACATCAGACACCTGACATCAGACATCAGTTCTCAGACATCAGTCAGATATCAGACATCAGAGATCAGACACCAGACATCAGACATCAGACACCAGACACCAGACATCAGACATCAGACACCACACATCAGTTCTCAGACATCAGACATCAGTTCTCAGACATCAGACATCAGTTCTCAGACATCTGACATCAGACACCAGACATCAGACATCAGACACCAGACATCAGACATCAGTTCTCAGACATCAGACACCAGACATCAGACATCAGTTCTCAGATATCAGACATCAGTTCTCAGACATCAGACATCAGACAATAGTTCTCAGACATCAAACATCAGACACCAGACATCAGACATGAGTTCTCAGACATCAGACATCAGACATCAGTTATCAGACATCAGACATCAGACATCAGTTCTCAGACATCAGACATCAGTTCTCAGACATCAGACATCAGACACCAGACATCAGACATCAGACACCAGACATCAGACATCAGTTCTCAGACATCAGACATCAGTTCTCAGACATCAGACATCAGTTCTCAGACATCAGACATCAGACATCAGACACCAGACACCAGACATCAGACATCAGACATCAGACATCAGTTCTCAGACATCAGACACCAGACATCAGACATCAGTTCTCAGACATCAGACATCAGACACCAGACATCAGACATCAGACATCAGACATCAGACATCAGACATCAGACACCAGACACCAGACATCAGACATCAGTTCTCAGACATCAGTCAGACATCAGACATCAGACACCAGACATCAGACTTCAGACATCAGACATCAGTTCTCAGACATCAGACATCAGTTCTCAGACATCAGACAACAGTTCTCAGACATCAGACACCAGACATCAGACATCATACACCAGACACCAGACATCAGACATCAGACATCAGTTCTCAGACATCAGACATGAGACATCAGTTCTCAGACATCAGACATCAGACATCAGTTTTCAGACATCAGACATCAGTTCTCAGACACCAGACATCAGACACCAGACATCAGACATCAGAAACCTGACATCAGACATCAGACAACAGACATCAGACAACAGACATCAGACATCAGACACCAGACATCAGAGATCAGACACCAGACATCAGTTCTCAGACATCAGACATCAGACACCAGACATCAGACACCAGACATCAGACATCAGACATCAGACACCTGACATCAGACATCAGTTCTCAGACATCAGTCAGACATCAGACATCAGAGATCAGACACCAGACATCAGACATCAGACACCAGGCACCAGACATCAGACATCAGTTCTCAGACATCAGACATCAGACATCAGTTCTCAGACATCAGACACCAGACATCAGACATCAGTTGTCAGACATCAGACATCAGTTCTCAGACATCAGACATCAGTTCTCATACATCAGACATCAGTTCTCAGACATCAGACATCAGTTCTCAGACATCAGACATCAGACATCAGTTCTCATACATCAGACATCAGACACCAGACATCAGACATCAGACATCAGACATCAGACATCAGACACCAGACATCAGACACCAGACATCAGACATCAGTTCTCAGACATCAGACATCAGGTCTCAGACATCAGTTATCAATTCTCAGACATCAGACACCAGACATCAGTTATCAGACATCAGACATCAGACATCAGACATCAGACACCAGACATCAGACATCAGACATCAGTTCTCAGACATCAGACATCAGTTCTCAGACATCAGACATCAGGTCTCAGACATCAGACATCAGGTCTCAGACATCAGTTATCAGGTCTCAGACATCAGACATCAGACACGAGACATCACACATCAGACATCAGACATCAGTTCTCAGACATCAGACATCAGACACCAGACATCAGACACCAGACATCAGACATCAGTCAGACATCAGACATCAGACACAAGACATCAGACACCAGACATCAGACACCAGACATCAGACACCAGACATCAGACATCAGTCAGACATCAGACACCAGACATCAGACATCAGACCTCAGACATCAGTCAGACATCAGACACCAGACATCAGACACCAGACATCAGTTATCAGACATCAGACATCAGACACCAGACATCAAACATCAGACACCAGACATCAGACACCAGACATCAGACATCAGACACCAGACATCAGACATCAGACATCAGACACCAGACATCAGACATCAGACATGAGACATCAGACACCAGACATCAGACATCAGTCAGATATCAGACACCAGACATCAGACATCAGACCTCAGACATCAGTCAGACATCAGACACCAGACATCAGACATCAGACACCAGACATCAGTTATCAGACATCAGACATCAGACACCAGACATCAAACATCAGACACCAGACATCAGACACCAGACATCAGACACCAGACATCAGACAACAGACATCAGACACCAGACATCAGACATCAGACATCAGACACCAGACATCAGACACCAGACATCAGACACCAGACATCAGACATCAGTTATCAGACATCAGACATCAGACATCAGTTATCAGACAACATACATCAGTTCTCAGACATCAGTTCTCAGACATCAGACATCAGTTCTCAGACATCAGACATCAGACACCAGACATCAGACATCAGACACCAGACATCAGACATCAGTCAGACATCAGACATCAGACACAAGACATCAGACACCAGACATCAGACACCAGACATCAGACACCAGACATCAGTCATCAGTCAGACATCAGCACCAGACATCAGACATCAGACCTCAGACATCAGTCAGACATCAGACACCAGACATCAGACATCAGACACCAGACATCAGAAATCACACACCAGACATCAGACACCAGACATCAGACATCAGACACCAGACATCAGACATCAGACACCAGACATCAGACATCAGACACCAGACATCAGACATCAGACATCAGTTCTCAGACATCAGTCAGACATCAGACATCAGACACCAGACATCAGACACCAGACATCAGACACCAGACATCAGACATCAGACACCAGACATCAGACACCAGACATCAGACATCAGACACCAGACATCAGAAATCAGACACCAGACATCAGACATCAGACATCAGACATCAGACATCAGTCAGACATCAGACATCAGACATCAGACATCAGACACCAGACATCAGACACCAGACATCAGACACCAGACACCAGACATCAGACATCAGACACCAGACACCAGACATCAGACATCAGTTCTCAGACATCAGACATCAGACACCAGACATCAGACATCAGACATCAGACACCAGACATCAGACACCAGACATCAGACATTAGACATCAGACACCAGACATCAGACATCAGACATCAGATCTCAGACATCAGTCAGACATCAGACATCAGACATCAGACACCAGACACCAGACATCAGACATGAGACATCAGACATCAGTTCTCAGACATCAGACATCAGTTCTCAGACATCAGACATGAGACATCAGGCATCAGACATCAGACATTAGTTCTCAGACATCAAACATCAGACACCAGACATGAGTTCTCAGACATCAGACATCAGACATCAGACACCAGACATCAGTTATCAGACATCAGACATCAGACAACAGTTATCATACAACAGACATCAGTTCTCAGACATCAGACATCAGACATCAGTTCTCAGACATCAGACATCAGACACCAGACATCAGACACCAGACATCAGACATCAAACACCTGACATCAGACATCAGTTCTCAGACATCAGTCAGATATCAGACATCAGAGATCAGACACCAGACATCAGACATCAGACACCAGGCACCAGACATCAGACATCAGTTCTCAGACATCAGACATCAGACATCAGTTCTCAGACATCAGACACCAGACATCAGACATCAGTTCTCAGACATCAGACATCTGACATCAGTTCTCAGACATCAGACATCAGACATCAGTTCTCATACATCAGAAATCAGACATCAGTTCTCAGACATCAGACATCAGTTCTCAGACATCAGACATCAGACATCAGTTCTCATACATCAGACATCAGACACCAGACATCAGACATCAGACATCGGACATCAGACACCAGACATCAGACACCAGACATCAGACATCAGTTCTCAGACATCAGACACCAGACATCAGTTATCAGACATCAGACATCAGTACTCAGACATCAGACACCAGACATCAGACATCAGACACCATACATCAGACATCAGACATCAGTTCTCAGACATCAGACATCAGTTCTCAGACATCAGACATCAGGTCTCAGACATCAGACATCAGGTCTCAGACATCAGTTATCAGGTTTCAGACATCAGACATCAGACACGAGACATCACACACCAGTTATCAGACATCAGACATCAGACATCAGTTCTCAGACATCAGACATCAGACACGAGACATCACACATCAGACATCAGACATCAGTTCTCAGCCATCAGACATCAGACACCAGACATCAGACATCAGACACCAGACATCAGACATCAGTCAGACATCAGACATCAGACACAAGACATCAGACACCAGACATAAGACACCAGACATAAGACACCAGACATCAGACACCAGACATCAGACATCAGTCAGACTTCAGACACCAGACATCAGACATCAGACCTCAGACATCAGTCAGACATCAGACACCAGACATCAGACATCAGACACCAGACATCAGTTATCAGACATCAGACATCAGACACCAGACATCAAACATCAGACACCAGACATCAGACACCAGACATCAGACATCAGACACCAGACATCAGACATCAGACATCAGACACCAGACATCAGACATCAGACATAAGACATCAGACATCAGACACCAGACATCAGACATCAGACACCAGACATCAAACACCAGACATCAGACATCAGTTATCAGACATCAGACATTAGATATCAGTTATCAGACAACAGACATCAGTTCTCAGACATCAGCCATCAGACATCATTTCTCAGACATCAGACATCAGACACCAGACATCAGACATCAGACACCAGACATCAGTCAGACATCAGACATCAGACACAAGACATCAGACACCAGACATCAGACACCAGACATCAGACACCAGACATCAGTCATCAGTCAGACATCAGACACCAGACATCAGACCTCAGACATCAGTCAGACATCAGACACCAGACATCAGACATCAGACATCAGACACCAGACATCAGACATCAGACACCAGACATCAGACACCAGACATCAGACATCAGACAACAGACATCAGACATCAGACACCAGACATCAGACATCAGACATCAGACATCAGCTCTCAGACATCAGACATCAGACACCAGACACCAGACATCAGACATCAGTCAGACATCAGACATCAGACACAAGACATCAGACACCAGACATCAGACACCAGACATCAGACACCAGACATCAGTCATCAGTCAGACATCAGACACCAGACATCAGACATCAGACCTCAGACATCAGTCAGACATCAGACACCAGACAACAGACATCAGACATCAGACACCAGACATCAGACATCAGACATCAGACACCAGACATCAGACACCAGACATCAGACATCAGACATCAGTTCTCAGACATCAGTCAGACATCAGACATCAGACATCAGACACCAGACATCAGACACCAGACATCAGACATCAGACACCAGACATCAGACATCAGACACCAGACATCAGACATCAGACATCAGACATAAGTTCTCAGACATCAGACATCAGACACCAGACATCAGACATCAGACATCAGACACCAGACATCAGACACCAGACATCAGACATCAGACACCAGACATCAGACATCAGTTCTCAGACATCAGTCAGACATCAGACATCATACATCAGACTCCAGACACCAGACATCAGACATCAGACACCAGACACCAGACATCAGACATCAGTTCTCAGACATCAGACATCAGTTCTCAGACATCAGACATCAGGCATCAGACATCAGACATTAGTTCTCAGACATCAGACATCAGACACCAGACATGAGTTCTCAGACATCAGACATCAGACACCAGACATCAGTTATCAGACATCAGACATCAGTTATCAGACAACAGACATCAGTTCTCAGACATCAGACATCAGACATCAGTTCTCAGACATCAGACATCAGACACCAGACATCAGACATCAGACATCAAACATCAGTTCTCAGACATCAGTCAGACATCAGACACCAGACATCAGATATCAGACATCAGACACCAGACATCAGACACCAGACATCAGTTCTCAGACAACAGTCAGACATCAGACATCAGACATCAGTTCTCAGACATCAGACATCAGACAGCAGACATCAGACATCAGACACCAGACACCAGACATCAGTTCTCAGACATCAGACATCAGACATCAGTTCTCAGACATCAGACATCAGACATCAAACACCAGACATCAGACACCAGACATCAGACATCAGACACCAGACATCAGTTCTCAGACATCAGAAATCAGTTCTCAGACATCAGACATCAGTTCTCAGACATCAGACATCAGACACCAGACATCAGACATCAGACACCAGACATCAGACATCAGTTCTCAGACATCAGACATCAGACCTCAGTTCTCAGACATCAGACATCAGACATCAGACATCAGTTCTCAGACATCAAACATCAGACACCAAACATCAGACATGAGTTCTCAGACATCAGACATCAGACACCAGACATCAGTTATCAGACATCAGACATCTGACATCAGTTCTCAGACATCAGATATCAGTTCTCAGACATCAGACATCAGACATCAGACATCAGACATCAGACACCAGACACCAGACACCAGACACCAGACATCAGTTCTCAGACATCAGACACCAGACATCAGACACCAGGCACCAGACACCAGACATCAGACATCAGACATCAGTTCTCAGACATCAGTCAGACATCAGACATCAGACATCAGACACCAGACATCAGACATCAGTTCTCAGACATCAGACATCAGACATCAGTTCTCAGACATCAGACAACAGTTCTCAGACATCAGACACCAGACATCAGACATCAGACATCAGACACCAGACACCAGACATCAGACATCAGACATCAGTTCTCAGACATCAGACATGAGACATCAGTTCTCAGACTTCAGACATCAGTACTCAGACACCAGACATCAGACATCAGACATCAGACACCAGACATCAGACATAAGAAACCAGACATCAGACATCAGACACCAGACATCAGACATCAGACACCAGACACCAGACATCAAACATCATACACCAGACATCAGAGATCAGACACCAGACATCAGACACCAGACATCAGACACCAGACATCAGACATCAGACACCTGACATCAGACATCAGTTCTCAGACATCAGTCAGACATCAGAGATCAGACACCAGACACCAGACATCAGACACCAGGCACCAGACATCAGACATCAGTTCTCAGACATCAGACACCAGACATCAGACATCAGTTCTCAGACATCAGACATCAGTTCTCAGACATCAGACATCAGTTCTCATACATCAGACATGAGACATCAGTTCTCAGACATCAGACATCAGTTCTCAGACATCAGACATCAGACATCAGTTCTCAGACATCAGACATCAGACATCAGACATCAGACACCAGACATCAGACATCAGACACCAGACATCAGACACCAGACATCAGACACCAGACATCAGTTCTCAGACATCACACATCAGGTCTCACACATCAGTTATCAGTTCTCAGACACCAGACATCAGTTATCAGACATCAGACATCAGACATCAGTTCTCAGACATCAGACACCAGACATCAGACATCAGACACCAGACATCAGACATCAGTTCTCAGACATCAGACATCAGTCCTCAGACATCAGACATCAGTTCTCAGACATCAGACATCAGGTCTCAGACATCAAACATCAGTTCTCAGACATCAGACATCAGACACGAGACATCACACATCAGTTATCAGACATCAGACATCAGACATCAGTTCTCAGACATCAGACATCAGACACGAGACATCACACATCAGACATCAGACATCAGACATCAGTTCTCAGACATCAGACATCAGACACCAGACATCAGACACCAGACATCAGACATCAGTCAGACATCAGACATCAGACACAAGACATCAGACACCAGACATCAGACACCAGACATCAGACATCAGTCAGACATCAGACACCAGACATCAGACACCAGACATCAGACATCAGACCTCAGACATCAGTCAGACATCAGACACCAGACATCAGACATCAGACACCAGACATCAGTTATCAGACATCAGACATCAGACACCAGACATCAGACATCAGACACCGGACATCAGACACCAGACATCAGACATCAGACACCAGACTTCAGACATCAGACATCAGACACCAGACATCAGACATCAGACATCAGACATCAGACATCAGACACCAGACATCAGACATCAGAAACCAGACATCAGACACCAGACATCAGACACCAGACATCAGACACCAGACACCAGACATCAGACATCAGACACCAGACACCAGACATCAGACATCAGACATCAGACATCAGTTCTCAGACATCAGACATCAGACACCAGACACCAGACATCAGACATCAGTTCTCAGACATCAGACATCAGACACCAGACACCAGACATCAGACATCAGTTCTCAGACATCAGACATCAGACATCAGTTCTCAGACATCAGACACCAGACATCAGACATCAGACACCAGACATGAGACATCAGTTCTCAGACATCAGACATCAGTTCTCAGACATCAGACACCAGACATCAGACATCAGACACAAGACATCAGACATCAGTCAGACATCAGACACAAGACATCAGACACCAGACATCAGACATCAGACACCAGACACCAGACTTCAGTCAGACATCAGATATCAGACACAAGACATCAGACACCAGACATCAGACATCAGTCAGACATCAGACATCAGACACAAGACATCAGACACCAGACATCAGACACTAGACATCATACACCAGACATCATACACCAGACATCAGACATCAGACACCAGACATCAGACATCAGACACCAGACATCAGACATCAGACACCAGACACCAGACATCAGACATCAGACATCAGGCATCAGTTCTCAGACATCAGTCAGACATCAGACATCAGACATCTGACATCAGACATCAGACATCAGACACCAGACATCAGACATCAGACACCAGACATCAGACATCAGTTATCAGACAACAGACATCAGTTCTCAGACATCAGACATCAGACACCAGACATCAGACATAAGAAACCAGACATCAGACATCAGACACCAGACATCAGACATCAGACACCAGACACCAGACACCAGACATCAAACATCAGACACCAGACATCAGAGATCAGACATCAGACATCAGACATCAGACATCAGTTCTCAGACATCAGACATCAGACACAAGACATCAGACACCAGACATCAGACATCAGACATCAGACACCTGACATCAGTCATCAGTTCTCAGACATCAGTCAGACATCAGAGATCAGACACCAGACATCAGACATCAGACACCAGGCACCAGACATCAGACATCAGTTCTCAGACATCAGACACCATACATCAGACATCAGTTCTCAGACATCAGACATCAGTTCTCAGACATCAGACATCAGTTCTCATACATCAGACATCAGACATCAGTTCTCAGACATCAGACATCAGTTCTCAGACATCAGACATCAGACATCAGTTCTCATACATCAGACATCAGACACCAGACACCAGACACCAGACATCAGACATCAGACATCAGTTCTCAGACATCAGACATCAGGTCTCAGACATCAGTTATCAGTTCTCAGACACCAGACATCAGTTATCAGACATCAGACATCAGACATCAGTTCTCAGACATCAGACACCAGACATCAGACATCAGACACCAGACATCAGACATCAGATCTCAGACATCAGACATCAGTTCTCAGACATCAGACATCAGTTCTCAGACATCAGACATCAGGTCTCAGACATCAAAGATCAGTTCTCAGACATCAGACATCAGACACGAGACATCACACATCAGTTATCATACATCAGACATCAGACATCAGTCCTCAGACATCAGTTCTCAGACATCAGACATCAGACACGAGACATCACACATCAGACATCAGTTCTCAGACATCAGACATCAGACACCAGACATCAGACACCAGACATCAGACATCAGTCAGACATCAGACATCAGACACAAGACATCAGACACCAGACATCAGACACCAGACATCATACATCAGTCAGACATCAGACACCAGACATCAGACATCAGACCTCAGACATCAGTCAGACATCAGACACCAGACATCAGACATCAGACATGAGACATCAGTTATCAGACATCAGACATCAGTTCTCAGACATCAGACACCAGACATCAGACATCAGACACAAGACATCAGACATCAGTCAGACATCAGACACAAGACATCAGACACCAGACATCAGACATCAGACACCAGACACCAGACTTCAGTCAGACATCAGATATCAGACACAAGACATCAGACACCAGACATCAGACATCAGTCAGACATCAGACATCAGACACAAGACATCAGACACCAGACATCAGACACCAGACATCAGACACCAGACATCAGACATCAGACACCAGACATCAGACACCAGACATCAGACATCAGACACCAGACATCAGACACCAGACATCAGACATCAGACATCAGTTCTCAGACATCAGTCAGACATCAGACACCAGACATCAGACATCAGACACCAGACATCAGACATCAGTTATCAGACAACAGACATCAGTTCTCAGACATCAGACATCAGACACCAGACATCAGACATAAGAAACCAGACATCAGACATCAGACACCAGACATCAGACATCAGACACCAGACACCAGACACCAGACATCAAACATCAGACACCAGACATCAGAGATCAGACACCAGACATCAGACATCAGACATCAGTTCTCAGACATCAGACACAAGACATCAGACACCAGACATCAGACATCAGACACTTGACATCAGTCATCAGTTCTCAGACATAAGTCAGACATCAGAGATCAGACACCAGACATCAGACATCAGACACCAGGCACCAGACATCAGACATCAGTTCTCAGACATCAGACACCAGACATCAGACATCAGTTCTCAGACATCAGACATCAGTTCTCAGACATCAGACATCAGTTCTCATACATCAGACATCAGACATCAGTTCTCAGACATCAGACATCAGTTCTCAGACATCAGACATCAGTTCTCTTACATCAGACATCAGACACCAGACACCAGACACCAGACATCAGACATCAGACATCAGTTCTCAGACATCAGACATCAGGTCTCAGACATCAGTTATCAGTTCTCAGACACCAGACATCAGTTCTCAGACATCAGACACCAGACATCAGACATCAGACACCAGACATCAGACATCAGATCTCAGACATCAGACATCAGTTCTCAGACATCAGACATCAGTTCTCAGACATCAGACATCAGGTCTCAGACATCAAAGATCAGTTCTCAGACATCAGACATCAGACACGAGACATCACACATCAGTTATCAGACATCAGACATCAGACATCAGTCCTCAGACATCAGTTCTCAGACATCAGACATCAGACACGAGACATCACACATCAGACATCAGTTCTCAGACATCAGACACCAGACATCAGACACCAGACATCAGACATCAGTCAGACATCAGACATCAGACACAAGACATCAGACACCAGACATCAGACACCAGACATCAGACATCAGTCAGACATCAGACACCAGACATCAGACATCAGACCTCAGACATCAGTCAGACATCAGACACCAGACATCAGACATCAGACATCAGACACCAGACATCAGTTATCAGACATCAGACATCAGACACCAGACATCAGACATCAGACACCGGACATCAGACACCAGACATCAGCCATCAGACACCAGACATCAGACACCAGACATCAGACATCAGACATCAGACATCAGACATCAGACACCAGACATCAGACATCAGACACCAGACATCAGACACCAGACATCAGACATCAGACATCAGACATCAGTTATCAGACAACAGACATCAGTTCTCAGACATCAGACATCAGACATCAGTTCTCAGACATCAGACATCAGACACCAGACATCAGACATCAGACACAAGACATCAGACATGAGTCAGACATCAGACACAAGACATCAGACACCAGACATCAGACATCAGACACCAGACACCAGACATCAGTCAGACATCAGATATCAGACACAAGACATCAGACATGAGTCAGACATCAGACACCAGACATCAGACACCAGATATCAGACACCAGACATCAGACACCAGACATCAGACATCAGACACCAGACATCAGACATCAGACACCAGACATCAGACATCAGACATCAGTTCTCATACATCAGTCAGACATCAGACATCAGACACCAGACATCAGACATCAGACACCAGACATCAGACACCAGACATCAGACATCAGACTCCAGACATCAGTCAGACATCAGACATCAGACATCAGACATCAGACATCAGTTCTCAGACATCAGACATCAGACACCAGACATCAGACATCAGACATCAGACACCATACATCAGTTCTCAGACATCAGTCAGACATCAGTTCTCAGACATCAGTCAGACATCAGACATCAGACATCAGACACCAGACACCAGACCTCAGACATCAGACACCAGACATGAGACATCAGTTCTCAGACATCAGACATCAGTTCTCAGACATCAGACATCAGACATCAGTTCTCAGACATCAAACATCAGACACCAGACATGAGTTCTCAGACATCAGACATCAGACACCAGACGTCTGATGTCTGATGTCTGATAACTGATGTCTGGTGTCTGATGTCTGATGTCTGAGAACTCATGTCTGGTGTCTGATGTTTGATGTCTGATGTCATCAGTTATCAGACAACAGACATCAGTTCTCAGACATCAGACATCAGTTCTCAGACATCAGACACCAGATATCAGACATCAAACATCAGTTCTCAGACATCAGTCAGACATCAGACACCAGACATCAGATATCAGACATCAGACACCAGACATCAGACACCAGACATCAGACATCAGTTCTCAGACATCAGTCAGACATCAGACATCAGACATCAGTTCTCAGACATCAGACATCAGACAGCAGACATCAGACATCAGACACCAGACACCAGACATCAGACATCAGTTCTCAGACATCAGACATCAGACATCAGTTCTCAGACTTCAGACATCAGACATCAGACATCAGACACCAGACATCAGACACCAGACACCAGACACCAGACATAAGACACCAGACATCAGTTCTCAGACTTCAGACATCAGTTCTCAGACATCAGACATCAGTTCTCAGACATCAGACATCAGACACCAGACATCAGACATCAGTTCTCAGACATCAGACATCAGACCTCAGTTCTCAGACATCAGACATCAGACATCAGTTCTCAGACATCAGATATCAGACACCAGACATCAGACATCAGACATCAGACCCCAGACATCAGTTCTCAGACATCAGACACCAGACATCAGACATCAGTTCTCAGACATCAGTTCTCAGACATCAGACATCAGTTCTCAGACATCAGACATCAGACAATAGTTCTCAGACATCAAACATCAGACACCAGACATCAGACATGAGTTCTCAGACATCAGACATCAGACACAAGACATCAGACATCAGTTCTCAGACATCAGACATCTGACATGAGTTATCAGACATCAGACATCAGACATCAGTACTCAGACATCAGACATCAATTCTCAGACATCAGACATCAGACACCAGACATCAGACATCAGACATCAGACACCAGACACCAGATATCAGACATCAGACATCAGACAACAGACAACAGATAACAGACAACAGTGTGACGAACAGCCCACGGCCGTTCGTCCACTTACGGGCGACGACTAACGGGGGTCCCGCTGCCACCAAAACGCGACGGACAGCGGACCCTGTGTCACCACTATGTCACGATCCCACCACTGACACCGGTGTATCAGCGGACGGAGGGACGTGACACAATGCCGGCACACGGCTATCACAGGCGCAGTGGGACTTATCTTAGTTATCCCACCACTGGCACCATGTGACAAAAATATCCAGCAAGCTAATCTCGCTCTACAATTTGCCGCAGGGGGAGTTTAATTTGGATGCCCCACCACTGCTATCAATCTTCCAAGTACTGCGGGGATTTGTGTATATCCCACTTTCTCAGTTCCACTTTGGAACTCGCAGCTCTCCGGCGCCCCCCTTACCCTCAGGTCAGTCAGGGAACTGCACCTAGGATAATTAGTCGCCGGACGGGCTGCCTGTTGTGAACCGGCAATTAGGCTTCTGCAGTAAGGGAATTATCAATGCTGTGGCTGAAGCCCCTTACTCAGCAATATAAGACCCTTCTAGACTGCCAGCAAGCCGTAATAGCCGTACACAACGCGCTGCCACCAGTCACGGTTACTTAATTCACAGTGTTAAATTAAGAGGGTCCGTGGCAAACCCCTTGAATTAGTAGCGATTATCTATCAAAGGCGTATAGTTCGATTCTTAGAGCATGGAGACAGATCTAAATAATTTCATTTATTTTCCGAAAGAGGACAGTGATTACAGATAAAAGTTGCTATAAAATTGAGACATAAAATATGTACAGTACAGGTATAAAATAAAAGTGGAGAAAACAAAGAGATTACACTCACAGTTCCATATTGTTCCTTAGGCAGACCATGCGGCTTTAAGGGGGGAGGAGCCACACGTCTCCATTCATCTGGAGTTCTTGTCAGCACGACGACTTGAGCTGTTCTGACCTGGTTTGCCCAGGAAATGCCTTATAGACTTTCCTATGTGACATCACGGAGAGGTGCATTCTGGGTTGATCCCACCTCTCTTATCCAAGTTATGTTTTGGCTACAAAACTTAGATTAGCTATAACTTTATGGGAGAAGCTGGTATGGACTCATCAGTGGTATCATGTTTCCCAGCGTAATGAGCCCATCAAGAAAACATCAAACATCTATGCGATATGACCGTCCATTTGGGCGCAAATCATATCTCAGGTTCTGGACATCCGAGAGTTTTGCAACAGGCACCACAGCGAAGCTGGGTCTGCTCGGATCGCAGAAATATGATTTTTATATTTCTGCTGGGTATGGTTTTCGCGGGACAATCCCTTATTGTTTTATTCAGACTCCTGGTTTCAAACAAAGAGTTTAGTTCCCGCACTTTTTTTTCTCTTTCAGCTGAGAGAAGCCAAATGGTGTGAGGAAGATGGTCTAGCTAATTAACATTCCTGCTCTTCCAGAGGAAGTGGTTTAAGGTTTCAGAGCTAGCCCAGGCAGGGGGGCACTGGTCAGTGTGTGAGTGAGCCATGGGCAAAAAGAGGAGGGGGGAAGGTGCTGCATGAGCTGACAGCCTGCATTGGCATAGAGGGCTGGATTTTTCTGGAAAGTTACAACAGAAAACATCATATTTTGTAGACAAAACCCCATACCTCACAGACATTGTACATCACACCTCCCCCCTTAAGAGGGCGCTAAGGAGGCATTACCTCTCGGTAATCGGCCATGCGCACCTCAGCGGGTTCGCCCCGGCGGGACAACCCATCGGCATTGCCGTTTTCGCTGCCCTTCCTGTGTTTTACAGTGAAGTCGTACTGTTGAAGGGCAAGGCTCCAGCGGAGCAACCTTCCATTGGTTCCGGACACTGTGTGCAACCAGCTCAGAGGGTTGTGGTCGGTTACCACCGTGAAGGCGCGCCCATACAGGTAGGGCTGCAAACGCTGCAGTGCCCACACCATGGCCAGACACTCCTTCTCGATGGTCGAGTATGCCACTTCCCTCGGCAAAAGTTTCCGGCTCAGGTACAACACGGGGTGCTCTTGGTCCCCCGAGTCGACCTGGCTAAGCACAGCACCGAGGCCAAACTCGCTGGCGTCGGTCTGTACCAGAAACGGGCGACTGCTGTCGACTGCTCTCAACACTGGAGAGTTGCACAGGGCTGCTTTCAAAGCTTGGAAAGCCGCCTCACAGTCATCTGTCCAGTTGACTGTTTGGGGTAGCCTCTGCTTGGTGAGGTCAGTCAAGGGTTTGGCAAGGGCGCTATAGTCCTGTACGAACCGCCTATAGTACCCTGCAGTGCCCAAGAAGGACTTCACCTGTTTCTTGGTCCTGGGGGTGGGCCAGGACACGATTGCGTCCACTTTTTCTGGCTCCGGACTCATGGAACCCCCGCCTACCCGGTGCCCCAGGTAGTGGACCTCGCGCATGCCTATCTGGCACTTCCCCGGCTTGATGGTCAGGCCTGCCTGGTGAAGACGCTTGAGCACCTCCTGGAGGTGCTGAAGGTGTTCCTCCCAGGTGGAACTGAAGACGGCAATATCGTCTAAGTACGCCACTGCGTACTCCTCCAGTCCCCGAAGCAGGTGGTTGACCATCCGCTGGAAAGTGGCAGGGGCATTCTTCATGCCGAAGGGCATGACCGTGGACTCGTACAGTCCAAAGGGGGTGATAAAGGCGGATTTCTCCTGCGCCTCAGGGCTCAGGGGAATCTGCCAGTATCCCCGACTCAAATCCATGATGGATATGTAGTTGGCGTTTGTCAACCGCTCGAGCAGATCCTCGATGCGCGGCATCGGGTGGGCATCAGAGGTTGTGATGGCGTTGAGCCCCCTGTAGTCCACGCAGAACCGGGTGGTTCGATCCTTTTTAGGCACGAGGACTACAGGTGAAGCCCACGCACCTTTTGACCGTCGAATCACTCCCAGCCTTAACATCTCATCGACCTCTCGGCGCATGACTTGTTGCACCGTTTCAGAGATCCGATAAGGTGTTCGCCGTAATGGGGCGTGATTCCCGGTGTCCACCTCATGAACCGCTAACTCCGTCCTCCCAGGACGGTTGGTGAACACGGGCCGGAAGAGTTCCAGGGTGGCCATCAACTGCAACCGCTGGGACACGGTGAGCAAACCACTTATCTCCATGTCCTCAATGGACCCATTGGCCTTGGCCTGGGCCAGCATGTCCAGGAGGGAATCTTCCTCCCCATCCTCTGGCAGATTGCAGACCGGTAGGACGCAAGCTTCACGTTCGTAGTGCGCCTTCAGCATGTTGACGTGAAAGGCCTTGCGCCTACCCCGAGCATGGTCAAGCGTGACCACGTAGGTGACCGGGTTGAGCTGTTGGTGGACGACGTATGGGCCTTCCCAGGCTGCCTGAAGCTTATCCGTTGGTACAGGGACCAGCGCCCACACCTTTTGACCCACCTGGTAGGTCCGCTCCCGGGCGTTCTGGTCGTACCAGTGCTTCTGGTCAGCCTGAGCCTGCGTCATGTTGTCATGCACCAACTGCGTCAAGGTCTGCATCTTGTCACGGAAGCGCATGACATAATCCACGATGGACACTTCTGTGGGGTTTGGCTCATCTTCCCAGGATTCTCTTATCAACCCAAGGGGTCCCCGGACTCGCCTGCCATACAGGAGCTCGAAGGGGGAGAACCCGGTCGAGGCCTGCGGAACTTCTCTGTAAGCGAACAGCAGGTGTGGGAGGTACCGCTCCCAGTCGCGCCCTTGGGTCTCAACCAGTATGCGGAGCATCTGTTTGAGGGTACCGTTGAAACGTTCACACAAACCATTAGTCTGTGGGTGATACGGACTCGATACCAGCTGCGTCACCTGCATTTTCTCACAGAGAGCCTCCATTAGGCGAGACATGAATTGGGGCCCTTGATCGGTAAGCATCTCCCTGGGAAATCCTACTCTTGAAAAGATGGTCACCAGTGCGTCAGCCACCTTATCTGCCCTGGTTGAAGACAGAGCTACTGCCTCTGGGTACCGGGTAGCGTAGTCTACCACGGTGAGAATGTATCGCTTTCCGGAGCTGCTGGGGACGGACAGCGGTCCTACAATGTCCACCGCGATTCTCTGGAAAGGCTCCTCTATCACCGGCAAAGGAATAAGGGGAGCCTTAAGAGCAGGCCCCGCCTTACCCACTTTTTGACAGGTGGCACAGGAGCGGCAGTAGTGTGTTACATCTGTCCCCATCTTGGGCCAATAGAAGTGTTGAGACAGCCGTGCCTTTGTTTTGCTGATCCCCAAGTGTCCAGCGAGTGGAATCTCATGGGCAATCCGCAACAACTCAGTTCTGAACTGATAGGGGACGACCAGCTGTCTTTCCCTCAACCACTCCTTTTTAGGATCTCCGGGTACCGTCTCCCGGTACAACCTTCCTCGTTCCCAGAACACCCTCTCCTTATCAGACTTGGAGGTGGGCGTCTCGGCGAGACCTCTCAATTTCTCCAGGCTGGCATCTGAGTGCAGAGCAGCCTGGAACTCCATGCTGGAGGCTGTCAGAAGTGACGTCAGGGTACCTCCTTTACTGGGACCCTCTGGAACCGGCTCTGGGTTCACCTCTGGTTCAGTCTCTCCTGTAGCAGCAGAGGGTCCAGAAGACAGTGCGTTACCTGCGATCTGGGCACTCTGACTGCGTGTGACAGCTGCTATGTATGCTGTCTCCCTGGGGATTTCTGCAGACCCACCAGCTGGTGCTGCCCTGGGCTCTACCTCCCCATCCACCCCCAACACTTTAGGAGCAGTGCTACTTATGGGCCAGTTACCTTCCTCGGTGGCACTGGTCAGCTGCATGGCATTACCTTCCTCATGGTCCCCATGCACCTCCCCATTTCCTTGAGCACCGTTGCTTACTCCTGCCAGGGGTTCCTCAGCCGTCTCACTCCGCAGAGTGACGGGGCTGAGCACTTCGGTACCTGTGGACACATCTACCGCTTCAAAGAAAGGGTTAACGGGTTCAGTCGGCACAGATACATCAACATCATCATCATCCTTCCTAGGAGAAGAATGGTTATCAGTTTGCTTTGGTACATTCACATCAGCATCAGCATCGTACCTGGGGAAAGAATGGTTGTTAGTTGCATCATTACTCATCAAGGCATTAGCAGGTAACACATTCAGTTTCCCATCATCAACATCATCAGGGTTAACGTTACCCTTATTATCAGTTTGGGGAAGGGTGTCAGGGACATAGTATGCAACCATCCTCCCCAAGTCAGTCCCCAATAAAACATCAGTGGGCAAATTTTCAGACACTCCCACCTCCCTCAACCCGCTCCCAGCACCCCAGTCAAGAAAAACTCGTGCCACTGGCAAGGGACAACGGGTGCCTCCAATCCCGGTGACAGTCAGGGTTTTCCCCTCAACAAACTCTTCAGGGGCCGCCAGTCCAGGACGGATGAGGGTTCGTTCAGCCCCGGTGTCCTTGAGGCCTGTAGCAAGACGGGCCCCCACCTGAACAGGTTGAACGTTGTCGTCAGCCCTCCCAACCACACCTCCCACCAAAAGAACAGAGGCGTTGGGCCCGGGGGCCTTGGCTGGGGGGTTCTTCGGCCTATTCGGACAGGTGTAAGAGAAGTGACCAGGCCGCTGGCAGTGGTGACACAGGCGACTGTCAGTAGCCGGCCTGTTGTTGGCAACAGGGACAGGGCCTCCGGAGGGACGGCCAGCTGGGGCATTGGGGTTGGTTGCTGGCTTACCCCCTTTCCAGCTGGTGGTGACTGGCCTCCGCGTCTCGGGCTTCCGGTTGGCCTCGTGGTTGTCGGCGATCTGCGCCGCTTTGTCCGCGTTCGTTGGTTCGCGGTCCAGGATGAACTGTCGGACCTCAGCTGGGCAGAGATGCAGGAACTGGTCTTTGATCATCAGGTCCCGTAGCTGCTCAAAGGTTTCAACGGACAGTCCATGGATCCACTGGTCAAAGTGGGTCCTGAGTCCTTGCACCACATCACTGTAGCTATCGTGTGGGCCACGTTGGAGGTGTCGGAACTTCTTTCGGTATACCTCAGGTGTCAGCCGGTATTTGGCGATCAGCGCCTGCTTTATGGCGTCATAGTCGTCATCGGCTTCTGGCGGAAGAGAAGCAAATGCCTCCAGGGCTTTGCCTTTTAGCCCTGGGGTCAAGTACCTTGCCCATTGGTCTCTAGGCAGCTGGTACTGTCTGCAGGCTTTCTCAAAGGCTCGCAGGAACGTGTCCAAGTCCCCATCCTTTTCCATCACGGGAAAATGCTCTGGCCGGGGTTTAGGAGTCTGGACGCTGCTGGGCTCACGGCTTCGGGCTGTGGGGGCATTCCACCCCCGCTGGAGCATCTCCAGCTCATGGGCCCTCTGAGCTTCTGCATGGCGCTCACGTTCGGCTTGGGCCTCCTGCCGATATTGCTGGATCAGCCTCACCCGCCCATCCCTGTCTTCGGCGGGGAGTTCGTCCAAGGCCATTTGCAGATAGGGGTCCACCCCGTTCTGGTTGAATGTGGGGCCAGCGCTCAGGAGTGGAGCCTCTGCTGCAGCCCCATGGCAACTTGGGCCAACTTCTGCGCTCGCTGGATTCTGGTCGTTGTCCAGCTGCACTAGAGCCGCGATCATTTGATCTTTGGTTCCTCCTGCGGCGTCTATGCCTCGGTACGTGCATAACCCAGCAAGGGTGTCCTTTTTCTGCTTCTGATACCACTCCACTGTCATCGCCGCCATGGTTGCCAAATAAAAGATAGAAAAAGAAAAACGAAGAAACGGGAGGGGGATACTTGCAAGTACACACTACTGTCTCAGGACTAGTAACCACTGAGTCTGTTCTCCAAAACCTATGATGCAGGATTCCCGCAGGAACCGTGCAGGTCTTTAGTGAGAGGAATGATTGCTCAAACCAAATCACTAATGCTCTAGGATTATCCCACCGCTCTGCCACCAATATGTGACGAACAGCCCACGGCCGTTCGTCCACTTACGGGCGACGACTAACGGGGGTCCCGCTGCCACCAAAACGCGACGGACAGCGGACCCTGTGTCACCACTATGTCACGATCCCACCACTGACACCGGTGTATCAGCGGACGGAGGGACGTGACACAATGCCGGCACACGGCTATCACAGGCGCAGTGGGACTTATCTTAGTTATCCCACCACTGGCACCATGTGACAAAAATATCCAGCAAGCTAATCTCGCTCTACAATTTGCCGCAGGGGGAGTTTAATTTGGATGCCCCACCACTGCTATCAATCTTCCAAGTACTGCGGGGATTTGTGTATATCCCACTTTCTCAGTTCCACTTTGGAACTCGCAGCTCTCCGGCGCCCCCCTTACCCTCAGGTCAGTCAGGGAACTGCACCTAGGATAATTAGTCGCCGGACGGGCTGCCTGTTGTGAACCGGCAATTAGGCTTCTGCAGTAAGGGAATTATCAATGCTGTGGCTGAAGCCCCTTACTCAGCAATATAAGACCCTTCTAGACTGCCAGCAAGCCGTAATAGCCGTACACAACGCGCTGCCACCAGTCACGGTTACTTAATTCACAGTGTTAAATTAAGAGGGTCCGTGGCAAACCCCTTGAATTAGTAGCGATTATCTATCAAAGGCGTATAGTTCGATTCTTAGAGCATGGAGACAGATCTAAATAATTTCATTTATTTTCCGAAAGAGGACAGTGATTACAGATAAAAGTTGCTATAAAATTGAGACATAAAATATGTACAGTACAGGTATAAAATAAAAGTGGAGAAAACAAAGAGATTACACTCACAGTTCCATATTGTTCCTTAGGCAGACCATGCGGCTTTAAGGGGGGAGGAGCCACACGTCTCCATTCATCTGGAGTTCTTGTCAGCACGACGACTTGAGCTGTTCTGACCTGGTTTGCCCAGGAAATGCCTTATAGACTTTCCTATGTGACATCACGGAGAGGTGCATTCTGGGTTGATCCCACCTCTCTTATCCAAGTTATGTTTTGGCTACAAAACTTAGATTAGCTATAACTTTATGGGAGAAGCTGGTATGGACTCATCAGTGGTATCATGTTTCCCAGCGTAATGAGCCCATCAAGAAAACATCAAACATCTATGCGATATGACCGTCCATTTGGGCGCAAATCATATCTCAGGTTCTGGACATCCGAGAGTTTTGCAACAGGCACCACAGCGAAGCTGGGTCTGCTCGGATCGCAGAAATATGATTTTTATATTTCTGCTGGGTATGGTTTTCGCGGGACAATCCCTTATTGTTTTATTCAGACTCCTGGTTTCAAACAAAGAGTTTAGTTCCCGCACTTTTTTTTCTCTTTCAGCTGAGAGAAGCCAAATGGTGTGAGGAAGATGGTCTAGCTAATTAACATTCCTGCTCTTCCAGAGGAAGTGGTTTAAGGTTTCAGAGCTAGCCCAGGCAGGGGGGCACTGGTCAGTGTGTGAGTGAGCCATGGGCGAAAAGAGGAGGGGGGAAGGTGCTGAATGAGCTGACAGCCTGCATTGGCATAGAGGGCTGGATTTTTCTGGAAAGTTACAACAGACAACATCATATTTTGTAGACAAAACCCCATACCTCACAGACATTGTACATCACAAACAGACATCAGTTCTCAGACATCAGACATCAGTTCTCAGACATCTGACATCAGACATCAGTTCTCAGACATCAGACACCAGACATCAGACATCAGACATCAGAAACCAGACATCAGACATCAGACATCAGACATCAGACACCAGACATCAGACATCAAACATCAGTTCTCAGACATCAGTCAGACATCAGACACCAGACATCAGACACCAGACATCAGACATCAGACATCAGACATCAGACACCAGACATCAGACATCAGACACCAGACATAAGACATCAGTTAACAGACACCAGACATCAGACATCAGTTCTCAGACATCGGTCAGACAACACACATCAGACACCAGTTCTCAGACATCAGTCAGACACCAGACATCAGACATCAGTTCTCAGACATCAGTCAGACATCAGACATCAGTTCTCAGACACCAGACATCAGACATCAGACATCATACATCAGTTCTCAGACATCAGACATCAGACATCAGTTCTCAGACACCAAACATCAGACATCAGTTCTCAGACATCAGACACCAGACATCAGACATCTGACATCAGACATCAGACACCAGACATCAGACACCAGACATCAGACATCAGTTATCAGACATCAGACATCAGACATCAGACATCAGTTCTCAGACATCAGACATCAGTTCTCATACATCAGACATCAGACACCAGACACCAGACACCAGACATCAGACATCAGACATCAGACACCAGAAACCAGTCATCAGACACCAGACATCAGACACCAGACACCAGACATCAGACATCAGACATCAGTTCTCAGACATCAGACATCAGGTCTCAGACATCAGTTATCATTTCTCAGACATCAGACACCAGACATCAGTTATCAGACATCAGACATCAGACATCAGTTCTCAGACATCAGACACCAGACATCAGACATCAGACACCAGACATCAGACATCAGACATCAGACATCAGACATCAGTTCTCAGACATCAGACATCAGTTATCAGACATCAGTTCTCAGACATCAGACATCAGGTCAAAGTCATCAGACATCAGGTCTCAGACATCAGTTATCAGTTCTCAGACATCAGACAACAGACATCAGTTCTCAGACATCAGACATCAGACACGAGACATCACACATCAGACATCAGACATCAGTTCTCAGACATCAGACATCAGACAACAGACATCAGACATCAGACACCAGACATCAGACATCAGACACAAGACATCAGACACCAGACATCAGAGACCAGACATCAGACACCAGACATCAGTAAGACATCAGACACCAGACATCAGACATCAGACCTCAGACATAATTCAGACATCAGACACCAGACATCAGACATCAGACACCAGACATCAGTTATCAGACATCAGACATCAGACATCAGACACCAGACATCAGACATCAGACACCAGACATCAGATATCAGACAACAAACATCAGACATCAGACATCAGACACCAGACATCAGACATCAGACACCAGACATCAGACATCAGACACCAGACATCAGACACCAGACATCAGACATCAGTTATCAGACATCAGACATCAGTTATCAGACAACAGACATCAGTTCTCAGACATCAGACATCAGACATCAGTTCTCAGACATCAGACATCAGACACCAGACATCAGACATCAGACACCAGACATCAGACATCAGTCAGACATCAGACATCAGACACAAGACATCAGACACCAGACATCAGACATCAGACACCAGACACCAGACATCAGACACCAGACATCAGACATCAGTCAGACATCAGACATCAGACACAAGACATCAGACACCAGACATCAGACACTAGACATCAGACACCAGACATCAGACACCAGACATCAGACATCAGACACCAGACATCAGACATCAGACACCAGACATCAGACATCAGACACCAGACATCAGACACCAGACATCAGACATCAGACATCAGTTCTCAGACATCAGTCAGACATCAGACATCAGACATCAGACACCAGACATCAGACATCAGACACCAAACATCAGACACCAGACATCAGACATCAGACACCAGACATCAGTCAGACATCATACATCAGACATCAGTTCTCAGACATCAGACATCAGACACCAGACATCAGACATCAGACATCAGACATCAGACACCAGACACCAGACATCAGACATCAGACACCAGACATCAGACATCAGACATCAGGCACCAGACATCACACATCAGGCATCAGACATCAGACATCAGTTCTCAGACATCAGTCAGACACCAGACATCAGACACCAGACACCAGACATCAGACACCAGACATCAGTCATCAGTTCTCAGACATCAGACATCAGTTCTCAGACATCAGACATCAGGCATCAGACATCAGACATTAGTTCTCAGACATCAAACATCAGACACCAGACATGAGTTCTCAGACATCAGACATCAGACACCAGACATCAGTTATCAGACATCAGACATCAGACATCAGTTATCAGACAACAGACATCAGTTCTCAGACATCAGACATCAGTTCTCAGACATCAGACATCAGACACCAGACATCAGACATCAGACATCAAACATCAGTTCTCAGACATCAGTCAGACATCAGACACCAGACATCAGATATCAGACATCAGACACCAGACACCAGACATCAGACATCAGACATCAGTTCTCAGACATCAGTCAGACATCAGACATCAGACATCAGTTCTCAGACATCAGACATCAGACAGCAGACATCAGACACCAGACATCAGACATCAGTTCTCAGACATCAGACATCAGACATCAGTTCTCAGACATCAGACATCAGACATCAGACATCAGACACCAGACATCAGACACCAGACACCAGACATCAGACATCAGACACCAGACATCAGTTCTCAGACATCAGACATCAGTTCTCAGACATCAGACATCAGTTCTCAGACATCAGACATCAGACATCAGACATCAGACATCAGTTCTCAGACATCAGACATCAGACCGCAGTTATCAGACATCAGACATCAGACATCAGACATCAGTTCTCAGACATCAGATATCAGACACCAGACATCAGACATCAGACATCAGACACCAGACATCAGACATCAGTTCTCAGACATCAGACACCAGACATCAGACACCATACATCAGACATCAGACACCAGACATCAGACATCAGACATCAGACATCAGACATCAGTCAGACATCAGACATCAGACATCAGACACCAGACATCAGACACCAGACACCAGACATCAGACATCAGACACCAGACATCAGACATCAGACACCAGACATCAGACATCAGACACCAGACATCAGACATCAGACATCAGTTCTCATACATCAGTCAGACATCAGACATCAGACACCAGACATCAGACATCAGACACCAGACATCAGACACCAGACATCAGACATCAGACACCAGACATCAGTCAGACATCAGACATCAGACATCAGACATCAGTTCTCAGACATCAGACATCAGACACCAGACATCAGACATCAGACACCATACATCAGTTCTCAGACATCAGTCAGACATCAGTTCTCAGACATCAGTCAGACATCAGACATCAGACATCAGACACCAGACACCAGACCTCAGACATCAGACACCAGACATGAGACATCAGTTCTCAGACATCAGACATCAGTTCTCAGACATCAGACATCAGACATCAGTTCTCAGACATCAAACATCAGACACCAGACATGAGTTCTCAGACATCAGACATCAGACACCAGACGTCTGATGTCTGATGTCTGATAACTGATGTCTGGTGTCTGATGTCTGATGTCTGAGAACTCATGTCTGGTGTCTGATGTTTGATGTCTGATGTCATCAGTTATCAGACAACAGACATCAGTTCTCAGACATCAGACATCAGTTCTCAGACATCAGACATCAGACACCAGATATCAGACATCAAACATCAGTTCTCAGACATCAGTCAGACATCAGACACCAGACATCAGATATCAGACATCAGACACCAGACATCAGACACCAGACATCAGACATCAGTTCTCAGACATCAGTCAGACATCAGACATCAGACATCAGTTCTCAGACATCAGACATCAGACAGCAGACATCAGACATCAGACACCAGACACCAGACATCAGACATCAGTTCTCAGACATCAGACATCAGACATCAGTTCTCAGACTTCAGACATCAGACATCAGACATCAGACACCAGACATCAGACACCAGACTCCAGACATCAGACACCATACATCAGTTCTCAGACTTCAGACATCAGTTCTCAGACATCAGACATCAGTTCTCAGACATCAGACATCAGACACCAGACATCAGACATCAGTTCTCAGACATCAGACATCAGACCTCAGTTCTCAGACATCAGACATCAGACATCAGTTCTCAGACATCAGATATCAGACACCAGACATCAGACATCAGACATCAGACCCCAGACATCAGTTCTCAGACATCAGACAACAGACATCAGACATCAGTTCTCAGACATCAGTTCTCAGACATCAGACATCAGACATCAGTTCTCAGACATCAGACATCAGACAATAGTTCTCAGACATCAAACATCAGACACCAGACATCAGACATGAGTTCTCAGACATCAGACATCAGACACAAGACATCAGACATCAGTTCTCAGACATCAGACATCTGACATGAGTTATCAGACATCAGACATCAGTACTCAGACATCAGACATCAATTCTCAGACATCAGACATCAGACACCAGACATCAGACATCAGACATCAGACACCAGACACCAGATATCAGACATCAGACATCAGACAACAGACAACAGATAACAGACAACAGACATCAGTTCTCAGACATCAGACATCAGTTCTCAGACATCTGACATCAGACATCAGTTCTCAGACATCAGACACCAGACATCAGACATCAGACATCAGAAACCAGACATCAGACATCAGACATCAGACATCAGACACCAGACATCAGACATCAAACATCAGTTCTCAGACATCAGTCAGACATCAGACACCAGACATCAGACACCAGACATCAGACATCAGACATCAGACATCAGACACCAGACATCAGACATCAGACACCAGACATAAGACATCAGTTAACAGACACCAGACATCAGACATCAGTTCTCAGACATCGGTCAGACAACACACATCAGACACCAGTTCTCAGACATCAGTCAGACACCAGACATCAGACATCAGTTCTCAGACATCAGTCAGACATCAGACATCAGTTCTCAGACACCAGACATCAGACATCAGACATCATACATCAGTTCTCAGACATCAGACATCAGACATCAGTTCTCAGACACCAAACATCAGACATCAGTTCTCAGACATCAGACACCAGACATCAGACATCTGACATCAGACATCAGACACCAGACATCAGACACCAGACATCAGACATCAGACATAAGACATCAGTTCTCAGACATCAGTCAGACACCAGACATCAATCAGACACCAGACATCAGACACCAGACATCAGACATCAGTTATCAGACATCAGACATCAGACATCAGACATCAGTTCTCAGACATCAGACATCAGTTCTCAGACATCAGACATCAGACACCAGACACCAGACATCAGACATCAGACATCAGACACCAGACATCAGATATCAGTTCTCAGACATCAGACATCAGACATCAGACACCAGACATCAGACATTAGACATCAGATATCAGACACCAGACACCAGACATCAGACATCAGACATCAGACACCAGACATCAGACATCAGTTCTCAGACATCAGACTTCAGTTCTTAGACATCAGACATAAGTTCTCAGACATCAGACACCAGACATCAGACATCAGTCATCAGTTATCAGACATCAGACATCAGTTCTCAGACACCAGACATCAGACATCAGACATCAGACACCAGACATCAGACATCAGTTCTCAGACATCAGACATCAGACATCAGACACCAGACATCAGACATTAGACATCAGACATCAGACACCAGACACCAGACATCAGTTCTCAGACATCAGACACCAGACATCAGACATCAGTTCTCAGACATCAGACATCAGTTCTCAGACATCAGACATCAGACACCAGACATCAGACATCAAACATCAGACATCAGACACCAGACACCAGACATCAGACATCAGACACCAGACATCAGACATCAGACATCAGACACCAGACACCAGACATCAGACATCAGACACCAGACATCAGACATCAGACATCAGTTCTCAGACATCAGACATCAGGTCTCAGACATCAGTTATCAGTTCTCAGACATCAGACACCAGATATCAGTTATCAGACATCAGACATCAGTTCTCAGACATCAGACATCAGACACCAGACACCAGACACCAGACATCAGACACCAGACACCAGACATCAGACATCAGACATCAGTTCTCAGACATCAGACATCAGTTCTCAGACCTCAGACATCAGTTCTCCGACATCAGACATCAGGTCTCAGACATTAGACATCAGGTCTCAGACATCAGTTATCAGTTCTCAGAAATCAGACATCAGACACGAGACATCACACATCAGTTATCAGACATCAGACATCAGACATCAGTTCTCAGACATCAGACATCAGACACGAGACATCACACCTCAGACATCAGACATCAGTTCTCAGACATCAGACATCAGACACCAGACATCAGACATCAGACACCAGACATCAGACATCAGACACAAGACATCAGACACCAGACATCAGAGACCAGACATCAGACACCAGACATCAGACATCAGTCAGACATCAGACACCAGACATCAGACATCAGACCTCAGACATCTGTCAGACATCAGACACCAGACATCAGACATCAGACATCAGACACCAGACATCAGTTATCAGACATCAGACACCAGACATCAGACATCAGACATCAGACACCAGACATCAGACACCAGACATCAGACATCAGACAACAGACATCAGACATCAGACACCAGACATCAGACATCAGACACCAGACATCAGACATCAGACACCAGACATCAGACATCAGACATCAGTTATCAGACATCAGACATCAGTTATCAGACAACAGACATCAGTTCTCAGACATCAGACATCAGACATCAGTTCTCAGACATCAGACACCAGACATCAGACATCAGACACGAGACATCAGACATCAGTCAGACATCAGACATCAGACACAAGACATCAGACACCAGACATCAGACACCAGACACCAGACATCAGACACCAGACATCAGACATCAGTCAGACATCAGACATCAGACACAAGACATCAGACACCAGACATCAGACACTAGACATCAGACACCAGACATCATACACCAGACATCAGACATCAGACACCAGACATCAGACATCAGACATCAGACATCAGACATCAGACACCAGACATCAGACATCAGACATCAGACATCAGTTCTCAGACATCAGTCAGACATCAGACATCAGACATCAGACACCAGACATCAGACATCAGACACCAGACATCAGACACCAGACATCAGACATCAGTCAGACATCAGACATCAGACATCAGTGCTCAGACATCAGACATCAGACACCAGACATCAGACATCAGACACCAGACATCAAACATCAGACATCAGACACCAGACATCAGACAACAGTTCTCAGACATCAGTCAGACATCAGACATCAGACATCAGACACCAGACATCAGACATCAGACACCAGACATCAGACATCAGTTCTCAGACATCAGACATCAGTTCTCAGACATCAGACATCAGACATCAGGCATCAGACACCAGACATGAGTTCTCAGACATCAGACATCAGACACCAGACATCAGACATCAGACACCAGACATCAGACATCAGACATCAGACATCAGTTATCAGACAACAGACATCAGTTCTCAGACATCAGACATCAGTTCTCAGACATCAGACATCAGACACCAGACATCAGACATCAGACATCAAACATCAGTTCTCAGACATCAGTCAGACATCAGACACCAGACATCAGATATCAGACATCAGACACCAGACATCAGACACCAGTTCTCAGACATCAGTCAGATATCAGACATCAGACATCAGTTCTCAGACATCAGACATCAGACAGCAGACATCAGACATCAGACAGCAGACATCAGACATCAGACACCAGACACCAGACATCAGACATCAGTTCTCAGACATCAGACATCAGTTCTCAGACATCAGACATCAGACATCAGGCATCAGGCACCAGACATCAGACACCAGACACCAGACATCAGACATCAGACACCAGACATCAGTTCTCAGACATCAGACATCAGTTCTCAGACATCAGACATCAGTTCTCAGACATCAAGCATCAGACACCAGACATCAGACATCAGTTCTCAGACATCAGACATCAGACCTCAGTTCTCAGACATCAGACATCAGACATCAGTTCTCAGACATCAGATATCAGACACCAGACATCAGACATCAGACATCAGACACCAGACATCAGACATCAGTTCTCAGACATCAGACACCAGACATCAGACATCAGACATCAGTTCTCAGACATCAGACATCAGACATCAGTTCTCAGACATCAGACATCAGACAATAGTTCTCAGACATCAAACATCAGACACCAGACATCAGACATGAGTTCTCAGACATCAGACACCAGACACCAGACATCAGACATCAGTTCTCAGACATCAGACATCTGACATCAGTTATCAGACATCAGACATCAGATATCAGTTCTCACACATCAGACATCAGACACCAGACATCATACAGCAGACACCAGACACCAGACATCAGACATCAGACAACAGACAACAGACATCAGTTCTCAGACATCAGACATCAGTTCTCAGACATCAGACATCAGTTCTCAGACATCAGACACCAGACATCAGACATCAGACATCAGACACCAGACATCAGACATCAGACATCAGACATCAGTTCTCAGACATCAGACATCAGACACCAGACATCAGACATCAAACATCAGTTCTCAGACATCAGTCAGACATCAGACACCAGACATCAGACATCAGACACCAGACATCAGACATCAGACATCAGACATCAGACACCAGACATCAGACATCAGTTCTCATACATCAGACATCAGACACCAGACACCAGACATCAGACACCAGACATCAGACACCAGACACCAGATATCAGACATCATACATCAGTTCTCAGACATCAGACATCAGGTCTCAGACATCAGTTATCAGTTCTCAGACATCAGACACCAGACATCAGTTATCAGACATCAGACATCAGACATCAGTTCTCAGACATCAGACACCAGACATCAGACATCAGACACCAGACATCAGACATCAGACATCAGACATCAGACATCAGTTCTCAGACATCAGACATCAGGTCTCAGACATCAGACATCAGGTCTCAGACATCAGTTATCAGTTCTCAGACATCAGACATCAGACACGAGACATCACACATCAGTTATCAGACATCAGACATCAGACATCAGTTCTCAGACATCAGAGATCAGACACGAGACATCACACATCAGACATCAGACATCAGTTCTCAGACATCAGACATCAGACACCAGACATCAGACATCAGACACCAGACATCAGACATCAGACACAAGACATCAGACACCAGACATCAGACACCAGACATCAGTAAGACATCAGACACCAGACATCAGACATCAGACCTCAGACATCAGTCAGACATCAGACACCAGACATCAAACATCAGACATCAGACACCAGACATCAGTTATCAGACATCAGACATCAGACATCAGACACCAGACATCAGACATGAGACACCAGACATCAGACACCAGACATCAGACATCAGACAACAGACATCAGACATCAGACATCAGACACCAGACATCAGACATCAGACATCAGACATCAGACACCAGACATCAGACATCAGACATCAGACACCAGACATCAGACATCAGTTATCAGACATCAGACATCAGTTATCAGACAACAGACATCAGTTCTCAGACATCAGACATCAGACATCAGTTCTCAGACATTAGACATCAGAAACCAGACATCAGACATCAGACACCAGACATCAGACATCAGTCAGACATCAGACATCAGACACAAGACATAAGACACCAGACATCAGACATCAGACACCAGACACCAGACATCAGACACCAGACATCAGACATCAGTCAGACATCAGACATCAGACACAAGACATCAGACACCAGACATCAGACACTAGACATCAGACACTAGACATCAGACACCAGACATCAGACATCAGACACCAGACATCAGACACCAGACACCAGACATCAGACATCAGTTCTCAGACATCAGACATCAGTTCGCAGACATCAGACATCAGTTCTCAGACATCAGACATCAGGTCTCAGACATCAGACATCAGGTCTCAGACATCAGTTATCAGTTCTCAGACATCAGACATCAGACACGAGACATCACACATCAGTTATCAGACATCAGACATCAGACATCAGTTCTCAGACATCAGACATCAGACACGAGACATCAGACACCAGACATCAGACATCAGTTCTCAGACATCAGACATCAGACACCAGACATCAGACATCAGACACCAGACATCAGACATCAGACACAAGACATCAGACACCAGACATCAGAGACCAGACATCAGACACCAGACATCAGACATCAGTCAGACATCAGACACCAGACATCAGACATCAGACCTCAGACATCAGTCAGACATCAGACACCAGACATCAGACACCAGACATCAGACACCAGACATCAGACATCAGACATCAGACACCAGACATCAGACATCAGACATCAGACATCAGACACCAGACATCAGACACCAGACATCAGACATCAGACAACAGACATCAGACATGAGACACCAGACATCAGACATCAGACACCAGACATCAGACATCAGTTATCAGACATCAGACATCAGACAGCAGTTATCAGACAACAGACATCAGTTCTCAGACATCAGACATCAGACATCAGTTCTCAGACATCAGACATCAGACAACAGACATCAGACATGAGACACCAGACATCAGACACCAGACACCAGACATCAGACATCAGTTATCAGACATCAGACATCAGTTATCAGACAACAGACATCAGTTCTCAGACATCAGACATCAGACATCAGTTCTCAGACATCAGACATCAGACACCAGACATCAGACATCAGACACCAGACATCAGACATCAGACACCAGACATCAGACATCAGACATCAGACATCAGACATCAGTTCTCAGACATCAGTCAGACATCAGACACCAGACATCAGACATCAGACACCAGACATCAGACATCAGACACCAGACATCAGACACCAGACATCAGACATCAGACACCAGACATCAGTCAGACATCAGACATCAGACATCAGACATCAGACATCAGTTATCAGACATCAGACATCAGACATCAGTTATCAGACATCAGACATCAGACATCAGTTATCAGACAACAGACATCAGTTCTCAGACATCAGACATCAGACATCAGTTCTCAGACATCAGACATCAGACAACAGACATCAGACATGAGACACCAGACATCAGACATCAGACACCAGACATCAGACATCAGTTATCAGACATCAGACATCAGACATCAGTTATCAGACAACAGACATCAGTTCTCAGACATCAGACATCAGACATCAGTTCTCAGACATCAGACATCAGACACCAGACATCAGACATCAGACACCAGACATCAGACATCAGACACCAGACATCAGACATCAGACATCAGACATCAGACATCAGTTCTCAGACATCAGTCAGACATCAGACATCAGACACCAGACATCAGACATCAGACACCAGACATCAGACACCAGACATCAGACATCAGACACCAGACATCAGTCAGACATCAGACATCAGACATCAGACATCAGTTATCAGACATCAGACATCAGACATCAGTTCTCAAACATCAGACATCAGACACGAGACATCACACATCAGACATCAGACATCAGTTCTCAGACATCAGACATCAGACACCAGACATCAGACATCAGACACCAGACATCAGACATCAGACACAAGACATCAGACACCAGACATCAGAGACCAGACACCAGACATCAGACATCAGTCAGACATCAGACACCAGACATCAGACATCAGACATCAGACCTCAGACATCAGTCAGACATCAGACATCAGACACCAGACATCAGTTATCAGACATCAGACATCAGACATCAGACATCAGACACCAGACATCAGACACCAGACATCAGACATCAGACATCAGACATGAGACACCAGACATCAGACATCAGACACCAGACATCAGACATCAGTTATCAGACATCAGACATCAGACATCAGACATCAGACATCAGACATCAGTTATCAGACAACAGACATCAGTTCTCAGACATCAGACATCAGACATCAGTTCTCAGACATCAGACATCAGACACCAGACATCAGACACCAGACATCAGACATCAGTCAGACATCAGACATCAGACACAAGACATCAGACACCAGACATCAGACATCAGACACCAGACACCAGACATCAGACACCAGACATCAGACATCAGTCAGACATCAGACATCAGACACAAGACATCAGACACCAGACATCAGACACTAGACATCAGACACCAGACATCATACACCAGACATCAGACATCAGACACCAGACATCAGACATCAGACACCAGACATCAGACATCAGACACCAGACATCAGACATCAGACATCAGACATCAGTTCTCAGACATCAGTCAGACATCAGACATCAGACATCAGACATCAGACACCAGACATCAGACATCAGACACCAGACATCAGACACCAGACATCATACATCAGACACCAGACATCAGTCAGACATCAGACATCAGACATCAGACATCAGTTCTCAGACATCAGACATCAGACACCAGACATCAGACATCAGACATCAGACACCAGACATGAGACATCAAACACCAGACATCAGACATCAGACACCAGACATCAGACATCAGACATCAGACACCAGACATCAGACAACAGTTCTCAGACATCAGTCAGACATCAGACATCAGACACCAGACACCAGACATCAGACATCAGTTCTCAGACATCAGACATCAGTTCTCAGACATCAGACATCAGACATCAGGCATCAGACATCAGACATTAGTTCTCAGACATCAAACATCAGACACCAGACATGAGTTCTCAGACATCAGACATCAGACATCAGTTATCAGACAACAGACATCAGTTCTCAGACATCAGACATCAGTTCTCAGACATCAGACATCAGACACCAGACATCAGACATCAAACATCAGTTCTCAGACATCAGTCAGACATCAGACACCAGACATCAGATATCAGACATCAGACACCAGACATCAGACACCAGACATCAGTTCTCAGACTTTAGTCAGACATCAGACATCAGACATCAGTTCTCAGACATCAGACATCAGACAGCAGACATCAGACATCAGACACCAGACACCAGACATCAGACATCAGTTCTCAGACATCAGACATCAGACATCAGTTCTCAGACATCAGACATCAGACATCAGACACCAGACATCAGACACCAGACACCAGACACCAGACATCAGACATCAGACACCAGACATCAGTTCTCAGACATCAGACATCAGACATCAGTTCTCAGACATCAGACATCAGTTCTCAGACATCAGACATCAGACACCAGACATCAGACATCAGTTCTCAGACATCAGACATCAGACCTCAGTTCTCAGACATCAGACATCAGACATCAGTTCTCAGACATCAGATATCAGACACCAGACATCAGACATCAGACACCAGACATCAGACATCAGTTCTCAGACATCAGACACCAGACATCAGACATCAGACATCAGACATCAGTTCTCAGACATCAGACATCAGACATCAGTTCTCAGACATCAGACATCAGACAATAGTTCTCAGACATCAAACATCAGACACCAGACATCAGACATGAGTTCTCAGACATCAGACACCAGACACCAGACACCAGACATCAGTTCTCAGACATCAGACATCTGACATCAGTTATCAGACATCAGACATCAGACATCAGTTCTCAGACATCTGGCATCAGACACCAGACATCAGACATCAGACATCAGACACCAGACACCAGACATCAGACATCAGACATCAGACAACAGACATCAGTTCTCAGACATCAGACATCAGTTCTCAGACATCAGACATCAGACATCAGTTCTCAGACATCAGACACCAGACATCAGACATCAGACATCAGACACCAGACATCAGACATCAGACATCAGTTCTCAGACATCAGACATCAGTTCTCAGACATCAGACATCAAACACCAGACATCAGACATCAAACATCAGTTCTCAGACATCAGACACCAGACATCAGACACCAGACATCAGACACCAGACATCAGACACCAGACATCAGACACCAGACATAAGACATCAGTTAACAGACACCAGACATCAGACATCAGTTCTCAGACATCGGTCTGACACCACACATCAGACATCAGTTCTCAGACATCAGTCAGACACCAGACATCAGACATCAGTCAGACACCAGACATCAGACACCAGACATCAGACATCAGACACCAGACATCAGACATCAGACACCAGACATCAGACACCAGACATCAGACATCAGACACCAGACATCAGTCAGACATCAGACATCAGACATCAGTTCTCAGACATCAGACACCAGACATCAGACATCAGACATCAGACATCAGACACCAGACATGAGACATCAGACACCAGACATCAGACATCAGACACCAGACATCAGACATCAGACACCAGACATCAGACAACAGTTCTCAGACATCAGTCAGACATCAGACATCAGACATCAGACATCAGACACCAGACACCAGACATCAGACATCAGACACCAGACATCAGACATCAGTTCTCAGACATCAGACATCAGTTCTCAGACATCAGACATCAGACATCAGGCATCAGACATCAGACATTAGTTCTCAGACATCAAACATGAGACACCAGACATGAGTTCTCAGACATCAGACATCAGACACCAGACATCAGACATCAGACATCAGTTATCAGACAACAGACATCAGTTCTCAGACATCAGACATCAGTTCTCAGACATCAGACATCAGACACCAGACATCAGACATCAAACATCAGTTCTCAGACATCAGTCAGACATCAGACACCAGACACCAGTCATCAGACACCAGACATCAGACACCAGACTCCAGACATCAGACATCAGACATCAGTTCTCAGACATCAAACATCAGGTCTCAGACATCAGACATCAGACATCAGACACCAGACATCAGTTATCAGACATCAGACATCAGACATCAGTTCTCAGACATCAGACACCAGACATCAGACATCAGACACCAGACATCAGACATCAGACACCAGACATCAGACACCAGACACCAGACACCAGACATCAGACATCAGACACCAGACATCAGTTCTCAGACATCAGACATCAGTTCTCAGACATCAGACATCAGTTCTCAGACATCAGACATCAGACACCAGACATCAGACATCAGACACAAGACATCAGACACCAGACATCAGACATCAGACACCAGACACCAGACATCAGACACCAGACATCAGTCAAACATCAGACATCAGACACAAGACATCAGACACCAGACATCAGACACCAGACATCAGACACCAGACATCAGACATCAGACACCAGACATCAGACATCAGACACCAGACATCAGACATCAGACACCAGACATCAGACATCATACACCAGACATCAGACACCAGACATCAGACATCAGACACCAGACATCAGACATCAGTTATCAGACATCAGACATCAGTTATCAGACAACAGACATCAGTTTTCAGACATCAGACATCAGACATCAGTTCTCAGACATCAGACATCAGACACCAGACATCAGACATCAGACACCAGACATCAGACATCAGTCAGACATCAGACATCAGACACAAGACATCAGACACCAGACATCAGACATCAGACACCAGACACCAGACATCAGACACCAGACATCAGACATCAGTCAGACATCAGACATCAGACACAAGACATCAGACACCAGACATCAGACACCAGACATCAGACATCAGACACCAGACATCAGACATCAGACACCAGACATCAGACATCAGACACCAGACATCAGACATCAGACACCAGACATCAGACACCAGACATCAGACATCAGACATCAGACATCAGTTCTCAGACATCAGTCAGACATCAGACATCAGACATCAGACACCAGACATCAGACATCAGACACCAAACATCAGACACCAGACATCAGACATCAGACACCAGACATCAGTCAGACATCAGACATCAGACATCAGTTCTCAGACATCAGACATCAGACACCAGACATCAGACATCAGACATCAGACACCAGACACCAGACATCAGACATCAGACACCAGACATCAGACATCAGACATCAGGCACCAGACATCACACATCAGACATCAGACATCAGACATCAGTTCTCAGACATCAGTCAGACACCAGACATCAGACACCAGACACCAGACATCAGACACCAGACATCAGTCATTAGTTCACAGACATCAGACATCAGTTCTCAGACATCAGACATCAGGCATCAGACATCAGACATTAGTTCTCAGACATCAAATATCAGACACCAGACATCAGTTATCAGACATCAGACATCAGTTATCAGACAACAGACATCAGCTCTCAGACATCAGACATCAGTTCTCAGACATCAGACATCAGACACCAGACATCAGACATCAGACACCAGACATCAGACATCAGACATCAAACATCAGTTCTCAGACATCAGTCAGACATCAGACACCAGACATCAGATATCAGACATCAGACACCAGACACCAGACATCAGACATCAGACCGCAGTTCTCAGACATCAGACATCAGACATCAGACATCAGTTCTCAGACATCAGACATCAGACACCAGACATCAGACATCAGACATCAGACATCAAACATCAGACACCAGACATCAGACACCAGACACCAGACATCAGACATCAGACACCAGACATCAGTTCTCAGACAACAGACATCAGTTCTCAGACATCAGACATCAGTTCTCAGACATCAGACATCAGACACCAGACATCAGACATCAGACACCAGACATCAGACATCAGACATCAAACATCAGTTCTCAGACATCAGTCAGACATCAGACACCAGACATCAGATATCAGACATCAGACACCAGACACCAGACATCAGACATCAGACATCAGTTCTCAGACATCAGTCAGACATCAGACATCAGACATCAGTTCTCAGACATCAGACATCAGACAGCAGACATCAGACACCAGACATCAGACATCAGTTCTCAGACATCAGACATCAGACACCAGACATCAGACATCAGACAGCAGACATCAGACATCAGACACCAGACATCAGACACCAGACACCAGACATCAGACATCAGACACCAGACATCAGTTCTCAGACATCAGACATCAGTTCTCAGACATCAGACATCAGTTCTCAGACATCAGACATCAGACACCAGACATCAGACATCAGTTCTCAGACATCAGACATCAGACCGCAGTTCTCAGACATCAGACATCAGACATCAGACATCAGTTCTCAGACATCAGATATCAGACACCAGACATCAGACATCAGACATCAGACACCAGACATCAGACATCAGTTCTCAGACATCAGACACCAGACATCAGACATCAGACATCAGACATCAGTTCTCAGACATCAGACATCAGTTCTCAGACATCAGACATCAGACAATAGTTCTCAGACATCAAACATCAGACACCAGACATCAGACATGAGTTCTCAGACATCAGACACCAGACACCAGACATCAGACATCAGTTCTCAGACATCAGACATCTGACATCAGTTATCAGACATCAGACATCAGTTCTCACACATCAGACATCAGACACCAGACATCATACATCAGACATCAGACACCAGACACCAGACATCAGACATCAGACAACAGACATCAGTTCTCAGACATCAGACATCAGTTCTCAGACATCAGACATCAGACATCAGTTCTCAGACATCAGACACCAGACATCAGACATCAGACATCAGACACCAGACATCAGACATCAGACATCAGACATCAGTTCTCAGACATCAGACATCAGACACCAGACATCAGACATCAAACATCAGTTCTCAGACATCAGTCAGACATCAGACACCAGACATCAGACATCAGACATCAGACACCAGACATCAGACATCAGTTCTCATACATCAGACATCAGACACCAGACACCAGACATCAGACATCAGACACCAGACACCAGTCATCAGACACCAGACATCAGACACCAGACACCAGATATCAGACATCAGACATCAGTTCTCAGACATCAGACATCAGGTCTCAGACATCAGTTATCAGTTCTCAGACATCAGACACCAGACATCAGTTATCAGACATCAGACATCAGACATCAGTTCTCAGACATCAGACACCAGACATCAGACATCAGACACCAGACATCAGACATCAGACATCAGACATCAGACATCAGTTCTCAGATATCAGACATCAGTTCTCAGACATCAGACATCAGGTCTCAGACATCAGACATCAGGTCTCAGACATCAGTTATCAGTTCTCAGACATCAGACATCAGACACGAGACATCACACATCAGTTATCAGACATCAGACATCAGACATCAGTTCTCAGACATCAGACATCAGACACGAGACATCACACATCAGACATCAGACATCAGTTCTCAGACATCAGACATCAGACACCAGACATCAGACATCAGACACCAGACATCAGACATCAGACACAAGACATCAGACACCAGACATCAGAGACCAGACATCAGACACCAGACATCAGTAAGACATCAGACACCAGACATCAGACATCAGACCTCAGACATCAGTCAGACATCAGACACCAGACATCAGACATCAGACATCAGACACCAGACATCAGTTATCAGACATCAGACATCAGACATCAGACACCAGACATCAGACATGAGACACCAGACATCAGACACCAGACATCAGACATCAGACAACAGACATCAGACATCAGACACCAGACATCAGACATCAGACATCAGACACCAGACATCAGACATCAGACACCAGACATCAGACATCAGTTATCAGACATCAGTTATCAGACAACAGACATCAGTTCTCAGACATCATACATCAGACATCAGTTCTCAGACATCAGAAATCAGATACCAGACATCAGGCATCAGACACCAGACATCAGACATCAGTCAGACATCAGACATCAGACACAAGACATAAGACACCAGACATCAGACATCAGACACCAGACACCAGACATCAGACACCAGACATCAGACATCAGTCAGACATCAGACATCAGACACAAGACATCAGACACCAGACATCAGATACTAGACATCAGACAGCAGACATCAGACACCAGACATCAGACATCAGACACCAGACATCAGACACCAGACACCAGACATCAGACATCAGTTCTCAGACATCAGACATCAGTTCTCAGACATCAGACATCAGTTCTCAGACATCAGACATCAGGTCTCAGACATCAGACATCAGGTCTCAGACATCAGTTATCAGTTCTCAGACATCAGACATCAGACACGAGACATCACACATCAGTTATCAGACATCAGACATCAGACATCAGTTCTCAGACATCAGACATCAGACACGAGACATCACACATCAGACATCAGTTCTCAGACATCAGACATCAGACACCAGACATCAGACATCAGACACCAGACATCAGACATCAGACACAAGACATCAGACACCAGACATCAGAGACCAGACACCAGACACCAGACATCAGACATCAGTCAGACATCAGACACCAGACATCAGACATCAGACCTCAGACATCAGTCAGACACCAGACATCAGACATCAGACATCAGACACCCGACATCAGTTATCAGACATCAGACATCAGACATCAGACATCAGACACCAGACATCAGACACCAGACATCAGACATCAGACAACAGACATCAGACATCAGACATCAGACACCAGACATCAGACATCAGACATCAGACATCAGACACCAGACATCAGACATCAGACACCAGACATCAGACATCAGACATCAGTTATCAGACATCAGACATCAGACATCAGTTATCAGACAACAGACATCAGTTCTCAGACATCAGACATCAGACATCAGTTCTCAGACATCAGACATCAGACACCAGACATCAGACACCAGACATCAGACATCAGTCAGACATCAGACATCAGACACAAGACATCAGACACCAGACATCAGACATCAGACACCAGACACCAGACATCAGACACCAGACATCAGACATCAGTCAGACATCAGACATCAGACACAAGACATCAGACACCAGACATCAGACACTAGACATCAGACACCATACACCATACATCAGACATCAGACACCAGACATCAGACATCAGACACCAGACATCAGACATCAGACACCAGACATCAGACATCAGACATCAGACATCAGACATCAGTTCTCAGACATCAGTCAGACATCAGACATCAGACATCAGACATCAGACACCAGACATCAGACATCAGACACCAGACATCAGACACCAGACATCAGTCAGACATCAGACACCAGACATCAGTCAGACATCAGACATCAGACATCAGACATCAGTTCTCAGACATCAGACATCAGACACCAGACATCAGACATCAGACATCAGACACCAGACATGAGACATCAAACACCAGACATCAGACATCAGGCACCAGACATCAGACATCAGACATCAGACACCAGACATCAGACAACAGTTCTCAGACATCAGTCAGACATCAGACATCAGACATCAGACACCAGACATCAGACACCAGACATCAGACATCAGACATCAGACATCAGTTCTCAGACATCAGACATCAGACACCAGACATCAGACATCAAACATCAGTTCTCAGACATCAGTCAGACATCAGACACCAGACATCAGACATCAGACATCAGACACCAGACATCAGACATCAGTTCTCATACATCAGACATCAGACACCAGACACCAGACATCAGACATCAGACACCAGACACCAGTCATCAGACACCAGACATCAGACACCAGACACCAGATATCAGACATCAGACATCAGTTCTCAGACATCAGACATCAGGTCTCAGACATCAGTTATCAGTTCTCAGACATCAGACACCAGACATCAGTTATCAGACATCAGACATCAGACATCAGTTCTCAGACATCAGACACCAGACATCAGACATCAGACACCAGACATCAGACATCAGACATCAGACATCAGACATCAGTTCTCAGATATCAGACATCAGTTCTCAGACATCAGACATCAGGTCTCAGACATCAGACATCAGGTCTCAGACATCAGTTATCAGTTCTCAGACATCAGACATCAGACACGAGACATCACACATCAGTTATCAGACATCAGACATCAGACATCAGTTCTCAGACATCAGACATCAGACACGAGACATCACACATCAGACATCAGACATCAGTTCTCAGACATCAGACATCAGACACCAGACATCAGACATCAGACACCAGACATCAGACATCAGACACAAGACATCAGACACCAGACATCAGAGACCAGACATCAGACACCAGACATCAGTAAGACATCAGACACCAGACATCAGACATCAGACCTCAGACATCAGTCAGACATCAGACACCAGACATCAGACATCAGACATCAGACACCAGACATCAGTTATCAGACATCACACATCAGACATCAGACACCAGACATCAGACATGAGACACCAGACATCAGACACCAGACATCAGACATCAGACAACAGACATCAGACATCAGACACCAGACATCAGACATCAGACATCAGACACCAGACATCAGACATCAGACACCAGACATCAGACATCAGTTATCAGACATCAGTTATCAGACAACAGACATCAGTTCTCAGACATCATACATCAGACATCAGTTCTCAGACATCAGAAATCAGATACCAGACATCAGACATCAGACACCAGACATCAGACATCAGTCAGACATCAGACATCAGACACAAGACATCAGACACCAGACATCAGACATCAGACACCAGACACCAGACATCAGACACCAGACATCAGACATCAGTCAGACATCAGACATCAGACACAAGACATCAGACACCAGACATCAGACACTAGACATCAGACAGCAGACATCAGACACCAGACATCAGACATCAGACACCAGACATCAGACACCAGACACCAGACATCAGACATCAGTTCTCAGACATCAGACATCAGTTCTCAGTCATCAGACATCAGTTCTCAGACATCAGACATCAGGTCTCAGACATCAGACATCAGGTCTCAGACATCAGTTATCAGTTCTCAGACATCAGACATCAGACACGAGACATCACACATCAGTTATCAAACATCAGACATCAGACATCAGTTCTCAGACATCAGACATCAGACACGAGACATCACACATCAGACATCAGTTCTCAGACATCAGACATCAGACACCAGACATCAGACATCAGACACCAGACATCAGACATCAGACACAAGACATCAGACACCAGACATCAGAGACCAGACACCAGACACCAGACATCAGACATCAGTCAGACATCAGACACCAGACATCAGACATCAGACCTCAGACATCAGTCAGACACCAGACATCAGACATCAGACATCAGACACCAGACATCAGTTATCAGACATCAGACATCAGACATCAGACATCAGACACCAGACATCAGACACCAGACATCAGACATCAGACAACAGACATCAGACATCAGACATCAGACACCAGACATCAGACATCAGACATCAGACATCAGACACCAGACATCAGACATCAGACACCAGACATCAGACATCAGACATCAGTTATCAGACATCAGACATCAGACATCAGTTATCAGACAACAGACATCAGTTCTCAGACATCAGACATCAGACATCAGTTCTCAGACATCAGACATCAGACACCAGACATCAGACACCAGACATCAGACATCAGTCAGACATCAGACATCAGACACAAGAAATCAGACACCAGACATCAGACATCAGACACCAGACACCAGACATCAGACACCAGCCATCAGACATCAGTCAGACATCAGACATCAGACACAAGACATCAGACACCAGACATCAGACACTAGACATCAGACACCATACACCATACATCAGACATCAGACACCAGACATCAGACATCAGACACCAGACATCAGACATCAGACACCAGACATCAGACATCAGACATCAGACATCAGACATCAGTTCTCAGACATCAGTCAGACATCAGACATCAGACATCAGACATCAGACACCAGACATCAGACATCAGACACCAGACATCAGACACCAGACATCAGTCAGACATCAGACACCAGACATCAGTCAGACATCAGACATCAGACATCAGACATCAGACATCAGACATCAGACACCAGACATGAGACATCAAACACCAGACATCAGACATCAGGCACCAGACATCAGACATCAGACATCAGACACCAGACATCAGACAACAGTTCTCAGACATCAGTCAGACATCAGACATCAGACATCAGACATCAGACACCAGACACCAGACATCAGACATCAGTTCTCAGACATCAGACATCAGTTCTCAGACATCAGACATCAGTTCTCATACATCAGACATCAGACACCAGACATCAGACATCAGACATCAGACATCAGACACCAGACACCAGTCATCAGACACCAGACATCAGACACCAGACACCAGACATCAGACATCAGACATCAGTTCTCAGACATCAGACATCAGGTCTCAGACATCAGTTATCAGTTCTCAGACATCAGACACCAGACATCAGTTATCAGACATCAGACATCAGTTCTCAGACATCAGACATCAGACACCAGACACCAGACATCAGACATCAGACATCAGTTCTCAGACATCAGACATCAGTTCTCAGACATCAGACATCAGGTCATAGACATCAGACATCAGGTCTCAGACATCAGTTATCAATTCTCAGACATCAGACATCAGACACGAGACATCACACATCAGTTATCAGACATCAGACATCAGACATCAGTTCTCAGACATCAGACATCAGACACGAGACATCACACATCAGACATCAGACATCAGACATCAGTTCTCAGACATCAGACATCAGACACCAGACATCAGACATCAGACACGAGACATCAGACATCAGTTATCAGACAACAGACATCAGTTCTCAGACATCAGACATCAGACATCAGACACCAGACACCAGACATCAGACATCAGACATCAGACACCAGACATCAGACATCAGACACCAGACACCAGACATCAGACATCAGACACCAGACATCAGTTCTCAGACATCAGTTCTCAGACATCAGACATCAGTTCTCAGACATCAGATATCAGACACCAGACATCAGACATCAGACACCAGACATCAGTTATCACACATCAGACATCAGACATCAGTTCTCAGACATCAGACATCAGACATCAGTTCTCAGACATCAGACCTCAGATATCAGACATCAGACACCAGACACCAGACACCAGACATCAGACATCAGTTCTCAGACATCAGACATCAGTTCTCAGACATCAGACATCAGACATCAGTTCTCATACATCAGACATCAGACACCAGACATCAGATATCAGACATCAGACATCAGACATCAGACACCAGACACCAGTCATCAGACACCAGACATCAGACACCAGACACCAGACATCAGACATCAGACATCAGTTCTCAGACATCAGACATCAGGTCTCAGACATCAGTTATCAGTTCTCAGACATCAGACACCAGACATCAGTTATCAGACATCAGACATCAGACATCAGTTCTCAGACATCAGACATCAGACACCAGACACCAGACATCAGACATCAGACATCAGTTCTCAGACATCAGACATCAGTTCTCAGACATCAGACATCAGGTCTCAGACATCAGACATCAGGTCTCAGACATCAGTTATCAATTCTCAGACATCAGACATCAGACACGAGACATCACACATCAGTTATCAGACATCAGACATCAGTTCTCAGACATCAGACATCAGACACGAGACATCACACATCAGACATCAGACATCAGACATCAGTTCTCAGACATCAGACATCAGACACCAGACATCAGACATCAGACATCAGACACCAGACATCAGACATCAGTTATCAGACAACAGACATCAGTTCTCAGACATCAGACATCAGACATCAGACACCAGACACCAGACATCAGACATCAGACATCAGACACCAGACATCAGACATCAGACACCAGACACCAGACATCAGACATCAGACACCAGACATCAGTTCTCAGACATCAGTTCTCAGACATCAGACATCAGTTCTCAGACATCAGATATCAGACACCAGACATCAGACATCAGACACCAGACATCAGTTATCACACATCAGACATCAGACATCAGTTCTCAGACATCAGACATCAGACATCAGTTCTCAGACATCAGACCTCAGATATCAGACATCAGACATCAGTTCTCAGACATCAGACACCAGACATCAGACAACAGACACCAGATATCAGACATCAGTTCTCAGACATCAGACATCAGTTCTCAGACATTAGACATCAGACATTAGACACCAGACACCAGACACCAGACATCAGACACCAGACATCAGACATCAGACATCAGTTCTCAGACATCAGACACCAGACATCAGTTCTCAGACATCAGACATCAGTTCTCAGACATCAGACATCAGACATCAGTTCTCAGACATGAGACATCAGACATCAGACACCAGACACCTGACATCAGACATCAGACATCAGTTCTCAGACATCAGACATCAGTTCTCAGACATCAGACATCAGTTCTCAGACATCAGATATCAGGACTCAGACATCAGACATCAGACACCAGACATCAGTTATCAGACATCAGACATCAGTTCTCAGACATCAGACACCAGACATCACACATCAGTTATCAGACATCAGACATCAGACACCAGACATCAGTTCTCAGACATCAGTTCTCAGACATCAGATATCAGTTCTCAGACATCAGACATCAGTTCTCAGACATCAGACATCAGACACCAGAACTCAGACATCAGACATCAGACATCAGACACCAGACATCAGACACCAGACACCTGACATCAGACATCAGACATCAGTTCTCAGACATCAGACATCAGTTCTCAGACATCAGATATCAGTACTCAGTCATCAGACATCAGACACCAGACATCAGTTATCAGATATCAGACATCAGACATCAGTTCTCAGACATCAGACATCAGACACCAGACATCACACATCAGTTATCAGACATCAGACACCAGACATCAGTTCTCAGACATCAGACATCAGTTCTCAGACATCAGACATCAGTTCTCAGACATCAGACATCAGTTCTCAACATCAGACATCAGACACCAGAACTCAGACATCAGACACCAGACACCTGACATCAGACATCAGATATCAGTACTCAGACATCAGACATCAGACACCAGACATCAGTTATCAGACATCAGACATCAGTTCTCAGACATCAGACATCAGACACGAGACATCACACATCAGACATCAGACATCAGACATCAGTTCTCAGACATCAGACATCAGACACCAGACATCAGACATCAGACATCAGACACCAGACATCAGACATCAGTTATCAGACAACAGACATCAGTTCTCAGACATCAGACATCAGACATCAGACACCAGACACCAGACATCAGACATCAGACATCAGACACCAGACATCAGACATCAGACACCAGACACCAGACATCAGACATCAGACACCAGACATCAGTTCTCAGACATCAGTTCTCAGACATCAGACATCAGTTCTCAGACATCAGATATCAGACACCAGACATCAGACATCAGACACCAGACATCAGTTATCACACATCAGACATCAGACATCAGTTCTCAGACATCAGACATCAGACATCAGTTCTCAGACATCAGACCTCAGATATCAGACATCAGACATCAGTTCTCAGACATCAGACACCAGACATCAGACAACAGACACCAGATATCAGACATCAGTTCTCAGACATCAGACATCAGTTCTCAGACATTAGACATCAGACATCAGACACCAGACACCAGACACCAGACATCAGACACCAGACATCAGACATCAGACATCAGTTCTCAGACATCAGACACCAGACATCAGTTCTCAGACATCAGACATCAGTTCTCAGACATCAGACATCAGACATCAGTTCTCAGACATGAGACATCAGACATCAGACACCAGACACCTGACATCAGACATCAGACATCAGTTCTCAGACATCAGACATCAGTTCTCAGACATCAGACATCAGTTCTCAGACATCAGATATCAGGACTCAGACATCAGACATCAGACACCAGACATCAGTTATCAGACATCAGACATCAGTTCTCAGACATCAGACACCAGACATCACACATCAGTTATCAGACATCAGACATCAGACACCAGACATCAGTTCTCAGACATCAGTTCTCAGACATCAGATATCAGTTCTCAGACATCAGACATAGTTCTCAGACATCAGACATCAGACACCAGAACTCAGACATCAGACATCAGACATCAGACACCAGACATCAGACACCAGACACCTGACATCAGACATCAGACATCAGTTCTCAGACATCAGACATCAGTTCTCAGACATCAGATATCAGTACTCAGACATCAGACATCAGACACCAGACATCAGTTATCAGATATCAGACATCAGACATCAGTTCTCAGACATCAGACATCAGACACCAGACATCACACATCAGTTATCAGACATCAGACACCAGACATCAGTTCTCAGACATCAGACATCAGTTCTCAGACATCAGACATCAGTTCTCAGACATCAGACATCAGTTCTCAACATCAGACATCAGACACCAGAACTCAGACATCAGACACCAGACACCTGACATCAGACATCAGACATCAGTTCTCAGACATCAGACATCAGTTCTCAGACATCAGATATCAGTACTCAGACATCAGACATCAGACACCAGACATCAGTTATCAGACATCAGGCATCAGTTCTCAGACATCAGACATCAGACACCAGACATCACACATCAGTTATCAGACATCAGACACCAGACATCAGTTCTCAGACATCAGACATCAGTTCTCAGACATCAGACATCAGTTCTCAGACATCAGACATCAGACACCAGACATCAGTTATCAGATATCAGACATCAGTTCTCAGACATCAGACATCAGACATCACACATCAGTTATCAGACATCAGACATCAGACATCAGTTCTCAGACATCAGACACCAGACATCAGACACCAGTCATCAGACATCAGTCAGACATCAGACATCAGACACCAGACATCAGACACCAGACATCAGACATCAGTTATCAGACATCACACATCAGTTCTCAGACATCATTCAGACATCAGACACCAGACATCAGACATCAGACACCAGACATCAAACATCAGTTATCAGACATCAGACATCAGACACCAGACATCAGACATCGGACACCAGACATCAGACACCAGACACCAGACATCAGTTCTCAGATATCAGACATAAGACACCAGACATCAGACACCAGTCATCAGACATCAGTCAGACATCAGACATCAGACACCAGACATCAGACATCAGTTATCAGACACCAGACATCAGACATCAGTTATCAGACATCAGACATCAGACACCAGACATCAGACATCAGACACCAGACATCAGACACCAGACATCAGACATTAGTTCTCAGTCATCAGACATCAGACACCAGACATCAGACATCAGTTCTCAGACATCAGACATCAGACATCAGTTCTCAGACATCAGACATCAGACATCAGACACCAGACATCAGACACCAGACACCAGACATCAGACTTCAGACACCAGACACCAGACATCAGTTCTCAGTCATCAGACATCAGTTCTCAGACATCAGACATCAGTTCTCAGACATCAGACATCAGTTCTCAGACACCAGACATCAGACATCAGTTCTCAGACATCAGACAGACATCAGACACCAGACATCAGACATCAGACACCAGACATCAGACATCAGACACCAGACATCAGTTCTCAGACATCAGACATCAGTTCTCAGACATCAGACATCAGTTCTCAGACATCAGATATCAGACACCAGACATCAGACATCAGACACCAGACATCAGACATCAGACATCAGTTCTCAGACATCAGATATCAGTTCTCAGACATCAGACATCAGACAATAGTTCTCAGACATCAAACATCAGACACCAAACATCAGACATGAGTTCTCAGACATCAGACATCAGACATCAGACACCAGACAACAGACATCAGTTATCAGACATCAGACATCTGACATCAGACATCAGACATCAGACACCAGACATCAGTCATCAGACATCAGACATCAGACACCAGACACCAGACATCAGACATCAGACATCAGACATCAGACACCAGACATCAGACATCAGACATCAGACATCAGACACCAGAGATCAGACACCAGACATCAGTTCTCAGACATCAGTTCTCAGACATAAGACATCAGTTCTCAGACATCAGATATCAGACACCAGACATCAGACATCAGTTATCACACATCAGACATCAGACATCAGTTCTCAGACATCAGACATCAGTTCTCAGACATCAGACCTCAGATATCAGACATCAGACATCAGTTCTCAGACATCAGACATCAGACACCAGACATCAGACATCAGACATCAGACATCAGACATCAGTTCTCAGACATCAGTTCTCACACATCAGACATCAGTTCTCAGACATCAGATATCAGTACTCAGACATCAGACATCAGACACCAGACATCAGTTATCAGACATCAGACATCAGTTCTCAGACATCAGACATCAGACACCAGACATCACACATCAGTTATCAGACATCAGACATCAGACACCAGACATCAGTTCTCAGACATCAGACATCAGTTCTCAGACATCAGACACCAGAACTCAGACATCAGACATCAGACATCAGACACCTGACATCAGACATCAGACATCAGTTCTCAGACATCAGACATCAGTTCTCAGACATCAGACATCAGCTCTCAGGCATCAGATATCAGTACTCAGACATCAGACATCAGACACCAGTCACAGGTTATCAGACATCAGACATCAGACACCAGACATCACACATCAGTTATCAGACATCAGACATCAGACACCAGACATCAGTTCTCAGACATCAGACATCAGTTCTCAGACATCAGACATCAGTTCTCAGACATCAGACATCAGTTCTCAGACATCAGACATCAGACACCAGAACTCAGACATCAGACATCAGACATCAGACACCAGACATCAGACACCAGACACCTGACATCAGACATCAGACATCAGTTCTCAGACATCAGTTCTCAGACATCAGACATCAGTTCTCAGACATCAGATATCAGTACTCAGACATCAGACATCAGACACCAGACATCAGTTATCAGACATCAGACATCAGTTCTCAGACATCAGACATCAGACACCAGACATCACACATCAGTTATCAGACATCAGACATCAGACACCAGACATCAGTTCTCAGACATCAGACATCAGTTCTCAGACATCAGACATCAGTTCTCAGACATCAGACACCAGACATCAGACATCAGACATATGACATCAGATACCAGACATCAGACATCAGACATCAGTTCTCAGACATCAGACATCAGACACCAGACATCAGACATCAAACATCAGTTCTCAGACATTAGTCAGACATCAGACATCAGACATCAGACACCAGACATCAGACATCAGACAACAGACATCAGACATCAGTTAACAGACACCAGACATCAGACATCAGTTCTCAGACATCGGTCAGACACCACACATCAGACATCAGTTCTCAGACATCAGACATCAGTTCTCAGACATCAGTCAAACACCAGACATCAGAAATCAGACATCAGTCAGACATCAGACATTATACATCAGACACCAGACATCAGACATCAGACACCAGACATCAGTTATCAGACACCAGACATCAGACATCAGACACCAGACGTCAGTTATCAGACACCAGACATCAGACATCAGTTCTCAGACATCAGTCAGACACCTGACATCAGACATCAGACACCAGACATCATACATCAGACATCAGACACCAGACATCAGACATCAGACATCAGTCATACATGAGACATCAGACACCAGACATCAGACATCAGTTATCAGACATCAGACATCAGACACCAGACACCAGACACCAGACATCAGACATCAGACATCAGTTCTCAGACATCAGACATCAGATACCAGACATCAGACACCAAACATCAGACACCAGACATCAGACATCAGTTCTCAGACATCAGACATCAGTTCTCAGACACCAGACATCAGACATCAGACACCAGACATCAGACATCAGTTCTCAGACATCAGACACCAGACATCAGACATCAGACATCAGTTCTCAGACATCAGACATCAGTTCTCAGACATCAGTTCTCAGACATCAGTCAGACATCAGAAATCAGACACCAGACATCAGACACCAGACATCCGACATCAGTTCTCAGACATCAGACATCAGACACCAGACACCAGACACCAGACACCAGACATCAGTTCTCAGACATCAGTCAGATATCAGAAATCAGACATCAGTTCTCAGACATCAGTCAGACATCAGACATCAGACACCAGACATCAGACACCAGGCACCAGACATCAGACATCAGTCATCAGTTCTCAGACATCAGACATCAGTTCTCAGACATCAGACACCAGACATCAGACATCAGACATCAGACATGAGACATCAGTTCTCAGACATCAGTTATCAGACATCAGACACCAGACATCAGACATCAGACATCAGTTATCCGACATCAGACATCAGTCATCAGACATCAGTTATCAGACATCAGACATCAGACATCAGTTCTCTGACATCAGACATCAGTTCTCAGACATCAGACACCATACATCAGTTCTCAGACATCAGACATCAGACATCAGTTCTCATACATCAGACATCAGACATCAGTTCTCAAACATCAGACATCAGACACCAGACATCAGACATCAGTTATCAGACACCAGACATCATTTCTCAGACATCAGTCAGACACCAGACACCAGACATCAGACACCAGACATCAAACATCAGACATCAGTTCTCAGACATCAGACATCAGTTCTCAGACATCAGACACCAGACATCAGACATCAGACATCAGTTCTCAGACATCAGACATCAGACATCAGACACCAGACATCAGACACCAGACATCAGACACCAGACACCAGACATCAGACATCAGTTCTCAGACATCAGACATCAGTTCTCAGACATCAGACATCAGTTCTCAGACTTCAGACACCAGACATCAGTTCTCAGACATCAGACATCAGTTCTCAGACATCAGTTCTCAGACATCAGTTCTCAGACATCAGTTCTCAGACATCAGACATCAGTTCTCAGACACCAGACATCAGACATCAGTTCTCAGACATCAGACACCAGACATCAGACTTCAGTCAGACATCAGACACCAGACATCAGTTCTCAGACACCAGTCATCAGACATCAGACATCAGACATCAGTTCTCAGACATCAGTCAGACATCAGACATCAGACATCAGACACCAGACATCAGACATCAGTTCTCAGACATCAGACACCAAACATCAGACACCAGACATCAGACATCAGACATCAGACACCAGACATCAGACATCAGTTCTCAGACATCAGTCAGACATCAGACATCAGACACCAGACATCAGACATCAGTTCTCAGACATCAGACATCAGTTCTCAGACATCAGAAATCAGACATCATACATCAGACATCAGACATCAGACACCAGACATCAGACATCAGACATCACTTCTCAGTCATCAGACAACAGTTCTCAGACATCAGGCATCAGACATCAGTTCTCATACATCAGACATCAGTTCTCAGACATCAGTTCTCAGACATCAGACATCAGGCATCAGACATCAGACATCAGACACCAGAACTCAGACATCAGACATCAGACACCAGACATCAGACACCAGACACATGACATCAGACATCAGACATCAGTTCTCAGACATCAGACATCAGTTCTCAGACATCAGACATCAGTTCTCAGACATCAGATATCAGTACTCAGACATCAGACATCAGACACCAGACATCACACATCAGTTCTCAGACATCAGACATCAGACACCAGACATCACACATCAGTTATCAGACATCAGACATCAGACACCAGACATCAGACATCAGACACCAGACATCAGACATCAGTTCTCAGACATCAGACACCAGACATCAGACATCAGACATCAGTTCTCAGACATCAGACATCAGTTCTCAGACATCAGTTCTCAGACATCAGTCAGACATCAGAAATCAGACACCAGACATCAGACACCAGACATCCGACATCAGTTCTCAGACATCAGACATCAGACACCAGACACCAGACACCAGACACCAGACATCAGTTCTCAGACATCAGTCAGATATCAGAAATCAGACATCAGTTCTCAGACATCAGTCAGACATCAGACATCAGACACCAGACATCAGACACCAGGCACCAGACATCAGACATCAGTCATCAGTTCTCAGACATCAGACATCAGTTCTCAGACATCAGACACCAGACATCAGACATCAGACATCAGACATGAGACATCAGTTCTCAGACATCAGTTATCAGACATCAGACACCAGACATCAGACATCAGACATCAGTTATCAGACATCAGACATCAGTCATCAGACATCAGATATCAGACATCAGACATCAGACATCAGTTCTCAGACATCAGACATCAGTTCTCAGACATCAGACACCATACATCAGTTCTCAGACATCAGACATCAGACATCAGTTCTCATACATCAGACATCAGACATCAGTTCTCAAACATCAGACATCAGACACCAGACATCAGACATCAGTTATCAGACACCAGACATCATTTCTCAGACATCAGTCAGACACCAGACACCAGACATCAGACACCAGACATCAAACATCAGACATCAGTTCTCAGACATCAGACATCAGTTCTCAGACATCAGACACCAGACATCAGACATCAGACATCAGTTCTCAGACATCAGACATCAGACATCAGACACCAGACATCAGACACCAGACATCAGACACCAGACACCAGACATCAGACATCAGTTCTCAGACATCAGACATCAGCTCTCAGACATCAGACATCAGTTCTCAGACTTCAGACACCAGACATCAGTTCTCAGACATCAGACATCAGTTCTCAGACATCAGTTCTCAGACATCAGTTCTCAGACATCAGTTCTCAGACATCAGACATCAGTTCTCAGACACCAGACATCAGACATCAGTTCTCAGACATCAGACACCAGACATCAGACTTCAGTCAGACATCAGACACCAGACATCAGTTCTCAGACACCAGTCATCAGACATCAGACATCAGACATCAGTTCTCAGACATCAGTCAGACATCAGACATCAGACATCAGACACCAGACATCAGACATCAGTTCTCAGACATCAGACACCAAACATCAGACACCAGACATCAGACATCAGACATCAGACACCAGACATCAGACATCAGTTCTCAGACATCAGTCAGACATCAGACATCAGAAACCAGACATCAGACATCAGTTCTCAGACATCAGACATCAGTTCTCAGACATCAGAAATCAGACATCATACATCAGACATCAGACATCAGACACCAGACATCAGACATCAGACATCAGTTCTCAGTCATCAGACAACAGTTCTCAGACATCAGGCATCAGACATCAGTTCTCATACATCAGACATCAGTTCTCAGACATCAGTTCTCAGACATCAGACATCAGGCATCAGACATCAGACATCAGACACCAGAACTCAGACATCAGACATCAGACATCAGACACCAGACATCAGACACCAGACACATGACATCAGACATCAGACATCAGTTCTCAGACATCAGACATCAGTTCTCAGACATCAGACATCAGTTCTCAGACATCAGATATCAGTACTCAGACATCAGACATCAGACACCAGACATCACACATCAGTTCTCAGACATCAGACATCAGACACCAGACATCACACATCAGTTATCAGACATCAGACATCAGACACCAGACATCAGTTCTCAGACATCAGTTCTCAGACATCAGACATCAGTTCTCAGACATCAGACATCAGAAACCAGACATCAGTTATCAGACATCAGACATCAGTTCTCAGACATCAGTTCTCAGACATCAGACATCAGACATCACACATCAGTTATCAGACATCAGACATCAGACATCAGTTCTCAGACATCAGACATCAGACAACAGACATCAGACACCAGACCTCAGACATCAGACATCAGTTATCAGACATCAGACATCAGTTCTCAGACATCAGACATCAGTTCTCAGACATCAGACATCAGACACCAGACATCAGTTATCAGACATCAGACATCAGTTCTCAGACATCACTTCTCAGACATCAGACATCAGACATCACACATCAGTTATCAGACATCAGACATCAGACATCAGTTCTCAGACATCAGACATCAGACACCAGACATCAGACATCAGACACCAGACATCAAACATCAGTTATCAGACATCAGACATCAGACACCAGACATGAGACATCAGACACCAAACACCAGACATCAGTTCTCAGACATCAGACATCAGTTCTCAGACATCAGACACCAGACATCAGACATCAGACATCAGTTCTCAGACATCAGACATCAGACATCAGACACCAGACATCAGACACCAGACATCAGACATCAGTTCTCAGACATCAGACATCAGTTCTCAGACATCAGACACCAGACATCAGACATCAGACACCAGACATCAGACATCAGGCATCAGTTCTCAGACATCAGACATCAGTTCTCAGACATCAGACATCAGACATCAGACATGAGTTCTCAAACATCAGACACCAGACATCAGACACCAGACATCAGACATCAGACATCAGTTATCAGACATCAGACATCAGACATCAGACATCAGACATCAGACATCAGTTCTCAGACATCAGACATCAGACACCAGACATCAGACATCAGACATCAGACATCAGACATCAGACACCAGACACCAGACACCAGACATCAGTTCTCAGACATCAGACATCAGACACCAGACATCAGACATCAGACATCAGACACCAGACACCAGACATCAGACACCAGACATCAGTTCTCAGACATCAGACATCAGTTCTCAGATATCAGACAACAGTTCTCAGACATCAGATATCAGACACCAGACATCAGACATCAGTTCTCAGACATCAGAAATCACTTCTCAGACATCAGACACCAGACATCAGACATCAGACATCAGACACCAGACACCAGACATCAGACATCAGACACCAGACATCAGTTCTCAGACATCAGACATCAGTTCTCAGATATCAGACAACAGTTCTCAGACATCAGATATCAGACATCAGACATCAGTTCTCAGACATCAGACATCAGACATCAGACACCAGACATCAGACACCAGACACCAGACATCAGACACCAGACACCAGACATCAGTTCTCAGACATCAGACATCAGACATCAGTTCTCAGACATCAGACATCAGTTCTCAGACACCAGACATCAGACATCAGTTCTCAGACATCAGACATCAGACATCAGACACCAGACATCAGACATCAGACACCAGACACCAGACATCAGACACCAGACATCAGTTCTCAGACATCAGACATCAGTTCTCAGACATCAGACATCAGTTCTCAGACATCAGATATCAGACACCAGACATCAGACATCAAACATCATACACCAGACATCAGACATCAGTTCTCAGACATCTGACACCAGACATCAGACACCAGACATCAGACACCAGACATCAGACATCAGTTCTCAGACATCAGACATCAGTTCTCAGACATCAGACATCAGACATCAGTTATCAGACATCAGGCATCAGTTCTCAGACATCAGACATCAGACACCAGACATCACACATCAGTTATCAGACATCAGACACCAGACATCAGTTCTCAGACATCAGACATCAGTTCTCAGACATCAGACATCAGTTCTCAGACATCAGACATCAGACACCAGACATCAGTTATCAGATATCAGACATCAGTTCTCAGACATCAGACATCAGACATCACACATCAGTTATCAGACATCAGACATCAGACATCAGTTCTCAGACATCAGACACCAGACATCAGACACCAGTCATCAGACATCAGTCAGACATCAGACATCAGACACCAGACATCAGACACCAGACATCAGACATCAGTTATCAGACATCACACATCAGTTCTCAGACATCATTCAGACATCAGACACCAGACATCAGACATCAGACACCAGACATCAAACATCAGTTATCAGACATCAGACATCAGACACCAGACATCAGACATCGGACACCAGACATCAGACACCAGACACCAGACATCAGTTCTCAGATATCAGACATAAGACACCAGACATCAGACACCAGTCATCAGACATCAGTCAGACATCAGACATCAGACACCAGACATCAGACATCAGTTATCAGACACCAGACATCAGACATCAGTTATCAGACATCAGACATCAGACACCAGACATCAGACATCAGACACCAGACATCAGACACCAGACATCAGACATTAGTTCTCAGTCATCAGACATCAGACACCAGACATCAGACATCAGTTCTCAGACATCAGACATCAGACATCAGTTCTCAGACATCAGACATCAGACATCAGACACCAGACATCAGACACCAGACACCAGACATCAGACTTCAGACACCAGACACCAGACATCAGTTCTCAGACATCAGACATCAGTTCTCAGACATCAGACATCAGTTCTCAGACATCAGACATCAGTTCTCAGACACCAGACATCAGACATCAGTTCTCAGACATCAGACAGACATCAGACACCAGACATCAGACATCAGACACCAGACATCAGACATCAGACACCAGACATCAGTTCTCAGACATCAGACATCAGTTCTCAGACATCAGACATCAGTTCTCAGACATCAGATATCAGACACCAGACATCAGACATCAGACACCAGACATCAGACATCAGTTCTCAGACATCAGATATCAGTTCTCAGACATCAGACATCAGACAATAGTTCTCAGACATCAAACATCAGACACCAAACATCAGACATGAGTTCTCAGACATCAGACATCAGACATCAGACACCAGACAACAGACATCAGTTATCAGACATCAGACATCTGACATCAGACATCAGACATCAGACACCAGACATCAGTCATCAGACATCAGACATCAGACACCAGACACCAGACATCAGACATCAGACATCAGACATCAGACACCAGACATCAGACATCAGACATCAGACATCAGACACCAGAGATCAGACACCAGACATCAGTTCTCAGACATCAGTTCTCAGACATAAGACATCAGTTCTCAGACATCAGATATCAGACACCAGACATCAGACATCAGTTATCACACATCAGACATCAGACATCAGTTCTCAGACATCAGACATCAGTTCTCAGACATCAGACCTCAGATATCAGACATCAGACATCAGTTCTCAGACATCAGACATCAGACACCAGACATCAGACATCAGACATCAGACATCAGACATCAGTTCTCAGACATCAGTTCTCACACATCAGACATCAGTTCTCAGACATCAGATATCAGTACTCAGACATCAGACATCAGACACCAGACATCAGTTATCAGACATCAGACATCAGTTCTCAGACATCAGACATCAGACACCAGACATCACACATCAGTTATCAGACATCAGACATCAGACACCAGACATCAGTTCTCAGACGTCAGACATCAGTTCTCAGACATCAGACACCAGAACTCAGACATCAGACATCAGACATCAGACACCTGACATCAGACATCAGACATCAGTTCTCAGACATCAGACATCAGTTCTCAGACATCAGACATCAGCTCTCAGGCATCAGATATCAGTACTCAGACATCAGACATCAGACACCAGTCACAGGTTATCAGACATCAGACATCAGACACCAGACATCACACATCAGTTATCAGACATCAGACATCAGACACCAGACATCAGTTCTCAGACATCAGACATCAGTTCTCAGACATCAGACATCAGTTCTCAGACATCAGACATCAGTTCTCAGACATCAGACACCAGAACTCAGACATCAGACATCAGACATCAGACACCAGACATCAGACACCAGACACCTGACATCAGACATCAGACATCAGTTCTCAGACATCAGTTCTCAGACATCAGACATCAGTTCTCAGACATCAGATATCAGTACTCAGACATCAGACATCAGACACCAGACATCAGTTATCAGACATCAGACATCAGTTCTCAGACATCAGACATCAGACACCAGACATCACACATCAGTTATCAGACATCAGACATCAGACACCAGACATCAGTTCTCAGACATCAGACATCAGTTCTCAGACATCAGACATCAGTTCTCAGACATCAGACACCAGACATCAGACATCAGACATATGACATCAGATACCAGACATCAGACATCAGACATCAGTTCTCAGACATCAGACATCAGACACCAGACATCAGACATCAAACATCAGTTCTCAGACATTAGTCAGACATCAGACATCAGACATCAGACACCAGACATCAGACATCAGACAACAGACATCAGACATCAGTTAACAGACACCAGACATCAGACATCAGTTCTCAGACATCGGTCAGACACCACACATCAGACATCAGTTCTCAGACATCAGACATCAGTTCTCAGACATCAGTCAAACACCAGACATCAGAAATCAGACATCAGTCAGACATCAGACATTATACATCAGACACCAGACATCAGACATCAGACACCAGACATCAGTTATCAGACACCAGACATCAGACATCAGACACCAGACGTCAGTTATCAGACACCAGACATCAGACATCAGTTCTCAGACATCAGTCAGACACCTGACATCAGACATCAGACACCAGACATCATACATCAGACATCAGACACCAGACATCAGACATCAGACATCAGTCATACATGAGACATCAGACACCAGACATCAGACATCAGTTATCAGACATCAGACATCAGACACCAGACACCAGACACCAGACATCAGACATCAGACATCAGTTCTCAGACATCAGACATCAGATACCAGACATCAGACACCAAACATCAGACACCAGACATCAGACATCAGTTCTCAGACATCAGACATCAGTTCTCAGACACCAGACATCAGACATCAGACACCAGACATCAGACATCAGTTCTCAGACATCAGACACCAGACATCAGACATCAGACATCAGTTCTCAGACATCAGACATCAGTTCTCAGACATCAGTTCTCAGACATCAGTCAGACATCAGAAATCAGACACCAGACATCAGACACCAGACATCCGACATCAGTTCTCAGACATCAGACATCAGACACCAGACACCAGACACCAGACACCAGACATCAGTTCTCAGACATCAGTCAGATATCAGAAATCAGACATCAGTTCTCAGACATCAGTCAGACATCAGACATCAGACACCAGACATCAGACACCAGGCACCAGACATCAGACATCAGTCATCAGTTCTCAGACATCAGACATCAGTTCTCAGACATCAGACACCAGACATCAGACATCAGACATCAGACATGAGACATCAGTTCTCAGACATCAGTTATCAGACATCAGACACCAGACATCAGACATCAGACATCAGTTATCCGACATCAGACATCAGTCATCAGACATCAGTTATCAGACATCAGACATCAGACATCAGTTCTCTGACATCAGACATCAGTTCTCAGACATCAGACACCATACATCAGTTCTCAGACATCAGACATCAGACATCAGTTCTCATACATCAGACATCAGACATCAGTTCTCAAACATCAGACATCAGACACCAGACATCAGACATCAGTTATCAGACACCAGACATCATTTCTCAGACATCAGTCAGACACCAGACACCAGACATCAGACACCAGACATCAAACATCAGACATCAGTTCTCAGACATCAGACATCAGTTCTCAGACATCAGACACCAGACATCAGACATCAGACATCAGTTCTCAGACATCAGACATCAGACATCAGACACCAGACATCAGACACCAGACATCAGACACCAGACACCAGACATCAGACATCAGTTCTCAGACATCAGACATCAGTTCTCAGACATCAGACATCAGTTCTCAGACTTCAGACACCAGACATCAGTTCTCAGACATCAGACATCAGTTCTCAGACATCAGTTCTCAGACATCAGTTCTCAGACATCAGTTCTCAGACATCAGACATCAGTTCTCAGACACCAGACATCAGACATCAGTTCTCAGACATCAGACACCAGACATCAGACTTCAGTCAGACATCAGACACCAGACATCAGTTCTCAGACACCAGTCATCAGACATCAGACATCAGACATCAGTTCTCAGACATCAGTCAGACATCAGACATCAGACATCAGACACCAGACATCAGACATCAGTTCTCAGACATCAGACACCAAACATCAGACACCAGACATCAGACATCAGACATCAGACACCAGACATCAGACATCAGTTCTCAGACATCAGTCAGACATCAGACATCAGACACCAGACATCAGACATCAGTTCTCAGACATCAGACATCAGTTCTCAGACATCAGAAATCAGACATCATACATCAGACATCAGACATCAGACACCAGACATCAGACATCAGACATCACTTCTCAGTCATCAGACAACAGTTCTCAGACATCAGGCATCAGACATCAGTTCTCATACATCAGACATCAGTTCTCAGACATCAGTTCTCAGACATCAGACATCAGGCATCAGACATCAGACATCAGACACCAGAACTCAGACATCAGACATCAGACACCAGACATCAGACACCAGACACATGACATCAGACATCAGACATCAGTTCTCAGACATCAGACATCAGTTCTCAGACATCAGACATCAGTTCTCAGACATCAGATATCAGTACTCAGACATCAGACATCAGACACCAGACATCACACATCAGTTCTCAGACATCAGACATCAGACACCAGACATCACACATCAGTTATCAGACATCAGACATCAGACACCAGACATCAGACATCAGACACCAGACATCAGACATCAGTTCTCAGACATCAGACACCAGACATCAGACATCAGACATCAGTTCTCAGACATCAGACATCAGTTCTCAGACATCAGTTCTCAGACATCAGTCAGACATCAGAAATCAGACACCAGACATCAGACACCAGACATCCGACATCAGTTCTCAGACATCAGACATCAGACACCAGACACCAGACACCAGACACCAGACATCAGTTCTCAGACATCAGTCAGATATCAGAAATCAGACATCAGTTCTCAGACATCAGTCAGACATCAGACATCAGACACCAGACATCAGACACCAGGCACCAGACATCAGACATCAGTCATCAGTTCTCAGACATCAGACATCAGTTCTCAGACATCAGACACCAGACATCAGACATCAGACATCAGACATGAGACATCAGTTCTCAGACATCAGTTATCAGACATCAGACACCAGACATCAGACATCAGACATCAGTTATCAGACATCAGACATCAGTCATCAGACATCAGATATCAGACATCAGACATCAGACATCAGTTCTCAGACATCAGACATCAGTTCTCAGACATCAGACACCATACATCAGTTCTCAGACATCAGACATCAGACATCAGTTCTCATACATCAGACATCAGACATCAGTTCTCAAACATCAGACATCAGACACCAGACATCAGACATCAGTTATCAGACACCAGACATCATTTCTCAGACATCAGTCAGACACCAGACACCAGACATCAGACACCAGACATCAAACATCAGACATCAGTTCTCAGACATCAGACATCAGTTCTCAGACATCAGACACCAGACATCAGACATCAGACATCAGTTCTCAGACATCAGACATCAGACATCAGACACCAGACATCAGACACCAGACATCAGACACCAGACACCAGACATCAGACATCAGTTCTCAGACATCAGACATCAGCTCTCAGACATCAGACATCAGTTCTCAGACTTCAGACACCAGACATCAGTTCTCAGACATCAGACATCAGTTCTCAGACATCAGTTCTCAGACATCAGTTCTCAGACATCAGTTCTCAGACATCAGACATCAGTTCTCAGACACCAGACATCAGACATCAGTTCTCAGACATCAGACACCAGACATCAGACTTCAGTCAGACATCAGACACCAGACATCAGTTCTCAGACACCAGTCATCAGACATCAGACATCAGACATCAGTTCTCAGACATCAGTCAGACATCAGACATCAGACATCAGACACCAGACATCAGACATCAGTTCTCAGACATCAGACACCAAACATCAGACACCAGACATCAGACATCAGACATCAGACACCAGACATCAGACATCAGTTCTCAGACATCAGTCAGACATCAGACATCAGAAACCAGACATCAGACATCAGTTCTCAGACATCAGACATCAGTTCTCAGACATCAGAAATCAGACATCATACATCAGACATCAGACATCAGACACCAGACATCAGACATCAGACATCAGTTCTCAGTCATCAGACAACAGTTCTCAGACATCAGGCATCAGACATCAGTTCTCATACATCAGACATCAGTTCTCAGACATCAGTTCTCAGACATCAGACATCAGGCATCAGACATCAGACATCAGACACCAGAACTCAGACATCAGACATCAGACATCAGACACCAGACATCAGACACCAGACACATGACATCAGACATCAGACATCAGTTCTCAGACATCAGACATCAGTTCTCAGACATCAGACATCAGTTCTCAGACATCAGATATCAGTACTCAGACATCAGACATCAGACACCAGACATCACACATCAGTTCTCAGACATCAGACATCAGACACCAGACATCACACATCAGTTATCAGACATCAGACATCAGACACCAGACATCAGTTCTCAGACATCAGTTCTCAGACATCAGACATCAGTTCTCAGACATCAGACATCAGAAACCAGACATCAGTTATCAGACATCAGACATCAGTTCTCAGACATCAGTTCTCAGACATCAGACATCAGACATCACACATCAGTTATCAGACATCAGACATCAGACATCAGTTCTCAGACATCAGACATCAGACAACAGACATCAGACACCAGACCTCAGACATCAGACATCAGTTATCAGACATCAGACATCAGTTCTCAGACATCAGACATCAGTTCTCAGACATCAGACATCAGACACCAGACATCAGTTATCAGACATCAGACATCAGTTCTCAGACATCAGTTCTCAGACATCAGACATCAGACATCACACATCAGTTATCAGACATCAGACATCAGACATCAGTTCTCAGACATCAGACATCAGACACCAGACATCAGACATCAGACACCAGACATCAAACATCAGTTATCAGACATCAGACATCAGACACCAGACATGAGACATCAGACACCAAACACCAGACATCAGTTCTCAGACATCAGACATCAGTTCTCAGACATCAGACACCAGACATCAGACATCAGACATCAGTTCTCAGACATCAGACATCAGACATCAGACACCAGACATCAGACACCAGACATCAGACATCAGTTCTCAGACATCAGACATCAGTTCTCAGACATCAGACACCAGACATCAGACATCAGACACCAGACATCAGACATCAGGCATCAGTTCTCAGACATCAGACATCAGTTCTCAGACATCAGACATCAGACATCAGACATGAGTTCTCAAACATCAGACACCAGACATCAGACACCAGACATCAGACATCAGACATCAGTTATCAGACATCAGACATCAGACATCAGACATCAGACATCAGACATCAGTTCTCAGACATCAGACATCAGACACCAGACATCAGACATCAGACATCAGACATCAGACATCAGACACCAGACACCAGACACCAGACATCAGTTCTCAGACATCAGACATCAGACACCAGACATCAGACATCAGACATCAGACACCAGACACCAGACATCAGACACCAGACATCAGTTCTCAGACATCAGACATCAGTTCTCAGATATCAGACAACAGTTCTCAGACATCAGATATCAGACACCAGACATCAGACATCAGTTCTCAGACATCAGAAATCACTTCTCAGACATCAGACACCAGACATCAGACATCAGACATCAGACACCAGACACCAGACATCAGACATCAGACACCAGACATCAGTTCTCAGACATCAGACATCAGTTCTCAGATATCAGACAACAGTTCTCAGACATCAGATATCAGACATCAGACATCAGTTCTCAGACATCAGACATCAGACATCAGACACCAGACATCAGACACCAGACACCAGACATCAGACACCAGACACCAGACATCAGTTCTCAGACATCAGACATCAGACATCAATTCTCAGACATCAGACATCAGTTCTCAGACACCAGACATCAGACATCAGTTCTCAGACATCAGACATCAGACATCAGACACCAGACATCAGACATCAGACACCAGACACCAGACATCAGACACCAGACATCAGTTCTCAGACATCAGACATCAGTTCTCAGACATCAGACATCAGTTCTCAGACATCAGATATCAGACACCAGACATCAGACATCAGACATCATACACCAGACATCAGACATCAGTTCTCAGACATCTGACACCAGACATCAGACACCAGACATCAGACACCAGACATCAGACATCAGTTCTCAGACATCAGACATCAGTTCTCAGACATCAGACATCAGACATCAGACAATAGTTCTCAGACATCAAACAACAGACACCAAACATCAGACATGAGTTCTCAGACATCAGACATCAGACTTCAGACACCAGACATCAGACATCAGTTATCAGACATCAGACATCAGACATCAGACATCAGACACCAGACATCAGACACCAGACATCAGACATCAGACACCAGACATCAGACACCAGACACCAGACATCAGACATCAGACACCAGACATCAGTTCTCATACATCAGTTCTCAGACATCAGACATCAGTTCTCAGACATCAGATATCAGACACCAGACATCAGACATCAGACACCAGACATCAGTTATCACACATCAGACATCAGACATCAGTTCTCAGACATCAGACATCAGACATCAGTTCTCAGACATCAGACCTCAGACATCAGACATCAGACATCAGTTCTCAGACATCAGACATCAGACACCAGATATCAGACACCAGACATCAGACATCAGTTCTCAGACATCAGACACCAGACATCAGTTTTCAGACATCAGACATCAGTTCTCAGATATCAGACATCAGACATCAGTTCTCAGACATGAGACATCAGACATCAGACATCAGACATCAGATATCAGACATCAGTTATCAGACATCAGACATCAGACATCAGACATCAGACATCAGACATCAGTTCTCAGACATCAGACATCAGACACCAGACATCAGACATCAGACATCAGACATCAGACATCAGACACCAGACACCAGACACCAGACATCAGTTCTCAGACATCAGACATCAGACACCAGACATCAGACATCAGACATCAGACACCAGACACCAGACATCAGACACCAGACATCAGTTCTCAGACATCAGACATCAGTTCTCAGATATCAGACAACAGTTCTCAGACATCAGATATCAGACACCAGACATCAGACATCAGTTCTCAGACATCAGAAATCACTTCTCAGACATCAGACACCAGACATCAGACATCAGACATCAGACACCAGACACCAGACATCAGACATCAGACACCAGACATCAGTTCTCAGACATCAGACATCAGTTCTCAGATATCAGACAACAGTTCTCAGACATCAGATATCAGACATCAGACATCAGTTCTCAGACATCAGACATCAGACATCAGACACCAGACATCAGACACCAGACACCAGACATCAGACACCAGACACCAGACATCAGTTCTCAGACATCAGACATCAGACATCAGTTCTCAGACATCAGACATCAGTTCTCAGACACCAGACATCAGACATCAGTTCTCAGACATCAGACATCAGACATCAGACACCAGACATCAGACATCAGACACCAGACACCAGACATCAGACACCAGACATCAGTTCTCAGACATCAGACATCAGTTCTCAGACATCAGACATCAGTTCTCAGACATCAGATATCAGACACCAGACATCAGACATCAGACATCATACACCAGACATCAGACATCAGTTCTCAGACATCTGACACCAGACATCAGACACCAGACATCAGACACCAGACATCAGACATCAGTTCTCAGACATCAGACATCAGTTCTCAGACATCAGACATCAGACATCAGACAATAGTTCTCAGACATCAAACAACAGACACCAAACATCAGACATGAGTTCTCAGACATCAGACATCAGACTTCAGACACCAGACATCAGACATCAGTTATCAGACATCAGACATCAGACATCAGACATCAGACACCAGACATCAGACACCAGACATCAGACATCAGACACCAGACATCAGACACCAGACACCAGACATCAGACATCAGACACCAGACATCAGTTCTCATACATCAGTTCTCAGACATCAGACATCAGTTCTCAGACATCAGATATCAGACACCAGACATCAGACATCAGACACCAGACATCAGTTATCACACATCAGACATCAGACATCAGTTCTCAGACATCAGACATCAGACATCAGTTCTCAGACATCAGACCTCAGACATCAGACATCAGACATCAGTTCTCAGACATCAGACATCAGACACCAGATATCAGACACCAGACATCAGACATCAGTTCTCAGACATCAGACACCAGACATCAGTTTTCAGACATCAGACATCAGTTCTCAGATATCAGACATCAGACATCAGTTCTCAGACATGAGACATCAGACATCAGACATCAGACATCAGATATCAGACACCAGACATCAGACATCAGTTCTCAGACATCAGACATCAGACATCAGTTCTCAGACATCAGACATCAGTTCCCAGACACCAGACATCAGGCATCAGACACCAGACATGAGACATGAGACACCAGACATCAGACATCAGACACCAGACATCAGACATCAGACACCAGACACCAGACATCAGACACCAGACATCAGTTATTAGACACCAGACATCAGACACCAGACATCAAACATCAGACACCAGACATGAGTTCTCAGACATCAGACATCAGTTCTCAGACATCAGACATCAGTTCTCAGACATCAGATATCAGACACCAGACATCAGACATCAGACATCAGACACCAGACATCAGACATCAGTTTTCATACATGAGACATCAGACATCAGACATCAGATATCAGACACCAGACATCAGACATCAGTTCTCAGACATCAGACATCAGACATCAGTTCTCAGACATCAGACATCAGACATCAGTTCTCAGACATCAGACATCAGTTCCCAGACACCAGACATCAGGCATCAGACACCAGGCATCAGACATCAGACACCAGACATCAGACATCAGACACCAGACACCAGACATCAGACACCAGACACCAGACATCAGACACCAGACATCAGTTATCAGACACCAGACATCAGACACCAGACATCAGACATCAGTCAGACACCTGACATCAGACATCAGTCAGACACCAGACATCAGACATCAGACATCAGTCAGACACCAGACATCAGACATCAGACACCAGACACCAGACATCAGACACCAGACATCAGACACCAGACATCAGACATCAGACATCAGACATCAGTTATCAGACATCAGACATCAGTTATCAGACATCAGACATCAGTTCTCAGACATCAGACATCAGTTCTCAGACATCAGACATCAGACATCAGTTCTCAGACATCAGACATCAGTTCTCAGACATCAGACATCAGACATCAGACATCAGTTCTCAGACATCAGACATCAGACACCAGACATGAGACATCAGACATCAGACATCAAACATCAGTTCTCAGACATCAGTCAGACATCATACATCAGACATCAGACACAAGACATCAGACATCAGACACCAGCCATCAGACACCAGACATCAGACATCAGTTCTCAGACATCAGTCAGACATCAGAAATCAGACATAAGACATCAGTTCTCAGACATCAGACATCAGACGCCAGACACCAGACATCAGACACCAGACATCAGTTCTCAGACATCAGACATCAGTTCTCAGACATCAGACATCAGACATCAGTTCTCATACATCAGACATCAGACACCAGACATCAGACATCAGACACCAGACATCAGTTCTCAGACATCAGACACCAGACATCAGACATCAGACATCAGACACCAGTCATCAGATATCAGTTCTCAGACATCAGACATCAGTTCTCAGACATCAGTTCTCAGACATCAGACATCAGTTCTCAGACATCAGACATCAGACTCCAGACATCAGACATCAGACATCAGTTCTCAGACATCAGACATCATTTCTCAGATATCAGACAGCAGTTCTCAGACATCAGATATCAGACAACAGACATCAGACATCAGTTCTCAGACATCAGAAATCACTTCTCAGACATCAGACATCAGACACCAGACATCAGACATCAGACACCAGACATCAGACACCAGACACCAGACATCAGACATCAGACACCAGACATCAGTTCTCAGACATCAGACATCAGTTCTCAGATATCAGACAACAGTTCTCAGACATCAGATATCAGACACCAGACATCAGACACCAGACATCAGTTCTCAGACATCAGACACCAGACATCAGACATCAGACATCAGACACCAGTCATCAGACATCAGTTCTCAGACATCAGACATCAGTTCTCAGACATCAGACATCAGTTCTCAGACATCAGACATCAGTTCTCAGACATCAGACACCAGACACCAGACATCAGTCACCAGACATCAGTTCTCAGACATCAGACATCAGTTCTCAGATATCAGACAACAGTTCTCAGACATCAGATATCAGACACCAGACATCAGACATCAGTTCTCAGACATCAGAAATCACTTCTCAGACATCAGACATCAGACACCAGACATCAGACATCAGACATCAGACACCAGACACCGGACATCAGACATCAGACACCAGACATCAGTTCTCAGACATCAGACAACAGTTCTCAGATATCAGACAACAGTTCTCAGACATCAGATATCAGACATCAGACATCAGTTCTCAGACATCAGACATCAGACACCAGACATCAGACACCAGACACCAGACATCAGACATCAGACACCAGACACCAGACATCAGTTCTCAGACATCAGACATCAGTTCTCAGACATCAGACATCAGTTCTCAAACATCAGACATCAGTTCTCAGACACCAGACATCAGACATCAGTTCTCAGACATCAGACATCAGACATCAGACACCAGACATCAGACATCAGACACCAGACATCAGACATCAGACATCAGACACCAGACACCAGACATCAGACATCAGACACGAGACATCAGTTCTCAGACATCAGACATCAGTTCTCAGACATCAGACATCAGTTCTCAGACATCAGATATCAGACACCAGACATCAGACATCAGACATCAGACACCAGACATCAGACACCAGACATCAGACATCAGTTCTCAGACATCTGACACCAGACATCAGACACCAGACATCAGACACCAGACATCAGACATCAGTTCTCAGACATCAGACATCAGTTCTCAGACATCAGACATCAGACATCAGACAATAGTTCTCAGACATCAAACATCAGACACCAAACATCAGACATGAGTTCTCAGACATCAGACATCAGACATCAGACATCTGACATCAGACATCAGACATCAGACATCAGACATCAGACACCAGACATCAGACATCAGACATCAGACACCAGACACCAGACATCAGACATCAGACATCAGACATCAGACACCAGACATCAGACATCCGACATCAAACATCAGACACCAGACATCAGACATCAGACATCAGACACCAGACATCAGTTCTCAGACATCAGTTCTCAGACATCAGACATCAGTTCTCAGACATCAGATATCAGACACCAGACATCAGACATCAGACACCAGACATCAGTTATCACACATCAGACATCAGTTCTCAGACATCAGACATCAGTTCTCAGACATCAGACCTCAGACCTCAGACCTCAGACATCAATTCTCAGACATCAGACATCAGACACCAGATATCAGATACCAGACATCAGACATCAGACATCAGTTCTCAGACATCAGACACCAGACATCAGTTCTCAGACATCAGTTCTCAGATATCAGACATCAGACATCAGTTCTCAGACATGAGACATCAGACATCAGACATCAGACATCAGATATCAGACACCAGACATCAGACATCAGTTCTCAGACATCAGACATCAGTTCTCAGACATCAGACATCAGTTCCCAGACACCAGACATCAGGCATCAGACACCAGACATGAGACATCAGACACCAGATATCAGACATCAGACACCAGACATCAGACATCAGACACCAGACACCAGACATCAGACACCAGACATCAGTTATTAGACACCAGACATCAAACATCAGACACCAGACATGAGTTCTCAGACATCAGACATCAGACATCAGACATCAGTTATCAGACATCAGACATCAGTTATCAGACATCAGACATCAGTTCTCAGACATCAGACATCAGACATCAGACATCAGTTCTCAGACATCAGACATCAGTTCTCAGACATCAGACATCAGACATCAGACATCAGTTCTCAGACATCAGACATCAGACATCAGTTCTCAGACATCAGACATCAGACAACAGACATGAGACATCAGACATCAGACATCAAACATCAGTTCTCAGACATCAGTCAGACATCATACATCAGACATCAGACACCAGACATCAGACACCAGCCATCAGACACCAGACATCAGACATCAGTTCTCAGACATCAGACATCAGACGCCAGACACCAGACATCAGACACGAGACATCAGACATCAGACATCAGACATCAGTTCTCAGACATCAGACATCAGACGCCAGACACCAGACATCAGACACCAGACATCAGTTCTCAGACATCAGACATCAGTTCTCAGACATCAGACACCAGACATCAGACATCAGACACCTGACATCAGTTCTCAGACATCAGACACCAGACATCAGACATCAGACACCAGTCATCAGACATCAGACATCAGTTCTCAGACATCAGACATCAGTTCTCAGACATCAGACTCCAGACATCAGACATCAGACACCAGACACCAGACATCAGACATCAGTTCTCAGACATCAGACATCAGACACCAGAACTCAGACATCAGACATCAAACATCAGACATCAGACACCAGACATCAGACACCAGACACCTGACATCAGACATCAGTTCTCAGACATCAGACATCAGTTCTCAGACATCAGACATCAGTTCTCAGACATCAGATATCAGTACTCAGACATCAGTCATCAGACACCAGACATCAGTTATCAGACATCAGACATCTGTTCTCAGACATCAGACATCAGACACCAGACATCAGACACCAGACATCAGACATCAGACATCAGACATCAGACATCAGACAACAGACACCAGACATCAGACATCAGACACCAGACATCAGACACCAGACATCAGACACCAGACACCAGACATCAGACATCAGACATCAGACATCAGACACCAGACATCAGACATCAGACACCAGACATCAGTTCTCAGACATCAGACACCAGACATCAGACATCAGACATCAGACACCAGTCATCAGACATCAGTTCTCAGACATCAGACATCAGTTCTCAGACATCAGACATCAGTTCTCAGACATCAGACATCAGACTCCAGACATCAGACACCAGACACCAGACATCAGACATCAGACACCAGACATCAGTTCTCAGACATCAGACATCAGTTCTCAGACATCAGACATCAGACATCAGTTCTCAGACATCAGACATCAGACACCAGACATCAGACACCAGACATCAGACATCAAACATCAGACATCAGACATCAGACATCAGTTCTCAGACATCAGACATCAGACAGCAGACATCAGACATCAGACATCAGACAACAGACACCAGACATCAGTTTCCTAGACATCAGACTTCAGACACCAGACACCAGACACCAGACATCAGACATCAGACACCAGACATCAGTTCTCAGACATCAGACATCAGTTCTCAGATATCAGACAACAGTTCTCAGACATCAGATATCAGACACCAGACATCAGACATCAGTTCTCAGACATCAGACATCACTTCTCAGACATCAGATATCAGACACTAGACATCAGACATCAGACATCAGACAAGAGACATCAGTTCTCAGACATCAGACATCAGACACCAGACATCAGACATCAGACAAGAGACATCAGTTCTCAGACATCAGACATCAGTTCTCAGACATCTGACATCAGACACCAGACATCAGACATCAGACACCAGTCATCAGACATCAGTTCTCAGACATCAGACATCAGTTCTCAGACATCAGACATCAGTTCTCAGACATCAGACATCAGTTCTCAGACATCAGACATCAGACTCCAGACATCAGACATCAGACATCTGACATCATACACCAGACATCAGACATCAGTTATCAGACATCAGTTCTCAGACATCAGACATCAGACATCAGATCTCAGACATCAGACATCATACACCAGACATCAGACACCAGACATCAGACGTCAGACATCAGACACCAGACATCAGACATCAGACACCAGACATCAGACACCAGACACCAGACATCAGACACCAGACATCAGACATCAGACATCAGACATCAGACATCAGTTCTCAGACATCAGACACCAGACATCAGACACCAGACATCAGGCATCAGACATCAGATATCAGTTCTCAGACGTCAGACATCAGTTCTCAGACATCAGACATCAGTTACCAGACACCAGACATCAGACATCAGACACCAGACATCAGACATCAGTTAACAGACACCAGACATCAGACATCAGTTCTCAGACATCAGTCAGACACCAGACATCAGACATCAGTTCTCAGACATCAGTCAGACACCAGACATCAGACATCAGACATCAGTTCTCAGACATCAGACATCAGACACCAGACATCAGACATGAGTTATCAGACATCAGACATCAGTTCTCAGACATTAGACATCAGTTCTCAGACATCAGACATCAGACATCAGTTCTCAGACATCAGACATAAGACACCAGACATCAGACACCAGACACCAGACATCAGACATCAGACACCAGACACCAGACACCAGACATCAGTGTGATGTACAATGTCTGTGAGGTATGGGGTTTTGTCTACAAAATATGATGTTTTCTGTTGTAACTTTCCAGAAAAATCCAGGCCTCTATGCCAATGCAGGCTGTCAGCTCATGCAGCACCTTCCCCCCTCCTCTTTTCGCCCATGGCTCACTCACACACTGACCAGTGCCCCCCTGCCTGGGCTAGCTCTGAAACCTTAAACCAACTTCCTCTCGAAGAGCAGGGGGAAGGGATCCCTTTGTTCGGAAAAACACAGGCTGTATGCCGGTATATGGGAAACATAAAAGTCATATTACGAAAACCATACCCCCTAGAGATATGAAAATCATATTTTTGTAACCTGAGCGGTCCCAGCTTCGAGACCGCGTATGTTTCGAAGTTCTACCCTGTCCAGAACATGAGATAGGATTTGCGCCCAAATGGACGGTCATATCGCATAGATGTTTGATGTTTTCTTGATGGGCTCATTACGCTGGGAAACATGATACCACTGATGAGTCCATACCAGCTTCTCCCATAAAGTTATAGCTAATCTAAGTTTTGTAGCCAAAACATAACTTGGATAAGAGAGGTGGGATCAACCCAGAATGCACCTCTCTGTGATGTCACATAGGAAAGTCTATAAGGCATTTCCTGGGCAAACCAGCTCAGAACAGCTCAAGTCGTCGTGCTGACAAGAACTCCAGATGAATGGAGACGTGTGGCTCCTCCCCGCTTAAAGCCGCATGGTCTGCCTAAGGAACAATATGGAACTGTGAGTGTAATCTCTTTGTTTTCTCCACTTTTATTTTATACCTGTACTGTACATATTTTATGTCTCAATTTTATAGCAACTTTTATCTGTAATCACTGTCCTCTTTCGGAAAATAAATGAAATTATTTAGATCTGTCTCCATGCTCTAAGAATCGAACTATACGCCTTTGATGGATAATCGCTACTAATTCAAGGGGTTTGCCACGGACCCTCTTAATTTAACACTGTGAATTAAGTAACCGTGACTGGTGGCAGCGCGTTGTGTACGGCTATTACGGCTTGCTGGCAGTCTAGAAGGGTCTTATATTGCTGAGTAAGGGGCTTCAGCCACAGCATTGATAATTCCCTTACTGCAGAAGCCTAATTGCCGGTTCACAACAGGCAGCCCGTCCGGCGACTAATTATCCTAGGTGCAGTTCCCTGACTGACCTGAGGGTAAGGGGGGCGCCGGAGAGCTGCGAGTTCCAAAGTGGAACTGAGAAAGTGGGATATACATAAATCCCCGCAGAACTTGGAAGATTGATAGCAGTGGTGGGGCATCCAAATTAAACTCCCCCTGCGGCAAATTGTAGAGCGAGATTAGCTTGCTGGATATTTTTGGTCACATGGTGCCAGTGTTAGGATAACTAAGATAAGCCCCACTGCGCCTGTGATAGCCGTGTGCCGGCATTGTGTCACGTCCCTCCGTCCGCTGATACACCGGTGTCAGTGGTGGGATCGTGACATAGTGGTGACACAGGGTCCGCTGTCCGTCGAGTTTTGGTGGCAGCGGGACTCCCGTTAGTGTCGCCCATAAGTGGACGAACGGCCGTGGGCTGTTCGTCACATATTGGTGGCAGAGCGGTGGGATAATCCTAGAGCATTAGTGATTTGGTTTGAGCAATCATTCCTCTCACTAAAAACCTGCACGGTTCCTGCGGGAATCCTGCATCATAGGTTTTGGAGAACAGACTCAGTGGTTACTAGTCCTGAGACATTAGTGTGTACTTGCAAGTATCCCCCTCCCGTTTCTTCGTTTTTCTTTTTCTATCTTTTATTTGGCAACCATGGCGGCGATGACAGTGGAGTGGTATCAGAAGCAGAAAAAGGACACCCTTGCTGGGTTATGCACGTACCGAGGCATAGACGCCGCAGGAGGAACCAAAGATCAAATGATCGCGGCTCTAGTGCAGCTGGACAACGGCCAGAATCCAGCGAGCGCAGAAGTTGGCCCAAGTTGCCATGGGGCTGCAGCAGAGGCTCCACTCCTGAGCGCTGGCCCCACATTCAACCAGAACGGGGTGGACCCCTATCTGCAAATGGCCTTGGACGAACTCCCCGCCGAAGACAGGGATGGGCGGGTGAGGCTGATCCAGCAATATCGGCAGGAGGCCCAAGCCGAACGTGAGCGCCAAGCTGAGGCTGAGAGGGTCGAGCGTCAAGCCCAGGCTGAGAGAGCTGAGCGCCATGCAGAAGCTCAGAGGGCCCATGAGCTGGAGATGCTCCAGCGGGGGTGGAATGCCCCCACAGCCCGAAGCCGTGAGCCCAGCAGCGTCCAGACTCCTAAACCCCGGCCAGAGCATTTTCCCGTGATGGAAAAGGATGGGGACTTGGACACGTTCCTGCGAGCCTTTGAGAAAGCCTGCAGACAGTACCAGCTGCCTAGAGACCAATGGGCAAGGTACTTGACCCCAGGGCTAAAAGGCAAAGCCCTGGAGGCATTTGCTTCTCTTCCGCCAGAAGCCGATGACGACTATGACGCCATAAAGCAGGCGCTGATCGCCAAATACCGGCTGACACCTGAGGTATACCGAAAGAAGTTCCGACACCTCCAACGTGGCCCACACGATAGCTACAGTGATGTGGTGCAAGGACTCAGGACCCACTTTGACCAGTGGATCCATGGACTGTCCGTTGAAACCTTTGAGCAGCTACGGGACCTGATGATCAAAGACCAGTTCCTGCATCTCTGCCCAGCTGAGGTCCGACAGTTCATCCTGGACCGCGAACCAACGAACGCGGACAAAGCGGCGCAGATCGCCGACAACCACGAGGCCAACCGGAAGCCCGAGACGCGGAGGCCAGTCGCCACCAGCTGGAAAGGGGGTAAGCCAGCAACCAACCCCAATGCCCCAGCTAGCCGTCCCTCCGGAGGCCCTGTCCCTGTTGCCAACAACAGGCCGGCTACTGACAGTCGCCTGTGTCACCACTGCCAGCGGCCTGGTCACTTCTCTTACACCTGTCCGAATAGGCCGAAGAACCCCCCAGCCAAGGCCCCCGGGCCCAACGCCTCTGTTCTTTTGGTGGGAGGTGTGGTTGGGAGGGCTGACGACAACGTTCAACCTGTTCAGGTGGGGGCCCGTCTTGCTACAGGCCTCAAGGACACCGGGGCTGAACGAACCCTCATCCGTCCTGGACTGGCGGCCCCTGAAGAGTTTGTTGAGGGGAAAACCCTGACTGTCACCGGGATTGGAGGCACCCGCTGTCCCTTGCCAGTGGCACGAGTTTTTCTTGACTGGGGTGCTGGGAGCGGGTTGAGGGAGGTGGGAGTGTCTGAAAATTTGCCCACTGATGTTTTATTGGGGACTGACTTGGGGAAGATGGTTGCATACTATGTCCCTGACACCCTTCCCCAAACTGATAATAAGGGTAACGTTAACCCTGATGATGTTGATGATGGGAAACTGAATGTGTTACCTGCTAATGCCTTGATGAGTAATGATGCAACTAACAACCATTCTTTCCCAAGGTATGATGCTGATGTGATTGTACCAAAGCAAACTGATAACCATTCTTTTCCTAGGAATGATGATGTTGATGTATCTGTGCCGACTGAACCCGTTAACCCTTTCTTTGAAACGGTAGATGTGTCCACAGGTACCGAGGTGCTCAGCCCCGTCACTCTGCGGAGTGAGACGGCTGAGGAACCCCTGGCAGGAGCAAGCAACGGTGCTCAAGAGAATGGGGAGGTGCATGGGGACCATGAGGAAGGTAATGCCATGCAGCTGACCAGTGCCACCGAGGAAGGTAACTGGCCCATAAGTAGCACTGCTCCTAAAGTGTTGGGGGTGGATGGGGAGGTAGAGCCCAGGGCAGCACCGGCTGGTGGGTCTGCAGAAATCCCCAGGGAGACAGCATACATAGCAGCTGTCACACGCAGTCAGAGTGCCCAGATCGCAGGTAACGCACTGTCTTCTGGACCCTCTGCTGCTACAGGAGAGACTGAACCAGAGGTGAACCCAGAGCCGGTTCCAGAGGGTCCCAGTAAAGAGGGGACCCTGACGTCACTTCTGGCAGCCTCCAGCATGGAGTTCCAGGCTGCTCTGCACTCAGATGCCAGCCTGGAGAAATTGAGAGGTTTCGCCGAGACGCCCACCTCCAAGTCCGATAAGGAGAGGGTGTTCTGGGAACGAGGAAGGTTGTACCGGGAGACAGTACCCGGAGATCCTAAAAAGGAGTGGTTGAGGGAAAGACAGCTGGTCGTCCCCTATCAGTTCAGAACTGAGTTGTTGCGGATTGCCCATGAGATTCCACTCGCTGGACACTTGGGGATCAGCAAAACAAAGGCACGGCTGTCTCAACACTTCTATTGGCCCAAGATGGGGACAGATGTAACACACTACTGCCGCTCCTGTGCCACCTGTCAAAAAGTGGGTAAGGCGGGGCCTGCTCTTAAGGCTCCCCTTATTCCTTTGCCGGTGATAGAGGAGCCTTTCCAGAGAATCGCGGTGGACATTGTAGGACCGCTGTCCGTCCCCAGCAGCTCCGGAAAGCGATACATTCTCACCGTGGTAGACTACGCTACCCGGTACCCAGAGGCAGTAGCTCTGTCTTCAACCAGGGCAGATAAGGTGGCTGACGCACTGGTGACCATCTTTTCGAGAGTAGGATTTCCCAGGGAGATGCTTACCGATCAAGGGCCCCAATTCATGTCTCGCCTAATGGAGGCTCTCTGTGAGAAAATGCAGGTGACGCAGCTGGTATCGAGTCCGTATCACCCACAGACTAACGGTTTGTGTGAACGTTTCAACGGTACCCTCAAACAGATGCTCCGCATACTGGTTGAGACCCAAGGGCGCTACTGGGAGCGGTACCTCCCACACCTGCTGTTCGCTTACAGAGAAGTTCCGCAGGCTTCGACCGGGTTCTCCCCCTTCGAGCTCCTGTATGGCAGGCGAGTCCGGGGACCCCTTGGGTTGATAAGAGAATCCTGGGAAGATGAGCCAAACCCCACAGAAGTGTCCATCGTGGATTATGTCATGCGCTTCCGTGACAAGATGCAGACCTTGACGCAGTTGGTGCATGACAACATGACGCAGGCTCAGGCTGACCAGAAGCGCTGGTACGACCAGAACGCCCGGGAGCGGACCTACCAGGTGGGTCAAAAGGTGTGGGCGCTGGTCCCTGTACCAACGGATAAGCTTCAGGCAGCCTGGGAAGGCCCATACGTCGTCCACCAACAGCTCAACCCGGTCACCTACGTGGTCACGCTTGACCATGCTCGGGGTAGGCGCAAGGCCTTTCACGTCAACATGCTGAAGGCGCACTACGAACGTGAAGCTTGCGTCCTACCGGTCTGCAATCTGCCAGAGGATGGGGAGGAAGATTCCCTCCTGGACATGCTGGCCCAGGCCAAGGCCAATGGGTCCATTGAGGACATGGAGATAAGTGGTTCGCTCACCGTGTCCCAGCGGTTGCAGTTGATGGCCACCCTGGAACTCTTCCGGCCCGTGTTCACCAACCGTCCTGGGAGGACGGAGTTAGCGGTTCATGAGGTGGACACCGGGAATCATGCCCCATTACGGCGAACACCTTATCGGATCTCTGAAACGGTGCAACAAGTCATGCGCCAAGAGATCGATGAGATGTTAAGGCTGGGGGTGATTCGACGGTCAAAAGGTGCGTGGGCTTCACCTGTAGTCCTCGTGCCTAAAAAGGATCGAACCACCCGGTTCTGCGTGGACTACAGGGGGCTCAACGCCATCACAACCTCTGATGCCCACCCGATGCCGCGCATCGAGGATCTGCTCGAGCGGTTGACAAACGCCAACTACATATCCATCATGGATTTGAGTCGGGGATACTGGCAGATTCCCCTGAGCCCTGAGGCGCAGGAGAAATCCGCCTTTATCACCCCCTTTGGACTGTACGAGTCCACGGTCATGCCCTTCGGCATGAAGAATGCCCCTGCCACTTTCCAGCGGATGGTCAACCACCTGCTTCGGGGACTGGAGGAGTACGCCGTGGCGTACTTAGACGATATTGCCGTCTTCAGTTCCACCTGGGAGGAACACCTTCAGCACCTCCAGGAGGTGCTCAAGCGTCTTCACCAGGCAGGCCTGACCATCAAGCCGGGGAAGTGCCAGATAGGCATGCGCAAGGTCCACTACCTGGGGCACCGGGTAGGCGGGGGTTCCATGAGTCCGGAGCCAGAAAAAGTGGACGCAATCGTGTCCTGGCCCACCCCCAGGACCAAGAAACAGGTGAAGTCCTTCTTGGGCACTGCAGGGTACTATAGGCGGTTCGTACAGGACTATAGCGCCCTTGCCAAACCCTTGACTGACCTCACCAAGCAGAGGCTACCCCAAACAGTCAACTGGACAGATGACTGTGAGGCGGCTTTCCAAGCTTTGAAAGCAGCCCTGTGCAACTCTCCAGTGTTGAGAGCAGTCGACAGCAGTCGCCCGTTTCTGGTACAGACCGACGCCAGCGAGTTTGGCCTCGGTGCTGTGCTTAGCCAGGTCGACTCGGGGGACCAAGAGCACCCCGTGTTGTACCTGAGCCGGAAACTTTTGCCGAGGGAAGTGGCATACTCGACCATCGAGAAGGAGTGTCTGGCCATGGTGTGGGCACTGCAGCGTTTGCAGCCCTACCTGTATGGGCGCGCCTTCACGGTGGTAACCGACCACAACCCTCTGAGCTGGTTGCACACAGTGTCCGGAACCAATGGAAGGTTGCTCCGCTGGAGCCTTGCCCTTCAACAGTACGACTTCACTGTAAAACACAGGAAGGGCAGCGAAAACGGCAATGCCGATGGGTTGTCCCGCCGGGGCGAACCCGCTGAGGTGCACATGGCCGATTACCGAGAGGTAATGCCTCCTTAGCGCCCTCTTAAGGGGGGAGGTGTGATGTACAATGTCTGTGAGGTATGGGGTTTTGTCTACAAAATATGATGTTTTCTGTTGTAACTTTCCAGAAAAATCCAGGCCTCTATGCCAATGCAGGCTGTCAGCTCATGCAGCACCTTCCCCCCTCCTCTTTTCGCCCATGGCTCACTCACACACTGACCAGTGCCCCCCTGCCTGGGCTAGCTCTGAAACCTTAAACCAACTTCCTCTCGAAGAGCAGGGGGAAGGGATCCCTTTGTTCGGAAAAACACAGGCTGTATGCCGGTATATGGGAAACATAAAAGTCATATTACGAAAACCATACCCCCTAGAGATATGAAAATCATATTTTTGTAACCTGAGCGGTCCCAGCTTCGAGACCGCGTATGTTTCGAAGTTCTACCCTGTCCAGAACATGAGATAGGATTTGCGCCCAAATGGACGGTCATATCGCATAGATGTTTGATGTTTTCTTGATGGGCTCATTACGCTGGGAAACATGATACCACTGATGAGTCCATACCAGCTTCTCCCATAAAGTTATAGCTAATCTAAGTTTTGTAGCCAAAACATAACTTGGATAAGAGAGGTGGGATCAACCCAGAATGCACCTCTCTGTGATGTCACATAGGAAAGTCTATAAGGCATTTCCTGGGCAAACCAGCTCAGAACAGCTCAAGTCGTCGTGCTGACAAGAACTCCAGATGAATGGAGACGTGTGGCTCCTCCCCCCTTAAAGCCGCATGGTCTGCCTAAGGAACAATATGGAACTGTGAGTGTAATCTCTTTGTTTTCTCCACTTTTATTTTATACCTGTACTGTACATATTTTATGTCTCAATTTTATAGCAACTTTTATCTGTAATCACTGTCCTCTTTCGGAAAATAAATGAAATTATTTAGATCTGTCTCCATGCTCTAAGAATCGAACTATACGCCTTTGATGGATAATCGCTACTAATTCAAGGGGTTTGCCACGGACCCTCTTAATTTAACACTGTGAATTAAGTAACCGTGACTGGTGGCAGCGCGTTGTGTACGGCTATTACGGCTTGCTGGCAGTCTAGAAGGGTCTTATATTGCTGAGTAAGGGGCTTCAGCCACAGCATTGATAATTCCCTTACTGCAGAAGCCTAATTGCCGGTTCACAACAGGCAGCCCGTCCGGCGACTAATTATCCTAGGTGCAGTTCCCTGACTGACCTGAGGGTAAGGGGGGCGCCGGAGAGCTGCGAGTTCCAAAGTGGAACTGAGAAAGTGGGATATACATAAATCCCCGCAGAACTTGGAAGATTGATAGCAGTGGTGGGGCATCCAAATTAAACTCCCCCTGCGGCAAATTGTAGAGCGAGATTAGCTTGCTGGATATTTTTGGTCACATGGTGCCAGTGTTAGGATAGCTAAGATAAGCCCCACTGCGCCTGTGATAGCCGTGTGCCGGCATTGTGTCACGTCCCTCCGTCCGCTGATACACCGGTGTCAGTGGTGGGATCGTGACATAGTGGTGACACAGGGTCCGCTGTCCGTCGAGTTTTGGTGGCAGCGGGACTCCCGTTAGTGTCGCCCGTAAGTGGACGAACGGCCGTGGGCTGTTCGTCACAATCAGTTCTCAGACATCAGTTCTCAGACATCAGACATCAGTTCTCAGACATCAGACATCAGACATCAGACACCAGACATCAGACATCAGACACCAGACACCAGACATCAGACATCAGACACCAGACATCAGTTCTCAGACATCAGACATCAGTTCTCAGACATCAGACATCAGTTCTCAGACATCAGATATCAGACACCAGACATCAGACATCAGACATCAGACACCAGACATCAGACATCAGTTCTCAGACATCTGACACCAGACATCAGACACCAGACATCAGACACCAGACATCAGACATCAGTTCTCAGACATCAGACATGAGTTCTCAGACATCAGACAATAGTTCTCACACATCAAACATCAGACACCAAACATCAGACATGAGTTCTCAGACATCAGACATCAGACATCAGACATCAGACACCAGACATCAGACATCAGACATCAGACACCAGACACCAGACATCAGACATCAGACATCAGACACCAGACATCAGACATCAGACATCAGACATCAGTTCTCAGACATCAGACATCAGACATCAGACATTAGACACCAGACATCAGACATCAGTTCTCAGACATCAGACATCAGTTCTCAGACATCAGACATCAGACACCAGACACCAGACATCAGACACCAGACATCAGACATCAGACATCAGTTCTCAGACATCAGACACCAGACATCAGTTCTCAGACATCAGACATCAGTTCTCAGACATCAGACATCAGACATCAGTTCTCAGACATGAGACATCAGACATCAGACATCAGACATCAGTTCTCAGACATCAGACACCAGACATCAGTTCTCAGAAATCAGACATCAGTTCTCAGACATCAGACATCAGTTCCCAGACACCAGACATCAGGCATCAGACACCAGACATCAGACATCAGACACCAGACATCAGACATCAGACACCAGACATCAGACATCATACACCAGACACCAGACATCAGACACCAGACATCAGTTATTAGACACCAGACATCAGACACCAGACATCAGACATCAGACATCAGACATCAGTCACACACCAGACATCAGACATCAGTCATACACCAGACATCAGTCACCAGACATCAGACATCAGACATCAGTTCTCAGACATCAGTCAGACATCAGACATCAGACACCAGACATCAGACACCAGACATGAGTTCTCAGACATCAGACATCAGTTATAAGACATCAGACATCAGACATCAGTTATCAGACATCAGACATCAGTTCTCAGACATCAGACATCAGACATCAGTTCTCAGACATCAGACATCAGACATCAGTTCTCAGACATCAGACATCAGTTCTCAGACATCAGACATCAGACATCAGAAATCAGTTCTCAGACATCAGACATCAGACACGAGACATGAGATATCAGACATCAAACATCAGTTCTCAGACATCAGTCAGACATCATACATCAGACATCAGACACCAGACATCAGACATCAGACACCAGCCATCAGACACCAGACATCAGACATCAGTTCTCAGACATCAGTCAGACATCAGACATCAGACATCAGACATCAGTTCTCAGACATCAGACGCCAGACACCAGACATCAGACACCAGACATCAGTTCTCAGACATCAGACATCAGTTCTCAGACATCAGAACTCAGACATCAGTAATCAGACATCAGACACCAGACATCAGACATCAGACACCAGACATCAGTTCTCAGACATCAGACACCAGACATCAGACATCAGACACCAGTCATCAGACATCAGTTCTCAGACATCAGACATCAGTTCTCAGACATCAGACATCAGTTCTCAGACATCAGACATCAATTCTCAGACATCAGACATCAGACTCCAGACATCAGACATCAGACATCAGACACCAGACATCAGACATCAGACATCAGACATCAGTTCTCAGACATCAGACATCAGACATCAGTTCTCAGACATCAGACATCAGACACCAGACATCAGACACCAGACATCAGACATCAAACATCAGACATCAGACATCAGACATCAGTTCTCAGACATCAGACATCAGACACCAGACATCAGACATCAGACTTCAGACATCAGACACCAGACACCAGACATCAGTTCTCAGACATCAGACATCAGACACCAGACACCAGACATCAGACATCAGACACCAGACATCAGTTCTCAGACATCAGACATCCGTTCTCAGATATCAGACAACAGTTCTCAGACATCAGATATCAGACACCAGACATCAGACATCAGTTCTCAGACATCAGACATCACTTCTCAGACATCAGACATCAGACTCCAGACATCAGACATCAGACAAGAGACATCAGTTCTCAGACATCAGACATCAGTTCTCAGACATCTGACATCAGACACCAGACATCAGACATCAGACACCAGTCATCAGACATCAGTTCTCAGACATCAGACATCAGTTCTCAGACATCAGACATCAGTTCTCAGACATCAGACATCAGACTCCAGACATCAGACATCAGACATCAGACACCAGACACCAGACATCAGACATCAGACATCAGACATCAGTTATCAGACATCAGACATCAGTTCTCAGACATCAGACATCAGACATCAGTTTTCAGACATCAGACATCATACACCAGACATCAGACACCAGACATCAGACATCAAACATCAGTTCTCAGACATCAGTCAGACATCAGACACCAGACGTCAGACATCAGACACCAGACATCAGACACCAGACATCAGACATCAGACACCAGACATCAGACACCAGACATCAGACATCAGTTCTCAGACATCAGACACCAGACATCAGACATCAGACACCAGACATCAGACATCAGTACTCAGACATCAGACATCAGTTCTCAAACATCAGACATCAGTTACCAGACACCAGTCATCAGACATCAGACATCAGACATCAGACATCAGTTAACAGACACCAGACATCAGTCAGACACCAGACATCAGACATCAGACATCAGACATCAGTTCTCAGACATCAGACATCAGACACCAGACATCAGACATCAGTTATCAGACATCAGTTCTCAGACATCAGACATCAGACATCAGTTCTCAGACGTCAGTCAGACATCAGACATCAGTTCTCAGCCATCAGACATCAGATATCAGTTCTCAGACATCAGATATCAGACATCAGTTCTCAGACGTCAGTCAGACATCAGAAATCAGACATCAGTTCTCAGCCATCAGACATCAGACATCAGTTCTCAGACATCAGTTCTCAGACATCAGACATCAGACATCAGTTCTCAGACATCAGATATCAGACACCAGACACCAGACATCAGACATCAGACACCAGACACCAGACACCAGACATCAGACATCAGACATCAGTTCTCAGACATCTGACATCAGACACCAGACATCAGACACCAGACATCAAACACCAGACATCAGTTATCAGACACCAGACATCAGACATCAGACACCAGACATCAGACACCAGACATCAGACACCAGACATCAGTTCTCAGACATCAGACTTCAGACATAAGTTCTCAGACATCAGTTCTCAGACATCAGTTCTCAGACATCAGACATCAGACATCAGACATCAGTTCTCAGACATCAGACATCAGTTCTCAGATATCAGTTCCCAGACACCAGACTTCAGACATCAGACACCAGACATCAGACATCAGACATCAGCCACCAGACATCACACACCAGACACCAGACATCAGACATCAGACACCAGACATCAGACATCAGACACCAGACACCAGATATCAGACATCAGTTATCAGACACCAGACATCAGTTCTCAGACACCAGACATCAGACATCAGTTCGCAGACATCAGACATCAGACATCAGTTATCAGACATCAGACATCAGACATCAGTTCTCAGACATCAGACATCAGTTCTCAGACATCAGGCATCAGACATCAGTTATCAGACATCAGACATCAGTTCTCAGACATCAGACATCAGTTCTCAGACATCAGACATCAGTTCTCAAACATCAGACATCAGTTCTCAGTCATCAGACATCAGTTCTCAGACATCAGACACCAGACATCAGACACCTGACATCAGACATCAGACATAAGTTCTCAGACATCAGACATCAGTTCTCAGACATCAGACATCAGTTCTCAGACATCAGATATCAGTTCTCAGACATCAGACATCAGACATCAGACACCAGACATCAGTTATCAGACATCAGACATCAGTTCTCAGACATCAGACATCAGACACCAGACAACACACATCAGTTATCAGACATCAGACATCAGACATCAGTTCTCAGACATCAGACACCAGACATCAGACACCAGACACCAGACATCAGACATAAGACATCAGATCTCAGACATCAGACATCAGACATCACTTAAGTTCTCAGACATCAGACATCAGACACCAGACGTCAGACATCAGACATCAGACACCAGACACCAGACATCAGACATCAGACACGAGACATCAGTTCTCAGACATCAGACATCAGTTCTCAGACATCAGACATCAGACAATAGTTCTCAGACATCAAACATCAGACACCAAACATCAGACATGAGTTCTCAGACATCAGACATCAGACATCAGACATCTGACATCAGACATCAGACATCAGACATCAGACATCAGACACCAGACATCAGACATCAGACACCAGACACCAAACATCAGACATCAGACATCAGACATCAGACATCAGACATCAGACATCAGACACCAGACATCAGACATCAGACATCAGACACCAGACATCAGACATCAGACACCAGACACCAGACATCAGACATCAGACACCAGACATCAGTTATCACACATCAGACATCAGACATCAGTTCTCAGACATCAGACCTCAGACCTCAGACATCAGACATCAGTTCTCAGACATCAGACATCAGACATCAGATATCAGACACCAGACATCAGACATCAGACATCAGTTCTCAGACATCAGACATCAGACATCAGTTCTCAGACATCAGACATCAGTTCTCAGATATCAGACATCAGACATCAGTTCTCAGACATGAGACATCAGACATCAGACATCAAACATCAGTTCTCAGACATCAGTCAGACATCAGACACCAGACATCAGACATCAGACACCAGACATCAGACACCAGACACCAGACATCAGACACCAGACATCAGACATCAGACATCAGACATCAGACATCAGTTCTCAGACATCAGACACCAGACATCAGACACCAGACATCAGGCATCAGACATCAGACATCAGTTCTCAGACGTCAGACATCAGTTCTCAGACATCAGACATCAGTTACCAGACACCAGACATCAGACATCAGACATCAGACACCAGACATCAGACATCAGTTAACAGACACCAGACATCAGACATCAGTTCTCAGACATCAGTCAGACACCAGACATCAGACATCAGTTCTCAGACATCAGTCAGACACCAGACATCAGACATCAGTTCTCAGACATCAGACATCAGACATGAGTTATCAGACATCAGACATCAGTTCTCAGACATTAGACATCAGTTCTCAGACATCAGACATCAGACATCAGACATGAGTTCTCAGACATCAGACACCAAACATCAGACACCAGACATCAAACATCAGTTATCAGACATCAGACATCAGACATCAGACATCAGTTCTCAGACATCAGACATCAGACACCAGACATCAGACATCAGACATCAGACACCAGACACCAGACATCAGTTCTCAGACATCAGACATCAGACACCAGACATCAGACATCAGACATCAGACACCAGACACCAGACATCAGACACCAGACATCAGTTCTCAGACATCAGACATCAGTTCTCAGATATCAGACAACAGTTCTCAGACATCAGATATGAGACACCAGACATCAGACATCAGTTCTCAGACATCAGACATCACTTCTCAGACATCAGACACCAGACATCAGACACCAGACATCAGACATCAGACATCAGACATCAGTTCTCAGACATCAGACATCAGACATCAGACACCAGACATCAGTTCTCAGACATCAGACATGAGACATCAGTTCTCAGACATCAGACATCAGACATCAGACACCAGACATCAGTTCTCAGACATCAGACATCAGTTCTCAGATATCAGACAACAGTTCTCAGACATCAGACATCAGACATCAGTTCTCAGACATCAGACATCAGACACCAGACATCAGACACCAGACACCAGACATCAGACACCAGACACCAGACACCAGACATCAGTTCTCAGACATCAGTTCTCAGACATCAGACATCAGTTCTCAGACATCAGACATCAGTTCTCAGACACCAGACATCAGACATCAGTTCTCAGACATCAGACATCAGACATCAGACACCAGACATCAGACATCAGACACCAGACACCAGACATCAGACATCAGACACCAGACATCAGTTCTCAGACATCAGACATCAGTTCTCAGACATCAGACATCAGTTCTCAGACATCAGATATCAGACACCAGACATCAGACATCAGACATCAGACACCAGACATCAGACATCAGTTCTCAGACATCTGACACCAGACATCAGACACCAGACATCAGACACCAGACATCAGACATCAGTTCTCAGACATCAGACATCAGTTCTCAGACATCAGACAATAGTTCTCACACATCAAACATCAGACACCAAACATCAGACATGAGTTCTCAGACATCAGACACCAGACACCAGACATCAGACATCAGACATCAGACACCAGACATCAGACATCAGACATCAGACATCAGTTCTCAGACATCAGACATCAGACATCAGACACCAGACATCAGTTCTCAGACATCAGACATCAGTTCTCAGACATCAGACATCAGACACCAGACACCAGACATCAGACACCAGACATCAGACATCAGTTCTCAGACATCAGACACCAGACATCAGTTCTCAGACATCAGACATCAGTTCTCAGACATCAGACATCAGACATCAGTTCTCAGACATGAGACATCAGACATCAGACATCAGACATCAGTTCTCAGACATCAGACACCAGACATCAGTTCTCAGAAATCAGACATCAGTTCTCAGACATCAGACATCAGTTCCCAGACACCAGACATCAGGCATCAGACACCAGACATCAGACACCAGACATCAGACATCAGACACCAGACATCAGACATCAGACACCAGACACCAGACATCAGACACCAGACATCAGTTATTAGACACCAGACATCAGACATCAGACATCAGACATCAGTCAGACACCAGACATCAGACATCAGTCATACACCAGACATCAGTCACCAGACATCAGACATCAGTTCTCAGACATCAGTCAGACATCAGACATCAGACACCAGACATCAGACACCAGACATGAGTTCTCAGACATCAGACATCAGACATCAGTTATAAGACATCAGACATCAGACATCAGTTATCAGACATCAGTTCTCAGACATCAGACATCAGACATCAGTTCTCAGACATCAGACATCAGACATCAGTTCTCAGACATCAGACATCAGTTCTCAGACATCAGACATCAGACATCAGAAATCAGTTCTCAGACATCAGACACGAGACATGAGACATCACACATCAAACATCAGTTCTCAGACATCAGTCAGACATCATACATCAGACATCAGACACCAGACATCAGACATCAGACACCAGCCATCAGACACCAGAAATCAGACATCAGTTCTCAGACATCAGTCAGACATCAGACATCAGACATCAGACATCAGTTCTCAGACATCAGACATCAGACGCCAGACACCAGACATCAGACACCAGACATCAGTTCTCAGACATCAGACATCAGTTCTCAGACATCAGTTCTCAGACATCAGAACTCAGACATCAGTTCTCAGACATCAGACACCAGACATCAGACATCAGACACCAGACATCAGTTCTCAGACATCAGACACCAGACATCAGACATCAGACACCAGTCATCAGACATCAGTTCTCAGACATAAGACATCAGTTCTCAGACATCAGACATCAGTTCTCAGACATCAGACATCAATTCTCAGACATCAGACATCAGACTCCAGACATCAGACATCAGACATCAGACACCAGACATCAGACATCAGACATCAGACATCAGTTCTCAGACATCAGACATCAGACATCAGTTCTCAGACATCAGACATCAGACACCAGACATCAGACATCAAACATCAGACATCAGACATCAGACATCAGTTCTCAGACATCAGACATCAGACACCAGACATCAGACATCAGACTTCAGACATCAGACACCAGACACCAGACATCAGTTCTCAGACATCAGACATCAGACACCAGACACCAGACATCAGACACCAGACATCAGTTCTCAGACATCAGACATCCGTTCTCAGATATCAGACAACAGTTCTCAGACATCAGATATCAGACACCAGACATCAGACATCAGTTCTCAGACATCAGACATCACTTCTCAGACATCAGACATCAGACTCCAGACATCAGACATCAGACATCAGACACCAGACACCAGACATCAGACATCAGACAAGAGACATCAGTTCTCAGACATCAGACATCAGTTCTCAGACATCTGACATCAGACACCAGACATCAGACATCAGACACCAGTCATCAGACATCAGTACTCAGACATCAGACATCAGTTCTCAGACATCAGACATCAGTTCTCAGACATCAGACATCAGTTTTCAGACATCAGACATCAGACTCCAGACATCAGACATCAGACATCAGACATCAGACATCAGTTATCAGACATCAGACATCAGTTCTCAGACATCAGACATCAGACATCAGTTCTCAGACATCAGACATCATACACCAGACATCAGACACCAGACATCAGACATCAAACATCAGTTCTCAGACATCAGTCAGACATCAGACACCAGACGTCAGACATCAGACACCAGACATCAGACACCAGACATCAGACATCAGACACCAGACATCAGACATCAGACACCAGACATCAGACATCAGTTCTCAGTCATCAGACACCAGACATCAGACATCAGACACCAGACATCAGACATCAGACATCAGTTCTCAGACATCAGACATCAGTTCTCAGACATCAGACATCAGTTACCAGACACCAGTCATCAGACATCAGACACCAGACATCAGACATCAGTTAACAGACACCAGACATCAGTCAGACACCAGACATCAGACATCAGACATCAGACATCAGTTCTCAGACATCAGACATCAGACACCAGACATCAGACATCAGTTATCAGACATCAGTTCTCAGACATCAGACATCAGTTCTCAGACGTCAGTCAGACATCAGACATCAGTTCTCAGCCATCAGACATCAGATATCAGTTCTCAGACATCAGATATCAGACATCAGTTCTCAGACGTCAGTCAGACATCAGACATCAGACATCAGTTCTCAGCCATCAGACATCAGACATCAGTTCTCAGACATCAGTTCTCAGACATCAGACATCAGACATCAGTTCTCAGACATCAGATATCAGACACCAGACACCAGACATCAGACATCAGACACCAGACACCAGACACCAGACATCAGACATCAGACATCAGTTCTCAGACATCTGACATCAGACACCAGACATCAGACACCAGACATCAGACACCAGACATCAGTTATCAGACACCAGACATCAGACATCAGACACCAGACTTCAGACACCAGACATCAGACACCAGACATCAGTTCTCAGACATCAGACTTCAGACATAAGTTCTCAGACATCAGTTCTCAGACATCAGTTCTCAGACATCAGACATCAGACATCAGACATCAGTTCTCAGACATCAGACATCAGTTCTCAGATATCAGACATCAGTTCCCAGACACCAGACTTCAGACATCAGACACCAGACATCAGACATCAGACATCAGCCACCAGACATCACACACCAGACACCAGACATCAGACATCAGACACCAGACATCAGACATCAGACACCAGACACCAGATATCAGACATCAGTTATCAGACACCAGACATCAGACATCAGTTCTCAGACATCAGTCAGACTCCAGACATCAGACATCAGTCAGACACCAGACATCAGACACCAGACATCAGACATCAGACACCAGACATGAGTTCTCAGACATCAGACACCAGACATCAGTTATCAGACATCAGACATGAGACATCAGTTATCAGACATCAGACATCAGTTCTCAGACATCAGGTCTCAGACATCAGTTATCAGTTCTCAGACATCAGACATCAGACACCAGACATCACACATCAGTTCTCAGACATCAGACATCAGACACCAGACATCAGACATCAGACATCAGTTCTCAGACATCAGACATCAGTTCTCAGACATCAGACATCAGTTCTCAGACATCAGACACCATACATCAGTTCTCAGACATCAGACATCAGACATCAGTTCTCAGACATCAAATATCAGACACCAGACACCAGACATCAGACATCAGACACCAGACACCAGACACCAGACATCAGACATCAGACATCAGTTCTCAGACATCTGACATCAGACACCAGACATCAGACACCAGACATCAGACACCAGACATCAGTTATCAGACACCAGACATCAGACATCAGACACCAGACATCAGACACCAGACATCAGACACCAGACATAAGTTCTCAGACATCAGTTCTCAGACATCAGTTCTCAGACATCAGACATCAGACATCAGTTCTCAGACATCAGACATCAGTTCTCAGATATCAGACATCAGTTCCCAGACACCAGACTTCAGACATCAGACACCAGACATCAGACATCAGACATCAGCCACCAGACATCACACACCAGACACCAGACATCAGACTCCAGACATCAGACATCAGACACCAGACACCAGATATCAGACATCAGTTATCAGACACCAGACATCAGACATCAGTTCTCAGACATCAGTCAGACTCCAGACATCAGACATCAGTCAGACACCAGACATCAGACACCAGACATCAGACATCAGACACCAGACATGAGTTCTCAGACATCAGACACCAGACATCATTTATCAGACATCAGACATCAGACATCAGTTATCAGACATCAGACATCAGTTCTCAGACATCAGGTCTCAGACATCAGTTATCAGTTCTCAGACATCAGACATCAGACACCAGACATCACACATCAGTTCTCAGACATCAGACATCAGACACCAGACATCAGACATCAGACACCAGACATCAGACATCAGACACCAGACACCAGACATCAGTTCTCAGACATCAGACATGAGACATCAGTTCTCAGACATCAGACATCAGTTCTCAGACACCAGACATCAGACACCAGACATCAGAAACCAGACATCAGAAACCAGACATCAGACATCAGACAGCAGACATCAGACATCAAACACCAGACACCAGACACCAGACATCAGACATCAGACAACAGACATCAGACATCAGACACCAGACATCAGAGATCAGACACCAGACATCAGACATCAGACACCAGACATCAGTTCTCAGACATCAGACATCAGTTCTCAGACATCTGACATCAGACACCAGACATCAGACATCAGACACCAGACATCAGACATCAGTTCTCAGACATCAGACACCAGACATCAGACACGAGACATCAGACATCAGTTCTCAGACATCAGACATCAGCTCTCAGACATCAGACATCAGACATCAGACAATAGTTCTCAGACATCAAACATCAGACACCAGACATCAGACATCAGACATCAGACATCAGACAGCAGACATCAGACAGCAGACATCATTTCTCAGACATCAGTTCTCAGACATCAGACATCAGACACCAGACATCAGACATCAGACACCAGACATCAGACATCAGACATCAGACACCAGACATCAGACATCAGACACCAGACATCAGACACCAGACATTAGAAATCAGACATCAGACATCAGACATCAGACATCAGACATCAGTTCTCAGACATCAGACATCAGACACCAGACATCAGACATCAGACACCAGACATCAGACATCAGTTCTCAGACATCAGACATCAGACATCAGACACCAGACATCAGACATTAGACATCAGACATTAGACACCAGACACCAGACATCAGACACCAGACACCAGACATCAGTTCTCAGACATCAGACATCAGTTCTCAGATATCAGACAACAGTTCTCAGACATCAGACACCAGACACCAGACATCAGACATCAGTTCTCAGACATCAGACATCAGTTCTCAGACATCAGACATCAGACATCAGACATCAGACACCAGACATCAGACATCAGACACCAGACATCAGACACCAGATACCAGACATCAGACATCAGTTCTCAGACATCAGACATCTGGTCTCAGACATCAGTTATCAGTTCTTAGACATCAGACATCAGACATCAGACATCAGACATCAGTTCTCAGACATCAGACATCAGACATCAGACATCAGGTCTCAGACATCAGTTATCAGTTCTCAGACATCAGACACGAGACATCACACATCAGTTATCAGACATCAGACATCAGACATCAGTTTTCAGACATCAGACATCAGACACCAGACATCAGACACCAGACATCAGACATCAGTCAGACATCAGACACCAGACATCAGACATCAGACCTCAGACATCAGTCAGACATCAGACACCAGACATCAGACACCAGACATCAGTTGTCAGACATCAGACATCAGACACCAGACATCAGACATCAGACACCAGACATCAGACACCAGACATCAGACATCAGACACCAGACATCAGACATCAGACACCAGACATCAGACATCAGTTCTCAGACATCAGACATCAGACATCAGACAATAGTTCTCAGACATCAAACATCAGACACCAGACATCAGACATCAGACATCAGACATCAGACAGCAGACATCAGACAGCAGACATCATTTCTCAGACATCAGTTCTCAGACATCAGACATCAGACACCAGACATCAGACATCAGACACCAGACATCAGACATCAGACATCAGACACCAGACATCAGACATCAGACACCAGACATCAGACACCAGACATTAGAAATCAGACATCAGACATCAGACATCAGACATCAGACATCAGACATCAGTTCTCAGACATCAGACACCAGACATCAGACATCAGACACCAGACATCAGACATCAGTTCTCAGACATCAGACATCAGACATCAGACACCAGACATCAGACATTAGACATCAGACATTAGACACCAGACACCAGACATCAGACACCAGACACCAGACATCAGTTCTCAGACATCAGACATCAGTTCTCAGATATCAGACAACAGTTCTCAGACATCAGACACCAGACACCAGACATCAGACATCAGTTCTCAGACATCAGACATCAGTTCTCAGACATCTGACATCAGACATCAGACATCAGACACCAGACACCAGACATCAGACATCAGACATCAGACATCAGTTCTCAGACATCAGTCAGACATCAGACATCAGACATCAGACACCAGACATCAGACATCAGACATCAGACACTAGACATGAGTTCTCAGACATCAGACACCAGACATCAGTTATCAGACATCAGACATCAAATATCAGACACCAGACATCAGACATCAGTTCTCAGACATCAGACATCAGTTCTCAGACACCAGACATCAGACATCAGACACCAGACACCAGACATCAGACATCAGTTCTCAGACATCAGACATCAGACATCAGTTCTCAGACATCAGTCAGACATCAGACATCAGACATCAGACACCAGACATGAGTTCTCAGACATCAGACACCAGACATCAGTTATCAGACATCAGACATCAGACATCAGACACCAGACATCAGACACCAGACATCAGACATCAGTTCTCAGACATCAGACATCAGACGCCAGACAACAGACATCAGACACCAGAAATCAGACATCAGACATCAGACATCAGACATCAGACACCAGACATGAGTTCTCAGACATCAGACATCAGACAGCAGACATCAGACATCAGACATCAGACACCAGACATCAGACACCAGACATCAGACATCAGACATCAGTTCTCAGACATCAGACATCAGACATCAGTTCTCAGACATCAGACATCAGACATCAGTTCTCAGACATCAGTTCTCAGACATCAGACATCAGTTCTCAGACATCAGATATCAGACACCAGACATCAGACACCAGACATCAGTTATCACACATCAGACATCAGACATCAGTTCTCAGACATCAGACCTCAGACATCAGACATCAGACATCAGTTCTCAGACATCAGACACCAGACATCAGACATCAGACATCAGACATCAGACACCAGACATCAGACATCAGTTCTCAGACATCAGACATCAGTTCTCAGATATCAGACATCAGACACGAGATATCAGACACCAGACATCAGACATCAGACATCAGTTCTCAGACATCAGACACCAGACATCAGTTCTCAGACATCAGACATCAGTTCTCAGATATCAGACATCAGACATCAGTTCTCAGACATGAGACATCAGACATCAGACATCAGACATCAGATATCAGACACCAGACATCAGACATCAGTTCTCAGACATCAGACATCAGTTCTCAGACATCAGACATCAGTTCTCAGACATCAGACATCAGTTCCCAGACACCAGACATCAGGCATCAGACACCAGACATCAGACATCAGACACCAGACATCAGACATCAAACACCAGACATCAGACATCAGACACCAGACACCAGACATCAGACACCAGACATCAGTTATTAGACACCAGACATCAGACACCAGACATCAGACATCAGACACCAGACATGAGTTCTCAGACATCAGACATCAGATATCAGACATCAGACATCAGTTATCAGACATCAGACATCAGACATCAGTTATCAGACATCAGACATCAGTTCTCAGACATCAGACATCAGACATCAGTTCTCAGACATCAGACATCAGTTCTCAGACATCAGACATCAGACATCAGACACCAGACATGAGACATCAGACATCAGACATCAGACATCAGATATCAGACACCAGACATCAGACATCAGTTCTCAGACATCAGACATCAGACACCAGACATGAGACATCAGACATCAGACATCAAACATCAGTTCTCAGACATCAGTTCTCAGACATCAGACATCAGTTCTCAGACATCAGACATCATACATCAGACATCAGACACCAGACATCAGACATCAGACACCAGTCATCAGACATCAGTTCTCAGACATCAGACATCAGTTCTCAGACATCAGACATCAGTTCTCAGACATCAGACATCAGACTCCAGACATCAGACATCAGACATCAGACACCAGACACCAGAAATCAGACATCAGACATCAGTTATCAGACATCAGACATCAGTTCTCAGACATCAGACATCAGACATCAGTTCTCAGACATCAGACATCATACACCAGACATCAGACACCAGACATCAGACATCAAACATCAGTTCTCAGACATCAGTCAGACTTCAGACACCAGACATCAGACATCAGACACCAGACATCAGACATCAGACACCAGACACCAGACATCAGACATCAGACACCAGACATCAGACATCAGACACCAGACATCAGACATCAGTTCTCAGAAATCAGACACCAGACATCAGACATCAGACATCAGACATCAGACATCAGTTCTCAGACGTCAGACATCAGTTCTCAGACATCAGACATCAGTTACCAGACACCAGACATCAGACATCAGACATCAGACACCAGACATCAGACATCAGTTCTCAGACATCAGTCAGACACCAGACATCAGACATCAGTTCTCAGACATCAGTCAGACACCAGACATCAGACATCAGTTCTCAGACATCAGACATCAGACACCAGACATCAGACATGAGTTATCAGACATCAGACATCAGTTCTCAGACATCGCTTCTCAGACATCAGATATCAGACACCAGACATCAGACATCAGACATCAGACATCAAACACCAGACACCAGACATCAGACATCAGACAAGAGACATCAGTTATCAGACATCAGTTCTCAGACATCTGACATCAGACACCAGACATCAGACATCAGAAACCAGTCATCAGACATCAGTTCTCAGACATCAGACATCAGTTCTCAGACATCAGACATCAGTTCTCAGACATCAGACATCAGTTCTCAGACATCAGACATCAGACTCCAGACATCAGACATCTGACATCATACACCAGACACCAGACACCAGACATCAGACATCAGACATCAGTTATCAGACATCAGACATCAGTTCTCAGACATCAAACATCAGACATCAGTTCTCAGACATCAGACATCATACACCAGACATCAGACACCAGACATCAGACATCAAACATCAGTTCTCAGACATCAGTCAGACATCAGACACCAGACATCAGACATCAGACACCAGACATCAAACACCAGACATCAGACATCAGACACCAGACATCAGACATCAGACATCAGACATCAGTTCTCAGACATCAGACACCAGACATCAGACACCAGACATCAGGCATCAGACATCAGACATCAGACATCAGTTCTCAGACGTCAGACATCAGTTCTCAGACATCAGACATCAGTTACCAGACACCAGACATCAGACATCAGACATCAGACACCAGACATCAGACATCAGTTAACAGACACCAGACATCAGACATCAGTTCTCAGACATCAGTCAGACACCAGACATCAGACATCAGTTCTCAGACATCAGTCAGACATCAGACATCAGACATCAGTTCTCAGACATCAGACATCAGACACCAGACATCAGACATGAGTTATCAGACATCAGACATCAGTTCTCAGACAGTAGACATCAGTTCTCAGACATCAGACATCAGACATCAGACATGAGTTCTCAGACATCAGACACCAGACATCAGACACCAGACATCAGACATCAGTTATCAGACATCAGACATCAGACATCAGACATCAGTTCTCAGACATCAGACATCAGACACCAGACATCAGACATCAGACATCAGACACCAGACACCAGACATCAGTTCTCAGACATCAGACATCAGACACCAGACATCAGACATCAGACATCAGACACCAGACACCAGACATCAGACATCAGTTCTCAGACATCAGACATCAGTTCTCAGATATCAGACAACAGTTCTCAGACATCAGATATCAGACACCAGACATCAGACATCACTTCTCAGACATCAGACACCAGACATCAGACACCAGACACCAGACATCAGACATCAGACATCAGTTGTCAGACATCAGACATCAGACATCAGACACCAGACACCAGACATCAGTTCTCAGACATCAGACATGAGACATCAGTTCTCAGACATCAGACATCAGACATCAGACACCAGACATCAGACATCAGTTCTCAGACATCAGACATCAGTTCTCAGATATCAGACAACAGTTCTCAGACATCAGATATCAGACATCAGACATCAGTTCTCAGACATCAGACATCAGACACCAGACATCAGACACCAGACACCAGACATCAGACATCAGACACCAGACACCAGACACCAGACATCAGTTCTCAGACATCAGTTCTCAGACATCAGACATCAGTTCTCAGACATCAGACATCAGTTCTCAGACACCAGACATCAGACATCAGTTCTCAGACATCAGACATCAGACATCAGACACCAGACATCAGACATCAGACAACAGACATCAGTTCTCAGACATCAGACATCAGTTCTCAGACATCAGACATCAGTTCTCAGACATCAGATATCAGACACCAGACATCAGACATCAGACACCAGACATCAGACATCAGTTCTCAGACATCTGACACCAGACATCAGACACCAGACATCAGACACCAGACATCAGACATGAGTTCTCAGACATCAGACAATAGTTCTCACACATCAAACATCAGACACCAAACATCAGACATGAGTTCTCAGACATCAGACATCAGACATCAGACACCAGACATCAGACATCAGACATCAGACACCAGACACCAGACATCAGACATCAGACATCAGACATCAGACACCAGACATCAGACATCAGACATCAGACATCAGTTCTCAGACATCAGACATCAGACATCAGACATCAGACACCAGACATCAGACATCAGTTCTCAGACATCAGACATCAGTTCTCAGACACCAGACATCAGACACCAGACACCAGACAACAGACATCAGACACCAGACATCAGACATCAGACATCAGTTCTCAGACATCAGACACCAGACATCAGTTCTCAGACATCAGACATCAGTTCTCAGACATCAGACATCAGACATCAGTTCTCAGACATGAGACATCAGATATCAGACATCAGATATCAGACACCAGACATCAGACATCAGTTCTCAGACATAAGACATCAGACATCAGTTCTCAGAAATCAGACATCAGTTCTCAGACATCAGACATCAGTTCCCAGACACCAGACATCAGGCATCAGACACCAGACATCAGACATCAGACACCAGACATCAGACATCAGACATCAGTTCTCAGACATCAGACATCAGACATCAGACATCAGTTATAAGACATCAGACATCAGACATCAGTTATCAGACATCAGTCAGACATCAGACATCAGACACCAGACATCAGACACCAGACATGAGTTCTCAGACATCAGACATCAGACATCAGACATCAGTTATAAGACATCAGATATCAGACATCAGTTATCAGACATCAGACATCAGTTCTCAGACATCAGACATCAGACATCAGTTCTCAGACATCAGACATCAGACATCAGTTCTCAGACATCAGACATCAGTTCTCAGACATCAGACATCAGACATCAGAAATCAGTTCTCAGACATCAGACATCAGACACGAGACATGAGACATCAGACATCAAACATCAGTTCTCAGACATCAGTCAGACATCATACATCAGACATCAGACACCAGACATCAGACATCAGACACCAGCCATCAGACACCAGACATCAGACATCAGTTCTCAGACATCAGTCAGATATCAGACATCAGTTCTCAGACATCAGACATCAGACGCCAGACACCAGACATCAGACACCAGACATCAGTTCTCAGACATCAGACATCAGTTCTCAGACATCAGACATCAGTTCTCAGACATCAGACACCAGACATCAGACATCAGACACCAGACATCAGTTCTCAGACATCAGACACCAGACATCAGACATCAGACACCAGTCATCAGACATCAGTTCTCAGACATCAGACATCAGTTCTCAGACATCAGACATCAGTTCTCAGACATCAGACATCAGTTCTCAGACATCAGACATCAGACTCCAGAAATCAGACATCAGACATCAGACACCAGACATCAGACATCAGACATCAGACATCAGTTCTCAGACATCAGACATCAGACATCAGTTCTCAGACATCAGACATCAGACATCAGTTCTCAGACATCAGACATCAGACATCAGACATCAGACATCAGTTCTCAGACATCAGACATCAGACACCAGACATCAGACATCAGACTTCAGACATCAGACACCAGACACCAGATATCAGTTCTCAGACATCAGACATCAGACACCAGACACCAGACATCAGAAATCAGACACCAGACATCAGTTCTCAGACATCAGACATCCGTTCTCAGATATCAGACAACAGTTCTCAGACATCAGATATCAGACACCAGACATCAGACATCAGTTCTCAGACATCAGACATCACTTCTCAGACATCAGACATCAGACAACAGACACCAGACATCAGACATCAGACAAGAGACATCAGTTCTCAGACATCAGACATCAGTTCTCAGACATCTGACATCAGACACCAGACATCAGACATCAGACACCAGTCATCAGACATCAGTTCTCAGACATCAGACATCAGTTCTCAGACATCAGGCATCCGTTCTCAGACATCAGACATCAGTTCTCAGACATCAGACATCAGACTCCAGACATCAGACATCAGACATCAGACACCAGACACCAGACATCAGACATCAGACATCAGACATCAGACATCAGTTCTCAGACATCAGACATCAGTTCTCAGACATCAGACATCAGACATCAGTTCTCAGACATCAGACATCATACACCAGACATCAGACACCAGACATCAGACATCAAACATCAGTTCTCAGACATCAGTCAGACATCAGACACCAGACGTCAGACATCAGACACCAGACCTCAGACACCAGACATCAGACATCAGACACCAGACATCAGACATCAGACACCAGACATCAGACATCAGTTCTCAGACATCAGACACCAGACATCAGACATCAGACACCAGACATCAGACATCAGACATCAGTTCTCAGACATCAGACATCAGTTCTCAGACATCAGACATCAGTTACCAGACACCAATCATCAGACATCAGACATCAGACACCAGACATCAGACATCAGTTAACAGACACCAGACATCAGTCAGACACCAGACATCAGACATCAGTTCTCAGACATCAGTCAGACACCAGACATCAGACATCAGACTTCAGACATCAGTTCTCAGACATCAGACATCAGACACCAGACATCAGTTATCAGACATCAGACATCAGTTCTCAGACATCAGACATCAGACATCAGTTCTCAGACGTCAGTCAGACATCAGACATCAGTTCTCAGCCATCAGACATCAGATATCAGTTCTCAGACATCAGATATCAGACATCAGTTCTCAGACGTCAGTCAGACATCAGTTCTCAGACATCAGTTCTCAGACATCAGACATCAGACATCAGTTCTCAGACATCAGATATCAGACACCAGACACCAGACATCAGACATCAGACACCAGACACCAGACACCAGACATCAGACATAAGTTCTCATACATCTGACATCAGACACCAGACATCAGACACCAGACATCAGACACCAGACATCAGTTATCAGACACCAGACATCAGACATCAGACACCAGACATCAGACACCAGACATCAGACACCAGACATCAGTTCTCAGACATCAGACTTCAGACATAAGTTCTCAAACATCAGTTCTCAGACATCAGTTCTCAGACATCAGTTCTCAGACATCAGACATCAGACATCAGACATCAGTTCTCAGACATCAGACATCAGTTCTCAGATATCAGACATCAGTTCCCAGACACCAGACATCAGACATCAGACACCAGACATCAGACATCAGACATCAGCCACCAGACATCAGACACCAGACACCAGACATCAGACATCAGACACCAGACATCAGACATCAGACACCAGACACCATATATCAGACATCAGTTATCAGACACCAGACATCAGACATCAGTTCTCAGACATCAGTCAGACACCAGACATCAGACATCAGTCAGACATCAGACATCAGACACCAGACATGAGTTCTCAGACATCAGACACCAGACATCAGTTATCAGACATCAGACATCAGACATCAGTTATCAGACATCAGACATCAGTTCTCAGACATCAGGTCTCAGACATCAGTTATCAGTTCTCAGACATCAGACATCAGACACCAGACATCACACATCAGTTCTCAGACATCAGACATCAGACACCAGACATCAGACATCAGACATCAGACATCAGTTCTCAGACATCAGACATCAGTTCTCAGACATCAGACATCAGACATCAGACATCAGTTCTCAGACATCAGACACCATACATCAGTTCTCAGACATCAGACATCAGACATCAGTTCTCAGACATCAGACATCAGTTCTCAGACACCAGACATCAGACATCAGTTCTCAGACATCAGACATCAGACATCAGTTATCAGACATCAGACATCAGACATCAGTTCTCAGACATCAGTCAAACACCAGACATCAGAAATCAGACATCAGTCAGACATCAGACAACAGACAACAGACATTAGACATCAGACACCAGACATCAGACATCAGACACCAGACATCAGACACCAGACATCAGTTCTCAGACATCAGACATCAGACATCAGTTCTCAGACATCAGACATCAGTTCTCAGACATCAGGCATCAGACATCAGTTATCAGACATCAGACATCAGTTCTCAGACATCAGACATCAGTTCTCAGACATCAGACATCAGTTCTCAGACATCAGACATCAGTTCTCAGACATCAGACATCAGTTCTCAGACATCAGACATCAGACACCAGACATGAGACATCAGACATCAGACATCAAACATCAGTTCTCAGACATCAGTCAGACATCATACATCAGACATCAGACACCAGACATCAGACATCAGACACCAGCCATCAGACACCAGACATCAGACATCAGTTCTCAGACATCAGTCAGACATCAGACACCAGACGTCAGACATCAGACACCAGACCTCAGACACCAGACATCAGACATCAGACACCAGACATCAGACATCAGACACCAGACATCAGACATCAGTTCTCAGACATCAGACACCAGACATCAGACATCAGACACCAGACATCAGACATCAGACATCAGTTCTCAGACATCAGACATCAGTTCTCAGACATCAGACATCAGTTACCAGACACCAATCATCAGACATCAGACATCAGACACCAGACATCAGACATCAGTTAACAGACACCAGACATCAGTCAGACACCAGACATCAGACATCAGTTCTCAGACATCAGTCAGACACCAGACATCAGACATCAGACTTCAGACATCAGTTCTCAGACATCAGACATCAGACACCAGACATCAGTTATCAGACATCAGACATCAGTTCTCAGACATCAGACATCAGACATCAGTTCTCAGACGTCAGTCAGACATCAGACATCAGTTCTCAGCCATCAGACATCAGATATCAGTTCTCAGACATCAGATATCAGACATCAGTTCTCAGACGTCAGTCAGACATCAGTTCTCAGACATCAGTTCTCAGACATCAGACATCAGACATCAGTTCTCAGACATCAGATATCAGACACCAGACACCAGACATCAGACATCAGACACCAGACACCAGACACCAGACATCAGACATAAGTTCTCATACATCTGACATCAGACACCAGACATCAGACACCAGACATCAGACACCAGACATCAGTTATCAGACACCAGACATCAGACATCAGACACCAGACATCAGACACCAGACATCAGACACCAGACATCAGTTCTCAGACATCAGACTTCAGACATAAGTTCTCAAACATCAGTTCTCAGACATCAGTTCTCAGACATCAGTTCTCAGACATCAGACATCAGACATCAGACATCAGTTCTCAGACATCAGACATCAGTTCTCAGATATCAGACATCAGTTCCCAGACACCAGACATCAGACATCAGACACCAGACATCAGACATCAGACATCAGCCACCAGACATCAGACACCAGACACCAGACATCAGACATCAGACACCAGACATCAGACATCAGACACCAGACACCATATATCAGACATCAGTTATCAGACACCAGACATCAGACATCAGTTCTCAGACATCAGTCAGACACCAGACATCAGACATCAGTCAGACATCAGACATCAGACACCAGACATGAGTTCTCAGACATCAGACACCAGACATCAGTTATCAGACATCAGACATCAGACATCAGTTATCAGACATCAGACATCAGTTCTCAGACATCAGGTCTCAGACATCAGTTATCAGTTCTCAGACATCAGACATCAGACACCAGACATCACACATCAGTTCTCAGACATCAGACATCAGACACCAGACATCAGACATCAGACATCAGACATCAGTTCTCAGACATCAGACATCAGTTCTCAGACATCAGACATCAGACATCAGACATCAGTTCTCAGACATCAGACACCATACATCAGTTCTCAGACATCAGACATCAGACATCAGTTCTCAGACATCAGACATCAGTTCTCAGACACCAGACATCAGACATCAGTTCTCAGACATCAGACATCAGACATCAGTTATCAGACATCAGACATCAGACATCAGACATCAGACACCAGACATCAGACATCAGACATCAGTTCTCAGACATCAGACATCAGTTCTCAGACATCAGACATCAGTTACCAGACACCAATCATCAGACATCAGACATCAGACACCAGACATCAGACATCAGTTAACAGACACCAGACATCAGTCAGACACCAGACATCAGACATCAGTTCTCAGACATCAGTCAGACACCAGACATCAGACATCAGACTTCAGACATCAGTTCTCAGACATCAGACATCAGACACCAGACATCAGTTATCAGACATCAGACATCAGTTCTCAGACATCAGACATCAGACATCAGTTCTCAGACGTCAGTCAGACATCAGACATCAGTTCTCAGCCATCAGACATCAGATATCAGTTCTCAGACATCAGATATCAGACATCAGTTCTCAGACGTCAGTCAGACATCAGTTCTCAGACATCAGTTCTCAGACATCAGACATCAGACATCAGTTCTCAGACATCAGATATCAGACACCAGACACCAGACATCAGACATCAGACACCAGACACCAGACACCAGACATCAGACATAAGTTCTCATACATCTGACATCAGACACCAGACATCAGACACCAGACATCAGACACCAGACATCAGTTATCAGACACCAGACATCAGACATCAGACACCAGACATCAGACACCAGACATCAGACACCAGACATCAGTTCTCAGACATCAGACTTCAGACATAAGTTCTCAAACATCAGTTCTCAGACATCAGTTCTCAGACATCAGTTCTCAGACATCAGACATCAGACATCAGACATCAGTTCTCAGACATCAGACATCAGTTCTCAGATATCAGACATCAGTTCCCAGACACCAGACATCAGACATCAGACACCAGACATCAGACATCAGACATCAGCCACCAGACATCAGACACCAGACACCAGACATCAGACATCAGACACCAGACATCAGACATCAGACACCAGACACCATATATCAGACATCAGTTATCAGACACCAGACATCAGACATCAGTTCTCAGACATCAGTCAGACACCAGACATCAGACATCAGTCAGACATCAGACATCAGACACCAGACATGAGTTCTCAGACATCAGACACCAGACATCAGTTATCAGACATCAGACATCAGACATCAGTTATCAGACATCAGACATCAGTTCTCAGACATCAGGTCTCAGACATCAGTTATCAGTTCTCAGACATCAGACATCAGACACCAGACATCACACATCAGTTCTCAGACATCAGACATCAGACACCAGACATCAGACATCAGACATCAGACATCAGTTCTCAGACATCAGACATCAGTTCTCAGACATCAGACATCAGACATCAGACATCAGTTCTCAGACATCAGACACCATACATCAGTTCTCAGACATCAGACATCAGACATCAGTTCTCAGACATCAGACATCAGTTCTCAGACACCAGACATCAGACATCAGTTCTCAGACATCAGACATCAGACATCAGTTATCAGACATCAGACATCAGACATCAGTTCTCAGACATCAGTCAAACACCAGACATCAGAAATCAGACATCAGTCAGACATCAGACAACAGACAACAGACATTAGACATCAGACACCAGACATCAGACATCAGACACCAGACATCAGACACCAGACATCAGTTCTCAGACATCAGACATCAGACATCAGTTCTCAGACATCAGACATCAGTTCTCAGACATCAGGCATCAGACATCAGTTATCAGACATCAGACATCAGTTCTCAGACATCAGACATCAGTTCTCAGACATCAGACATCAGTTCTCAGACATCAGACATCAGTTCTCAGACATCAGACATCAGTTCTCAGACATCAGACATCAGACACCAGACATGAGACATCAGACATCAGACATCAAACATCAGTTCTCAGACATCAGTCAGACATCATACATCAGACATCAGACACCAGACATCAGACATCAGACACCAGCCATCAGACACCAGACATCAGACATCAGTTCTCAGACATCAGTCAGACATCAGAAATCAGACATCAGACATCAGTTCTCAGACATCAGACATCAGACGCCAGACACCAGACATCAAACACCAGACATCAGTTCTCAGACATCAGACATCAGTTCTCAGACATCAGTTCTCAGACATCAGACATCAGACACCAGACATCAGACATCAGACACCAGACATCAGTTCTCAGACATCAGACACCAGACATAAGACATCAGACATCAGACACCAGTCATCAGACATCAGTTCTCAGACATCAGACATCAGTTCTCAGACATCAGACATCAGTTCTCAGACATCAGACATCAGTTCTCAGACATCAGACATCAGACTCCAGACATAAGACATCAGACATCAGACACCAGACACCAGACATCAGACATCAGTTATCAGACATCAGACATCAGTTCTCAGACATCAGACATCAGACATCAGTTCTCAGACATCAGACACCAGACATCAGACACCAGACATCAGACACCAGACATCAGACATCAGTTCCCAGACATCAGACATCAGACACCAGACATCAGACATCAGACATCAGACACCAGACACCAGACATCAGTTCTCAGACATCAGACATCAGACACCAGACACCAGACATCAGACATCAGACACCAGACATGAGTTCTCAGACATCAGACATCAGTTCTCAGATATCAGACAACAGTTCTCAGACATCAGATATCAGACACCAGACATCAGACATCAGTTCTCAGACATCAGACATCACTTCTCAGACATCAGACATCAGACACCAGACATCAGACATCAGACATCAGACACCAGACACCAGACATCAGACATCAGACACGAGACATCAGTTCTCAGACATCAGACATCAGTTCTCAGACATCTGACATCAGACACCAGACATCAGACATCAGACACCAGACATCAGACATCAGTTCTCAGACATCAGACACCAGACATCAGACATCAGACATCAGACATCAGACATCAGACACCAGACATCAGTTCACAGACATCTGACACCAGACATGAGACACCAGACATCAGACACCAGACATCAGACATCAGTTCTCAGACATCAGACATCAGTTCTCAGACATCAGACATCAGACAATTGTTCTCAGACATCAAACATCAGACACCAAACATCAGATATGAGTTCTCAGACATCAGACATCAGACACCAGACATCAGACATCAGTTATCAGACACCAGACATCAGACATCAGTTCTCAGACATCAGTCAGACACCAGACATCAGACATCAGACACCAGACATCAGACATCAGACATCAGACATCAGACATCAGTCATACATGAGACATCAGACACCAGACATCAGTTTTCAGACATCAGACATCAGACACCAGACACCAGACACCAGACATCAGACATCAGTTCTCAGACATCAGACATCAGTTCTCAGACATCAGACATCAGACACCAGACATCAGACACCAAACATCAGACACCAGACATCAGACATCAGTTCTCAGACATCAGACATCAGTTCTCAGACACCAGACATCAGACATCAGACACCAGACATCAGACATCAGTTCTCAGACATCAGACACCAGACATCAGACATCAGACATCAGTTCTCAGACATCAGACATCAGACATCAGTTCTCAGACATCAGACATCAGTTCTCAGTAGTGTTGAGCATTCCGATACCGCAAGTATCGGGTATCGGCTGATATTAGCGGTATCGGAATTCCGATACTTAATTCCGATACTTTTGTCATATCGTATTCCGGAATCAGAATCGGAATAGGAAGTTCCCATCATGCTATGAGCCTGCTTGCTTTGATTAAGCCAATGGGAATCCTCCGAAGTGTGGGCACATCCTGTTAGGCATGTAGGCATGTTAACTATTGGCATGGCTGTGATTGGCTGCCGAAATGATGTCATGATGCACTATAAAAGCCACCGCAGCCGCCATTTCTGGTCACTCTGCTGTGAATTCAGTTAGGGACAGGCTGCTGTAGAAGACTGTGAGGGACAGTTAGAAATAGCGATTCCACCAAACATCTAGTGCTTTACCCAGGCTACATAAACCACCACTGTAGCCTTCTTTGCCCTAGCAGCAGTGTTCACAGCTGTCTGCAAGGGCTGTGTGAGTGCAGCTCACGCTGTGGAGTGGGTCCTGCAGCCACGTCAGGCTGTAGGCCACCCAGTGTGATCACTGCTGCCTCATACATCTTTTATTTTTTGAGCTGCATTTTTTACATAATTTCAATCTAGTGTGCTTCCATCCGTATCCATATACGTTGGTTGCAAACACTAGTAGTAGACAGCGGAGCCTTTCTGCAGCCTTTCAGTGCTAGTGTCCACTTTGCTGCACTGTTCACGGCTGTCTGAGAGGTCTCTGACTGTGTGTGAGTGCAGCTCACGCTGAGTAGTGTGTCCTGCAGCTACGTCTGGCTGTAGGACGCTCAGCGTGCGTCAGTGCCTCACACATATTTTTATTTGAGTGCAGCTCATTTTTTCTTCTATTAGTGTGCATCCATCCGTCTCCATCTACGCTGGTTGCAAACACTATAAAGGAGTACACAGCGGAGCCTTTCTGCAGCCTGTCAGTGCCAGTGCCCACTTAGCTGCACTGTTGACGGCTGTCTGAGAGGCCTCTGACTGTGTGTGAGTGCAGCTCACGCTGAGTAGAGTGTCCTGCAGCTACGTCTGGTTGTAGGACGCTCAACGTGCGTCACTGCCTCACACATATTTGTCTTTGAGTGCAGCTCATTTTTTCTTCTCCTATTAGTGTGCATCCATCCGTATCCATCAACATTGGTTGGTTGCAAACACTATATAGGAGTAGATAGAGGAGCCTTTTTTTCTGGCTTGTGCCCTGCCGGCGCAGCCAGATTAGTATTACCCAATTTTTTTGGAGCCTCATCTTTTGCATTGTAGGTTACCTGCCTGCATTGTAATAGCTCAAAAAAGTTGGTGATACTATCAGTTTCAATTCTTTGTTCACATACTTTTAGTTTGTTTCCAACAAAGAAACCACAAAAAAAGTTCACCAAACACTACATTTTGAACTTGTGTAGGCCACATCAGCTCCTATTAAAGTCTAGTCCACACACACACACACTTCATAAAATTAGTGTTTCTTGTACCTGTAACCAGCTGTTCAGGAATAAGCACACTAAGGCCCCCCTTTGTACTTTTTTGCCTATCTTAAGCAGTCTTGCAAGATGAAGAAGGCAGGGAGTAAGGCGCGTGGGCGTGGGCGTGGGCGTGGAGTTTCAGCAGGGAGAGGACGTGGGGATTCTGCAGGGAGAGGACGTGGGGATTCTACAGGTAGAGGACGTGGGGATTCTGGGCCTGCTGCGGGCACCAGTGGATCAGCATCCCCCAGTTTTAGCAGGCAACAGTCCTTTATGCGCAGCTTTGTAGGACCTCAACGTACCCCACTGCTGCGGGAGGAACAAATTGAAGCCGTTGTCGGATGGATGGCAGCTAACGCATCGACTTCAATTACTTCCGCATCCTCTCAGGGTCAGAGCACCGAAGAGCAACCATCTGTCTCTTCACCACCTGCCAAAGTGCCCAGGCAGTCAGAGAGACATGGACAGGAGCCATCACAGTCTCTACTTCTGTTCTCGGAATCTGTTGGCTTGGAAAGAGGGGGCCAGCCAAGCAGCATTCCTGAATGTGAAGAAGAGGGAGTATGCAGTGATGCGCAACTTCTTTGTCCCTCTGAATCTGAAGAGGCGAGTGGGCCAGTGCCTATGGTCAGCACACCTCAGTACGCATCAGATGATGACGAGACTCAGTTGCCACTTTTTGGTGCGTACGGTGCTGGCGAGACAACCCCGGAGAAGCAGCTGTTTGAAGAGGGGAGGGAAGATGATGAGGTCCTTGACCCATCATGGCGTGAGCAACAGGAAGGTGGTGGGAGCAGCTCGGAGGAAGAGATTCCCCTACCGGCCAAAACAGGAGGCAGAGGGAGGGGGAAGACTTGGTTGCCTGTACCCTCCACTTCGGCACCCGTTAGGAGCATTCCTCCTTCCAAAGGCAAACCGGGCGCTCACAAGAGTTGCAGTGCGTGGTCCTTTTTTGACACAGTTGCAGATGACATTTGCTTTGTCAAATGCAAGCTGTGTCATCAGAGAGTCAAAAGAGGGAGAAATGTCAGCAACCTCAATACCACAAATATGTGGAAACATGTGCGCACCAAGCACGAGTTGGAGTTGCAGAGACACCCTGAAGACGTAGGCCAACGTACAGCACCACCTACCACCTCTTCAGTTCGTGTTGGGCCCTCTTCCTCCAGCTCACACACTGCTGGTTCGGCTTCCTCACAGGATCGCCAAGGAAGAACCTCTGCCACTGTTGTCCGGAGACCCTGTCAGATTCCACCCATAGCAGCACGTTCCCATCCATCACAGCCATCGGTAGCACAGGCATGGGATAAAAGGCGCCCTTACTCGGCAAACCATCCCCGAGCACAGTCTCTGAATGCTGGCATTGCCAAACTTCTGGCAGTTGAAATGCTGTCATTCAGGCTGGTGGACACTGACACCTTCCGGGACTTAATGGCATTGGCAGTCCCCCAATACAACGTGCCCAGCCGCTTTTATTTCAGCAGGCGAGCCGTCCCTGCCCTGCAGAAACATGTTGAGGGCAAAATAAAACATGCGCTACTAAACGCCGTTAGTAGCAAGGTCCACCTGACCACCGATGCGTGGACCAGTAACCATGGACAGGGACGATACCTTTCCCTCACTGCCCACTGGGTCAATGTTGTGGAGCCGGGTACGGATCTGGAGAGTGGAGCTGTACGTGTTCTTCCAACGCCACGGATTGCAGGACTCCAGTCTGTACACATAGACTCCTCCTCCTACTCAAGTTCCTCAGAAACAGCAGAGCAGGAGCCTGTTACGACCGATATGAGCACAGCCGTGGCCAAACGTCAACAGGCTGTACTCAAATTAATTTCTTTGGGGAATCGAAGCCACACAGCGCAGGAGCTCTGGAATGCTATCAAGCTGGAGAGCGATGTGTGGTTTGGGCCAGCGAATCTCCAGCCGGGCTTGGTAGTGTGTGACAATGGCCGAAATCTGGTGGCAGCTCTTGGCCTAGGCAACCTCACACACATCCCATGTCTGGCACATGTTCTTAACTTGGTCGTGCAGAGCTTTCTGAGGGACTATCCGGATCTTGCTGCACTGTTGCACAAGGTCCGCATAGAGTGCGCTCACTTGCGACGTTCCAGCACGGCAAGATCGCGCCTCGCTGCTCTGCAGCGACGATTTGGCATTCCGGAACATCGCATCATATGTGACCTACCCACCCGGTGGAATTCAACGTTACATATGTTGGAGCGGTTGTGTGAGCAGCAGGCAGCAGTCATGGAGTACCAGCTGCATCAGGCGCAAACAAGTCGCACTGTGCGCCGTTCACACTTCAGCACCATTGAGTGGGCCTCTATGAAGGACATCTGCCTCGTTTTGCGTGCCTTCGATGAATCCACGCGGATGGCGAGTGCAGATGATGCACTAGTCAGCATGACTGTCCCCCTTATCTGCCTGCTTCAACAAACACTGCAAGCACTAAGGGATGAGGTTTCAGAAGAGGTGGAGGATGAGGAGTCCCAAATGCCATCTGCTTCTGGACAGTCTGCGCTACGTGTTTCCTCACAAAGGCCTAGGCAGGGGACACTTTGTGAGGAGGATGAGGAGGAGTCGATGGAGGAGGAAGACATCTCTCCAGAGGAGGGAGGTACACAAACCTCTACTCAGTATGTACAGCGAGGGTGGGGTGATGCAGAGCAGGCCGAGGTCACGCCTCAAACAGGGGACAGCGGTTCTTTGGCAGTTGGGAGTCTGCAGCACATGGTTGATTTCATGCTGCAGTGCCTGAGAAACGACCGCCGCATCGCCCACATTCTCGTCTCGGCTGATTATTGGGTGTACACCCTCCTAGATCCTCGCTACCGGGACAGCGTACAAAGGCTCATACCAACGTTGAACCGGGAGCGTAAAATGCGGGAGTACGAAGAGTCACTGGTGCAGTCCATAATGTTTTCCATTCCACCCGACAGCATTGTTGCTAGTGCTTTACAAAGCAGCTCTGTGCGTCGAGGCAGTGGAGGAAACTCTGCACAAAGAGGGAGCAGAGGCAGCGCCACAGCACAAGGCAAGACCACTATGGCCCAAATGTGGCAAAGTTTTGTGTGTCCACCACAATTGTCTACACCATCAGCGACGCCTCGAGTCAGCAGGAGGCAACGCTTCCGTCAGATGGTGTCAGACTACATGTCTTGCCCTGTCGCTGTACTCCCAGATGGCTCTTCCCCCTTCAAGTTTTGGGTCTCTAAGCTGGATACATGGCCAGAGCTTAGCCAGTATGCATTGGAGGTGCTGGCTTGCCCTGCTGCCAGTGTATTATCGGAACGTGTCTTTAGTGCCGCAGGTGGTGTACTAACAGACCGTCGCACGCGACTATCTTCCGATAATGTTGACCGGCTGACTTTTCTGAAAATGAACAAGGCCTGGATCTCCAAAGACTTTGCCATTCCTCTTACAGACTAAATTAGTGGTTGGCAACTGTATCCAGGTCTGCTGGTGTGTTCATTTTTCTACCACCTGAACTATAATCCCTTTGCTTCAACACAGCCAGTTGTCGCTCAGATGTGTCGTCTGCACAGAGAAACACACTAGCTCCTGTGTTAGTGGGGTTCAGTAATGCCAGCTGATCCCCTGCTGTGTGGACGGCAAAGTCACCAGCTCCATCAACATTCAAACCACTACTGATTTTTAACCATGCCCAACTTAGGTCTCTGGCTCCACTGTCTCTACTATTTCCCCTGACCTCCAACCCCGCCATCTACATCTCTGAAGTGGCGTCAGCACAATCTACACTTGTTCCTGTGTTCCTGTGGCTCAGTCCCATCAGTTTATCCCCTGATGTGTGTCCGGCAAGGTCTCCTGCTCTGTCCACATTCCCATAACCAGTAGTGGGAATGAGGACAGAGCTGGCGAACTTGCCGGACAAACATCAGGGGATCAACTGACGGGACTGAGCACCAGTAACACAGGAACAAGTGTAGATTGTGCTGACGCCACTTCAGAGATGTAGCTGGCGGGGTTGGAGGCCAGGGTAAATAGTAGAGACAGTGGAGCCAGAGGCCTAAGTGGAGCATGGTTAGAATCAGTAGTAGTCCACAACCTCCATAAAAACCGCTGCCCATTGGCCTCTGCATGCGGCATGCGTAATCCTGGGCTCCAACAGCTTCAGTTGGTGTTCAGAAGTGTTGTCTCCACAGAGCCAAACACCTTCGTTAGAGTGTTAGTGGGGTTCAGCACTGCCAGCTGTTCCCCTGCTGTGGAGATGGCAAGTCTCCTGCTGCCTTCACCTGCCAAAATCCAGTAGGCCCCAGCCTGCTCCTCGCCTAATCCTGGGCTCCAACAGCGTCAGTTGGTGTTCAGAAGTGTCGTCTCCACAGAGCCAAACACCTTCGTTAGAGTGTTAGTGGGGTTCAGCACTGCCAGCTGTTCCCCTGCTGTGGAGATGGCAAGTCTCCTGCTGCCTTCACCTGCCAAAATCCAGTAGGCCCCAGCCTGCTCCTCGCCTAATCCTGGGCTCCAACAGCGTCAGTTGGTGTTCAGAAGTGTCGTCTCCACAGAGCCAAACACCTTCGTTAGAGTGTTAGTGGGGTTCAGCACTGCCAGCTGTTCCCCTGCTGTGGAGATGGCAAGTCTCCTGCTGCCTTCACCTGCCAAAATCCAGTAGGCCCCAGCCTGCTCCTCGCCTAATCCTGGGCTCCAACAGCGTCAGTTGGTGTTCAGAAGTGTCGTCTCCACAGAGCCAAACACCTTCGTTAGAGTGTTAGTGGGGTTCAGCACTGCCAGCTGTTCCCCTGCTGTGGAGATGGCAAGTCTCCTGCTGCCTTCACCTGCCAAAATCCAGTAGGCCCCAGCCTGCTCCTCGCCTAATCCTGGGCTCCAACAGCATCAGTTGGTGTTCAGAAGTGTCGTCTCCACAGAGCCAAACACCTTCGTTAGAGTGTTAGTGGGGTTCAGCACTGCCAGCTGTTCCCCTGCTGTGGAGATGGCAAGTCTCCTGCTGCCTTCACCTGCCAAAATCCAGTAGGCCCCAGCCTGCTCCTCGCCTAATCCTGGGCTCCAACAGCGTCAGTTGGTGTTCAGAAGTGTCGTCTCCACAGAGCCAAACACCTTCATTAGAGTGTTAGTGGGGTTCAGCACTGCCAGCTGTTCCCCTGCTGTGAAGATGGCAAGTCTCCTGCTGCCTTCACCTGCCAAAATCCAGTAGGCCCCAGCCTGCTCCTCGCCTAATCCTGGGCTCCAACAGCGTCAGTTGGTGTTCAGAAGTGTCGTCTCCACAGAGCCAAACACCTTCGTTAGAGTGTTATTGGGGTTCAGCACTGCCAGCTGTTCCCCTGCTGTGGAGATGGCAAGTCTCCTGCTGCCTTCACCTGCCAAAATCCAGTAGGCCCCAGCCTGCTCCTCGCCTAATCCTGGGCTCCAACAGCGTCAGTTGGTGTTCAGAAGTGTCGTCTCCACAGAGCCAAACACCTTCGTTAGAGTGTTAGTGGGGTTCAGCACTGCCAGCTGTTCCCCTGCTGTGGAGATGGCAAGTCTCCTGCTGCCTTCACCTGCCAAAATCCAGTAGGCCCCAGCCTGCTCCTCGCCTAATCCTGGGCTCCAACAGCGTCAGTTGGTGTTCAGAAGTGTCGTCTCCACAGAGCCAAACACCTTCGTTAGAGTGTTAGTGGGGTTCAGCACTGCCAGCTGTTCCCCTGCTGTGGAGATGGCAAGTCTCCTGCTGCCTTCACCTGCCAAAATCCAGTAGGCCCCAGCCTGCTCCTCGCCTAATCCTGGGCTCCAACAGTGTCAGTTGGTGTTCAGAAGTGTCGTCTCCACAGAGCCAAACACCTTCGTTAGAGTGTTAGTGGGGTTCAGCACTGCCAGCTGTTCCCCTGCTGTGGAGATGGCAAGTCTCCTGCTGCCTTCACCTGCCAAAATCCAGTAGGCCACAGCCTGCTCCTCGCCTAATCCTGGGCTCCAACAGCGTCAGTTGGTGTTCAGAAGTGTCGTCTCCACAGAGCCAAACACCTTCGTTAGAGTGTTAGTGGGGTTCAGCACTGCCAGCTGTTCCCCTGCTGTGGAGATGGCAAGTCTCCTGCTGCCTTCACCTGCCAAAATCCAGTAGGCCACAGCCTGCTCCTCGCCTAATCCTGGGCTCCAACAGCGTCAGTTGGTGTTCAGAAGTGTCGTCTCCACAGAGCCAAACACCTTCGTTAGAGTGTTAGTGGAGTTCAGCACTGCCAGCTGTTCCCCTGCTGTGGAGATGGCAAGTCTCCTGCTGCCTTCACGTGCCAAAATCCAGTAGGCCACAGCCTGCTCCTCGCCTAATCCTGGGCTCCAACAGCGTCAGTTGGTGTTCAGAAGTGTCGTCTCCACAGAGCCAAACACATTCGTTCAAGTGTTAGTGGGGTTCAGCACTGCCAGCTGTTCCCCTGCTGTGGAGATGGCAAGTCTCCTGCTGCCTTCACGTGCCAAAATCCAGTAGGCCACAGCCTGCTCCTCGCCTAATCCTGGGCTCCAACAGCGTCAGTTGGTGTTCAGAAGTGTCGTCTCCACAGAGCCAAACACATTCGTTCAAGTGTTAGTGGGGTTCATCATTGCCAGCTGATCCCCTGCTGTGGAGATGGCAGTCTCTCCTGCTGTCTCCGCATTACAAAGACAGTAGGCCTCTGCCTACACCCTCCTATTTCCTGGGCTTCAACACAGCCAGTTGTAGTTCGGAAGTGCCGTCCACACGGAAAGAGATACTTGCTCCCGTGTCTCAGTGGGGTTCAGTAACGTCAGCTGATCCCCTGCTGTGTGGATGGCAGTCTCTCCTGCTGTCACCTCAATCAAAAGACAGTAGGCCTCTGCCTACACCCTCCTATTTCCTGGGCTTCAACACAGCCAGTTGTAGTTCGGAAGTGCCGTCCACACGGAAAGAGATACTTGCTCCCGTGTCTCAGTGGGGTTCAGTAACGTCAGCTGATCCCCTGCTGTGTGGATGGCAGTCTCTCCTGCTGTCACCTCAATCAAAATACAGTAGGCCTCTGCCTACACCCTCCTATTTCCTGGGCTTCAACACAGCCAGTTGTAGTTCGGAAGTGCCGTCCACACGGAAAGAGATACTTGCTCCCGTGTCTCAGTGGGGTTCAGTAACGTCAGCTGATCCCCTGCTGTGTGGATGGCAGTCTCTCCTGCTGTCACCTCAATCAAAAGACAGTAGGCCTCTGCCTACACCCTCCTATTTCCTGGGCTTCAACACAGCCAGTTGTAGTTCGGAAGTGCCATCCACACGGAAAGAGATACTTGCTCCCGTGTCTCAGTGGGGTTCAGTAACGTCAGCTGATCCCCTGCTGTGTGGATGGCAGTCTCTCCTGCTGTCACCTCAATCAAAATACAGTAGGCCTCTGCCTACACCCTCCTATTTCCTGGGCTTCAACACAGCCAGTTGTAGTTCGGAAGTGCCGTCCACACGGAAAGAGATACTTGCTCCCATGTCTCAGTGGGGTTCAGTAACGTCAGCTGATCCCCTGCTGTGTGGATGGCAGTCTCTCCTGCTGTCACCTCAATCAAAAGACAGTAGGCCTCTGCCTACACCCTCCTATTTCCTGGGCTTCAACACAGCCAGTTGTAGTTCGGAAGTGCCGTCCACACGGAAAGAGATACTTGCTCCCGTGTCTCAGTGGGGTTCAGTAACGTCAGCTGATCCCCTGCTGTGTGGATGGCAGTCTCTCCTGCTGTCACCTCAATCAAAATACAGTAGGCCTCTGCCTACACCCTCCTATTTCCTGGGCTTCAACACAGCCAGTTGTAGTTCGGAAGTGCCGTCCACACGGAAAGAGATACTTGCTCCCGTGTCTCAGTGGGGTTCAGTAACGTCAGCTGATCCCCTGCTGTGTGGATGGCAGTCTCTCCTGCTGTCACCTCAATCAAAAGACAGTAGGCCTCTGCCTACACCCTCCTATTTCCTGGGCTTCAACACAGCCAGTTGTAGTTCGGAAGTGCCGTCCACACGGAAAGAGATACTTGCTCCCGTGTCTCAGTGGGGTTCAGTAACGTCAGCTGATCCCCTGCTGTGTGGATGGCAGTCTCTCCTGCTGTCACCTCAATCAAAATACAGTAGGCCTCTGCCTACACCCTCCTATTTCCTGGGCTTCAACACAGCCAGTTGTAGTTTGGAAGTGCCGTCCACACGGAAAGAGATACTTGCTCCCGTGTCTCAGTGGGGTTCAGTAACGTCAGCTGATCCCCTGCTGTGTGGATGGCAGTCTCTCCTGCTGTCACCTCAATCAAAATACAGTAGGCCTCTGCCTACACCCTCCTATTTCCTGGGCTTCAACACAGCCAGTTGTAGTTCGGAAGTGCCGTCCACACGGAAAGAGATACTTGCTCCCGTGTCTCAGTGGGGTTCAGTAACGTCAGCTGATCCCCTGCTGTGTGGATGGCAGTCTCTCCTGCTGTCACCTCAATCAAAATACAGTAGGCCTCTGCCTACACCCTCCTATTTCCTGGGCTTCAACACAGCCAGTTGTAGTTCGGAAGTGCCGTCCACACGGAAAGAGATACTTGCTCCCGTGTCTCAGTGGGGTTCAGTAACGTCAGCTGATCCCCTGCTGTGTGGATGGCAGTCTCTCCTGCTGTCACCTCAATCAAAAGACAGTAGGCCTCTGCCTACACCCTCCTATTTCCTGGGCTTCAACACAGCCAGTTGTAGTTCGGAAGTGCCGTCCACACGGAAAGAGATACTTGCTCCCGTGTCTCAGTGGGGTTCAGTAACGTCAGCTGATCCCCTGCTGTGTGGATGGCAGTCTCTCCTGCTGTCACCTCAATCAAAATACAGTAGGCCTCTGCCTACACCCTCCTATTTCCTGGGCTTCAACACAGCCAGTTGTAGTTTGGAAGTGCCGTCCACACGGAAAGAGATACTTGCTCCCGTGTCTCAGTGGGGTTCAGTAACGTCAGCTGATCCCCTGCTGTGTGGATGGCAGTCTCTCCTGCTGTCACCTCAATCAAAATACAGTAGGCCTCTGCCTACACCCTCCTATTTCCTGGGCTTCAACACAGCCAGTTGTAGTTCGGAAGTGCCGTCCACACGGAAAGAGATACTTGCTCCCGTGTCTCAGTGGGGTTCAGTAATGTCAGCTGATCCCCTGCTGTGTGGATGGCAAAGTCTCCTGCTGCCTACACAGTCGTACCACTACTGATTTTTAACCGTGCTCCAATTAGGCCTGTGGCTCCACTGTCTCTCGTATTTCCCCTGTCCTCCAACCCTGCCAGTTACAGCTCCGAAGTGGCGTCTGCACAATCCAGACTTGTTCCTGTGTTACAGGTGTTCAGTCCGGTCAGTTAATCCCCTGATGTGTGTCCGGCAATGTCGCCTGCTCTGTCCACATTCCCATTATGGGAATGTGGACAGAGCAGGCGACATTGCCGGACACACATCAGGGGATTAACTGACCGGACTGAACACCTGTAACACAGGAACAAGTGTGGATTGTGCAGACGCCACTTCGGAGCTGTAACTGGCGGGGTTGGAGGACAGGGGAAATACGAAAATCAGTGAAGCCACAGGCCTAAGTGGAGCTTGGTTCAAATTAGTAGTCTACAACCGATCTTAAAATTTCTTCAATGCAGCCTAAGCCTGCTCCGTGCTTGTCCCTGGGCTTCAACACAGCCAGTTGTTGCTCGGAAGTGCCGTCTTCACAGAGTAAAACACTAGCTCCTGTGTTTGTGGGGTTCAGTAACGTCAGCTGTTCCCCTGCTGTTTTGATGGCAATCTGTCCTGCTGCCTCCCAATTGACAGCACATCAGGCCTCAGCCTGCTAAGTGCTTGTCCTGGGCTCCAACATCGCCAGTTGCTGCTCATAACTGACTTTGGCACGGGTACTCCCTCCTGCCCAGCTTGGTTCCAGCCCTGCCTGCTGTTTCCGGGAAGTGTCAATGTCAGTTTGCCACCCCAAGTTGCCATGTCGTGTTGCGGTTGGGTTAGCCGAGGCTAGGGTGCCAGCAGTTTAGGTGCTTCCTATGTGGACTGCGGGTTCTGGTAAGAAAGGTTTGTTCCATAGTGCCAGTAGGACAAGCACCCCCTGTAGGACTGTGTGATTCGGTAACTGCGGCCAGCTTGCGGCATGCCAACTTTGCTTTTCAGGGGTAACTTCTGATACCCCTCCGGGTTCCAGCACCGTCAGCTGGTTCTCATCAGAGCCTTTGGCCTAGGTGCCTCCATCTCGGTATCCGAGTTCCGGCAACGTCTGCTGGTCCTTGGTAGTGCTTTGTAGCACAGGTACCTCCTGCTTAGTAACCGGGTTCCAGCACCGTCAGCTGGTCCTCGGTTGTGCCATTGGCTCTTATTCCTTCTGCTGCCCCTCCGGGTGCCAGCACTGTCAGCTGGTCCTCGCTATTTCCATTTGCTCTTGCAGCTTATGCTACCCCTCCGGGTTCCAGCACCGTCAGCTGGTTCTCGTCAGAGCCTTTGGCCTAGGTGCCTCCATCTCGGTATCCGAGTTCCGGCAACGTCTGCTGGTCCTTGGTAGTGCTTTGTAGCACAGGTACCTCCTGCTTAGTAACCGGGTTCCAGCACCGTCAGCTGGTCCTCGGTAGTGCCATTGGCTCTTGTTCCTTCTGCTGCCCCTCCGGGTGCCAGTACCGTCAGCTGGTTCAAGAGGACAAAGAACAGGAAGACAACCACCAAGATGCAGAACAACAAGAGAGAGAAGACAAAGAAGCATAAAAAAAACAAAGCAGAAGAACATTAAGCATAAGACTAATACTCTGAGCAAATGATATTATCTTATTTATAAGCAGAAGAAGACTAAGCAGTGTATGGGGGTGAGTCCGTTCCTCCTCGTGGTGCCCCTGGAAAAGGCCTGCTGCTGCAGGCCAAACTGAACGCGGACAAATCCTGTTGTAAATCTTTTGTGACAGGCAGAACAGAAGGTGTAAACTTCTAACTTTTCTAGATAACAACTACAGGAATGCCTGACACAAACAAGAATATGATGAAGAAGAATAGGAAGAAGATGAATAAGCTGAATATGTAGAATAATAATTGTTGAATAAGAAGAATATGAAGAATGTAAGAAAAGGAAGAAGAAGAAGAAGAAGAAGAAGAAGAAGAATGTAAAAAAAGGAAGTAGAAGAAGAAGAAGAAGAAGAATGTAAAAAAAGGAAGTAGAAGAAGAAGAAGAAGAATGTAAAAAAAGGAAGTAGAAGAAGAAGAAGAAGAATGTAAAAAAAGGAAGTAGAAGAAGAAGACATACATGTCTGGCAAAATATAAATGAGGCTAACATAGTCAATATCTTTGTAACTCCTAACATCTTTAAAAAAAAAGTTTAATTCCTGCTATTCCATTTGATTGGGCTAAACCTCTATGGCTTTAATGTCTCCTCCACCTCCCACAATACATTCTACATTATTCTTAGTTGTTTTTCTTCATGTAGAATTAACCTACAAGGAAAGAAAGGGTTTTTTTTAATTCCGATATTTTGGCCCCATTGACTTGCATTGGTTCCCGGTATCGGAATCGGCGATACCGATACTTTTTTTAAAGATCGGCCGATCCATTCCGATCCGATATTTTCAAGTATCGGCTGGTATCGCTCAACTCTAGTTCTCAGACATCAGTCAGACATCAGAAATCAGACACCAGACATCAGACACCAGACATCTGACATCAGTTCTCAGACATCAGACATCAGACACCAGACACCAGACACCAGACATCAGACATCAGACACCAGACATCAGTTCTCAGACATCAGTCAGACATCAGACATCAGACATCAGTTCTCAGACATCAGTCAGACATCAGACATCAGACACCAGACATCAGACACCAGGCACCAGACATCAGACATCAGACATCAGTTCTCAGACATCAGACATCAGACATCAGTTCTCAGACATCAGACACCAGACATCAGACATCAGACATGAGACATCAGTTCTCAGACATCAGTCAGACATCAGACACCAGATATCAGACATCAGACATCAGTTATCAGACATCAGACATCAGTCATCAGACATCAGTTATCAGACATCAGACATCAGACATCAGTTCTCAGACATCAGACATCAGTTCTCAGACATCAGACACCATACATCAGTTCTCAGACATCAGACATCAGACATCAGTTCTCATACATCAGACATTAGACATCAGTTCTCAGACATCAGACATCAGACACCAGACATCAGACATCAGTTATCAGACACCAGACATCATTTCTCAGACATCAGTCAGACACCAGACACCAGACATCAGACACCAGACATCAAACATCAGACATCAGTTCTCAGACATCAGACATCAGTTCTCAGACATCAGACACCAGACATCAGACATCAGACATCAGTTCTCAGACATCAGACATCAGACATCAGACACCAGATATCAGACACCAGACACCAGACACCAGACATCAGACATCAGTTCTCAGACATCAGACATCAGTTCTCAGACATCAGACACCAGACATCAGTTCTCAGACATCAGACATCAGTTCTCAGACATCAGATCTCAGACATCAGTTCTCAGACATCAGTTCTCAGACATCAGTTCTCAGACATCAGACATCAGTTCTCAGACACCAGACATCAGACATCAGTTCTCAGACATCAGACACCAGACATCAGACATCAGTCAGACATCAGACATCAGTTCTCAGACACCAGTCATCAGACATCAGACATCAGACATCAGTTCACAGACATCAGTCAGACATCAGACATCAGACATCAGACACCAGACATCAGACATCAGTTCTCAGACATCAGACACCAGACATCAGACACCAGACATCAGACATCAGACATCAGACATCAGACACCAGACATCAGACATCAGTTCTCAGACATCAGTCAGACATCAGACATCAGACACCAGACATCAGACATCAGACACCAGGCACCAGACATCAGACATCAGACACCAGGCACCAGACATGAGACATCAGTTCTCAGACATCAGACATCAGACATCAGACATCAGACACCAGACATCAGACATCAGTTCTCAGACATCAGACATCAGTTCTCAGACATCAGGCATCAGACATCAGTTCTCATACATCAGACATCAGTTCTCAGACATCAGACTTCAGTTCTCAGACATCAGACATCAGTTCTCAGACATCAGACATCAGACACCAGAACTCAGACATCAGACATCAGACATCAGACACCAGACATCAGACACCAGACACCTGACATCAGACATCAGACATCAGTTCTCAGACATCAGACATCAGACATCACACATCAGTTATCAGACATCAGACATCAGACATCAGTTCTCAGACATCAGACATGAGTTCTCAGACATCAGACATCAGTTTTCAGACATCAGATATCAGTACTCAGACATCAGACATCAGACACCAGACATCAGTTATCAGACATCAGACATCAGACATCAGTTCTCAGACATCAGACATCAGACACCAGACATCACACATCAGTTATCAGACATCAGACATCAGACACCAGACATCAGTTCTCAGACATCAGACATCAGTTCTCAGACATCAGACATCAGTTCTCAGACATCAGACATCAGTTCTCAGACATCAGACATCAGACACCAGAACTCAGACATCAGACATCAGACATCAGACACCAGACACCAGACATCAGACTCCAGACACCTGACATCAGACATCAGTTCTCAGACATCAGACATCAGTTCTCAGACATCAGACATCAGTTCTCAGACATCAGATATCAGTACTCAGACATCAGACATCAGACACCAGACATCAGTTATCAGACATCAGACATCAGACATCAGTTCTCAGACATCAGACATCAGACACCAGACATCACACATCAGTTATCAGACATCAGACATCAGACACCAGACATCAGTTCTCAGACATCAGACATCAGTACTCAGACATCAGACATCAGTTCTCAGACATGAGACATCAGTTCTCAACATCAGACATCAGACACCAGAACTCAGACATCAGACATCAGACATCAGACACCAGACATCAGACACCAGACACCTGACATCAGACATCAGACATCAGTTCTCAGACATCAGACACCAGACATCAGACATCAGACATCAGTTCTCAGACATCAGACATCAGACACCAGACATCAGACATCAGACACCAGACATCAGACATCAGACATCAGACATCAGACATCAGACATCAGACATTAGTTCTCAGACATCAAACATCAGACACCAGACATCAGACATGAGTTCTCAGACATCAGACATCAGACACCAGACACCAGATATCAGACATCAGACATCAGACATCAGTTCTCAGACATCAGACATCAGACATCAGTTTTCAGACATCAGACATCAGACATCAGACATCAGACACCAGACATCAGACACCAGACATCAGACATCAGTTCTCAGACATCATACATCAGACATCAGTTCTCAGACATCAGACATCAGTTCTCAGACATCAGCTCTCAGACACCAGACATCAGACATCAGTTCTCAGACATCAGACACCAGACATCAGACATCAGTTCTCAGACATCAGTCAGACATCAGACACCAGACATCAGTTCTCAGATATCAGTTCTCAGACACCAGACATCAGACACCAGACATCAGACATCAGTTCACAGACATCAGACATCAGTTCTCAGACATCAGACACCAGACATCAGACATCAGTTCACAGACATCAGACATCAGTTCTCAGACATCAGACACCAGACATCAGACATCAGTTCTCAGACATCAGACACCAAAAATCAGACATCAGACATCAGACACCAGTCATCAGACATCAGACATCAGGCATCAGACATCAGACACCAGACATCAGACATCAGACACCAGACATTAGACATCAGACATCAGACACCAGACACCAGACATCAGTCAGACACCAGACATCAGACACCAGACATCAGTAAGACATCAGACATCAGTTCTCAGACATCAGACATCAGTTATCAGACATCAGACATCAGTTCTCAGACATCAGACACAAGACATCAGACACCAGACATCAGACATCAGACATCAGTTCTCAGACATCAGACATCAGACATCAGACACCAGACATCAGACATCAGACACCAGACATCAGACATCAGACATTAGTTTTCAGACATCAGACATCAGTTCTCAGACATCAGACATCAGACGCCAGACACCAGACATCAGACATGAGACATCAGACACCAGACATCAGTTCTCAGACATCAGACATCAGTTCTCAGACATCAGACATCAGATGCCAGACACCAAACATCAGACATCAGACACCAGACATCAGACATTAGTTCTCAGACATCAGACATCAGACAATAGTTCTCAGACATCAGACATCAGACACCAGACATCAGACATCAGACATCAGACACCAGACACCAGACACCAGACATCAGACATGAGACATCAGACACCAGACATCAGTTCTCAGACATCAGACATCAGTTCTCAGACATCAGACATCAGACATCAGACACCAGACACCAGACATCAGACATCAGACACCAGACATGAGACATCAGACACCAGACATCAGACACCAGACATCAGACATCAGACATCAGACACCAGACATCATTCATCAGACATCAGACACCAGACACCAGACATCAGACACCAGACATCAGACATCATTTCTCAGACATCAGTTCTCAGACATCAGACATCAGACATCAGACACCAGACATCAGACATCAGACACCAGACATCAGACATCAAACATCAGTTCTCAGACATCAGACATCAGACATCAGTTCTCAGACATCAGACATCAGTTCTCAGACATCAGACATCAGACACCAGACATAAGACATCAGACATTAGACACCAGACATCAGACATCAGACATCAGACATCAGACACCAGACATCAGACATCAGACATCAGTTCTCAGACATCAGACATCAGACACCAGACATCAGACATCAGACATTAGACACCAGACATCAGACATCAGACATCGGACACCAGACATCAGACATCAGACATTAGACACCAGACATCAGACATCAGACATCAGTTCTCAGACATCAGTTCTCAGACATCAGACATCAGACACCAGTTCTCAGACATCAGACATCAGACACCAGACATCAGACATCAGACACCAGACATCAGACATCAGACACCAGACATCAGACACCAGACATCAGACACCAGACATCAGACATCTGACATCAGACATCAGACATCAGACATTAGTTTTCAGACATCAGACATCAGTTCTCAGACATTAGACACCAGACATCAGACATCAGACACCAGACATCAGACATCAGACATCAGTTCTCAGACACCAGACATCAGACATCAGTTCTCAGACATCAGACATCAGACACCAGACATTAGTTTTCAGACATCAGACATCAGTTCTCAGACATCAGACACCAGACATCAGACACCAGACATCAGACACCAGACATCAGTTCTCAGACTTCAGACATCAGACACCAGACATCAGACACCAGGAACCAGACATCAGACACCAGGCACCAGACATCAGACATCAGACATCAGTTCTCAGGCATCAGACATCAGTTCTCAGACATCAGACATCAGACATCAGACACCAGACATCAGACACCAGACACCAGCCATCAGACATCAGACATCAGACACCAGACATCAGACATCAGTTCTCAGACATCAGACATCAGACATCAGACACCAGACATCAGACATCAGTTCTCAGACACGAGACATAAGACATCAGACATCAGTTCTCAGACATCAGACATCAGACATCAGACACCAGACATCAGACACCAGACATCAGACACCAGACATCAGACATCAGACACCAGACACCAGACACCAGACATCAGACACCAGACATCAGACATCAGTTCTCAGACATCAGACATCAGTTCTCAGACATCAGACATCAGACACCAGACACCAGACATCATTCATCAGACATCAGACACCAGACATCAGACATCAGTTCTCAGACATCAGACATCAGTTCTCAGGCACCAGACATCAGACATCAGTTATCAGACACCAGACATCAGACACCAGACATCAGACATCAGTTCTCAGACATCAGACATCAGACATCAGACACCAGACATCAGACATCAGACACCAGACATCAGACACCAGACATCAGACATCAGACACCAGACATCAGACATTAGACACCAGACATCAGACATCAGACATCAGACATCAGTTCTCAGACATCAGACATCAGTTCTCAGACATCAGACATCAGACACCAGACACCAGACATCAGACACCAGACATCAGACATCAGTTCTCAGACATCAGACATCAGTTCTCAGACATCAGACACCAGACATCAGACATCAGACATCAGACATCAGTTCTCAGACATCAGACATCAGACATCAGACACCAGACATCAGACATCAGTTCTCAGACATCAGACATCAGTTCTCAGACACCAGACATCAGACATCAGACATCAGACACCAGACATCAGACACCAGACATCAGATATCAGTTCTCAGACATCAGACATCAGACATCAGACACCAGTCATCAGACATCAGACACCAGACATCAGACACCAGACATCAGACACCAGACACCAGACATCAGACATTAGACACCAGACATCAGACATCAGACATCAGACATCAGTTCTCAGACATCAGACATCAGTTCTCAGACATCAGACATCAGACACCAGACACCAGACATCAGACACCAGACATCAGACATCAGTTCTCAGACATCAGACATCAGTTCTCAGACATCAGACACCAGACATCAGACATCAGACATCAGACATCAGTTCTCAGACATCAGACATCAGACATCAGACACCAGACATCAGACATCAAACACCAGACATCAGACATCAGACACCAGACATCAGACATCAGACATCAGTCAGACACCAGACATCAGACACCAGACATCAGACACCAGACATCAGTCAGACATCAGACATCAGACATCAGTTATCAGACATCAGACATCAGTTCTCAGACATCAGACATCAGTTCTCAGACATCAGACACCAGACATCAGACATCAGACATCAGACATCAGACACCAGACACCAGACACCAGACACCAGACACCAGACATCAGACACCAGACATCAGACATCAGACATCAGACATCACACACCAGACATCAGACATCAGACACCAGACATCAGACATCAGTTCTCAGACATCAGACATCAGACATCACACACCAGACATCAGACATCAGACATCAGACACCAGACATCAGTTATCAGACATCAGTCAGACAACAGACATCAGTTAGACACCAGACATCAGACACCAGACATCAGTCAGACATCAGACATCAGTCAGACATCAGACATCAGACATCAGTTCTCAGGCATCAGACATCAGTTCTCAGACATCAGACATCAGACATCAGACACCAGACATCAGACATCAGACATCAGTTCTCAGACATCAGACACCAGACACCAGACATCAGACATGAGTTCTCAGACATCAGACATCAGACACCAGACATCAGACATCAGACATCAGACATCATTTCTCAGACATCAGACATCAGTTTTCAGACATCAGACATCAGACATCAGACATCAGACACCAGACATCAGACATCAGACATCAGACATCAGTTCTCAGACATCATACATCAGACATCAGTTCTCAGACATCAGACATCAGTTCTCAGACATCAGTTCTCAGACACCAGACATCAGACATCAGTTCTCAGACATCAGACACCAGACATCAGACATCAGTTCTCAGACATCAGTCAGACATCAGACATCAGACACCAGACATCAGTTCTCAAATATCAGTTCTCAGACACCAGACATCAGACACCAGAAATCAGACATCAGTTCACAGACATCAGACATCAGTTCTCAGACATCAGACACCAGACATCAGACATCAGTTCTCAGACATCAAACACCAGAAATCAGACATCAGACATCAGACACCAGTCATCAGACATCAGACATCAGGCATCAGACATCAGACACCAGACATCAGACATCAGACACCAGACACCAGACATCAGACATCAGACACCAGACACCAGACACCAGACATCAGTCAGACACCAGACATCAGTCAGACATCAGACATCAGTTCTCAGACATCAGACATCAGTTATCAGACATCAGACATCAGTTCTCAGACATCAGACACCAGACATCAGACACCAGACATCAGACATCAGACACCAGACATCAGACATCAGACATCAGTTCTCAGACATCAGACATCAGACACCAGACATCAGACATCAGACACCAGACATCAGACATCAGACATCAGACATTAGTTTTCAGACATCAGACATCAGTTCTCAGACATCAGACATCAGACGCCAGACACCAGACATCAGACATCAGACATCAGACACCAGACATCAGTTCTCAGACATCAGACATCAGTTCTCAGACATCAGACATCAGATGCCAGACACCAGACATCAGACATCAGACACCAGACATCAGACATCAGTTCTCAGACATCAGACATCAGACACCAGACATCAGACACCAGACACCAGACATCAGACACCAGACACCAGACACCAGACATCAGACACCAGACATCAGACATCAGACATCAGACACCAGACATCAGTCATCAGACATCAGACATCAGACATGAGTTCTCAGACATCAGACAGCAGACACCAGACACCAGACATCAGACACCAGACATCAGACATCAGACATCAGTTTTCAGACATCAGTCAGACATCAGACATCAGACATCAGACATCAGTTCTCAGACATCAGACATCAGTTCTCAGACATCAGACATCAGACACCAGACACCATACATCAGACATCAGACCTCAGACATCAGACATCAGACACCAGACACCATACATCAGACACCAGACACCAGACATCAGACATCAGTTCTCAGACATCAGACATCAGACATCAGTTCTCAGACATCAGACATCAGACATCAGACACCAGACATCAGACATCAGACATCAGACACCAGACATCAGAGATCAGTTCTCAGACATCAGACATCAGTTCTCAGACATCAGACATCAGTTCTCAGACATCAGACACCAGACATCAGACATCAGACATCAGACATCAGTTCTCAGACATCAGACATCAGACACCAGACATCAGACACCAGACATCAGACATCAGACATCAGACATCAGTTCTCAGACATCAGACATCAGTTCTCAGACTTCAGACATCAGACACCAGACATCAGACACTAGGAACCAGACATCAGACACCAGGCACCAGACATCAGACACCAGACATCAGACATCAGTTCTCAGACATCAGACATCAGACATCAGACATCAGACATCAGACACCAGACATCAGACATCACACACCAGACATCAGACACCAGACATCAGACATCAGACATCAGTTCTCAGACATCAGACATCAGACATCAGACACCAGACATCAGACATCAGACACCAGACATCAGACATCAGACATCAGACACCAGACATCAGACACCAGGTACCAGACATCAGACACCAGGTACCAGACATCAGTCATCAGACATCAGACATCAGACATCAGTTCTCAGACATCAGACATCAGTTCTCAGACATCAGACATCAGACATCAGACACCAGACATCAGACATCAGACATCAGTTCTCAGACATCAGACATCAGACACCAGACATCAGACATCAGTTCTCAGACATCAGACACCAGACATCAGACATCAGACATCAGACACCAGACACCAGACATCAGACATCAGTTCTCAGACATCAGACATCAGACATCAGTTCTCAGACGTCAGACATCAGTTCTCAGACATCAGACATCAGTTACCAGACACCAGACATCAGACATCAGACATCAGACACCAGACATCAGACATCAGTTAACAGACACCAGACATCAGACATCAGTTCTCAGACATCAGTCAGACACCAGACATCAGACATCAGTTCTCAGACATCAGTCAGACACCAGACATCAGACATCAGTTCTCAGACATCAGACATCAGACACCAGACATCAGACATGAGTTATCAGACATCAGACATCAGTTCTCAGACATTAGACATCAGTTCTCAGACATCAGACATCAGACATCAGACATGAGTTCTCAGACATCAGACACCAAACATCAGACACCAGACATCAAACATCAGTTATCAGACATCAGACATCAGACATCAGTTCTCAGACATCAGACATCAGACACCAGACATCAGACATCAGACATCAGACACCAGACACCAGACATCAGTTCTCAGACACCAGACATCAGACACCAGACATCAGACATCAGACATCAGACACCAGACACCAGACATCAGACACCAGACATCAGTTCTCAGACATCAGACATCAGTTCTCAGATATCAGACAACAGTTCTCAGACATCAGATATGAGACACCAGACATCAGACATCAGTTCTCAGACATCAGACATCACTTCTCAGACATCAGACACCAGACATCAGACACCAGACACCAGACATCAGACATCAGACATCAGACATCAGTTCTCAGACATCAGACATCAGACATCAGACACCAGACATCAGTTCTCAGACATCAGACATGAGACATCAGTTCTCAGACATCAGACATCAGACATCAGACACCAGACATCAGTTCTCAGACATCAGACATCAGTTCTCAGATATCAGACAACAGTTCTCAGACATCAGACATCAGACATCAGTTCTCAGACATCAGACATCAGACACCAGACATCAGACACCAGACACCAGACATCAGACACCAGACACCAGACACCAGACATCAGTTCTCAGACATCAGTTCTCAGACATCAGACATCAGTTCTCAGACATCAGACATCAGTTCTCAGACACCAGACATCAGACATCAGTTCTCAGACATCAGACATCAGACATCAGACACCAGACATCAGACATCAGACACCAGACACCAGACATCAGACATCAGACACCAGACATCAGTTCTCAGACATCAGACATCAGTTCTCAGACATCAGACATCAGTTCTCAGACATCAGATATCAGACACCAGACATCAGACATCAGACATCAGACACCAGACATCAGACATCAGTTCTCAGACATCTGACACCAGACATCAGACACCAGACATCAGACACCAGACATCAGACATCAGTTCTCAGACATCAGACATGAGTTCTCAGACATCAGACAATAGTTCTCACACATCAAACATCAGACACCAAACATCAGACATGAGTTCTCAGACATCAGACATCAGACATCAGACACCAGACATCAGACATCAGACATCAGACATCAGACACCAGACACCAGACATCAGACATCAGACATCAGACACCAGACATCAGACATCAGACATCAGACATCAGTTCTCAGACATCAGACATCAGACATCAGACACCAGACATCAGACATCAGTTCTCAGACATCAGACATCAGTTCTCAGACATCAGACATCAGACACCAGACACCAGACATCAGACACCAGACATCAGACATCAGTTCTCAGACATCAGACACCAGACATCAGTTCTCAGACATCAGACATCAGTTCTCAGACATCAGACATCAGACATCAGTTCTCAGACATGAGACATCAGACATCAGACATCAGACATCAGTTCTCAGACATCAGACACCAGACATCAGTTCTCAGAAATCAGACATCAGTTCTCAGACATCAGACATCAGTTCCCAGACACCAGACATCAGGCATCAGACACCAGACATCAGACACCAGACATCAGACATCAGACACCAGACATCAGACATCAGACACCAGACACCAGACATCAGACACCAGACATCAGTTATTAGACACCAGACATCAGACACCAGACATCAGACATCAGACATCAGACATCAGTCAGACACCAGACATCAGACATCAGTCATACACCAGACATCAGTCACCAGACATCAGACATCATTTCTCAGACATCAGTCAGACATCAGACATCAGACACCAGACATCAGACACCAGACATGAGTTCTCAGACATCAGACATCAGTTATAAGACATCAGACATCAGACATCAGTTATCAGACATCAGACATCAGTTCTCAGACATCAGACATCAGACATCAGTTCTCAGACATCAGACATCAGACATCAGTTCTCAGACATCAGACATCAGTTCTCAGACATCAGACATCAGACATCAGAAATCAATTCTCAGACATCAGACATCAGACACGAGACATGAGACATCACACATCAAACATCAGTTCTCAGACATCAGTCAGACATCATACATCAGACATCAGACACCAGACATCAGACATCAGACACCAGCCATCAGACACCAGAAATCAGACATCAGTTCTCAGACATCAGTCAGACATCAGACATCAGACATCAGACATCAGTTCTCAGACTTCAGACATCAGACGCCAGACACCAGACATCAGACACCAGACATCAGTTCTCAGACATCAGACATCAGTTCTCAGACATCAGTTCTCAGACATCAGAACTCATACATCAGTTCTCAGACATCAGACACCAGACATCAGACACCAGACATCAGTTCTCAGACATCAGACACCAGACATCAGACATCAGACACCAGTCATCAGACATCAGTTCTCAGACATAAGACATCAGTTCTCAGACATCAGACATCAGTTCTCAGACATCAGACATCAATTCTCAGACATCAGACATCAGACTCCAGACATCAGACATCAGACATCAGACACCAGACATCAGACATCAGACATCAGACATCAGACATCAGTTCTCAGACATCAGACATCAGACATCAGTTCTCAGACATCAGACATCAGACACCAGACATCAGACACCAGACATCAGACATCAAACATCAGACATCAGACATCAGACATCAGTTCTCAGACATCAGACATCAGACACCAGACATCAGACATCAGACTTCAGACATCAGACACCAGACACCAGACATCAGTTCTCAGACATCAGACATCAGACACCAGACACCAGACATCAGACATCAGACACCAGACATCAGTTCTCAGACATCAGACATCCGTTCTCAGATATCAGACAACAGTTCTCAGACATCAGATATCAGACACCAGACATCAGACATCAGTTCTCAGACATCAGACATCACTTCTCAGACATCAGACATCAGACTCCAGACATCAGACATCAGACATCAGACACCAGACACCAGACATCAGACATCAGACAAGAGACATCAGTTCTCAGACATCAGACATCAGTTCTCAGACATCTGACATCAGACACCAGACATCAGACATCAGACACCAGTCATCAGACATCAGTTCTCAGACATCAGACATCAGTTCTCAGACATCAGACATCAGTTCTCAGACATCAGACATCAGTTCTCAGACATCAGACATCAGACTCCAGACATCAGACATCAGACATCAGACATCAGACATCAGACATCAGTTATCAGACATCAGACATCAGTTCTCAGACATCAGACATCAGTTCTCAGACATCAGACATCATACACCAGACATCAGACACCAGACATCAGACATCAAACATCAGTTCTCAGACATCAGTCAGACATCAGACACCAGACGTCAGACATCAGACACCAGACATCAGACACCAGACATCAGACATCAGACACCAGACATCAGACATCAGACACCAGACATCAGACATCAGTTCTCAGTCATCAGACACCAGACATCAGACATCAGACACCAGACATCAGACATCAGACATCAGTTCTCAGACATCAGACATCAGTTCTCAGACATCAGACATCAGTTACCAGACACCAGTCATCAGACATCAGACACCAGACATCAGACATCAGTTAACAGACACCAGACATCAGTCAGACACCAGACATCAGACATCAGACATCAGACATCAGTTCTCAGACATCAGACATCAGACACCAGACATCAGACATCAGTTATCAGACATCAGTTCTCAGACATCAGACATCAGACATCAGTTCTCAGACGTCAGTCAGACATCAGACATCAGTTCTCAGCCATCAGACATCAGATATCAGTTCTCAGACATCAGATATCAGACATCAGTTCTCAGACGTCAGTCAGACATCAGACATCAGACATCAGTTCTCAGCCATCAGACATCAGACATCAGTTCTCAGACATCAGTTCTCAGACATCAGACATCAGACATCAGTTCTCAGACATCAGATATCAGACCCCAGACACCAGACATCAGACATCAGACACCAGACACCAGACACCAGACATCAGACATCAGACATCAGTTCTCAGACATCTGACATCAGACACCAGACATCAGACACCAGACATCAGACACCAGACATCAGTTATCAGACACCAGACATCAGACATCAGACATCAGACACCAGACATCAGACACCAGACATCAGTTCTCAGACATCAGACTTCAGACATAAGTTCTCAGACATCAGTTCTCAGACATTAGTTCTCAGACATCAGACATCAGACATCAGTTCTCAGACATCAGACATCAGTTCTCAGATATCAGACATCAGTTCCCAGACACCAGACTTCAGACATCAGACACCAGACATCAGACATCAGACATCAGCCACCAGACATCACACACCAGACACCAGACATCAGACATCAGACACCAGACATCAGACATCAGACACCAGACACCAGATATCAGACATCAGTTATCAGACACCAGACATCAGACATCAGTTCTCAGACATCAGTCAGACTCCAGACATCAGACATCAGTCAGACACCAGACATCAGACACCAGACATCAGACATCAGACACCAGACATGAGTTCTCAGACATCAGACACCAGACATCAGTTATCAGACATCAGACATCAGACATCAGTTATCAGACATCAGACATCAGTTCTCAGACATCAGGTCTCAGACATCAGTTATCAGTTCTCAGACATCAGACATCAGACACCAGACATCACACATCAGTTCTCAGACATCAGACATCAGACACCAGACATCAGACATCAGACATCAGACATCAGTTCTCAGACATCAGACATCAGTTCTCAGACATCAGACATCAGTTCTCAGACATCAGACACCATACATCAGTTCTCAGACATCAGACATCAGACATCAGTTCTCAGACATCAGATATCAGACACCAGACACCAGACATCAGACATCAGACACCAGACACCAGACACCAGACATCAGACATCAGACATCAGTTCTCAGACATCTGACATCAGACACCAGACATCAGACACCAGACATCAGACACCAGACATCAGTTATCAGACACCAGACATCAGACATCAGACACCAGACATCAGACACCAGACATCAGACACCAGACATCAGTTCTCAGACATCAGACTTCAGACATAAGTTCTCAGACATCAGTTCTCAGACATCAGTTCTCAGACATCAGACATCAGACATCAGTTCTCAGACATCAGACATCAGTTCTCAGATATCAGACATCAGTTCCCAGACACCAGACTTCAGACATCAGACACCAGACATCAGACATCAGACATCAGCCACCAGACATCACACACCAGACACCAGACATCAGACACCAGACATCAGACATCAGACACCAGACACCAGATATCAGACATCAGTTATCAGACACCAGACATCAGACATCAGTTCTCAGACATCAGTCAGACTCCAGACATCAGACATCAGTCAGACACCAGACATCAGACACGAGGCATCAGACATCAGACACCAGACATGAGTTCTCAGACATCAGACACCAGACATCAGTTATCAGACATCAGACATCAGACATCAGTTATCAGACATCAGACATCAGTTCTCAGACATCAGGTCTCAGACATCAGTTATCAGTTCTCAGACATCAGACATCAGACACCAGACATCACACATAAGTTCTCAGACATCAGACACCAGACATCAGACATCAGACATCAGTTCTCAGACATCAGACATCAGTTCTCAGACATCAGACATCAGTTCTCAGACATCAGACACCATACATCAGTTCTCAGACATCAGACATCAGACATCAGTTCTCAGACATCAGACATCAGTTCTCAGACACCAGACATCAGACACCAGACATCAGACATCAGTTCTCAGACATCAGACACCAGACATCAGTTATCAGACATCAGACATCAGACAATAGTTCTCAGACATCAAACATCAGACACCAGATATCAGACATGAGTTCTCAGACATCAGACACCAGACACCAGACATCAGACATCAGTTCTCAGACATCAGACATCTGACATCAGTTATCAGACATCAGACATCAGACATCAGTTCTCAGACATCTGGCATCAGACACCAGACATCAGACATCAGACATCAGACACCAGACACCAGACATCAGACATCAGACATCAGACAACAGACATCAGTTCTCAGACATCAGACATCAGTTCTCAGACATCAGACATCAGACATCAGTTCTCAGACATCAGACACCAGACATCAGACATCAGACATCAGACACCAGACATCAGACATCAGTTCTCAGACATCAGTTATCAGACATCAGACATCAGTTCTCAGACATCAGTCAAACACCAGACATCAGAAATCAGACATCAGATAGACATCAGACATCAGACATTAGACATCAGACACCAGACATCAGACATCAGACACCAGACATCAGTTATCAGACACCAGACATCAGACATCAGACATCAGACACCAGACATCAGACATCAGACATCAGTTCTCAGACATCAGTTATCAGACATCAGACATCAGACATCAGTTCTCAGACATCAGTCAAACACCAGACATCAGAAATCAGACATCAGATAGACATCAGACATCAGACATTAGACATCAGACACCAGACATCAGACATCAGACACCAGACATCAGTTATCAGACATCAGACACCAGACATCAGACATCAGACATCAGACATCAGTTCTCAGACATCAGACATCAGACATCAGTTCTCAGACATCAGACATCAGACAATAGTTCTCAGACATCAAACATCAGACACCAGACATCAGACATGAGTTCTCAGACATCAGACACCAGACACCAGACATCAGACATCAGTTCTCAGACATCAGACATCTGACATCAGTTATCAGACATCAGACATCAGACATCAGTTCTCAGACATCTGGCATCAGACACCAGACATCAGACATCAGACATCAGACACCAGACACCAGACATCAGACATCAGACAACAGACATCAGTTCTCAGACATCAGACATCAGTTCTCAGACATCAGACATCAGACATCAGTTCTCAGACATCAGACACCAGACATCAGACATCAGACACCAGACATCAGACATCAGACATCAGTTCTCAGACATCAGTTATCAGACATCAGACATCAGACATCAGTTCTCAGACATCAGTCAAACACCAGACATCAGAAATCAGACATCAGATAGACATCAGACATCAGACATTAGACATCAGACACCAGACATCAGACATCAGACACCAGACATCAGTTATCAGACACCAGACATCAGACATCAGTTCTCAGACATCAGACATCAGTTCTCAGACATCAGACACCATACATCAGTTCTCAGACATCAGACATCAGACATCAGTTCTCATACATCAGACATCAGACATCAGTTCTCAGACATCAGACATCAGACACCAGAGATCAGACATCAGTTATCAGACACCAGACATCAGACATCAGTTCTCAGACATCAGTCAGACACCAGACATCAGACATCAGACACCAGACATCAGACATCAGACACCAGACATCAGACATCAGACATCAGTCATACATGAGACATCAGACACCAGACATCAGACATCAGTTATCAGACATCAGACATCAGACACCATACACCAGACACCAGACATCAGTTCTCAGACATCAGACATCAGTTCTCAGACATCAGACATCAGACACCGGACATCAGACACCAAACATCAGACACCAGACATCAGACATCAGTTCTCAGACATCAGACATCAGTTCTCAGACACCAGACATCAGACACCAGACATCAGACATCAGTTCTCAGACATCAGACACCAGACATCAGACATCAGACATCAGTTCTCAGACATCAGACATCAGTTCTCAGACATCAGACATCAGACATCAGTTCTCAGACATCAGTCAGACATCAGAAATCAGACACCAGACATCAGACACCAGACATCTGACATCAGTTCTCAGACATCAGACACCAGACACCAGACACCAGACATCAGACATCAGACATCAGACACCAGACATCAGTTCTCAGACATCAGTGAGACATCAGACATCAGACATCAGTTCTCAGACATCAGTCAGACATCAGACATCAGACACCAGACATCAGACACCAGGCACCAGACATCAGACATCAGTTCTCAGACATCAGACATCAGACATCAGTTCTCAGACATCAGACACCAGACATCAGACATCAGACATCAGACATCAGACATCAGTCATCAGACATCAGACATCAGTCATCAGACATCAGTTATCAGACATCAGACATCAGACATCAGTTCTCAGACATCAGACATCAGTTCTCAGACATCAGACACCATACATCAGTTCTCAGACATCAGACATCAGTTATCATACATCAGACATCAGACATCAGTTCTCAGACATCAGACATCAGACAACAGACATCAGACATCAGTTATCAGACATCAGACATCATTTCTCAGACATCAGTCAGACACCAGACACCAGACATCAGACACCAGAGATCAAACATCAGACATCAGTTCTCAGACATCAGACATCAGTTCTCAGACATCAGACATCAGACATCAGACATCAGACATCAGTTCTCAGACATCAGACATCAGACATCAGACACCAGACTTCAGACACCAGACATCAGACACCAGACACCAGACATCAGACATCAGTTCTCAGACATCTGACATCAGTTCTCAGACATCAGACACCAGACATCAGTTCTCAGACATCAGACATCAGTTCTCAGACATCAGATCTCAGACATCAGTTCTCAGACATCAGTTCTCAGAAATCAGACATCAGTTCTCAGACACAAGACATCAGACATCAGTTCTCAGACATCAGACACCAGACATCAGACATCAGTCAGACATCAGACACCAGACATCAGACATCAGTTCTCAGACACCAGTCATCAGACATCAGACATCAGACATCAGTTCTCAGACATCAGTCAGACATTAGACATCAGACATCAGACACCAGACATCAGACATCAGTTCTCAGACATCAGACACCAAACATCAGACACCAGACATCAGACATCAGACATCAGACACCAGACATCAGACATCAGTTCTCAGACATCAGTCAGACATCAGACATCAGACACCAGACATCAGACATCAGTTCTCAGACATCAGACATCAGACATCAGTTCTCAGACATCAGACATCAGAGATCATACTTCAGACATCAGACATCAGACATCAGACACCAGACATCAGACATCAGACATCAGTTCTCAGACATCAGACATCAGTTCTCAGACATCAGGCATCAGACATCAGTTCTCATACATCAGACATCAGTTCTCAGACATCAGACATCAGTTCTCAGACATCAGACATCAGTTCTCAGACATCAGACATCAGACACCAGAACTCAGATATCAGACATCAGACATCAGACACCAGACATCAGACATCAGTAGTGTTGAGCATTCCGATACCGCAAGTATCGGGTATCGGCCGATACTTGCTGTATCGGAATTCCGATACCGACTTCCGATATTTTTTCAATATCGGAATTCGGCATCGGAATCGGAAGTTCAGTTGATTGACGGCCTGACGTCATCATGATGCGCGGTGTGTGCGCATCATGATGCGCCGTCATTTCGGGCCTTCCGGGGGTCTCTGCCGGCCTGCCGGGGGGCTGTGCCGGCCTGCCGGGGGGCTGTGTGGACTGCCCGGGGTCTGTACCGGCCTGCCGGGGGGCTGTGCCGGCCTGCCGGTGGTCTGTGCACCCTGTGGGGGTCTGTACCGGCCTGCCGGGGGGCTGTGCCGGCCTGCCGGGGGGGCTGTGCTGATGTCCGGGGGTCTGTGCAAGCATCGTCCGATGGGACTACAAGTCCCATCGGGCGATGCCTGCTACCATGACAGTGATTGACACATTAGCCAATGATGGGACAGTAGTAGTCCCATCATCCGGCTAATGTGTTAAATGTTAAAAAAAAAAAAAAAAAAATACTACATACATACTACATGCATGCTACATACATACTACATGCTACATACATACTACATACATGCTACATACATACTACATGCATGCTACATACATACTACATGCATGCTACATACATACTACATATATACTACATACATACTACATACATACTGCATGCTACATACATACTACATACTACATATATACTACATGCATGCTACATACATACTACATATATACTACATGCATGCTACATACATACTACATGCTACATACATACCACATATATACTACATACATACTACATATATACTGCATGCTACATACATACTACATATATACTACATGCATGCTACATACATACTACATGCTATATACATACCACATACATACTACATACATACTACATACATACTACATGCTACATACATACCACATATATACTACATACATACAATACATTCATACAATACATACATAGACATACAGTACATATAACATAGAGTAACATACTTACCAATACTTGTCACATTGTTCCCCGAAGCCATTGTCGTCTACGGAATAAATATTAACATAACAAACCACAAAAATACTCACCCACGATCCGAAGCAGTCCACGAGTGTGTCCCACGACGATCTTGGGTAGAGAACTGCAGCATCGGATGATGCTGCCGTTCTCTACGGGCTGCAGGAATCCAATGACGGAAGGTAGGTATCCTTCCGCACTGTATTCCTCCGCCACTTAAAAAAAAAAAAGTCCCTAGTCTCACTTTATGCCATTGCTGTGTGGGAAATTCCCACACAGCAATGGCATAAAGTGAGACTAGGGACTTTTTTTTTTTAAGTGGCGGAGGAATACAGTGCGGAAGGATACCTACCTTCCGTCATTGGATTCCTGCAGCCCGTAGAGAACGGCAGCATCATCCGATGCTGCCGTTCTCTACCCAAGATCGTCGTGGGACACACTCGTGGACTGCTTCGGATCGTGGGTGAGTATTTTTGTGGTTTGTTATGTTAATATTTATTCCGTAGACGACAATGGCTTCGGGGAACAATGTGACAAGTATTGGTAAGTATGTTACTCTATGTTATATGTACTGTATGTCTATGTATGTATTGTATGAATGTATTGTATGTATGTAGTATATATGTGGTATGTATGTAGCATGTAGTATGTATGTAGTATGTATGTAGCATGCATGTAGCATGTAGTATGTATGTAGCATGCATGTAGTATATATGTAGTATGTATGTAGCATGCATGTAGTATATATGTAGTATGTATGTAGCATGTAGTATGTATGTAGTATGTATGTAGTATGTATGTAGTATGTATGTAGTATGTATGTGGTATGTATGTAGCATGTAGTATGTATGTAGCATGCATGTAGTATATATGTAGTATGTATGTAGCATGCAGTATATATGTAGTATGTATGTAGTATATATGTGGTATGTATGTAGCATGTAGTATGTATGTAGCATGCATGTAGTATATATGTAGTATGTATGTAGCATGCAGTATATATGTAGTATGTATGTAGTATATATGTGGTATGTATGTAGCATGTAGTATGTATGTAGCATGCATGTAGTATATATGTAGTATGTATGTAGCATGTAGTATGTATGCAGTATGTATGTAGTATGTATGTAGTATGTATGTAGTATGTATGTGGTATGTATGTAGCATGTAGTATGTATGTAGCATGCATGTAGTATATATGTAGTATGTATGTAGCATGCAGTATATATGTAGTATGTATGTAGTATATATGTGGTATGTATGTAGCATGTAGTATGTATGTAGCATGCATGTAGTATATATGTAGTATGTATGTGGTATGTATGTAGCATGTAGTATGTATGTAGTATGTATGTAGTATGTATGTGGTATGTATGTAGCATGCAGTATGTATGTAGCATGCATGTAGTATATATGTAGTATGTATGTAGTATGTATGTAGTATGTAGTATGAATGTAGCATGTATGTAGTATGCATGTTGTATGTATGTAGCATGTAATTTTTTTTTTTTTTTTTTTTTTTACATTTAACACATTAGCCGGATGATGGGACTACTACTGTCCCATCATTGGCTAATGTGTCAATCACTGTCATGGTAGCAGGCATCGCCCGATGGGACTTGTAGTCCCATCGGACGATGCCTGCACAGCCCCCCGGAGCCTGCACAGCCCCCCGGCAGGCCGGCACAGCCCCCCGGCAGGCCGGCACAGCCCCCCGGAGCCGGCACAGCCCCCCGGCAGGCCGGCACAGCCCCCCGGCAGGCCGGCACAGACCACCGGCAGGCCGGCACAGCCCCCCGGCAGGCCGGCACAGCCCCCCGGCAGGCCGGCACAGCCCCCCGGAGCCTGCACAGACCACCGGCAGGCCGGCACAGACCACCGGAGCCTGCACAGACCCCCTGGCAGGCCGGCACAGCCCCCCGAAAGGCCCGTACAGACCCCAGAGAGGCTGTACAAGGGCAGGAAAGGGTTTTTCTTATTCCGATACCGGAAGTCCCATAGACTTGAATGGGACTTCCGGTATCGGAATCGGCGATACCGATACTTTTTTTAAAGATCGGCCGATACCATCCGATACGATACTTTGAAGTATCGGACGGTATCGCTCAACTCTAGACATCAGACATCAGTTCTCAGACATCAGACATCAGTTCTCAGACATCAGACATCAGTTCTCAGACATCAGATATCAGTACTCAGACATCAGACACCAGACATCACACATCAGTTCTCAGACATCAGACATCAGACACCAGACATCACACATCAGTTATCAGACATCAGACATCAGACACCAGACATCAGTTCTCAGACATCAGACATCAGTTCTCAGACATCAGACATCAGTTCTCAGACATCAGACATCAGTTCTCAGACATCAGACATCAGACACCAGACATCAGTTATCAGACATCAGACATCAGACATCAGTTCTCAGACATCAGACATCAGACATCACACATCAGTTATTAGACATCAGACATCAGACATCAGTTCTCAGACATCAGACATCAGACACCAGACATCAGACACCAGACATCAGACATCAGACATCAGTTATCAGACATCAGACATCAGACATCAGTACTCAGAAATCAGTCAGACATCAGACACCAGACATCAGACATCAGACACCAGACATCAGACACCAGACATCAGACACCAGACACCAGACATCAGTTCTCAGACATCAGACATCAGTTCTCAGACATCCGACACCAGACATCAGACATCAGTTCTCAGACATCAGACATCAGACACCAGACACCAGACACCAGACATCAGACATCAGTTCTCAGACATCAGACATCAGTTCTCAGACATCAGACACCAGACATCAGACATCAGACATAAGACATCAGATCTCAGACATCAGACATCACTTCTCAGACATCAGACATCAGACACCAGACATCAGACATCAGACATCAGACACCAGACACCAGACATCAGACACGAGACATCAGTTCTCAGACATCAGACATCAGTTCTCAGACATCTGACATCAGACACCAGACATCAGACATCAGACACCAGACATCAGACATCTGACATCAGACATCTGACATCAGACATCAGACATCAGACACCAGACATCAGTTATCACACATCAGGCATCAGACATCAGTTCTCAGACATCATACATCAGACATCAGTTCTCAGACATCAGACCTCAGACATCAGACATCAGACATCAGTTCTCAGACATCAGACATCAGACACCAGACATCAGACATCAGACATCAGACATCAGACACCAGACATCAGACATCAGTTCTCAGACATCAGACATCAGTACTCAGACATCAGACATAAGACATCAGTTCACAGACATCAGTCAGACACAAGACATCTGTCAGACACCAGACATCAGACACCAGACATCAGACATCAGTTCTCAGACATCAGACATCAGACATCAGTTCTCAGACATCAGACACCAGACATCAGACATCAGACACCAGACATCAGACATCAGACACCAGACATCAGACATCAGTCAGACATCAGACATCAGACACCAGACATCAGACACCAGACATCAGACATCAGACATCAGACACCAGACATCAGACATCAGTTCTCAGACATGAGACATCAGACACCAGACATCAGACACCAGACATCAGACATCAGTTCTCAGACATCAGTCAGACATCAGACATCAGACATCAGACACCAGACATCAGACATCAGTTCTCAGACATCAGACATCAGTTCTCAGACATCACACATCAGACATCAGTTCTCAGACATCAGACATCAGACATCAGACATCAAACATCAGACACCAGACATCAGACAAGAGTTCTCAGACATCAGACACCGGACATCAGACACCAGACATCAGACATCAGACACCAGACATCAGACACCAGACATCAGACATCAGTTCTCAGACATCAGACACCAGACATCAGACATCAGTCAGACATCAGACATCAAGCAGCAGACACCAGACATCAGACATCAGTTCTCAGACATCAGACATGAGACATCAGTTCTCAGACATCAGACACCAGACATCAGACACCAGACATCAGACACCAGACATCAGTCAGACATGAGACACCAGACATCAGACATCAGACACCAGACATCAGACATCAGACACCAGACATCAGACATCAGTTCTCAGACATCAGACATCAGTTCTCAGACATCAGACATCAGACATCAGTTCTCAGACATCAGACACCATACATCAGTTCTCAGACATCAGACATCAGACATCAGTTCTCAGACATCAGACATCAGTTCTCAGACACCAGACATCAGTTCTCAGACATCAGTTCTCAGACATCAGTTCTCAGACATCAGACATCAGTTCTCAGACACCAGACATCAGATATCAGTTCTCAGACATCAGAGATCAGACATCAGTTATCAGACATCAGACATCAGACATCAGTTCTCAGACATCAGTCAAACACCAGACATCAGAAATCAGACATCAGATAGACATCAGACATCAGACATTAGACATCAGACATCAGACACCAGACATCAGTTATCAGACACCAGACATCAGACATCAGTTCTCAGACATCAGACATCAGTTCTCAGACATCAGACACCATACATCAGTTCTCAGACATCAGACATCAGACATCAGTTCTCATACATCAGACATCAGACATCAGTTCTCAGACATCAGACATCAGACACCAGACATCAGACATCAGTTATCAGACACCAGACATCAGACATCAGTTCTCAGACATCAGTCAGACACCAGACATCAGACATCAGACACCAGACATCAGACATCAGACACCAGACATCAGACATCAGACATCAGTCATACATGAGTCATCAGACACCAGACATCAGACATCAGTTATCAGACATCAGACATCAGACACCATACACCAGACACCAGACATCAGACATCAGTTCTCAGACATCAGACATCAGTTCTCAGACATCAGACATCAGACACCGGACATCAGACACCAAACATCAGACACCAGACATCAGACATCAGTTCTCAGACATCAGACATCAGTTCTCAGACACCAGACATCAGACACCAGACATCAGACATCAGTTCTCAGACATCAGACACCAGACATCAGACATCAGACATCAGTTCTCAGACATCAGACATCAGTTCTCAGACATCAGACATCAGACATCAGTTCTCAGACATCAGTCAGACATCAGAAATCAGACACCAGACATCAGACACCAGACATCTGACATCAGTTCTCAGACATCAGACATCAGACACCAGACACCAGACACCAGACATCAGACATCAGACACCAGACATCAGTTCTCAGACATCAGTCAGACATCAGACATCAGACATCAGTTCTCAGACATCAGTCAGACATCAGACATCAGACACCAGACATCAGACATCAGACATCAGACATCAGTTCTCAGACATTAGACATCAGACACCAGAAATCATATATCAGACATCAGACATCAGTTCTCAGACATCAGTCAGACACCAGACATCAGACATCAGTCAGACAACAGACATCAGACACCAGACATCAGACATCAGACATCAGAAATCAGTTCTCAGACATCAGTCAGACATCAGACATCAGACATCAGACACCAGACATGAATTCTCAGACATCAGACACCAGACATCAGTTATCAGACATCAGACATCAGACATCAGTTATCAGACAATAGTTCTCAGACATCAAACATCAGACACCAAACATCAGACATGAGTTCTCAGACATCAGACATCAGACACCAGACATCAGTTATCAGACATCAGACATCTGACATCAGTTCTCAGACATCAGACATCAGTTCTCAGACATCAGACATCAGACACCAGACATCTGACACCAGACATCAGACATCAGACATCAGACATCAGACACCAGACATCAGACATCAGACATCAGACACCAGACACCAGACATCAGACACCAGACACCAGACATCAGACATCAGACACCAGACATCAGTTCTCAGACATCAGTTCTCAGACATCAGACATCAGTTCTCAGACATCAGATATCAGACAGCAGACATCAGACATCAGACACCAGACATCAGTTATCACACATCAGACATCAGTTCTCAGACATCAGACATCAGACATCAGACATCAGACACCAGACATCAGACATCAGTTCTCAGACATCAGACATCAGTTCTCAGACACCAGACATCAGACACCAGACACCAGACATCAGACACCAGACATCAGACATCAAACATCAGTTCTCAGACATCAGACACCAGACATCAGTTCTCAGACATCAGACATCAGTTCTCAGACATCAGACATCAGACATCAGTTCTCAGACATGAGACATCAGACATCAGACATCAGATATCAGACACCAGACATCAGACATCAGTTCTCAGACATCAGACATCAGACATCAGTTCTCAGAAATCAGACATCAGTTCTCAGACATCAGACATCAGTTCCCAGACACCAGACATCAGACATCAGTCACCAGACATCAGACATCAGACACCAAACATCAGACATCAGACACCAGACATCAGACATCAGACACAAGACACCAGACATCAGACACCAGACATCAGTTATTAGACACCAGGCATCAGACACCAGACATCAGACATCAGACATCAGACATCAGTCAGACACCAGACATCAGACATCAGTCATACACCAGACATCAGTCACCAGACATCAGACATCAGACATCAGTTCTCAGACATCAGTCAGACATCAGACATCAGACACCAGACATCAGACACCAGACATGAGTTCTCAGACATCAGACATCAGACATCAGACATCAGTTCTCAGACATCAGACATCAGACATCAGTTCTCAGACATCAGACATCAGACATCAGACATCAGTTATCAGACATCAGACATCAGTTCTCAGACATCAGACTTCAGACATCAGACATCAGTTCTCAGACATCAGACATCAGACATCAGTTCTCAGACATCAGACATCAGTTCTCAGACATCAGACATCAGTTCTCAGACATCAGACATCAGACACGAGACATGAGACATCAGACATCAGACATCAAACATCAGTTCTCAGACATCAGTCAGACATCATACATCAGACATAAGACACCAGACATCAGACATCAGACACCAGCCATCAGACAACAGACATCAGACATCAGTTCTGAGACACCAGTCAGACATCAGACATCAGACATCAGACATCAGTTCTCAGACATCAGACATCAGATGCCAGACACCAGACTTCAGACAACAGACATCAGTTCTCAGACATCAGACATCAGTTCTCAGACATCAGACATCAGTTCTCAGACATCAGACATCAGACACCAGACATCAGACACCAGACATCAGTTCTCAGACATCAGACATCAGTTCTCAGACATCAGACATCAGTTCTCAGACATCAGTTCTCAGACATCAGACATCAGACTCCAGACATCAGACACCAGACACCAGACATCAGACATCAGACATCAGACATCAGTTCTCAGACATCAGACATCATTTCTCAGACATCAGACACCAGTTCTCAGACATCAGACATCAGACACCAGACATCAAACACCAGACATCAGACATCAAACATCAGACATCAGACATCAGACATCAGTTCTCAGACATCAGACATCAGACACCAGACATCAGACATCAGACACCAGACACCAGACATCAGTTCTCAGACATCAGACATCAGACACCAGACACCAGACATCAGACAGCAGACATCAGTTCTCAGACATCAGACATCCGTTCTCAGATATCAGACAACAGTTCTCAGACATCAGATATCAGACACCAGACATCAGACATCAGTTCTCAGACATCAGACATCACTTCTCAGACACCAGACATCAGACATCAGACATCAGACACCAGACAACAGACATCAGACATCAGACAAGAGACATCAGTTCTCAGACATCAGACATCAGTTCTCAGACATCTGACATCAGACACCAGACATCAGACATCAGACACCAGTCATCAGACATCAGTTCTCAGACATCAGACATCAGTTCTCAGACATCAGACATCAGTTCTCAGACATCAGAAATCAGTTCTCAGACATCAGACATCAGACTCCAGACATCAGACATCAGACATCAGACACCAGACACCAGACATCAGACATCAGACATCAGTTATCAGACATCAGACATCAGTTCTCAGACATCAGACATCAGACATCAGTTCAAAGACATCAGACATCATACACCAGACATCAGACACCAGGCATCAGACATCAAACATCAGTTCTCAGACATCAGTCAGACATCAGACACCAGACGTCAGACATCAGACACCAGACATCAGACACCAGACATCAGACATCAGACACCAGACATCAGACATCAGTTCTCAGACATCAGACACCAGACATCAGACACCAGACATCAGACATTAGACATCAGATATCAGTTCTCAGACATCAGACATCAGTTACCAGACACCAGTCATCAGACATCAGACATCAGACACCAGACATCAGACATCAGTTAACAGAAAACAGACATCAGTCAGACACCAGACATCAGACATCAGTTCTCAGACATCAGTCAGACACCAGACATCAGACATCAGACATCAGTTCTCATACATCAGTTATCAGACATCAGACATCAGACATCAATTCTCAGACATCAGTCAAACACCAGACATCAGAAATCAGACATCAGGTAGACATCAGACATCAGACATTAGACATCAGACACCAGACATCAGACATCAGACACCAGACATCAGTTATCAGACACCAGACATCAGACATCAGTTCTCAGACATCAGACATCAGTTCTCAGACATCAGACACCATACATCAGTTCTCAGACATCAGACATCAGACATCAGTTCTCATACATCAGACATCAGACATCAGTTCTCAGACATCAGACATCAGACACCAGAGATCAGACATCAGTTATCAGACACCAGACATCAGACATCAGTTCTCAGACATCAGTCAGACACCAGACATCAGACATCAGACACCAGACATCAGACATCAGACACCAGACATCAGACATCAGACATCAGTCATACATGAGACATCAGACACCAGACATCAGACATCAGTTATCAGACATCAGACATCAGACACCATACACCAGACACCAGACATCAGTTCTCAGACATCAGACATCAGTTCTCAGACATCAGACATCAGACACCGGACATCAGACACCAAACATCAGACACCAGACATCAGACATCAGTTCTCAGACATCAGACATCAGTTCTCAGACACCAGACATCAGACACCAGACATCAGACATCAGTTCTCAGACATCAGACACCAGACATGAGACATCAGACATCAGTTCTCAGACATCAGACATCAGTTCTCAGACATCAGACATCAGTTCTCAGACATCAGTCAGACATCAGAAATCAGACACCGGACATCAGACACCAAACATCAGACACCAGACATCAGACATCAGTTCTCAGACATCAGACATCAGTTCTCAGACACCAGACATCAGACACCAGACATCAGACATCAGTTCTCAGACATCAGACACCAGACATGAGACATCAGACATCAGTTCTCAGACATCAGACATCATTTCTCAGACATCAGACACCAGTTCTCAGACATCAGACATCAGACACCAGACATCAAACACCAGACATCAGACATCAAACATCAGACATCAGACATCAGACATCAGACATCAGTTCTCAGACATCAGACATCAGACACCAGACATCAGACATCAGACACCAGACACCAGACATCAGTTCTCAGACATCAGACATCAGACACCAGACACCAGACATCAGACAGCAGACATCAGTTCTCAGACATCAGACATCCGTTCTCAGATATCAGACAACAGTTCTCAGACATCAGATATCAGACACCAGACATCAGACATCAGTTCTCAGACATCAGACATCACTTCTCAGACACCAGACATCAGACATCAGACATCAGACACCAGACAACAGACATCAGACATCAGACAAGAGACATCAGTTCTCAGACATCAGACATCAGTTCTCAGACATCTGACATCAGACACCAGACATCAGACATCAGACACCAGTCATCAGACATCAGTTCTCAGACATCAGACATCAGTTCTCAGACATCAGACATCAGTTCTCAGACATCAGAAATCAGTTCTCAGACATCAGACATCAGACTCCAGACATCAGACATCAGACATCAGACACCAGACACCAGACATCAGACATCAGACATCAGTTATCAGACATCAGACATCAGTTCTCAGACATCAGACATCAGACATCAGTTCAAAGACATCAGACATCATACACCAGACATCAGACACCAGGCATCAGACATCAAACATCAGTTCTCAGACATCAGTCAGACATCAGACACCAGACGTCAGACATCAGACACCAGACATCAGACACCAGACATCAGACATCAGACACCAGACATCAGACATCAGTTCTCAGACATCAGACACCAGACATCAGACACCAGACATCAGACATTAGACATCAGATATCAGTTCTCAGACATCAGACATCAGTTACCAGACACCAGTCATCAGACATCAGACATCAGACACCAGACATCAGACATCAGTTAACAGAAAACAGACATCAGTCAGACACCAGACATCAGACATCAGTTCTCAGACATCAGTCAGACACCAGACATCAGACATCAGACATCAGTTCTCAGACATCAGTTATCAGACATCAGACATCAGACATCAATTCTCAGACATCAGTCAAACACCAGACATCAGAAATCAGACATCAGGTAGACATCAGACATCAGACATTAGACATCAGACACCAGACATCAGACATCAGACACCAGACATCAGTTATCAGACACCAGACATCAGACATCAGTTCTCAGACATCAGACATCAGTTCTCAGACATCAGACACCATACATCAGTTCTCAGACATCAGACATCAGACATCAGTTCTCATACATCAGACATCAGACATCAGTTCTCAGACATCAGACATCAGACACCAGAGATCAGACATCAGTTATCAGACACCAGACATCAGACATCAGTTCTCAGACATCAGTCAGACACCAGACATCAGACATCAGACACCAGACATCAGACATCAGACACCAGACATCAGACATCAGACATCAGTCATACATGAGACATCAGACACCAGACATCAGACATCAGTTATCAGACATCAGACACCATACACCAGACACCAGACATCAGTTCTCAGACATCAGACATCAGTTCTCAGACATCAGACATCAGACACCGGACATCAGACACCAAACATCAGACACCAGACATCAGACATCAGTTCTCAGACATCAGACATCAGTTCTCAGACACCAGACATCAGACATCAGACATCAGACATCAGTTCTCAGACATCAGACACCAGACATGAGACATCAGACATCAGTTCTCAGACATCAGACATCAGTTCTCAGACATCAGACATCAGTTCTCAGACATCAGTCAGACATCAGAAATCAGACACCAGACATCAGACACCAGACATCTGACATCAGTTCTCAGACATCAGACATCAGACACCAGACACCAGACACCAGACATCAGACATCAGACACCAGACATCAGTTCTCAGACATCAGTCAGACATCAGACATCAAACATCAGTTCTCAGACATCAGTCAGACATCAGACATCAGACACCAGACATCAGACACCAGGCACCAGACATCAGACATCAGTTCTCAGACATCAGACATCAGACATCAGTTCTCAGACATCAGACACCAGACATCAGACATCAGACATCAGACATGAGAGATCAGTTCTCAGACATCAGTCAGACATCAGACACCAGACATCAGACATCAGACATCAGTTATCAGACATCAGACATCAGTCATCAGATATCAGTTATCAGACATCAGACATCAGACATAAGTTCTCAGACATCAGACATCAGTTCTCAGACATCAGACACCATACATCAGTTCTCAGACATCAGACATCAGTTATCATACATCAGACATCAGACATCAGTTCTCAGACATCAGACATCAGACAACAGACATTAGACATCAGTTATCAGACATCAGACATCATTTCTCAGACATCAGTCAGACACCAGACACCAGACATCAGACACCAGACATCAAACATCAGACATCAGTTCTCAGACATCAGACATCAGTTCTCAGACATCAGACATCAGACATCAGTTCTCAGACATCAGACATCAGACATCAGACACCAGACATCAGACATCAGACATCAGTTCTCAGACATCAGACATCAGACACCAGACATCAGACATCAGACACCAGACATCAGACATCAGACATCAGACATTAGTTTTCAGACATCAGACATCAGTTCTCAGACATCAGACATCAGACGCCAGACACCAGACATCAGACATGAGACATCAGACACCAGACATCAGTTCTCAGACATCAGACATCAGTTCTCAGACATCAGACATCAGATGCCAGACACCAGACATCAGACATCAGACACCAGACATCAGATCTCAGACATCAGACATCAGACACCAGACATCAGACACCAGACACCAGACATCAGACACCAGACACCAGACATCAGACACCAGACATCAGACATCAGACATCAGACACCAGACATCATTCATCAGACATCAGACATCAGACATGAGTTCTCAGACATCAGACAGCAGACACCAGACACCAGATATCAGACACCAGACATCAGACATCAAACATCAGTTTTCAGACATCAGTCAGACATCAGACATCAGACATCAGACATCAGTTCTCAGACATCAGACATCAGTTCTCAGACATCAGACATCAGACACCAGACACCATACATCAGACATCAGACCTCAGACATCAGACATCAGACACCAGACACCATACATCAGACACCAGACACCAGACATCAGACATCAGTTCTCAGACATCAGACATCAGACATCAGTTCTCAGACATCAGACATCAGACATCAGACACCAGCCATCAGACATCAGACATCAGACACCAGACATCAGACATCAGTTCTCAGACATCAGACATCAGTTCTCAGACATCATACATCAGTTCTCAGACATCAGACACCAGACATCAGACATCAGTTCTCAGACATCAGACATCAGACACCAGACATCAGACACCAGACATCAGACATCAGACATCAGACATCAGTTCTCAGACATCAGACATCAGTTCTCAGACTTCAGACATCAGACAATAGACATCAGACACTAGGAACCAGACATCAGACACCAGGCACCAGACATCAGACACCAGACATCAGACATCAGTTCTCAGACATCAGACATCAGACATCAGACATCAGACACCAGACATCAGACATCACACACCAGACATCAGACACCAGACATCAGACATCAGACATCAGTTCTCAGACATCAGACATCAGACATCAGACACCAGACACCAGACATCACACACCAGACATCAGACATCAGACATCAGACACCAGACATCAGACACCAGGTACCAGACATCAGACACCAGGTACCAGACATCAGTCATCAGACATCAGACATCAGACATCAGTTCTCAGGCATCAGACATCAGTTCTCAGACATCAGACATCAGACATCAGACACCAGACATCAGACATCAGACATCAGTTCTCAGACATCAGACATCAGACACCAGACATCAGACATCAGTTCTCAGACATCAGACACCAGACATCAGACATCAGACATCAGACACCAGACACCAGACATCAGACATCAGTTGTCAGACATCAGACATCAGACATCAGTTCTCAGACGTCAGACATCAGTTCTCAGACATCAGACATCAGTTACCAGACACCAGACATCAGACATCAGACATCAGACACCAGACATCAGACATCAGTTAACAGACACCAGACATCAGACATCAGTTCTCAGACATCAGTCAGACACCAGACATCAGACATCAGTTCTCAGACATCAGTCAGACACCAGACATCAGACATCAGTTCTCAGACATCAGACATCAGACACCAGACATCAGACATGAGTTATCAGACATCAGACATCAGTTCTCAGACATTAGACATCAGTTCTCAGACATCAGACATCAGACATCAGACATGAGTTCTCAGACATCAGACACCAAACATCAGACACCAGACATCAAACATCAGTTATCAGACATCAGACATCAGTTCTCAGACATCAGACACCAGACATCAGACATCAGACATCAGACACCAGACACCAGACATCAGTTCTCAGACACCAGACATCAGACACCAGACATCAGACATCAGACATCAGACACCAGACACCAGACATCAGACACCAGACATCAGTTCTCAGACATCAGACATCAGTTCTCAGATATCAGACAACAGTTCTCAGACATCAGATATGAGACACCAGACATCAGACATCAGTTCTCAGACATCAGACATCACTTCTCAGACATCAGACACCAGACATCAGACACCAGACACCAGACATCAGACATCAGACATCAGACATCAGTTCTCAGACATCAGACATCAGACATCAGACACCAGACATCAGTTCTCAGACATCAGACATGAGACATCAGTTCTCAGACATCAGACATCAGACATCAGACACCAGACATCAGTTCTCAGACATCAGACATCAGTTCTCAGATATCAGACAACAGTTCTCAGACATCAGACATCAGACATCAGTTCTCAGACATCAGACACCAGACATCAGACACCAGACACCAGACATCAGACACCAGACACCAGACACCAGACATCAGTTCTCAGACATCAGTTCTCAGACATCAGACATCAGTTCTCAGACATCAGACATCAGTTCTCAGACACCAGACATCAGACATCAGTTCTCAGACATCAGACATCAGACATCAGACACCAGACACCAGACACCAGACATCAGACACCAGACACCAGACATCAGACATCAGACACCAGACATCAGTTCTCAGACATCAGACATCAGTTCTCAGACATCAGACATCAGTTCTCAGACATCAGACATCAGACACCAGACATCAGACATCAGACATCAGACACCAGACATCAGACATCAGTTCTCAGACATCTGACACCAGACATCAGACACCAGACATCAGACACCAGACATCAGACATCAGTTCTCAGACATCAGACATGAGTTCTCAGACATCAGACAATAGTTCTCACACATCAAACATCAGACACCAAACATCAGACATGAGTTCTCAGACATCAGACATCAGACATCAGACACCAGACATCAGACATCAGACATCAGACATCAGACACCAGACACCAGACATCAGACATCAGACATCAGACACCAGACATCAGACATCAGACATCAGACATCAGTTCTCAGACATCAGACATCAAACATCAGACACCAGACATCAGACATCAGTTCTCAGACATCAGACATCAGTTCTCAGACATCAGACATCAGACACCAGACACCAGACATCAGACACCAGACATCAGACATCAGTTCTCAGACATCAGACACCAGACATCAGTTCTCAGACATCAGACATCAGTTCTCAGACATCAGACATCAGACATCAGTTCTCAGACATGAGACATCAGACATCAGACATCAGACATCAGTTCTCAGACATCAGACACCAGACATCAGTTCTCAGAAATCAGACATCAGTTCTCAGACATCAGACATCAGTTCCCAGACACCAGACATCAGGCATCAGACACCAGACATCAGACACCAGACATCAGACATCAGACACCAGACATCAGACATCAGACACCAGACACCACACATCAGACACCAGACATCAGTTATTAGACACCAGACATCAGACACCAGACATCAGACATCAGACATCAGTCAGACACCAGACATCAGACATCAGTCATACACCAGACATCAGTCACCAGACATCAGACATCAGTTCTCAGACATCAGTCAGACATCAGACATCAGACACCAGACATCAGACACCAGACATGAGTTCTCAGACATCAGACATCAGACATCAGTTATAAGACATCAGACATCAGACATCAGTTATCAGACATCAGACATCAGTTCTCAGACATCAGACATCAGAAATCAGTTCTCAGACATCAGACATCAGACACGAGACATGAGACATCACACATCAAACATCAGTTCTCAGACATCAGTCAGACATCATACATCAGACATCAGACACCAGACATCAGACATCAGACACCAGCCATCAGACACCAGAAATCAGACATCAGTTCTCAGACATCAGTCAGACATCAGACATCAGACATCAGTTCTCAGACTTCAGACATCAGACGCCAGACACCAGACATCAGACACCAGACATCAGTTCTCAGACATCAGACATCAGTTCTCAGACATCAGTTCTCAGACATCAGAACTCAGACATCAGTTCTCAGACATCAGACACCAGACATCAGACACCAGACATCAGTTCTCAGACATCAGACACCAGACATCAGACATAAGACACCAGTCATCAGACATCAGTTCTCAGACATAAGACATCAGTTCTCAGACATCAGACATCAGTTCTCAGACATCAGACATCAATTCTCAGACATCAGACATCAGACTCCAGACATCAGACATCAGACATCAGACACCAGACATCAGACATCAGACATCAGACATCAGACATCAGTTCTCAGACATCAGACATCAGACATCAGTTCTCAGACATCAGACATCAGACACCAGACATCAGACATCAGACATCAGTTCTCAGACATCAGACATCAGACACCAGACATCAGACATCAGACTTCAGACATCAGACACCAGACACCAGACATCAGTTCTCAGACATCAGACATCAGACACCAGACATCAGACACCAGACATCAGACATCAGTTCTCAGACATCTGACACCAGACATCAGACACCAGACATCAGACACCAGACATCAGACATCAGTTCTCAGACATCAGACATGAGTTCTCAGACATCAGACAATAGTTCTCACACATCAAACATCAGACACCAAACATCAGACATGAGTTCTCAGACATCAGACATCAGACATCAGACACCAGACATCAGACATCAGACACCAGACATCAGACACCAGACACCAGACATCAGACATCAGACATCAGACACCAGACATCAGACATCAGACATCAGACATCAGTTCTCAGACATCAGACATCAGACATCAGACACCAGACATCAGACATCAGTTCTCAGACATCAGACATCAGTTCTCAGACATCAGACATCAGACACCAGACACCAGACATCAGACACCAGACATCAGACATCAGTTCTCAGACATCAGACACCAGACATCAGTTCTCAGACATCAGACATCAGTTCTCAGACATCAGACATCAGACATCAGTTCTCAGACATGAGACATCAGACATCAGACATCAGACATCAGTTCTCAGACATCAGACACCAGACATCAGTTCTCAGAAATCAGACATCAGTTCTCAGACATCAGACATCAGTTCCCAGACACCAGACATCAGGCATCAGTCACCAGACATCAGACACCAGACATCAGACATCAGACACCAGACATCAGACATCAGACACCAGACACCAGACATCAGACACCAGACATCAGTTATTAGACACCAGACATCAGACACCAGACATCAGACATCAGACATCAGTCAGACACCAGACATCAGACATCAGTCATACACCAGACATCAGTCACCAGACATCAGACATCAGTTCTCAGACATCAGTCAGACATCAGACATCAGACACCAGACATCAGACACCAGACATGAGTTCTCAGACATCAGACATCAGACATCAGTTATAAGACATCAGACATCAGACATCAGTTATCAGACATCAGACATCAGTTCTCAGACATCAGACATCAGAAATCAGTTCTCAGACATCAGACATCAGACACGAGACATGAGACATCACACATCAAACATCAGTTCTCAGACATCAGTCAGACATCATACATCAGACATCAGACACCAGACATCAGACATCAGACACCAGCCATCAGACACCAGAAATCAGACATCAGTTCTCAGACATCAGTCAGACATCAGACATCAGACATCAGTTCTCAGACTTCAGACATCAGACGCCAGACACCAGACATCAGACACCAGACATCAGTTCTCAGACATCAGACATCAGTTCTCAGACATCAGTTCTCAGACATCAGAACTCAGACATCAGTTCTCAGACATCAGACACCAGACATCAGACACCAGACATCAGTTCTCAGACATCAGACACCAGACATCAGACATAAGACACCAGTCATCAGACATCAGTTCTCAGACATAAGACATCAGTTCTCAGACATCAGACATCAGTTCTCAGACATCAGACATCAATTCTCAGACATCAGACATCAGACTCCAGACATCAGACATCAGACATCAGACACCAGACATCAGACATCAGACATCAGACATCAGACATCAGTTCTCAGACATCAGACATCAGACATCAGTTCTCAGACATCAGACATCAGACACCAGACATCAGACATCAGACATCAGTTCTCAGACATCAGACATCAGACACCAGACATCAGACATCAGACTTCAGACATCAGACACCAGACACCAGACATCAGTTCTCAGACATCAGACATCAGACACCAGACATCAGACATCAGACACCAGACATCAGTTCTCAGACATCAGACATCCGTTCTCAGATATCAGACAACAGTTCTCAGACATCAGATATCAGACACCAGACATCAGACATCAGTTCTCAGACATCAGACATCACTTCTCAGACATCAGACATCAGACTCCAGACATCAGACATCAGACATCAGACACCAGACACCAGACATCAGACATCAGACAAGAGACATCAGTTCTCAGACATCAGACATCAGTTCTCAGACATCTGACATCAGACACCAGACATCAGACATCAGACACCAGTCATCAGACATCAGTTCTCAGACATCAGACATCAGTTCTCAGACATCAGACATCAGTTCTCAGACACCAGACATCAGTTCTCAGACATCAGACATCAGACTCCAGACATCAGACATCAGACATCAGACATCAGACATCAGACATCAGTTATCAGACATCAGACATCAGTTCTCAGACATCAGACATCAGACATCAGTTCTCAGACATCAGACATCATACACCAGACATCAGACACCAGACATCAGACATCAAACATCAGTTCTCAGACATCAGTCAGACATCAGACACCAGACGTCAGACATCAGACACCAGACATCAGACACCAGACATCAGACATCAGACACCAGACATCAGACATCAGACACCAGACATCAGACATCAGTTCTCAGTCATCAGACACCAGACATCAGACATCAGACACCAGACATCAGACATCAGACATCAGTTCTCAGACATCAGACATCAGTTCTCAGACATCAGACATCAGTTACCAGACACCAGTCATCAGACATCAGACACCAGACATCAGACATCAGTTAACAGACACCAGGCATCAGTCAGACACCAGACATCAGACATCAGACATCAGACATCAGTTCTCAGACATCAGACATCAGACACCAGACATCAGACATCAGTTATCAGACATCAGTTCTCAGACATCAGACATCAGACATCAGTTCTCAGACGTCAGTCAGACATCAGACATCAGTTCTCAGCCATCAGACATCAGATATCAGTTCTCAGACATCAGATATCAGACATCAGTTCTCAGACGTCAGTCAGACATCAGACATCAGACATCAGTTCTCAGCCATCAGACATCAGACATCAGTTCTCAGACATCAGTTCTCAGACATCAGACATCAGACATCAGTTCTCAGACATCAGATATCAGACACCAGACACCAGACATCAGACATCAGACACCAGACACCAGACACCAGACATCAGACATCAGACATCAGTTCTCAGACATCTGACATCGGACACCAGACATCAGACACCAGACATCAGACACCAGACATCAGTTATCAGACACCAGACATCAGACATCAGACACCAGACATCAGACACCAGACATCAGACACCAGACATCAGTTCTCAGACATCAGACTTCAGACATAAGTTCTCAGACATCAGTTCTCAGACATCAGTTCTCAGACATCAGACAACAGACATCAGACATCAGTTCTCAGACATCAGACATCAGTTCTCAGATATCAGACATCAGTTCCCAGACACCAGACTTCAGACATCAGACACCAGACATCAGACATCAGCCACCAGACATCACACACCAGACACCAGACATCAGACATCAGACACCAGACATCAGACATCAGACACCAGACACCAGATATCAGACATCAGTTATCAGACGACAGACATCAGACATCAGTTCTCAGACATCAGTCAGACTCCAGACATCAGACATCAGTCAGACACCAGACATCAGACACCAGACATCAGACATCAGACACCAGACATGAGTTCTCAGACATCAGACACCAGACATCAGTTATCAGACATCAGACATCAGACATCAGTTATCAGACATCAGACATCAGTTCTCAGACATCAGGTCTCAGACATCAGTTATCAGTTCTCAGACATCAGACATCAGACACCAGACATCACACATCAGTTCTCAGACATCAGACATCAGACACCAGACATCAGACATCAGACATCAGACATCAGTTCTCAGACATCAGACATCAGTTCTCAGACATCAGACATCAGTTCTCAGACATCAGACACCATACATCAGTTCTCAGACATCAGACATCAGACATCAGTTCTCAGACATCAGATATCAGACACCAGACACCAGACATCAGACATCAGACACCAGACACCAGACACCAGACATCAGACATCAGACATCAGTTCTCAGACATCTGACATCAGACACCAGACATCAGACACCAGACATCAGACACCAGACATCAGTTATCAGACACCAGACATCAGACATCAGACACCAGACATCAGACACCAGACATCAGTTCTCAGACATCAGACTTCAGACATAAGTTCTCAGACATCAGTTCTCAGACATCAGTTCTCAGACATCAGACATCAGACATCAGTTCTCAGACATCAGACATCAGTTCTCAGATATCAGACATCAGTTCCCAGACACCAGACTTCAGACATCAGACACCAAACATCAGACATCAGACATCAGCCACCAGACATCACACACCAGACACCAGACATCAGACACCAGACATCAGACATCAGACACCAGACACCAGATATCAGACATCAGTTATCAGACACCAGACATCAGACATCAGTTCTCAGACATCAGTCAGACTCCAGACATCAGACATCAGTCAGACACCAGACATCAGACACCAGACATCAGACATCAGACACCAGACATGAGTTCTCAGACATCAGACACCAGACATCAGTTATCAGACATCAGACATCAGACATCAGTTATCAGACATCAGACATCAGTTCTCAGACATCAGGTCTCAGACATCAGTTATCAGTTCTCAGACATCAGACATCAGACACCAGACATCACACATCAGTTCTCAGACATCAGACATCAGACACCAGACATCAGACATCAGACATCAGACATCAGTTCTCAGACATCAGACATCAGTTCTCAGACATCAGACATCAGTTCTCAGACATCAGACACCATACATCAGTTCTCAGACATCAGACATCAGACATCAGTTCTCAGACATCAGACATCAGTTCTCAGACACCAGACATCAGTTCTCAGACATCAGTTCTCAGACATCAGTTCTCAGACATCAGTTCTCAGACATCAGACATCAGTTCTCAGACACCAGACATCAGACATCAGTTCTCAGACATCAGACATCAGTTATCAGACATCAGACATCAGACATCAGTTCTCAGACATCAGACATCAGTTCTCAGACATCAGGCATGAGACATCAGTTATCAGACATCAGACATCAGTTCTCAGACATCAGACATCAGTTCTCAGACATCAGACATCAGTTCTCAGACATCAGACATCAGACATCAGTTCTCAGTCATCAGACATCAGTTCTCAGACATCAGACACCAGACATCAGACACCTGACATCAGACATCAGACATAAGTTCTCAGACATCAGACATCAGTTCTCAGACATCAGACATCAGTTCTCAGACATCAGATATCAGTTCTCAGACATCAGACATCAGACATCAGACACCAGACATCAGTTATCAGACATCAGACATCAGTTCTCAGACATCAGACATCAGACACCAGACAACACACATCAGTTATCAGACATCAGACATCAGACATCAGTTCTCAGACATCAGACACCAGACATCAGACACCAGACACCAGACATCAGACATAAGACATCAGATCTCAGACATCAGACATCAGACATCACTTAAGTTCTCAGACATCAGACATCAGACACCAGACGTCAGACATCAGACATCAGACACCAGACACCAGACATCAGACATCAGACATCAGACACGAGACATCAGTTCTCAGACATCAGACATCAGTTCTCAGACATCAGACATCAGACATCAGACAATAGTTCTCAGACATCAAACATCAGTCACCAAACATCAGACATGAGTTCTCAGACATCTGACATCAGACACCAGACATCAGACACCAGACATCAGACACCAGACATCAGTTATCAGACATCAGACATCAGTTCTCAGACATCAGACATCAGACATCAGTTCTCAGACATCAGACCTCAGACCTCCGACATCAGACATCAGTTCTCAGACATCAGACATCAGATATCAGACACCAGACATCAGACATCAGACATCAGTTCTCAGACATGAGACATCAGACATCAGACATCAGTTATCAGACACCAGACATCAGACATCAGTTCTCAGACATCAGACATCAGTTCTCAGACATCAGACATCAGACGCCAGACACCAGACATCAGACACCAGACATCAGACACCAGACATGAGACATCAGACACCAGACATCAGACATCAGACTCCAGACATCAGACATCAGACACCAGACACCAGACATCAGACACCAGACATCAGACATCAGTTCTCAGACATCAGTCAGACATCAGACATCAGACATCAGTTATCAGACATCAGACATCAGTTCTCAGACATCAGACACCAGACATCAGACACCAGCCATCAGACACCAGACATCAGACATCAGTTCTCAGACATCAGTCAGACATCAGACATCAGACATCAGTTCTCAGACATCAGACATCAGACGCCAGACACCAGACATCAGACACCAGACATCAGTTCTCAGACATCAGACATCAGTTCTCAGATATCAGACACCAGACATCAGACATCAGACACCAGACATCAGTTCTCAGACATCAGACACCAGACATCAGACATCAGACATCAGACACCAGTCATCAGACATCAGTTCTCAGACATCAGACATCAGTTCTCAGACATCAGACATCAGACTCCAGACATCAGACATCAGACACCAGACACCAGACATCAGACATCAGTTCTCAGACATCAGACATCAGACACCAGATCTCAGACATCAGACATCAGACATCAGACACCAGACATCAGACACCAGACACCTGACATCAGACATCAGTTCTCAGACATCAGACATCAGTTCTCAGACATCAGATATCAGTACTCAGACATCAGACATGAGACACCAGACATCAGTTATCAGACATCAGACATCAGTTCTCATACATTAGACATCAGTCACCAGACATCAGACATCAGACACCAGACATCAGACACCAGACATCAGACATCAGACATCAGACACCAGACATCAGACACCAGACATCAGACACCAGACACCAGACATCAGACATCAGACATCAGACATCAGACACCAGACACCAGACATCAGACATCAGACATCAGACACCAGACATCAGACATCAGACACCAGACATCAGTTCTCAGACATCAGACACCAGACATCAGACATCAGACATCAGACACCAGTCATCAGACATCAGTTCTCAGACATCAGACATCAGTTCTCAGACATCAGACATCAGTTCTCAGACATCAGACATCAGACTCCAGACACCAGACATCAGACAGCAGACACCAGACATCAGACATCAGACACCAGACATCAGTTATCAGACATCAGACATCAGTTCTCAGACATCAGACATCAGTTCTCAGAGATCAGACATCAGACACCAGACATCAGACACCAGACACCAGACATCAAACATCAGACATCAGACATCAGTTCTCAGACATCAGACATCAGACAGCAGACATCAGACATCAGACATCAGACACCAGACACCAGACATCAGTTGTCAGACATCAGACATCAGACACCAGACACCAGACATCAGACATCAGACACCAGACATCAGTTCTCAGACATCAGACATCAGTTCTCAGATATAAGACAACAGTTCTCAGACATCAGATATCAGACACCAGACATCAGACATCAGTTCTCAGACATCAGACATCACTTCTCAGACATCAGATATCAGACACCAGACATCAGACATCAGACATCAGACATCAGACACCAGACACCAGACATCAGACATCAGACGAGACATCAGTTATCAGACATCAGTTCTCAGACATCTGACATCAGACACCAGACATCAGACATCAGACACCAGTCATCAGACATCAGTTCTCAGACATCAGACATCAGTTCTCAGACATCAGACATCAGTTCTCAGACATCAGACATCAGTTCTCAGACATCAGACATCAGACTCCAGACATCAGACATCTGACATCATACACCAGACACCAGACACCAGACATCAGACATCAGACATCAGTTATCAGACATCAGACATCAGTTCTCAGACATCAGACATCAGACATCAGTTCTCAGACATCAGACATCATACACCAGACATCAGACACCAGACATCAGACATCAAACATCAGTTCTCAGACATCAGTCAGACATCAGACACCAGACATCAGACATCAGACACCAGACATCAGACACCAGACATCAGACATCAGACACCAGACATCAGACATCAGACATCAGACATCAGTTCTCAGACATCAGACACCAGACATCAGACACCAGACATCAGGCATCAGACATCAGACATCAGTTCTCAGACGTCAGACATCAGTTCTCAGACATCAGACATCAGTTACCAGACACCAGACATCAGACATCAGACATCAGACACCAGACATCAGACATCAGTTAACAGACACCAGACATCAGACATCAGTTCTCAGACATCAGTCAGACACCAGACATCAGACATCAGTTCTCAGACATCAGTCAGACATCAGACATCAGACATCAGTTCTCAGACATCAGACATCAGACACCAGACATCAGACATGAGTTATCAGACATCAGACATCAGTTCTCAGACAGTAGACATCAGTTCTCAGACATCAGACATCAGACATCAGACATGAGTTCTCAGACATCAGACACCAGACATCAGACACCAGACATCAGACATCAGTTATCAGACATCAGACATCAGACATCAGACATCAGACATCAGTTCTCAGACATCAGACATCAGACACCAGACATCAGACATCAGACATCAGACATCAGACACCAGACACCAGACATCAGTTCTCAGACATCAGACATCAGACACCAGACATCAGACATCAGACATCAGACACCAGACACCAGACATCAGACATCAGTTCTCAGACATCAGACATCAGTTCTCAGATATCAGACAACAGTTCTCAGACATCAGATATCAGACACCAGACATCAGACATCAGTTCTCAGACATCAGACATCACTTCTCAGACATCAGACACCAGACATCAGACACCAGACACCAGACATCAGACATCAGACATCAGTTGTCAGACATCAGACATCAGACATCAGACACCAGACACCAGACATCAGTTCTCAGACATCAGACATGAGACATCAGTTCTCAGACATCAGACATCAGACATCAGACACCAGACATCAGACATCAGTTCTCAGACATCAGACATCAGTTCTCAGATATCAGACAACAGTTCTCAGACATCAGATATCAGACATCAGACATCAGTTCTCAGACATCAGACATCAGACATCAGACACCAGACATCAGACACCAGACACCAGACATCAGACATCAGACACCAGACACCAGACACCAGACATCAGTTCTCAGACATCAGTTCTCAGACATCAGACATCAGTTCTCAGACATCAGACATCAGTTCTCAGACACCAGACATCAGACATCAGTTCTCAGACATCAGACATCAGACATCAGACACCAGACATCAGACATCAGACACCAGACACCAGACATCAGACAACAGACATCAGTTCTCAGACATCAGACATCAGTTCTCAGACATCAGACATCAGTTCTCAGACATCAGATATCAGACACCAGACATCAGACATCAGACACCAGACACCAGACATCAGACATCAGACACGAGACATCAGTTCTCAGACATCAGACATCAGTTCTCAGACATCTGACATCAGACACCAGACATCAGACATCAGACACCAGACATCAGACATCAGTTCTCAGACATCAGACACCAGACATCAGACATCAGACATCAGACATCAGACATCAGACACCAGACATCAGTTCACAGACATCTGACACCAGACATGAGACACCAGACATCAGACACCAGACATCAGACATCAGTTCTCAGACATCAGACATCAGTTCTCAGACATCAGACATCAGACAATTGTTCTCAGACATCAAACATCAGACAACAAACATCAGATATGAGTTCTCAGACATCAGACATCAGACATCAGACACCAGACATCAGACATCAGTTATCAGACACCAGACATCAGACATCAGTTCTCAGACATCAGTCAGACACCAGACATCAGACATCAGACACCAGACATCAGACATCAGACATCAGACATCAGTCATACATGAGACATCAGACACCAGACATCAGTTTTCAGACATCAGACATCAGACACCAGACACCAGACATCAGACATCAGTTCTCAGACATCAGACATCAGTTCTCAGACATCAGACATCAGACACCAGACATCAGACACCAAACATCAGACACCAGACATCAGACATCAGTTCTCAGACATCAGACATCAGTTCTCAGACACCAGACATCAGACATCAGACACCAGACATCAGACATCAGTTCTCAGACATCAGACACCAGACATCAGACATCAGACATCAGTTCTCAGACATCAGACATCAGACATCAGTTCTCAGACATCAGACATCAGTTCTCAGTAGTGTTGAGCATTCCGATACCGCAAGTATCGGGTATCGGCTGATATTAGCGGTATCGGAATTCCGATACTTAATTCCGATACTTTTGTCATATCGAATTCCGGAATCGGAATCGGAATAGGAAGTTCCCATCATGCTATGAGCCTGCTTGCTTTGATTAAGCCAATGGGAATCCTCCGAAGTGTGGGCACATCCTGTTAGGCATGTAGGCATGTTAACTATTGGCATGGCTGTGATTGGCTGCCGAAATGATGTCATGATGCACTATAAAAGCCACCGCAGCCGCCATTTCTGGTCACTCTGCTGTGAATTCAGTTAGGGACAGGCTGCTGTAGAAGACTGTGAGGGACAGTTAGAAATAGCGATTCCACCAAACATCTAGTGCTTTACCCAGGCTACATAAACCACCACTGTAGCCTTCTTTGCCCTAGCAGCAGTGTTCACAGCTGTCTGCAAGGGCTGTGTGAGTGCAGCTCACGCTGTGGAGTGGGTCCTGCAGCCACGTCAGGCTGTAGGCCACCCAGTGTGATCACTGCTGCCTCATACATCTTTTATTTTTTGAGCTGCATTTTTTACATAATTTCAATCTAGTGTGCTTCCATCCGTATCCATATACGTTGGTTGCAAACACTAGTAGTAGACAGCGGAGCCTTTCTGCAGCCTTTCAGTGCTAGTGTCCACTTTGCTGCACTGTTCACGGCTGTCTGAGAGGTCTCTGACTGTGTGTGAGTGCAGCTCACGCTGAGTAGTGTGTCCTGCAGCTACGTCTGGCTGTAGGACGCTCAGCGTGCGTCAGTGCCTCACACATATTTTTATTTGAGTGCAGCTCATTTTTTCTTCTATTAGTGTGCATCCATCCGTCTCCATCTACGCTGGTTGCAAACACTATAAAGGAGTACACAGCGGAGCCTTTCTGCAGCCTGTCAGTGCCAGTGCCCACTTAGCTGCACTGTTGACGGCTGTCTGAGAGGCCTCTGACTGTGTGTGAGTGCAGCTCACGCTGAGTAGAGTGTCCTGCAGCTACGTCTGGTTGTAGGACGCTCAACGTGCGTCACTGCCTCACACATATTTGTCTTTGAGTGCAGCTCATTTTTTCTTCTCCTATTAGTGTGCATCCATCCGTATCCATCAACATTGGTTGGTTGCAAACACTATATAGGAGTAGATAGAGGAGCCTTTTTTTCTGGCTTGTGCCCTGCCGGCGCAGCCAGATTAGTATTACCCAATTTTTTTGGAGCCTCATCTTTTGCATTGTAGGTTACCTGCCTGCATTGTAATAGCTCCAAAAAGTTGGTGATACTATCAGTTTCAATTCTTTGTTCACATACTTTTAGTTTGTTTCCAACAAAGAAACCACAAAAAAAGTTCACCAAACACTACATTTTGAACTTGTGTAGGCCACATCAGCTCCTATTAAAGTCTAGTCCACACACACACACACTTCATAAAATTAGTGTTTCTTGTACCTGTAACCAGCTGTTCAGGAATAAGCACACTAAGGCCCCCCTTTGTACTTTTTTGCCTATCTTAAGCAGTCTTGCAAGATGAAGAAGGCAGGGAGTAAGGCGCGTGGGCGTGGGCGTGGGCGTGGAGTTTCAGCAGGGAGAGGACGTGGGGATTCTGCAGGGAGAGGACGTGGGGATTCTACAGGTAGAGGACGTGGGGATTCTGGGCCTGCTGCGGGCACCAGTGGATCAGCATCCCCCAGTTTTAGCAGGCAACAGTCCTTTATGCGCAGCTTTGTAGGACCTCAACGTACCCCACTGCTGCGGGAGGAACAAATTGAAGCCGTTGTCGGATGGATGGCAGCTAACGCATCGACTTCAATTACTTCCGCATCCTCTCAGGGTCAGAGCACCGAAGAGCAACCATCTGTCTCTTCACCACCTGCCAAAGTGCCCAGGCAGTCAGAGAGACATGGACAGGAGCCATCACAGTCTCTACTTCTGTTCTCGGAATCTGTTGGCTTGGAAAGAGGGGGCCAGCCAAGCAGCATTCCTGAATGTGAAGAAGAGGGAGTATGCAGTGATGCGCAACTTCTTTGTCCCTCTGAATCTGAAGAGGCGAGTGGGCCAGTGCCTATGGTCAGCACACCTCAGTACGCATCAGATGATGACGAGACTCAGTTGCCACTTTCTGGTGCGTACGGTGCTGGCGAGACAACCCCGGAGAAGCAGCTGTTTGAAGAGGGGAGGGAAGATGATGAGGTCCTTGACCCATCATGGCGTGAGCAACAGGAAGGTGGTGGGAGCAGCTCGGAGGAAGAGATTCCCCTACCGGCCAAAACAGGAGGCAGAGGGAGGGGGAAGACTTGGTTGCCTGTACCCTCCACTTCGGCACCCGTTAGGAGCATTCCTCCTTCCAAAGGCAAACCGGGCGCTCACAAGAGTTGCAGTGCGTGGTCCTTTTTTGACACAGTTGCAGATGACATTTGCTTTGTCAAATGCAAGCTGTGTCATCAGAGAGTCAAAAGAGGGAGAAATGTCAGCAACCTCAATACCACAAATATGTGGAAACATGTGCGCACCAAGCACGAGTTGGAGTTGCAGAGACACCCTGAAGACGTAGGCCAACGTACAGCACCACCTACCACCTCTTCAGTTCGTGTTGGGCCCTCTTCCTCCAGCTCACACACTGCTGGTTCGGCTTCCTCACAGGATCGCCAAGGAAGAACCTCTGCCACTGTTGTCCGGAGACCCTGTCAGATTCCACCCATAGCAGCACGTTCCCATCCATCACAGCCATCGGTAGCACAGGCATGGGATAAAAGGCGCCCTTACTCGGCAAACCATCCCCGAGCACAGTCTCTGAATGCTGGCATTGCCAAACTTCTGGCAGTTGAAATGCTGTCATTCAGGCTGGTGGACACTGACACCTTCCGGGACTTAATGGCATTGGCAGTCCCCCAATACAACGTGCCCAGCCGCTTTTATTTCAGCAGGCGAGCCGTCCCTGCCCTGCAGAAACATGTTGAGGGCAAAATAAAACATGCGCTACTAAACGCCGTTAGTAGCAAGGTCCACCTAACCACCGATGCGTGGACCAGTAACCATGGACAGGGACGATACCTTTCCCTCACTGCCCACTGGGTCAATGTTGTGGAGCCGGGTACGGATCTGGAGAGTGGAGCTGTACGTGTTCTTCCAACGCCACGGATTGCAGGACTCCAGTCTGTACACATAGACTCCTCCTCCTACTCAAGTTCCTCAGAAACAGCAGAGCAGGAGCCTGTTACGACCGATATGAGCACAGCCGTGGCCAAACGTCAACAGGCTGTACTCAAATTAATTTCTTTGGGGAATCGAAGCCACACAGCGCAGGAGCTCTGGAATGCTATCAAGCTGGAGAGCGATGTGTGGTTTGGGCCAGCGAATCTCCAGCCGGGCTTGGTAGTGTGTGACAATGGCCGAAATCTGGTGGCATCTCTTGGCCTAGGCAACCTCACACACATCCCATGTCTGGCACATGTTCTTAACTTGGTCGTGCAGAGCTTTCTGAGGGACTATCCGGATCTTGCTGCACTGTTGCACAAGGTCCGCATAGAGTGCGCTCACTTGCGACGTTCCAGCACGGCAAGATCGCGCCTCGCTGCTCTGCAGCGACGATTTGGCATTCCGGAACATCGCATCATATGTGACCTACCCACCCGGTGGAATTCAACGTTACATATGTTGGAGCGGTTGTGTGAGCAGCAGGCAGCAGTCATGGAGTACCAGCTGCATCAGGCGCAAACAAGTCGCACTGTGCGCCGTTCACACTTCAGCACCATTGAGTGGGCCTCTATGAAGGACATCTGCCTCGTTTTGCGTGCCTTCGATGAATCCACGCGGATGGCGAGTGCAGATGATGCACTAGTCAGCATGACTGTCCCCCTTATCTGCCTGCTTCAACAAACACTGCAAGCACTAAGGGATGAGGTTTCAGAAGAGGTGGAGGATGAGGAGTCCCAAATGCCATCTGCTTCTGGACAGTCTGCGCTACGTGTTTCCTCACAAAGGCCTAGGCAGGGGACACTTTGTGAGGAGGATGAGGAGGAGTCGATGGAGGAGGAAGACATCTCTCCAGAGGAGGGAGGTACACAAACCTCTACTCAGTATGTACAGCGAGGGTGGGGTGATGCAGAGCAGGCCGAGGTCACGCCTCAAACAGGGGACAGCGGTTCTTTGGCAGTTGGGAGTCTGCAGCACATGGTTGATTTCATGCTGCAGTGCCTGAGAAACGACCGCCGCATCGCCCACATTCTCGTCTCGGCTGATTATTGGGTGTACACCCTCCTAGATCCTCGCTACCGGGACAGCGTACAAAGGCTCATACCAACGTTGAACCGGGAGCGTAAAATGCGGGAGTACGAAGAGTCACTGGTGCAGTCCATAATGTTTTCCATTCCACCCGACAGCATTGTTGCTAGTGCTTTACAAAGCAGCTCTGTGCGTCGAGGCAGTGGAGGAAACTCTGCACAAAGAGGGAGCAGAGGCAGCGCCACAGCACAAGGCAAGACCACTATGGCCCAAATGTGGCAAAGTTTTGTGTGTCCACCACAATTGTCTACACCATCAGCGACGCCTCGAGTCAGCAGGAGGCAACGCTTCCGTCAGATGGTGTCAGACTACATGTCTTGCCCTGTCGCTGTACTCCCAGATGGCTCTTCCCCCTTCAAGTTTTGGGTCTCTAAGCTGGATACATGGCCAGAGCTTAGCCAGTATGCATTGGAGGTGCTGGCTTGCCCTGCTGCCAGTGTATTATCGGAACGTGTCTTTAGTGCCGCAGGTGGTGTACTAACAGACCGTCGCACGCGACTATCTTCCGATAATGTTGACCGGCTGACTTTTCTGAAAATGAACAAGGCCTGGATCTCCAAAGACTTTGCCATTCCTCTTACAGACTAAATTAGTGGTTGGCAACTGTATCCAGGTCTGCTGGTGTGTTCATTTTTCTACCACCTGAACTATAATCCCTTTGCTTCAACACAGCCAGTTGTCGCTCAGATGTGTCGTCTGCACAGAGAAACACACTAGCTCCTGTGTTAGTGGGGTTCAGTAATGCCAGCTGATCCCCTGCTGTGTGGACGGCAAAGTCACCAGCTCCATCAACATTCAAACCACTACTGATTTTTAACCGTGCCCAACTTAGGTCTCTGGCTCCACTGTCTCTACTATTTCCCCTGACCTCCAACCCCGCCATCTACATCTCTGAAGTGGCGTCAGCACAATCTACACTTGTTCCTGTGTTCCTGTGGCTCAGTCCCATCAGTTTATCCCCTGATGTGTGTCCGGCAAGGTCTCCTGCTCTGTCCACATTCCCATAACCAGTAGTGGGAATGAGGACAGAGCTGGCGAACTTGCCGGACAAACATCAGGGGATCAACTGACGGGACTGAGCACCAGTAACACAGGAACAAGTGTAGATTGTGCTGACGCCACTTCAGAGATGTAGCTGGCGGGGTTGGAGGCCAGGGTAAATAGTAGAGACAGTGGAGCCAGAGGCCTAAGTGGAGCATGGTTAGAATCAGTAGTAGTCCACAACCTCCATAAAAACCGCTGCCCATTGGCCTCTGCATGCGGCATGCGTAATCCTGGGCTCCAACAGCTTCAGTTGGTGTTCAGAAGTGTTGTCTCCACAGAGCCAAACACCTTCGTTAGAGTGTTAGTGGGGTTCAGCACTGCCAGCTGTTCCCCTGCTGTGGAGATGGCAAGTCTCCTGCTGCCTTCACCTGCCAAAATCCAGTAGGCCCCAGCCTGCTCCTCGCCTAATCCTGGGCTCCAACAGCGTCAGTTGGTGTTCAGAAGTGTCGTCTCCACAGAGCCAAACACCTTCGTTAGAGTGTTAGTGGGGTTCAGCACTGCCAGCTGTTCCCCTGCTGTGGAGATGGCAAGTCTCCTGCTGCCTTCACCTGCCAAAATCCAGTAGGCCCCAGCCTGCTCCTCGCCTAATCCTGGGCTCCAACAGCGTCAGTTGGTGTTCAGAAGTGTCGTCTCCACAGAGCCAAACACCTTCGTTAGAGTGTTAGTGGGGTTCAGCACTGCCAGCTGTTCCCCTGCTGTGGAGATGGCAAGTCTCCTGCTGCCTTCACCTGCCAAAATCCAGTAGGCCCCAGCCTGCTCCTCGCCTAATCCTGGGCTCCAACAGTGTCAGTTGGTGTTCAGAAGTGTCGTCTCCACAGAGCCAAACACCTTCGTTAGAGTGTTAGTGGGGTTCAGCACTGCCAGCTGTTCCCCTGCTGTGGAGATGGCAAGTCTCCTGCTGCCTTCACCTGCCAAAATCCAGTAGGCCACAGCCTGCTCCTCGCCTAATCCTGGGCTCCAACAGCGTCAGTTGGTGTTCAGAAGTGTCGTCTCCACAGAGCCAAACACCTTCGTTAGAGTGTTAGTGGGGTTCAGCACTGCCAGCTGTTCCCCTGCTGTGGAGATGGCAAGTCTCCTGCTGCCTTCACCTGCCAAAATCCAGTAGGCCACAGCCTGCTCCTCGCCTAATCCTGGGCTCCAACAGCGTCAGTTGGTGTTCAGAAGTGTCGTCTCCACAGAGCCAAACACCTTCGTTAGAGTGTTAGTGGGGTTCAGCACTGCCAGCTGTTCCCCTGCTGTGGAGATGGCAAGTCTCCTGCTGCCTTCACGTGCCAAAATCCAGTAGGCCACAGCCTGCTCCTCGCCTAATCCTGGGCTCCAACAGCGTCAGTTGGTGTTCAGAAGTGTCGTCTCCACAGAGCCAAACACATTCGTTCAAGTGTTAGTGGGGTTCAGCACTGCCAGCTGTTCCCCTGCTGTGGAGATGGCAAGTCTCCTGCTGCCTTCACGTGCCAAAATCCAGTAGGCCACAGCCTCCTCCTCGCCTAATCCTGGGCTCCAACAGCGTCAGTTGGTGTTCAGAAGTGTCGTCTCCACAGAGCCAAACACATTCGTTCAAGTGTTAGTGGGGTTCATCATTGCCAGCTGATCCCCTGCTGTGGAGATGGCAGTCTCTCCTGCTGTCTCCGCATTACAAAGACAGTAGGCCTCTGCCTACACCCTCCTATTTCCTGGGCTTCAACACAGCCAGTTGTAGTTCGGAAGTGCCGTCCACACGGAAAGAGATACTTGCTCCCGTGTCTCAGTGGGGTTCAGTAACGTCAGCTGATCCCCTGCTGTGTGGATGGCAGTCTCTCCTGCTGTCACCTCAATCAAAAGACAGTAGGCCTCTGCCTACACCCTCCTATTTCCTGGGCTTCAACACAGCCAGTTGTAGTTCGGAAGTGCCGTCCACACGGAAAGAGATACTTGCTCCCGTGTCTCAGTGGGGTTCAGTAACGTCAGCTGATCCCCTGCTGTGTGGATGGCAGTCTCTCCTGCTGTCACCTCAATCAAAATACAGTAGGCCTCTGCCTACACCCTCCTATTTCCTGGGCTTCAACACAGCCAGTTGTAGTTCGGAAGTGCCGTCCACACGGAAAGAGATACTTGCTCCCGTGTCTCAGTGGGGTTCAGTAACGTCAGCTGATCCCCTGCTGTGTGGATGGCAGTCTCTCCTGCTGTCACCTCAATCAAAAGACAGTAGGCCTCTGCCTACACCCTCCTATTTCCTGGGCTTCAACACAGCCAGTTGTAGTTCGGAAGTGCCGTCCACACGGAAAGAGATACTTGCTCCCGTGTCTCAGTGGGGTTCAGTAACGTCAGCTGATCCCCTGCTGTGTGGATGGCAGTCTCTCCTGCTGTCACCTCAATCAAAATACAGTAGGCCTCTGCCTACACCCTCCTATTTCCTGGGCTTCAACACAGCCAGTTGTAGTTCGGAAGTGCCGTCCACACGGAAAGAGATACTTGCTCCCGTGTCTCAGTGGGGTTCAGTAACGTCAGCTGATCCCCTGCTGTGTGGATGGCAGTCTCTCCTGCTGTCACCTCAATCAAAAGACAGTAGGCCTCTGCCTACACCCTCCTATTTCCTGGGCTTCAACACAGCCAGTTTTAGTTCGGAAGTGCCGTCCACACGGAAAGAGATACTTGCTCCCGTGTCTCAGTGGGGTTCAGTAACGTCAGCTGATCCCCTGCTGTGTGGATGGCAGTCTCTCCTGCTGTCACCTCAATCAAAATACAGTAGGCCTCTGCCTACACCCTCCTATTTCCTGGGCTTCAACACAGCCAGTTGTAGTTCGGAAGTGCCGTCTGTGACGAACAGCCCACCGCCGTTCGTCCACTTACGGGCGACACTAACGGGAGTCCCGCTGCCACCAAAACGCGACGGACAGCGGACCCTGTGTCACCACTATGTCACAGTCCCACCACTGACACGGGTGTATCAGCGGACGGAGGGGCGTGACACAATGCCGGCACACGGCTATCACAGGCGCAGTGGGGCTTATCTTAGTTATCCCAACACTGGCACCATGTGACCAAAAATATCCAGCAAGCTAATCTCGCTCTACAATTTGCCGCAGGGGGAGTTTAATTTGGATGCCCCACCACTGCTATCAATCTTCCAAGTTCTGCGGGGATTTATGTATATCCCACTTTCTCAGTTCCACTTTGGAACTCGCAGCTCTCCGGCGCCCCCCTTACCCTCAGGTCAGTCAGGGAACTGCACCTAGGATAATTAGTCGCCGGACGGGCTGCCTGTTGTGAACCGGCAATTAGGCTTCTGCAGTAAGGGAATTATCAATGCTGTGGCTGAAGCCCCTTACTCAGCAATATAAGACCCTTCTAGACTGCCAGCAAGCCGTAATAGCCGTACACAACGCGCTGCCACCAGTCACGGTTACTTAATTCACAGTGTTAAATTAAGAGGGTCCGTGGCAAACCCCTTGAATTAGTAGCGATTATCTATCAAAGGCGTATAGTTCGATTCTTAGAGCATGGAGACAGATCTAAATAATTTCATTTATTTTCCGAAAGAGGACAGTGATTACAGATAAAAGTTGCTATAAAATTGAGACATAAAATATGTACAGTACAGGTATAAAATAAAAGTGGAGAAAACAAAGAGATTACACTCACAGTTCCATATTGTTCCTTAGGCAGACCATGCGGCTTTAAGGGGGGAGGAGCCACACGTCTCCATTCATCTGGAGTTCTTGTCAGCACCGACTCTGCAGCTGTTCTGAGCTGGTTTGCCCAGGAAATGCCTTATAGACTTTCCTATGTGACATCACGGAGAGGTGCATTCTGGGTTGATCCCACCTCTCTTATCCAAGTTATGTTTTGGCTACAAAACTTAGATTAGCTATAACTTTATGGGAGAAGCTGGTATGGACTCATCAGTGGTATCATGTTTCCCAGTGTAATGAGCCCATCAAGAAAACATCAAACATCTATGCGATATGACCGTCCATTTGGGCGCAAATCATATCTCATGTTCTGGGCAGGGTGGAACTACGAAAGAGACACGGTATCGAAGCTGGGACCGCTCAGGTTACAAAAATATGATTTTCATATCTCTACTGGGTATGGTTTTCATAATATGACTTTTATGTTTCCCATATACCGGCATACAGCCTGTGTTTTTCCGAACAAAGGGATCCCTTCCCCCTGCTCTTCGAGAGGAAGTTGGTTTAAGGTTTCAGAGCTAGCCCAGGCAGGGGGGCACTGGTCAGTGTGTGAGTGAGCCATGGGCGAAAAGAGGAGGGGGGAAGGTGCTGCATGAGCTGACAGCCTGCATTGGCATAGAGGGCTGGATTTTTCTGGAAAGTTACAACAGAAAACATCATATTTTGTAGACAAAACCCCATACCTCACAGACATTGTACATCACACCTCCCCCCTTAAGAGGGCGCTAAGGAGGCATTACCTCTCGGTAATCGGCCATGCGCACCTCAGCGGGTTCGCCCCGGCGGGACAACCCATCGGCATTGCCGTTTTCGCTGCCCTTCCTGTGTTTTACAGTGAAGTCGTACTGTTGAAGGGCGAGGCTCCAGCGGAGCAACCTTCCATTGGTTCCGGACACTGTGTGCAACCAGCTCAGAGGGTTGTGGTCGGTTACCACCGTGAAGGCGCGCCCATACAGGTAGGGCTGCAAACGCTGCAGTGCCCACACCATGGCCAGACACTCCTTCTCGATGGTCGAGTATGCCACTTCCCTCGGCAAAAGTTTCCGGCTCAGGTACAACACGGGGTGCTCTTGGTCCCCCGAGTCGACCTGGCTAAGCACAGCACCGAGGCCAAACTCGCTGGCGTCGGTCTGTACCAGAAACGGGCGACTGCTGTCGACTGCTCTCAACACTGGAGAGTTGCACAGGGCTGCTTTCAAAGCTTGGAAAGCCGCCTCACAGTCATCTGTCCAGTTGACTGTTTGGGGTAGCCTCTGCTTGGTGAGGTCAGTCAAGGGTTTGGCAAGGGCGCTATAGTCCTGTACGAACCGCCTATAGTACCCTGCAGTGCCCAAGAAGGACTTCACCTGTTTCTTGGTCCTGGGGGTGGGCCAGGACACGATTGCGTCCACTTTTCTGGCTCCGGACTCATGGAACCCCCGCCTACCCGGTGCCCCAGGTAGTGGACCTTGTGCATGCCTATCTGGCACTTCCCCGGCTTGATGGTCAGGCCTGCCTGGTGAAGACGCTTGAGCACCTCCTGGAGGTGCTGAAGGTGTTCCTCCCAGGTGGAACTGAAGACAGCAATATCGTCTAAGTATGCCACGGCGTACTCCTCCAGTCCCCGAAGCAGGTGGTTGACCATCCGCTGGAAAGTGGCAGGGGCATTCTTCATGCCGAAGGGCATGACCGTGGACTCGTACAGTCCAAAGGGGGTGATAAAGGCGGATTTCTCCTGCGCCTCAGGGCTCAGGGGAATCTGCCAGTATCCCCGACTCAAATCCATGATGGATATGTAGTTGGCGTTTGTCAACCGCTCGAGCAGATCCTCGATGCGCGGCATCGGGTGGGCATCAGAGGTTGTGATGGCGTTGAGCCCCCTGTAGTCCACGCAGAACCGGGTGGTTCGATCCTTTTTAGGCACGAGGACTACAGGTGAAGCCCACGCACCTTTTGACTGTCGAATCACCCCCAGCCTTAACATCTCATCGATCTCTTGGCGCATGACTTGTTGCACCGTTTCAGAGATCCGATAAGGTGTTCGCCGTAATGGGGCATGATTCCCGGTGTCCACCTCATGAACCGCTAACTCCGTCCTCCCAGGACGGTTGGTGAACACGGGCCGGAAGAGTTCCAGGGTGGCCATCAACTGCAACCGCTGGGACACGGTGAGCGAACCACTTATCTCCATGTCCTCAATGGACCCATTGGCCTTGGCCTGGGCCAGCATGTCCAGGAGGGAATCTTCCTCCCCATCCTCTGGCAGATTGCAGACCGGTAGGACGCAAGCTTCACGTTCGTAGTGCGCCTTCAGCATGTTGACGTGAAAGGCCTTGCGCCTACCCCGAGCATGGTCAAGCGTGACCACGTAGGTGACCGGGTTGAGCTGTTGGTGGACGACGTATGGGCCTTCCCAGGCTGCCTGAAGCTTATCCGTTGGTACAGGGACCAGCGCCCACACCTTTTGACCCACCTGGTAGGTCCGCTCCCGGGCGTTCTGGTCGTACCAGTGCTTCTGGTCAGCCTGAGCCTGCGTCATGTTGTCATGCACCAACTGCGTCAAGGTCTGCATCTTGTCACGGAAGCGCATGACATAATCCACGATGGACACTTCTGTGGGGTTTGGCTCATCTTCCCAGGATTCTCTTATCAACCCAAGGGGTCCCCGGACTCGCCTGCCATACAGGAGCTCGAAGGGGGAGAACCCGGTCGAGGCCTGCGGAACTTCTCTGTAAGCGAACAGCAGGTGTGGGAGGTACCGCTCCCAGTCGCGCCCTTGGGTCTCAACCAGTATGCGGAGCATCTGTTTGAGGGTACCGTTGAAGCGTTCACACAAACCATTAGTCTGTGGGTGATACGGACTCGATACCAGGTGCGTCACCTGCATTTTCTCACAGAGAGCCTCCATTAGGCGAGACATGAATTGGGGCCCTTGATCGGTAAGCATCTCCCTGGGAAATCCTACCCTTGAAAAGATGGTCACCAGTGCGTCAGCCACCTTATCTGCCCTGGTTGAAGACAGAGCTACTGCCTCTGGGTACCGGGTAGCGTAGTCTACCACGGTGAGAATGTATCGCTTTCCGGAGCTGCTGGGGACGGACAGCGGTCCTACAATGTCCACCGCGATTCTCTGGAAAGGCTCCTCTATCACCGGCAAAGGAATAAGGGGAGCCTTAAGAGCAGGCCCCGCCTTACCCACTTTTTGACAGGTGGCACAGGAGCGGCAGTAGTGTGTTACATCTGTCCCCATCTTGGGCCAATAGAAGTGTTGAGACAGCCGTGCCTTTGTTTTGCTGATCCCCAAGTGTCCAGCGAGTGGAATCTCATGGGCAATCCGCAACAACTCAGTTCTGAACTGATAGGGGACGACCAGCTGTCTTTCCCTCAACCACTCCTTTTTAGGATCTCCGGGTACTGTCTCCCGGTACAACCTTCCTCGTTCCCAGAACACCCTCTCCTTATCAGACTTGGAGGTGGGCGTCTCGGCGAGACCTCTCAATTTCTCCAGGCTGGCATCTGAGTGCAGAGCAGCCTGGAACTCCATGCTGGAGGCTGCCAGAAGGGACGTCAGGGTCCCCTCTTTACTGGGACCCTCTGGAACCGGCTCTGGGTTCACCTCTGGTTCAGTCTCTCCTGTAGCAGCAGAGGGTCCAGAAGACAGTGCGTTACCTGCGATCTGGGCACTCTGACTGCGTGTGACAGCTGCTATGTATGCTGTCTCCCTGGGGATTTCTGCAGACCCACCAGCCGGTGCTGCCCTGGGCTCTACCTCCCCATCCACCCCCAACACTTTAGGAGCAGTGCTACTTATGGGCCAGTTACCTTCCTCGGTGGCACTGGTCAGCTGCATGGCATTACCTTCCTCATGGTCCCCATGCACCTCCCCATCCTCTTGAGCACCGTTGCTTGCTCCTGCCAGGGGTTCCTCAGCCGTCTCACTCCGCAGAGTGACGGGGCTGAGCACCTCGGTACCTGTGGACACATCTACCGTTTCAAAGAAAGGGTTAACGGGTTCAGTCGGCACAGATACATCATCATTCCTAGGAAAAGAATGGTTATCAGTTTGCTTTGGTACATTCACATCAGCATCAGCATCGTACCTGGGGAAAGAATGGTTGTTAGTTGCATCATTACTCATCAAGGCATTAGCTGGTAACACATTCAGTTTCCCATCATCAACATCATCATCAGGGTTAACGTTACCCTTATTATCAGTTTGGGGAAGGGTGTCAGGGACATAGTATGCAACCATCTTCCCCAAGTCAGTCCCCAATAAAACATCAGTGGGCAAATTTTCAGACACTCCCACCTCCCTCAACCCGCTCCCGGCACCCCAGTCAAGAAAAACTCGTGCCACTGGCAAGGGACAACGGGTGCCTCCAATCCCGGTGACAGTCAGGGTTTTCCCCTCAACAAACTCTTCAGGGGCCGCCAGTCCAGGACGGATGAGGGTTCGTTCAGCCCCGGTGTCCTTGAGGCCTGTAGCAAGACGGGCCCCCACCTGAACAGGTTGAACGTTGTCGTCAGCCCTCCCAACCACACCTCCCACCAAAAGAACAGAGGCGTTGGGCCCGGGGGCCTTGGCTGGGGGGTTCTTCGGCCTATCCGGACAGGTGTAATAGAAGTGACCAGGCCGCTTGCAGTGGTGACACAGGCGACTGTCAGTAGCCGGCCTGTTGTTGGCAACAGGGACAGGGCCTCCGGAGGGACGGCTAGCTGGGGCATTGGGGTTGGTTGCTGGCTTACCCCCTTTCCAGCTGGTGGCGACTGGCCTCCGCGTCTCGGGCTTCCGGTTGGCCTCGTGGTTGTCGGCAATCTGCGCCGCTTTGTCCGCGTTCGTTGGTTCGCGGTCCAGGATGAACTGTCGGACCTCAGCTGGGCAGAGATGCAGGAACTGGTCTTTGATCATCAGGTCCCGTAGCTGCTCAAAGGTTTCAACGGACAGTCCATGGATCCACTGGTCAAAGTGGGTCCTGAGTCCTTGCACCACATCACTGTAGCTATCGTGTGGGCCACGTTGGAGGTGTCGGAACTTCTTTCGGTATACCTCAGGTGTCAGACGGTATTTGGCGATCAGCGCCTGCTTTATTGCGTCATAGTCATCATCATGCGCTTGCGGAAGAGAAGCAAACGCCTCCAGAGCTTTGCCCTTTAGCCCTGGGGTCAAGTACCTGGCCCATTGGTCTTCGGGCAGTCGGTACTGTCTGCAGGCTTTCTCAAAGGCTCGCAGAAACGTGTCCAAGTCCCCATCCTTTTCCATTACGGGAAAATGCTCTGGCCGGGGTTTAGGAGTCTGGACGCTGCTGGGCTCACGGCTCCGGGCTGTGGGGGCATTCCACCCCCGCTGGAGCATCTCCAGCTCATGGGCCCTCTGAGCTTCCGCATGGCGCTCACGTTCGGCTTGGGCCTCCTGCCGATATTGCTGGATCAGCCTCACCCGCCCATCCCTGTCTTCGGCGGGGAGTTCGTCCAAGGCCATTTGCAGATAGGGGTCCACCCCGTTCTGGTTGAATGTGGGGCCAGCGCTCAGGAGTGGAGCCTCTGCTGCAGCCCCATGGCAACTTGGGCCAACTTCTGCGCTCGCTGGATTCTGGCCGTTGTCCAGCTGCACTAGAGCCGCGATCATTTGATCTTTGGTTCCTCCTGCGGCGTCTATGCCTCGGTACGTGCATAACCCAGCAAGGGTGTCCTTTTTCTGCTTCTGATACCACTCCACTGTCATCGCCGCCATGGTTGCCAAATAAAAGATAGAAAAAGAAAAACGAAGAAACGGGAGGGGGATACTTGCAAGTACACACTAATGTCTCAGGACTAGTAACCACTGAGTCTGTTCTCCAAAACCTATGATGCAGGATTCCCGCAGGAACCGTGCAGGTCTTTAGTGAGAGGAATGATTGCTCAAACCAAATCACTAATGCTCTAGGATTATCCCACCGCTCTGCCACCAATATGTGACGAACAGCCCACCGCCGTTCGTCCACTTACGGGCGACACTAACGGGAGTCCCGCTGCCACCAAAACGCGACGGACAGCGGACCCTGTGTCACCACTATGTCACAGTCCCACCACTGACACGGGTGTATCAGCGGACGGAGGGGCGTGACACAATGCCGGCACACGGCTATCACAGGCGCAGTGGGGCTTATCTTAGTTATCCCAACACTGGCACCATGTGACCAAAAATATCCAGCAAGCTAATCTCGCTCTACAATTTGCCGCAGGGGGAGTTTAATTTGGATGCCCCACCACTGCTATCAATCTTCCAAGTTCTGCGGGGATTTATGTATATCCCACTTTCTCAGTTCCACTTTGGAACTCGCAGCTCTCCGGCGCCCCCCTTACCCTCAGGTCAGTCAGGGAACTGCACCTAGGATAATTAGTCGCCGGACGGGCTGCCTGTTGTGAACCGGCAATTAGGCTTCTGCAGTAAGGGAATTATCAATGCTGTGGCTGAAGCCCCTTACTCAGCAATATAAGACCCTTCTAGACTGCCAGCAAGCCGTAATAGCCGTACACAACGCGCTGCCACCAGTCACGGTTACTTAATTCACAGTGTTAAATTAAGAGGGTCCGTGGCAAACCCCTTGAATTAGTAGCGATTATCTATCAAAGGCGTATAGTTCGATTCTTAGAGCATGGAGACAGATCTAAATAATTTCATTTATTTTCCGAAAGAGGACAGTGATTACAGATAAAAGTTGCTATAAAATTGAGACATAAAATATGTACAGTACAGGTATAAAATAAAAGTGGAGAAAACAAAGAGATTACACTCACAGTTCCATATTGTTCCTTAGGCAGACCATGCGGCTTTAAGGGGGGAGGAGCCACACGTCTCCATTCATCTGGAGTTCTTGTCAGCACCGACTCTGCAGCTGTTCTGAGCTGGTTTGCCCAGGAAATGCCTTATAGACTTTCCTATGTGACATCACGGAGAGGTGCATTCTGGGTTGATCCCACCTCTCTTATCCAAGTTATGTTTTGGCTACAAAACTTAGATTAGCTATAACTTTATGGGAGAAGCTGGTATGGACTCATCAGTGGTATCATGTTTCCCAGTGTAATGAGCCCATCAAGAAAACATCAAACATCTATGCGATATGACCGTCCATTTGGGCGCAAATCATATCTCATGTTCTGGGCAGGGTGGAACTACGAAAGAGACACGGTATCGAAGCTGGGACCGCTCAGGTTACAAAAATATGATTTTCATATCTCTACTGGGTATGGTTTTCATAATATGACTTTTATGTTTCCCATATACCGGCATACAGCCTGTGTTTTTCCGAACAAAGGGATCCCTTCCCCCTGCTCTTCGAGAGGAAGTTGGTTTAAGGTTTCAGAGCTAGCCCAGGCAGGGGGGCACTGGTCAGTGTGTGAGTGAGCCATGGGCGAAAAGAGGAGGGGGGAAGGTGCTGCATGAGCTGACAGCCTGCATTGGCATAGAGGGCTGGATTTTTCTGGAAAGTTACAACAGAAAACATCATATTTTGTAGACAAAACCCCATACCTCACAGACATTGTACATCACACCGTCCACACGGAAAGAGATACTTGCTCCCGTGTCTCAGTGGGGTTCAGTAACGTCAGCTGATCCCCTGCTGTGTGGATGGCAGTCTCTCCTGCTGTCACCTCAATCAAAAGACAGTAGGCCTCTGCCTACACCCTCCTATTTCCTGGGCTTCAACACAGCCAGTTGTAGTTCGGAAGTGCCGTCCACACGGAAAGAGATACTTGCTCCCGTGTCTCAGTGGGGTTCAGTAACGTCAGCTGATCCCCTGCTGTGTGGATGGCAGTCTCTCCTGCTGTCACCTCAATCAAAATACAGTAGGCCTCTGCCTACACCCTCCTATTTCCTGGGCTTCAACACAGCCAGTTGTAGTTCGGAAGTGCCGTCCACACGGAAAGAGATACTTGCTCCCGTGTCTCAGTGGGGTTCAGTAACGTCAGCTGATCCCCTGCTGTGTGGATGGCAGTCTCTCCTGCTGTAAACTCATTCAAAATACAGTAGGCCTCTGCCTACACCCTCCTATTTCCTGGGCTTCAACACAGCCAGTTGTAGTTCGGAAGTGCCGTCCACACGGAAAGAGATACTTGCTCCCGTGTCTCAGTGGGGTTCAGTAACGTCAGCTGATCCCCTGCTGTGTGGATGGCAGTCTCTCCTGCTGTCACCTCAATCAAAATACAGTAGGCCTCTGCCTACACCCTCCTATTTCCTGGGCTTCAACACAGCCAGTTGTAGTTCGGAAGTGCCGTCCACACGGAAAGAGATACTTGCTCCCGTGTCTCAGTGGGGTTCAGTAATGTCAGCTGATCCCCTGCTGTGTGGATGGCAAAGTCTCCTGCTGCCTACACAGTCGTACCACTACTGATTTTTAACCGTGCTCCAATTAGGCCTGTGGCTCCACTGTCTCTCGTATTTCCCCTGTCCTCCAACCCTGCCAGTTACAGCTCCGAAGTGGCGTCTGCACAATCCACACTTGTTGAATGTGGACAGAGCAGGCGACATTGCCGGACACACATCAGGGGATTAACTGACCGGACTGAACACCTGTAACACAGGAACAAGTGTGGATTGTGCAGACGCCACTTCGGAGCTGTAACTGGCGGGGTTGGAGGACAGGGGAAATACGAAAATCAGTGAAGCCACAGGCCTAAGTGGAGCTTGGTTCAAATTAGTAGTCTACAACCGATCTTAAAATTTCTTCAATGCAGCCTAAGCCTGCTCCGTGCTTGTCCCTGGGCTTCAACACAGCCAGTTGTTGCTCGGAAGTGCCGTCTTCACAGAGTAAAACACTAGCTCCTGTGTTTGTGGGGTTCAGTAACGTCAGCTGTTCCCCTGCTGTTTTGATGGCAATCTGTCCTGCTGCCTCCCAATTGACAGCACATCAGGCCTCAGCCTGCTAAGTGCTTGTCCTGGGCTCCAACATCGCCAGTTGCTGCTCATAACTGACTTTGGCACGGGTACTCCCTCCTGCCCAGCTTGGTTCCAGCCCTGCCTGCTGTTTCCGGGAAGTGTCAATGTCAGTTTGCCACCCCAAGTTGCCATGTCGTGTTGCGGTTGGGTTAGCCGAGGCTAGGGTGCCAGCAGTTTAGGTGCTTCCTATGTGGACTGCGGGTTCTGGTAAGAAAGGTTTGTTCCATAGTGCCAGTAGGACAAGCACCCCCTGTAGGACTGTGTGATTCGGTAACTGCGGCCAGCTTGCGGCATGCCAACTTTGCTTTTCAGGGGTAACTTCTGATACCCCTCCGGGTTCCAGCACCGTCAGCTGGTTCTCATCAGAGCCTTTGGCCTAGGTGCCTCCATCTCGGTATCCGAGTTCCGGCAACGTCTGCTGGTCCTTGGTAGTGCTTTGTAGCACAGGTACCTCCTGCTTAGTAACCGGGTTCCAGCACCGTCAGCTGGTCCTCGGTTGTGCCATTGGCTCTTATTCCTTCTGCTGCCCCTCCGGGTGCCAGCACTGTCAGCTGGTCCTCGCTATTTCCATTTGCTCTTGCAGCTTATGCTACCCCTCCGGGTTCCAGCACCGTCAGCTGGTTCTCGTCAGAGCCTTTGGCCTAGGTGCCTCCATCTCGGTATCCGAGTTCCGGCAACGTCTGCTGGTCCTTGGTAGTGCTTTGTAGCACAGGTACCTCCTGCTTAGTAACCGGGTTCCAGCACCGTCAGCTGGTCCTCGGTAGTGCCATTGGCTCTTGTTCCTTCTGCTGCCCCTCCGGGTGCCAGTACCGTCAGCTGGTTCAAGAGGACAAAGAACAGGAAGACAACCACCAAGATGCAGAACAACAAGAGAGAGAAGACAAAGAAGCATAAAAAAACAAAGCAGAAGAACATTAAGCATAAGACTAATACTCTGAGCAAATGATATTATCTTATTTATAAGCAGAAGAAGACTAAGCAGTGTATGGGGGTGAGTCCGTTCCTCCTCGTGGTGCCCCTGGAAAAGGCCTGCTGCTGCAGGCCAAACTGAACGCGGACAAATCCTGTTGTAAATCTTTTGTGACAGGCAGAACAGAAGGTGTAAACTTCTAACTTTTCTAGATAACAACTACAGGAATGCCTGACACAAACAAGAATATGATGAAGAAGAATAGGAAGAAGATGAATAAGCTGAATATGTAGAATAATAATTGTTGAATAAGAAGAATATGAAGAATGTAAGAAAAGGAAGAAGAAGAAGAAGAAGAAGAAGAAGAATGTAAAAAAAGGAAGTAGAAGAAGAAGAAGAAGAAGAATGTAAAAAAAGGAAGTAGAAGAAGAAGAAGAAGAATGTAAAAAAAGGAAGTAGAAGAAGAAGAAGAAGAATGTAAAAAAAGGAAGTAGAAGAAGAAGACATACATGTCTGGCAAAATATAAATGAGGCTAACATAGTCAATATCTTTGTAACTCCTAACATCTTTAAAAAAAAAGTTTAATTCCTGCTATTCCATTTGATTGGGCTAAACCTCTATGGCTTTAATGTCTCCTCCACCTCCCACAATACATTCTACATTATTCTTAGTTGTTTTTCTTCATGTAGAATTAACCTACAAGGAAAGAAAGGGTTTTTTTTAATTCCGATATTTTGGCCCCATTGACTTGCATTGGTTCCCGGTATCGGAATCGGCGATACCGATACTTTTTTTAAAGATCGGCCGATCCATTCCGATCCGATATTTTCAAGTATCGGCTGGTATCGCTCAACTCTAGTTCTCAGACATCAGTCAGACATCAGAAATCAGACACCAGACATCAGACACCAGACATCTGACATCAGTTCTTAGACATCAGACATCAGACACCAGACACCAGACACCAGACATCAGACATCAGACACCAGACATCAGTTCTCAGACATCAGTCAGACATCAGACATCAGACATCAGTTCTCAGACATCAGTCAGACATCAGACATCAGACACCAGACATCAGACACCAGGCACCAGACATCAGACATCAGACATCAGTTCTCAGACATCAGACATCAGACATCAGTTCTCAGACATCAGACACCAGACATCAGACATCAGACATCAGACATGAGACATCAGTTCTCAGACATCAGTCAGACATCAGACACCAGATATCAGACATCAGACATCAGTTATCAGACATCAGACATCAGTCATCAGACATCAGTTATCAGACATCAGACATCAGACATCAGTTCTCAGACATCAGACATCAGTTCTCAGACATCAGACACCATACATCAGTTCTCAGACATCAGACATCAGACATCAGTTCTCATACATCAGACATTAGACATCAGTTCTCAGACATCAGACATCAGACACCAGACATCAGACATCAGTTATCAGACACCAGACATCATTTCTCAGACATCAGTCAGACACCAGACACCAGACATCAGACACCAGACATCAAACATCAGACATCAGTTCTCAGACATCAGACATCAGTTCTCAGACATCAGACACCAGACATCAGACATCAGACATCAGTTCTCAGACATCAGACATCAGACATCAGACACCAGACATCAGACACCAGACACCAGACACCAGACATCAGACATCAGTTCTCAGACATCAGACATCAGTTCTCAGACATCAGACACCAGACATCAGTTCTCAGACATCAGACATCAGTTCTCAGACATCAGATCTCAGACATCAGTTCTCAGACATCAGTTCTCAGACATCAGTTCTCAGACATCAGACATCAGTTCTCAGACACCAGACATCAGACATCAGTTCTCAGACATCAGACACCAGACATCAGACATCAGTCAGACATCAGACACCAGACATCAGACATCAGTTCTCAGACACCAGTCATCAGACATCAGACATCAGACATCAGTTCTCAGACATCAGTCAGACATCAGACATCAGACATCAGACACCAGACATCAGACATCAGTTCTCAGACATCAGACACCAGACATCAGACACCAGACATCAGACATCAGTTCTCAGACATCAGTCAGACATCAGACATCAGACACCAGACATCAGACATCAGACACCAGGCACCAGACATCAGACATCAGACACCAGGCACCAGACATGAGACATCAGTTCTCAGACATCAGACATCAGACATCAGACACCAGACATCAGACATCAGTTCTCAGACATCAGACATCAGTTCTCAGACATCAGGCATCAGACATCAGTTCTCATACATCAGACATCAGTTCTCAGACATCAGACTTCAGTTCTCAGACATCAGACATCAGTTCTCAGACATCAGACATCAGACACCAGAACTCAGACATCAGACATCAGACATCAGACACCAGACATCAGACACCAGACACCTGACATCAGACATCAGACATCAGTTCTCAGACATCAGACATCAGACATCACACATCAGTTATCAGACATCAGACATCAGACATCAGTTCTCAGACATCAGACATGAGTTCTCAGACATCAGACATCAGTTTTCAGACATCAGATATCAGTACTCAGACATCAGACATCAGACACCAGACATCAGTTATCAGACATCAGACATCAGACATCAGTTCTCAGACATCAGACATCAGACACCAGACATCACACATCAGTTATCAGACATCAGACATCAGACACCAGACATCAGTTCTCAGACATCAGACATCAGTTCTCAGACATCAGACATCAGTTCTCAGACATCAGACATCAGTTCTCAGACATCAGACATCAGACACCAGAACTCAGACATCAGACATCAGACATCAGACACCAGACACCAGACATCAGACTCCAGACACCTGACATCAGACATCAGACATCAGTTCTCAGACATCAGACATCAGTTCTCAGACATCAGACATCAGTTCTCAGACATCAGATATCAGTACTCAGACATCAGACATCAGACACCAGACATCAGTTATCAGACATCAGACATCAGACATCAGTTCTCAGACATCAGACATCAGACACCAGACATCACACATCAGTTATCAGACATCAGACATCAGACACCAGACATCAGTTCTCAGACATCAGACATCAGTACTCAGACATCAGACATCAGTTCTCAGACATGAGACATCAGTTCTCAACATCAGACATCAGACACCAGAACTCAGACATCAGACATCAGACATCAGACACCAGACATCAGACACCAGACACCTGACATCAGACATCAGACATCAGTTCTCAGACATCAGACACCAGACATCAGACATCAGACATCAGTTCTCAGACATCAGACATCAGACACCAGACATCAGACATCAGACACCAGACATCAGACATCAGACATCAGACATCAGACATCAGGCATCAGACATCAGACATCAGACATTAGTTCTCAGACATCAAACATCAGACACCAGACATCAGACATGAGTTCTCAGACATCAGACATCAGACACCAGACACCAGATATCAGACATCAGACATCAGACATCAGTTCTCAGACATCAGACATCAGTTTTCAGACATCAGACATCAGACATCAGACACCAGACATCAGACACCAGACATCAGACATCAGTTCTCAGACATCATACATCAGACATCAGTTCTCAGACATCAGACATCAGTTCTCAGACATCAGCTCTCAGACACCAGACATCAGACATCAGTTCTCAGACATCAGACACCAGACATCAGACATCAGTTCTCAGACATCAGTCAGACATCAGACACCAGACATCAGTTCTCAGATATCAGTTCTCAGACACCAGACATCAGACACCAGACATCAGACATCAGTTCACAGACATCAGACATCAGTTCTCAGACATCAGACACCAGACATCAGACATCAGTTCACAGACATCAGACATCAGTTCTCAGACATCAGACACCAGACATCAGACATCAGTTCTCAGACATCAGACACCAAAAATCAGACATCAGACATCAGACACCAGTCATCAGACATCAGACATCAGGCATCAGACATCAGACACCAGACATCAGACATCAGACACCAGATATTAGACATCAGACATCAGACACCAGACACCAGACATCAGTCAGACACCAGACATCAGACACCAGACATCAGTTCTCAGACATCAGACATCAGTTATCAGACATCAGACATCAGTTCTCAGACATCAGACACCAGACATCAGACACCAGACATCAGACATCAGACATCAGTTCTCAGACATCAGACATCAGACATCAGACACCAGACATCAGACATCAGACACCAGACATCAGACATCAGACATTAGTTTTCAGACATCAGACATCAGTTCTCAGACATCAGACATCAGACGCCAGACACCAGACATCAGACATGAGACATCAGACACCAGACATCAGTTCTCAGACATCAGACATCAGTTCTCAGACATCAGACATCAGATGCCAGACACCAAACATCAGACATCAGACACCAGACATCAGACATTAGTTCTCAGACATCAGACATCAGACAATAGTTCTCAGACATCAGACATCAGACACCAGACATCATACATCAGACATCAGACACCAGACACCAGACACCAGACATCAGACATGAGACATCAGACACCAGACATCAGTTCTCAGACATCAGACATCAGTTCTCAGACATCAGACATCAGACATCAGACACCAGACACCAGACATCAGACATCAGACACCAGACATGAGACATCAGACACCAGACATCAGACACCAGACATCAGACATCAGACATCAGACACCAGACATCATTCATCAGACATCAGACACCAGAAATCAGACATCAGACACCAGACATCAGACATCATTTCTCAGACATCAGTTCTCAGACATCAGACATCAGACATCAGACACCAGACATCAGACATCAGACACCAGACATCAGACATCAAACATCAGTTCTCAGACATCAGACATCAGACATCAGTTCTCAGACATCAGACATCAGTTCTCAGATATCAGACATCAGACACCAGACATAAGACATCAGACATTAGACACCAGACATCAGACATCAGACATCAGACACCAGACATCAGACATCAGACATCAGTTCTCAGACATCAGACATCAGACACCAGACATCAGACATCAGACATTAGACACCAGACATCAGACATCAGACATCGGACACCAGACATCAGACATCAGACATCAGACATTAGACACCAGACATCAGACATCAGACATCAGTTCTCAGACATCAGTTCTCAGACATCAGACACCAGTTCTCAGACATCAGACATCAGACACCAGACATCAGACATCAGACACCAGACATCAGACATCAGACACCAGACATCAGACACCAGACATCAGACATCTGACATCAGACATCAGACATCAGACATTAGTTTTCAGACATCAGACATCAGTTCTCAGACATTAGACACCAGACATCAGACATCAGACACCAGACATCAGACATCAGACATCAGTTCTCAGACACCAGACATCAGACATCAGTTCTCAGACATCAGACATCAGACACCAGACATTAGTTTTCAGACATCAGACATCAGTTCTCAGACATCAGACACCAGACATCAGACACCAGACATCAGACACCAGACATCAGTTCTCAGACTTCAGACATCAGACACCAGACATCAGACACCAGGAACCAGACATCAGACACCAGGCACCAGACATCAGACATCAGACATCAGTTCTCAGGCATCAGACATCAGTTCTCAGACATCAGACATCAGACATCAGACATCAGACACCAGACATCAGACACCAGACACCAGCCATCAGACATCAGACATCAGACATCAGACACCAGACATCAGACATCAGTTCTCAGACATCAGACATCAGACATCAGACACCAGATATCAGACATCAGTTCTCAGACACCAGACATCAGACATCAGACATCAGTTCTCAGACATCAGACATCAGACATCAGACACCAGACATCAGACATCAGACATCAGACACCAGACATCAGACATCAGACACCAGACACCAGACACCAGACATCAGACACCAGACATCAGACATCAGTTCTCAGACATCAGACATCAGACATCAGTTCTCAGACATCAGACATCAGACACCAGACACCAGACATCATTCATCAGACATCAGACACCAGACATCAGACATCAGTTCTCAGACATCAGACATCAGTTCTCAGGCACCAGACATCAGACATCAGTTATCAGACACCAGACATCAGACACCAGACATCAGACATCAGTTCTCAGACATCAGACATCAGACATCAGACACCAGACATCAGACATCAGACACCAGACATCAGACACCAGACATCAGACATCAGACACCAGACATCAGACATTAGACACCAGACATCAGACATGAGACATCAGACATCAGTTCTCAGACATCAGACATCAGTTCTCAGACATCAGACATCAGACACCAGACACCAGACATCAGACACCAGACATCAGACATCAGTTCTCAGACATCAGACATCAGTTCTCAGACATCAGACACCAGACATCAGACATCAGACATCAGTTCTCAGACATCAGACATCAGACATCAGACACCAGACATCAGACATCAGTTCTCAGACATCAGACATCAGTTCTCAGACACCAGACATCAGACATCAGACATCAGACACCAGACATCAGACACCAGACATCAGATATCAGTTCTCAGACATCAGACATCAGACATCAGACACCAGTCATCAGACATCACACACCAGACATCAGACACCAGACATCAGACACCAGACACCAGACATCAGACATTAGACACCAGACATCAGACATGAGACATCAGACATCAGTTCTCAGACATCAGACATCAGTTCTCAGACATCAGACATCAGACACCAGACACCAGACATCAGACACCAGACATCAGACATCAGTTCTCAGACATCAGACATCAGTTCTCAGACATCAGACACCAGACATCAGACATCAGACATCAGACATCAGTTCTCAGACATCAGACATCAGACATCAGACACCAGACATCAGACATCAGACACCAGACATCAGACATCAGACACCAGACATCAGACACCAGACATCAGTCAGACACCAGACATCAGACACCAGACATCAGACACCAGACATCAGTCAGACATCAGACATCAGACATCAATTATCAGACATCAAACATCATTTCTCAGACATCAGACATCAGACATCAGTTCTCAGACATCAGACACCAGACATCAGACATCAGACATCAGACATCAGACACCAGACACCAGACACCAGACACCAGACACCAGACATCAGACACCAGACATCAGACATCAGACATCAGACATCACACACCAGACATCAGACATCAGACACCAGACATCAGACATCAGTTCTCAGACATCAGACATCAGACATCAGACACCAGACATCAGACATCACACACCAGACATCAGACATCAGACATCAGACACCAGACATCAGTTATCAGACATCAGTCAGACAACAGACATCAGTTAGACACCAGACATCAGACACCAGACATCAGTCAGACATCAGACATCAGTCAGACATCAGACATCAGACATCAGTTCTCAGGCATCAGACATCAGTTCTCAGACATCAGACATCAGACATCAGACACCAGACATCAGACATCAGACATCAGTTCTCAGACATCAGACACCAGACATCAGACATGAGTTCTCAGACATCAGACATCAGACACCAGACATCAGACATCAGACATCATTTCTCAGACATCAGACATCAGTTTTCAGACATCAGACATCAGACATCAGACATCAGACATCAGACATCAGACATCAGACATCAGACACCAGACATCAGACATCAGACATCAGTTCTCAGACATCATACATCAGACATCAGTTCTCAGACATCAGACATCAGTTCTCAGACATCAGTTCTCAGACACCAGACATCAGACATCAGTTCTCAGACATCAGACACCAGACATCAGACATCAGTTCTCAGACATCAGTCAGACATCAGACATCAGACACCAGACATCAGACATCAGTTCTCAGACATCAGTCAGACATCAGACACCAGACATCAGTTCTCAGATATCAGTTCTCAGACACCAGACATCAGACACCAGACATCAGACATCAGTTCACAGACATCAGACATCAGTTCTCAGACATCAGACACCAGA